>NC_140581.1:63789027-64398670 GCF_964204655.1 Triturus cristatus | reverse complement strand
ACACAGATTAGGACTCGTCTTACTGAACCAGTAAGGGTAAGGATAGGGAAATTTTAAGATATGCACAGGTTTGTAGTGTGTGAAACTAGTCCAGTGAACTTGTTAGGTAGGGATTTGTTGTGTAAAATGAATTGCACAATTTTTTGTACTCCAGATGGAATAGCCTTTAAAACACCGGATGAGGATGTCTTATACAGAGTACCTCTAGATAATAGAGAAAATGAGATTGTTGGAACATATGCTGTATTTAATCCAGATGACTTGCCTCAAGAGTTGAGACACACAGTAAAAGCAGCAGTTTGGGATTTTACTGGAGAGGATGTGGGATTGATGAATAATGTAGATCCAGTAAAGATTACAGTGAAAGAGGGAATCTCTTATCCTAATATCCCACAATACAGACTGACACCAGAGATAATTGAAGGAATAACACCTATAATTGACAAAATGATTCAGCAAGGAGTCTTGAGAGAGTTACTGAGTAGCCCATGTAATTCACCTATAATGGGATTGAAGAAACCTAATGGGAAGTTCAGAATAGTACAAGATTTGAGAAAGGTTAACAAAATTGTGGTGTCATGCTGTCCCATTGTGCCAAATCCATCAGTGATTTTGTATCAGATTCCTCATGATGCTGAATGGTACACAGTAATTGATTTGTGCCATGCTTTCTTTTCAATTCCATTGCATCATGACAGCCAGCCGATTTTTGTATTTCGGTTTGGACAGCGTATTTTGGCATGGTGCCGAATCCCACAGGGGTATACAGAGAGCCCTTCAATATTCAATCAGTTGTTGAAGAAATCTTTGGAAAGTCTGACTATGCCTGAAAGCTCAGTACTAGTACAATATATCGATGACCTACTTGTGGCAGCGAAGACACGAGAACCATAGCTTTATTGAATCATCTGGCTGATGGAGGATTAAAGGTATCTCCAGCTAAATTGCAATTCTGCAAGAAAGAAGTACATTATCTTGGTCACAATATTGAAAAAGGTCTAAGGAAAGTGACCATTGACAGGATCAAAATTATCAGAGGAATGAGAGCCCCAATGACCCAGAGAGAAGTGAGACTGTTTCTGGGAATGGTAGGTTATTGTCGTCAGTGGATAAGTAATTGTTCCCTGATAGCAAAGCCACTGATTAAATTAACTAAAAGTGAAGTAAAAGACCCATTGGAATTGAATGCAGAACAAATGGCAGCATTTGAAGAATTAAAGAACAGATTACGTGAGGCCCCTGCTCTAGGAATGCCAGACTATGAGAAGGAGTTTGAGCTGTACTGTAGTGAGAGGAATGGATGTGCACTTTCAGTGTTAATCCAGAGACATGGATGACTGAGAAGGCCAATTGCGTACTTCTCATCAACACTTGACCCAGTAGCTGTGGGTTTACCAGGTTGCCTGAAAGGAGTAGCTGCTACATGCAGAAGTTTGGAACAGAGTGAGGGTATAATAATGGGATATCCTGTACGGGTGTTCGTACCTCATGATGTGGCAATTCTTTTGACAAGAAGCAGAACTCAATATATGTCACATAGTCGGCTGACTAAATGTGAGAAAATCATTCTGGGAGCATCAAATGTGACTCTTGAGAGATGTGTGAATGTGAATCCAGCAACACTGTTGCCAGATGCTGAAAATGTGAGTGTGAGAAATGATGTTGATCATGATTGCTTGGATGTGCTTGATTACTGTACAAAACCAAGACCAGACATAAGAGATCTGCCACTGCCTGAGAGTGATCATGTGTTGTTTGTGGATGGATCATGTCTAAGAACAGAAGAAGGTGTGCTGAGTGCTGCATATGCGGTGTGTAAAGTTTCAGAAGTTATGGAAGCTTCTCCTTTAAAAGGAGTTAAATCTGCTCAGGTAGCGGAATTGGTGGCACTGACAAAAGCTTGCAAGATTGGAAGAAATGTGAGAGTGACTGTAATGACTGATAGTCAGTACGGATTTGGAGTTGTTCATGATTTTGGCCAACTTTGGCTACAGAGAGGTTTCCTGACCTCGAGTGGAACTCCTATAAAGAATGCTGAAGTGATTGGGAAATTGCTTGAGGCGATACAGCTGCCTAAAGAGCTGGCAGTTATAAAATGTGCTGCTCATGGACAGGGTGATGATTTTGTTACTCTTGGAAACAGGTTTGCAAATGACATAGCACAGTATTGTGCAAGTAACAATCATTCCATCAACAGGGGAAAAGAGAAAGAAATGTCTTTTTGTTCTGTGATGTTTACTAATGTGATGGAAACATGGGAAGAGGTGAAGCAGTTGCAGGATGAAGCAGGAGATGAGAAAATGAGAGATTGGATCAAGGCAGGTTGTGCACCAAGAGAAAAGGATCATGTATGGATCTATAGGGATGGAAGACCAGTCATGCCAAATGCTATGTTGTCAACAATGGCAAGAATGTATCATGGCCAGGGACACCTGGGGAGGGATGCTATGATTAGATCCTTTAAACAGACCTGGTACAATGTAAAGTTCAGGCTGATAGCAGAGAGCATCTGTCAAAGATGTTTGATTTGTCAGCAATTCAATACTGGAAAGAAAACAGTGGTGAGCCTAGGAACAATAGGCAGAGAAGGAGGTCCCTTTACCAGAATGCAAATAGATTTCATTGAAATGCCCCAAGTCAATAGATTGAGGTATGTTCTAGTGGTAGTCTGTTTGTTCTCAAGGTGGGTGGAAGCATATCCAACTAGGAGAAATGATGGAATAACAGTGGCCAAGTTGCTGTTAAGAGAGTTGATTCCTAGGTACGGGTTCCCAGTGACAATTGAGTCAGACAGAGGAGGACACTTCTATAATGAACTCATGAGTTTAATTTGTGAAGCATTGAGTATACAGCAGAAGCAACATTGTGCATACAGACCAGAGGCTTCTGGCGTTGTTGAGCAGATGAACGGTACAATCAAAAACAGAATTGGCAAGATGTGTTTAGCCACTGGAATGAAATGGCCTGATGTCTTGCCTCTAGTGCTGATGACTATTAGATCTACTCCAGACAGAACTACGGGGTTGAGTCCACATGAAATAATAATGGGACGTGCAATGAGACATGCATTCGTGCCTGTCAACAAGCTGATGACTATAACTGATGACATGATTTTGGATTACTGTAAAGGCCTGGCTGACGCAGTTCATTCTGTGTTTCACCAGGTTGGAGAAGACGCCACCACATTTGAAAAGAAGGCAGCCCATGATCTGAGCCCAGGGGACTGGGTGAGAATAAAAGTGCACAGAAGAAGAAATTGTTTGGTTCCAAGGTGGGGAAGGCCAAGACAAGTCATTGTGAGTACGACGACTGCTGTAAAGTGTGCTGGAGTGAAGAACTGGATTCATGCAAGCCATACTCTGAGAGTTCCAAATCCAAAGGATGGGACTGGGAAAGAGTACTTTGAAGAGTCGGATTCCAGTGATGATGCAGACACTGAAACAGTGAGAAGAAAAAAGAATCCTGAAAGGGGGGAAAGAGAGTCAGAAAGAGAGTCAGGTGATTCTTTTTTCTTACCTGAAGAAGTTTCAAGAGTTTCAAGAGGAATATTGAGAACCTCAGAAGAGAGTTCAGATTCTGGAAAAGTGCCTGAAGTTCTAGCTAGCAGTGGAGAAAATAAAGAGAAAGAAAGAAAAGAACGGAGCATTTCCACAGAGACTATACCTGAATCAAATGAGGAAGCTGAGAGGAATCCATCTGAGATAATTCTTGAAGAAGTAGGGTCAGAAGAAGATAGAGAGGGACAGATTGCGGAAGAACCCCGAGGAGGTGTAGGGAACATTCATGATGAGCTAAGTGAAGGGACAAGTAGACAGCAAGAAGATTGCTTGTCGGAGACCCGAGGAGGGACAGTAGTAGGGAAATCTCAATCGGTGGAGAAGAAGATTGTGGAAAAAGAGAGAATTGTTGATGAACAAGAGGCAAATGAGACAGAATCGGATGAGAGTGAGAATGAGATACCAGAAGGTCGAGTTCTGAGAAAGAGAACTTGGATTGGAGAAAGGAACAATAGAGAAGTAAAACAGAAAAGAAATGTAAAAGGAGATCTTTGGCCTAACAAGATAAAGAGGCTGAGATATCGACTGACACGAGTTAACTCATCAAAAGCTGAACAGGTGAACGAGGTGTCAAGCCAAAATCAAGCGAAAGGAGAAGAACCAAAAGAACCAAAGGAACCAGAGGCGATCAAAAGAATCAGAAAGCCCAACCAGAAGTATAGGTCACCAGAATGGATGTATGTGGCACTGTCTGAAGAAGAAGAAGAGGCAGAAAGTCAAGGAAATCCAGAGGGGACCTTACTGAAAGTGGTTGAGGAGGAGAAAACTGTTGAAATCCTGAAAGTTATCTTGTCTGACATTAGAGAAGAGACAGATGTTCAGGATCTGATACAATTTGATATTGATGAAGAAGGAGTGAAAAGTGATGAAAATCCAAATTGAGTGAACTGAAGGAGTCACTTGGTGAAGAGTGAAGAAGAAGAAATCTAAAAAAAAATTAACAGATTGTAACGATCTAGTGGATGTTTGCTGCCCTAGAGATTCAGTAGTGGAGTAGTAGAGGCTAAGTCAAAAGACACAGTCAAAGTAATAAGATGGCTAATACAGAAAATAATCAAAGTAGATGTACCTTCCTGAAAAGATGGTGCAAAATGTGTTGCTACTGTACAGGACTATTAATGCTACTATGGAGTGTGCTTGCTTTATTAGTTACTTTAAGAGTTACAGTAGATACTTTGGGAATACATACCGAGAATATGACTAACATAGAGAAAAGTTTACAGAAAGTAGTACCAACTAGAATTAGTAATATATACATACATAAGGATAGATCAATTAATGATTTTTCTAGCAATGTTTTTTCAAAATTATTGTATGAATATGTAAAGACAATGGAGGTAAGGGATTGCTACGTCTGTATGCAGTTACCTGCATCCGTTTCAGAGGGAGTTACTTATCATCATCTCCCAGCTACGTATAGAATTTCATGTAGTGTGTTAATTAGTATTTTTTATTTATTAGGGAAAATACATTATGATATGTCTAATAAAGATAAAACTTTTGGGCAATTGCCTATGAATAAAAAACTGAATCCTGCTAAAGAAGCTAATGTTTTAGGTGAGATTTTTATTGAAACAGAAGAATTAACATTAGATTACATTTTTAGAAACAATTTAACTTGTAGTTTAAAGGAAGAGGAAGAAGCTTTTCTAGACATGGTAGAGAAAAGGAGAATGGGTATGCATGAAAAGGCAGGAGGATATAAAATGAGTGAGACAATGTGGGACATTGAGATGGGAAAGGAGTTGAGGAATGGGGCCAGTCCAACTTTGGCTTTAGATGCACCACAGAAGGGTAAACTATGCATTACCAGAAGGAAATCCCAATATGATTATTATTTTGTTGGGACTAGTGAGTGCCATGATACATACTTTATTGCAACGGGATGGGGATTCAAAGGAGGAGAAGATCCAGTTTTCCCGGGAGTGTATTATATTTGTGGGAATAAGGCTTATTACAGGTTGCCTGACCATTGGTATGGCACATGTTATGTTGGCCTGGTCTTTCCAAAGATTTTTCATATGGATAGAATAGAAGATGCAGAACAAATTAATCTACTAACACGTTTTAAAAGAGAAACTTGGACAGAAATTGTAGGAGATATTTTTGGAGCTTTTATACCGGCAGTGGGAATTTCACTAAATGCATATGGAATTCGGAAGTTGTCAACAGTGGTGGATCGCTTATCGACAAGCACCGCTGGAGGGTTTCTATTGGTAAATACAGAGATGGTTGCCTTACGCGCTATGTCTATGCAAAATTGACTTTCCCTTGATATTCTATTGGCAAAAGAGGGTGGAGTCTGTGGAATGCTGAAAGTTCAACATTGTTGCACTTACATTCCTGATGAAAGCAAAGATCTAAAAGTCTATATCAAAAATATTACTGATTTGCATGAAGAATTAGTACCACTGGAAGCTGAAAGTATCTGGACTAAATTGGCTAATAAGATGATTGCTGTTAAGAATTTCATTGCTAAGATAGGTAGTACCATTTTTGGTAAGATATTATTTCCATTGACATGTGTGATTGTTGCTTTATTGATTCTTAGATTAGGGTGTTTATGCTGTAGATATAGGAGGAATAAAAAGAAAATAATAAAAGAAAATGTTGAAAAGAGACAAAAGAGGTCAAAAAGAGACCCACAAGAAATAGAATTGGAAGAATTTAGGGAGAGCATGTATTTAGAAACAAAAAGAGATGATGAAAGAGAAACTGCAGTTTAATGAAAGAACAAAAAGACATTTGAATTATTCCTAAAAAAAGGGAATTCAATTTTTGGGTTGGATTTTTGTGGTGATGATATATCACCAAAGGGGGGATTGCTGGAGCAGGGTTTCCTACTTAAACCCAAACATTAGTTTATATTTTTGTATGTCATAATTAAAATTACTTATGATTAATTATTAAGTACTACATTTTGTCGAGTTTTTTATTAACCAACCTTATTAATGAAAGAACTATACGTGGGAATGCAATTGCATGGCTAAATTAATAAGTGAACTAAGTTGGTGAGCAAATTAATTAAATAAGTGTGGCTTATGTGATATTTGTTATGTGATTGCGCTTTAAAATAATATGCTTTAATGCTTTTTTATGTTGCAAATGGCTAGATAAATACATACACATAAGGGCATTAGTGGGAATTAACACTGTATAATCAATACAATGTAGTAACGTTGTTTTGTGTTTCTTTTTAATTAAGTTGTCCGTTGTGGCCTGTTAAGAAAATAGCCGACATCTACAGCCTGCATTTGAGTAGATGAAATATGAAGAGAGGCCTCGCTGATTGTTACCTCGGCCTCTGCCTGAACTAAAAGTTATGAAAAAGATGACAACTCTGGGATGATTGCCAGTTATCCTTGGTAGAGAACATTTGTCACAAATGAACAGTTTTGATAAACTTGTGGTGGCTTCACTGCGAGTGATACAATTCCGGAGAAGAGGCATCTATGGATGTTACAAATTAGTTTTGGACTTCCTATTTCCATATTTTGAATTTTGAGATATCTGAGAGCGGAGATTTTTCTAATGTTGTAAGCTGACATCCTTTCCTGCTCTGCTCAACGGACGTTTTAGAGTTTGTTTGTAACTTTTAGTATATAAAAATTAGTATAAATATTACTAGACTAGTAAGGGTCTTAGGCCACTTCTTCCTGAACTTATGCTCAAGAGGATCGATGCTGACTGAGAGGACGGCGACTCTATATTACAGCCTGAGAGACTTTAATCCTTTGCTGAGAGACCTGTCCTGACTTAGAGTACGACATTTAGCCAGAATAGGTAAATATGAGAATAATGATTTTGCAATTAAATGGCTTTCATATGAATTAATTTAGATAAAATAATTCCTGTTTGAATTACAGTGTCGGGTGGTTATTTCTTTGTCATGTTATTGAGATCTCAGATGTGTTTAATTGTTTTTATCAAGACTCAAGACAATTCAATTTGGTTGCATTGACCTCCAATTAGTTGCAGATTGATTAAGGAGTTCTCTCTTATATTCAGTGTGGTTAGAGTAATATAATGAATGTTGGTGTAATGGGCCCCACCAGCGTATGATGAGTGTATGTGCGCATGACTGTGAAATTACTCTGTCCGTGGAAGTAGGGAGAATTTATAAGCTTTGATCTGCAGCAGGAGCACAGCACAGAGTCCCGTGAGAGCACGGTCCCTCCACACTGTAACATGCGGAACAGGGGAGCACTGCACACGGGAGCACAGCCCAGAGCCTCCCGAGAGCACGGCCCCTCCACTCTGTAACAAGCTGCACATGGGAGCACAGCACAGAGCCCCGTGATAGCACGGTCCCTCCATACTGTAACAGACAGCGCCTGTGAGCACTCTACAGGGGAGCACTGCACACGAGAGAACAGCCCAGAGCCTCCCGAGTGCACGGCCCCTCCACACTCTAACAAGCTGCACATGGGAGCACAGCACAGAGCCCCGTGAGACCACGGTCCCTCCACACTGTAACAGACAGCGCCTGTGAGCACTCTACAGGGGAGCACTGCACACGAGAGAACTGCCCAGAACCGCCAGAGAGCATGGCCCCTCCACACTGTAACAAGCTGCACATGGGAGCACAGCACAGAGTCTTGTGAGAGCACGGTCCCTCCACACTGTAACAGGCAGAACAGGGGAGCACTGCAAATGGGAGCACAGCCTAGAGCCTCCCGAGAACCCGGCCCCTCCACTCTGTAACAAGTTGCACATGGGAGCACAGCATAGAGCCCCTTGAGAGCACGGTCCCTCCACACTGTAACAGACTGCGCCTGTGAGCACTGCACACGAGAGCACAGCCCAGAGCCTCCCGAGAGCACGGCCCCTCAACTCTGTTACAAGCTGCACATGGGAGCACAGCACAGAGTCCCTTGAGAGCACGGCCCCTCAACTCTGTAACAAGCTGCACATGGGAGCACAGCCCAGAGCCTCCCGAGAGCACGGCCCCCCCACTCTGTAACAAGCTGCACATGGGAGCACAGCACAGAGCCCCATGAGAGCACGGTCCCTCCACACTGTAACTGTCAGCACAGGGGAGCACAGACCAGAGCCCTGTGAGATCACAATGCGTTCACCCTGTAACAGAATGGGGAGAGGATGTGGCCTTAAGACTAGAGCTGCTAACTTTGGAGCTGGGGAACGAGTCTCGGTGTTGGCTCAGCAGCCAGTGATTCTGGGCAAATCACTTAATCTCCCCTTTCCTACCACAAAATTAATGTGCCCTTGTGTAAGATAACTGATTTCGCATGTAAAGGGGATCCAATACCTTCAAGTTGAGTTTGCGCTATATAAATCTGCAAAAAAAAGACTTCACAGGAGAGCACTGCATAGGGAAGCATAGCCCAGAGTACCCCGGAGAGTACGGCCTCTCCGCTCTCTAACAGGCTTCACAGGGAAGCACAGCCCAGAGCCCCCTAAGAGCAGGGCCCCTCCACCTTTAACAGACTGCACAGGGGAACATAACCCAGAGCCACCTGTGAGCAGGGCCCCTCCACCTTTAAAAGACTGCACAGGGGAGCACAGCCCAGGACCCCATGAGAATACAGACCCTCTACACTAGACTGCACCAGTGAGCACTGCTCAGAGGAGCACTGCACAGAGGAGCAATGCACAGAGGAGCAATGCACAGGGGAGCACAGCCTGGAGCCCCGTGAGAGCACACTCCCTCCATCCTGTAACAGACCGCACAGGGGAGCACAGCTCAGAGCCCTGTGACAGCACGGACCCTCCACACTGTAACAGACTGTACCAGTGAGCACTGCACAGAGGAACACTACACAGGGGAGCATAGCCGGGAGCCCTGTGTGAGCACGACCCCTCCACTCTGTACCAGACTGCAGAGGGGAGCATAGCCCAGGGCCCCGTGAGAGCTTACTCCCTCTTCCCTGTAACAGACTGCACCAGTGAGCATTGCACAGAGCCCTGAGAGAGCAGGATGCCTGCACCCTGTAACCGACTACAGAGCCCCCTGAGAGCACGGACCCTCCACACTGTAGCAGACTGGGTCCCTAGGGCAAATTAGCCCACTAAGTACGTCCAGTAAGCACCATTGCAAAGAGGTGTAAAAAGGGGCATGGCCTGCACCACCTCTCTGCAACGCAGCGCACTGGCTAACTAGCCCACCATGTCCTTTCAGTAAGCGCCACTGCGCTGCGTTGCAGAGAGGTGGACTAGGCCGTGCCCCTTTTTACATCCCTCTGCAACGCAGCTCTATGGTGCTTACTGGAGGTACCTAGTGGGCTAGTTGGACCCTAGGGAACCTGAGGATTCAAGGGGACTTAACCTCCCAACTTAAAACGGCCACAGAGCGCGTTTGCACAGTGGTGAAGGGAGGGGACGGGGCCTGAGGTGACCTAAGTAAACATGCCCTGTGGCACATTTTAAGATGGAGAAATAATTTGCCTTCAATCCTGAGGGCCCTTGGGGGCCAACTAGTCCACCAGGTGCTTCCAATAAGCGCAACTGCACTGCATTGCAGAGAGGTGGTCCAGGCCGTGCCACTTTTTGCACCTCTCTGCAATGCAGCTCTGTGACGCTAACTGGAGATACCTGGTGGGCTAGTTGGACCCAAGAGATACTCAGGATTCAAGGAGACTTTATCCCCCAAATTAAAACGGCCACAGGGCGTGTTTGCACACGTCAGCTTAGCCCCCCTCCCTTCACCAGTGTGCAAACGAGCCCTGTGGCGCATTTTAAGAGGTAGTTTTAATCCCCCTGCCCTATTATGTACTAGGGGCTTACGGAGGAGGTCATTCTAATCACAGGGGTACCCCAACGCATAGTGTTCCCTAGTGTATGTAGGTGTTTTAACTGTATTCTAAGTGTCATTTAGAATATCACTGGCTCTAGGACTGGTTAGTCAGAGTCAGTTACCACCAGAACCCATCTGAAGAAATAGTAAAAACTGCACCAAAACCCAACCACTTATAAATTCACACAGGCACTCTCCTTGCAGTACTGTAATCATTCAGTCAGTACCCAAGTACTCATGCACTGAGCCAGGTCTTGGCACATGGACTGCTTCAAACGCCTATCCACTCTGCATGCAGTCCTCTAACCACCTACACACTTGTCTTTCACACGCCAATTCCCCAGTTAGTATCCATACACTCCAGCAAACACCCTGTCACTCCCCATGCACTCCTCCAGTGACCCATTCAGCACCATGTACTAATCCATTCACTGCGCCAAAACCCAACCACTTATAAATTCACCCAGGCACTCTCCCTGCAGTACTCTAATCATTAAGTCATTATCCAAGTACTCATACAGTGACCCAGGCCTTAGCATTTGGACTGCTTCAAATCCCTATCCACTATGCATGCAGTCCTCTAACCACGGTTTTGTTTAACCCCTTCGATGCGCATGACGGCGCGGTTCCGTCATGCACGTCGGTTGCGCTGTGCGCATGACGGAACCGCTCCGTCATGGCCCCGCCCGTGCGCAGAACCTTCAGCGTGGCGCGGAAATCCGCGCCGCGCTGAAGCGGTTAAATGGTGTAAATCCTTTCAGTAGTTTTTTGAGAAATATCAAATTTTACAGATATCAATATTTAAGAATTCCTACATGTGATTGGCTGAGGGCTTACAAGGACAAGCGTGCGGCTCATTGGCTGTGAACTGTTGAATCCAGGAAGTGTTGGCAGCCATTTTGTAATTTACTCCATCAGCTCGAATGTCTCCCTATAGAAGCCATCGGGTCCACAGTTTTACCTCTGCGAGGCAACACTGGCATCTGTGTGAGATATGCCTTTCACGCTGCGTCTCCTTATATCACTATCCCGGCTATGGCTTTAGAAGCCCGTTTGTCAGCTCCCACCTCTACGTTTGCAAGCTAGTATGCTGCTGTGGGGCACAGGTATCCATTTGCAAGACTGGGTGTGAACTGATGATAAGTCACACTATATGAGCATTGAAAAGCCATTTTGTCATTGAGTCAGTCAGCTCACATCTGTCCGAGGCAACTCTGAAAACAAACCGGAGGTCTGTCTGTGCGAGATACCCCTTGCAAGCTGCTTCTTTCCACATCAGCAGGTAATGCACCCAGTTCCTATATCACCAGCATACCCCCAACAACCTTATTGGGCCCGCAAGTCAACCTTTGCGAACCACTGGTAGGCTTGCAGCTGTTCCGGTGGGACTTCTCAGGGCTGCAGTTGTATCTGTGAAGCCAAGACTGGAAATATACCACAGGTCTCTCTCTGCGAGATACCCCCTTCACACTCTCTCTGCCCAACATGACCACTTCGCAGCTATGCTTTTAGAAGCCACTGCATCGGCTCACAGCTCTCTACCTTTGCGAGCTAGGCCACTGCTGTGCCTCTTTGTCTTTGAGCTACTACGCTGCTGTTTCTTTGGGAGCGGACGTCCTGTAGTTCTCCCTCTGCGAGTCAAGCCCAGGGGCCACAGCTGTTCCTCTGTGAGCCTGGGTGCGAACTCTTGATAAGTCACACTGTATAAACATTGAAAAGCCATTTTTGTGATTGAGTCCGTCAGCTCGCATCTGTCCGAGGCAATTTTGAGAACATACCGTAGGTCTGTCTGTGAGAGATATTCCTTTCACGCTGCTTCTCCCCACATCAGCAAGTAACGCACACTCTTCCCACATCACCAGCATACCCTCAACAACCTTCTTGGGCCAGCAAGTCTCCCTCTACGAAGCAGCTCCTTGTCCGCCATCCCCGTTCACCCCCCACAAACAAATGTGACAGGAATGTTTTTAAATCTTGAGCTGGTGTTGTAGTTTATTAAAAAAGATACTTGTGAGGTTGGACAAATAAGAATCTTAGTCATGTATGGATTTACATATAAAATACTTTATTAAAACGAAACAACAACAAATAAAACTGTGTGTAAAACCTTTTTATAAAACAAAACAACAACAAATAAAACTATGTACAGCGATGGCGTGTCATCCCTCAACAATTTGTGAATCACAGCCTGCAAGACAAAAAGAAAGATAAGTTGGTGTGTCATGTGTCCAGCAAAGGAGGGAGAAAAGGAGGGAAAGAGAGGAAGAGTGAGATACAAGGAAGATAGAAAGAGAAATACAGCGTGATAGAGGAAGATAGCGTAAGAAAGAGTAAGACAGAGAAAGAGTGAGAGAGTTACAAGGAAGAGAGATACAAGGAACAGAGAAAGAGTGTGATAGAGAAGAGAGAGAGAGAGAAAGAGAGAAAGTGTGAGAGAGGAAGGGATAGAGAAAGAGGGAGAGAGAAAGAGAGAAAGTGTGAGAGAGAGGAAGGGAGAGAAAGAGAAAGTGAAGAGAAAGAAGAGTGAGATACAAGGAAGAGAGGAAAGAGAGAAACAGCGTGAGAGAGTAAAAGAGAGAGAAACAGTGTGAGAGAGAGGAAGAGAGAGAGAGAGAGAACGAGAGCAAGTGAGAGAAAGAAAGAATAGAGAGAGGAAGAGACAGAGGGGCATATTATCAACAAGTGGTGAAGAGAGGCATTAGCCGTCTTGGCTGAACACCTCTCTTTGCCACTTCGAAAACGCTAGGCTGCACCATATTACCAAGGATATGGTGCAGGCTAGCGTTTCCCTTGCAATGGCAATACGTTTTACAAGTTACCGCCAGCGCAGGTGTTGCGAGGAGGGAGGCTTGTTTATGTAGAAGAAGGAGTTTCTTCCTGCACATAAACAAACCTTAAATGCCATTTTGTAACTTACATGTGTGCTGCTTCATGCAGTACACATGTAAGTTACAAACTGGCATTTTTAAAAAGAGGTTTGTGTATGTTTAGGAAGGGACACTTTCCTGTACATAAAGACACCTTGGGATTTTGCTTTTTCCTTGTGTGCTGCATAAGGCAGCACACTGGAAAAGACCAGGATTTTTCAGGTTCTTAAATTCAGCGCTACCACCTATTATCACCAGGCTTGATAATCATCATCCAGTGAATGTATATTTCTGTAAAGTTTAAATATGTTTTATATATCTGCCAAGGTGTATTGAAGAATAACTATATGTATAAGTGTCTGGATGAAGGATTTAGTAGGTGCGTGACTGACTGTATAAGTGAGTGATTAATGTGTCTTACTGAATGCATGGGTTAGTGACTAAACTGTCTGTATGTCTGTATCACTATGTCTGTTGTTGTGTAAGCTGCTGCATGTGCTGGTCAGTAGCTACATGAGTGTCTGTATGGGTTATTTATTGGTTGCCTGAGTATTTGTATGGAAGACTGAGTGTATGTGTGGGTGAGTGGGAGGTGTGTGTCTCTGTGCATAGATATGTGAGTGTTTGATTCCCTGGGTGTATGAGTTTAAGAGTGCATGTAGAAACAGCTGTTTGGGCGGGTGAATGTGTGTATGAATGTGTTGGTGGAAGGTTGGATGTCTCAGTGATACATGTTCAAATAACTACATATGTAAAAGGCAGAGTATGAGAGAGTTGGAGTATATAAATGACTATATGTGAAAGTTAGTGATTGTGGGAGTGGATCTATGGATGAGTGTATACTTGCATTAGTGATTATATAAGAGAGTATGTATGCGTTAGTACCTGTATGAATAAATGAGGTGGTGTGTGTATAAGTGTGTAGGTGAGTAAATGGAATTATGATTCATTCTTTCCATTACTGACTATGATGAGTGCATGAGTGAGTAGGATGAATGGTTGTGTGTCAGTGTCTGTATAGCTGTAGGACTGCATATGATAGAGTTGTATTGATCAGTGACTACATGTATGAATGGTTGTATGGGTGAATGAGTGCATATGTCTGTAAACCTAGGAATTAGTGAATGCATATGCAGTAACTGGTTTCGGTGTCTCAATGGTTTTGAAAATGAAACTTTGTATTTTACAGGGGGAGTATCAAAGGTTATATTAGGGTTAGTATATTATATTGGGTTTGCAGGGGGCCTGTGTCAAGGAGGCCTGCGTTCATTGCAGAAGCCACATGGCAAGGTGAGGCCCGCCGCTCTGGCAGACGAGTTGGCCTTCCCACAAGTGAACCACGCCTAGAGACCCAGCATATTTATTCATACTTCTATGCTGGAATGCATACGTTGGACCAGCGCTCTCCGCTTCTGCTTCGAGGGGGGGACAACACAGCTACATGACCGAGATCTTCCCCACTGCCTGAGGTAACATGGTTGCGTCCACTGTGCACAACACTACAAGTATCAGTAGTATATGTCCACATGGAAGGTTTGTGCTTTGCATAGTGAGGTCTGTCCAGCACATCAGCGCTACACTTGGTATTGAGTTCATATTACTGATGGGTGAGTTGCATCCTTCACACATACTTGGTTCCCACCTCTCCCAACATTTAGCAATTGTGCGGCTGAGGGGCCATGGTGTTTTGGGAAGGTCTGTTGTCCTGTTCTGCGCTGCTTCGGTGGTAGTCAGGGGGGTGTGGTCAGGAGGGAGGTCCTGGGGGTGGTGGCGGTGGGTGTTGTGGCCTTCTTGGGTGTCAGAGCTGCATAATCAGTAGCTCTATGACGTGTTGGTCTTTACATGTTGCTCTGAGTTGGGCTCCAATTCACACTGTAGATAGTCGTCCTGCTTTACACCAGTTACTGCTAACTCGGCTTATCGCCTGATATTTGGAGCGCCTCGCAGATTTGGCTTGTCGTTGAAAACATGGGGAAGTGGTGTTTTCAGTGATGTCATTTGACATGTCATCAGTGGTGTCATCAGTGATGTCACTGACCATGTCATGAGTGATGTAATATGTGACGTCATCAGCAGTGCGTTGCGGGGGCGCAAGTTATAGTTACCGGAACTAACTATAACGCTGGAATTTCTATGATTTTACACAAGTGAAATGTCCAACTAACTATAACGTTCCTGAAACCTATGGTTATTTTCAGTGAATTTCTATGTTTTTTTAAATGTTAATTTCTAACTATAACATGCCAGAAAAGTTTGGATTTTTCAGTGAATTTCAAAGGTTTTTTAAATGAAAATGTGTAAGCAGAATGTTCCTCAATCCTATGTTTTTTTTATTTTTATATATATATATATATATATATATATATATATATATATATATATATATATATATATATATATATATTATCTACTGGCGGTCGCCAGTAGATAGTTATAGTTAGGACCGTGTTTCCATAGGAAATCTCAAAATTCTATTTTGAATAACTTTGGCGCCGGTTGACGAATCCTCGCGAAATTTTCAAAACAAATGGGGCGCTCCGTTCAGCTCCTACTCTGAAAGTCTCGGGGTGATTCGTCAAGCGGGGGCCGAGAAAAAGGGGGGGTCCCAAAACGCGTTTGCCCCATGCATTTTTCCATAGGACTTTTAGTCGAAGGTGCAGCCCGAACGGCTGAACAGAATTACGTGAAATTTGGCAAAGAGGTAGTCCTCAGGTCAGGCATGTAGCATTTGCATATATGGTATAAATCCGTTCAGTAGTTCCTGTGAAAATCAAAAGTAAAATAATATAAATATCTGGGCGGAGCCTAACCACACATCTCATTGTGAGATCTGATTGGCTGTCAGCACTTCATCCAAGAAGTGTTGGCAGCCATCTTGGGACCAATATACATGATAACTCCTCATTAAAAAGCATTGCAGTTAATAGAAGGTTTTAAGACTTTAGTTACATTATAAATCATTTGTTGATGGTACCATTACTCATTTTAGGAACTGTGGTATGTTCTAAGGTGATTTTGCCATGTGAAAAAGCCTTCTGCTGGGATATCATGAATCATGTTTGAGAGAAAACTATTTTCACATGCTTTTCCCACAGAGGTTTGGAAGGTGATCTATAAGCTAAACTGAGAGCATATTTTCTGTAAATTCACATTATCTTTCTCAGTCATGTGAGAATGAAGTCTGACATTCTCAGTAAAACATGTACATCCAACAAGGGCAGAGACTGTCAGTTGATTCCTTTGTGTTCTACTGCAGCTTCCCAGTGTGTTCCAAAGAACAACTAGAGCGCTAACAGTCTTACTTATGACAAAGGTATGGCACACCTGAAGCCATCTTGATTGGAATAAAGTGGTAACATTTAAAACATTTAAAAAAGGAACAAAATGAGAGGGTTCATTTTGCCATGGAAAGTATGATTAGTGCTGCAGAAAGAAAAATTAGGGCACATTTTGAGTGACTTCTCAAATCCTCTTCTATTTCATTAAAGAATTCTGACATGCAGACTGAAACATGCACTTTCAATACCAGGAGCAGACTTCCCTGGTGAGCAGTAGCTTTACTACAGTGATCTAATGAGCGACTAGAGTGCTAACTTTCTGAATTTATGGCAAATGTGTGACACATCTGAATGCCTTCTTCATTGAATCAAAGTAAAAAACGGACAGTATGCCTACTGAGGAGACTGCAGTAAATGAGGAAATTAGGAATCTTCATAACAAGGTTCCCAAGATGGCCACCAGAGACAAAAGAGTCCAAATGTAGCACAAATATCACCGAGATGTAGCCCAAGTATAGCCCAATGACAGAAATCCCAGTGTTTTAAAGAACAACTAGAGCGCTAACAGTCTTACTTATGACAAAGGTATGGCACACCTGAAGCCATCTTGATTGGAATAAAGTGGTAACATTTAAAACATTTAATTTTATAAAGGAACAAAATGAGGGGTTCATTTTGCCATAGAAATTATGATTAGTGCTGCAGAAAGAAAACTTAGGGCACATTTTCACTTCTCAAATCCTCTTCTATTTCATTAAAACGTTCTGACATGCAGACTGAAACATGCACTTTGAATACCAGCAGCAGACTTCCATGGTGAGCAGTAGCTTTGCTACAGTGATCTAATGAGGAACTAGAGTGCTACCATTCCGAATTTATGGCAAATGTGTCACATCTGAATGCCTTCTTGATGGAACCAAAGTAAACAAGCATTGAAAATGCAATAGGTCTCGCCCTCGTTTAAGTTAAAGCAATTCTGTTTATAATTAGGTGGCTTTTTAGCTTTGCTTTTATTAGTGTTTTTCAAAATTTCATATACATACCATGCATATGTATTCATATATGTATATGTATATGTTTGCATGAATTTATATTTATATAGATATGCAGATTATATGTTTATATATGTATATATATATATATACACATACATATATCAATGCATATGCATATATATGCATATATATATGTGCATACGTGTGCATGTACAGAGAGGTAGAGAGGTAGAGGTGTAGAGGTAGAGGTGTAGAGGTAGAGAGGTAGAGGTAGAGAGGTAGAGAGTAGTAGAGAGAGAGGTAGAGAGGTAGAGAGTAGAGAGCAAGTAATAGAGAGTAGAGAGTGAGTAGTAGAGAGTAGTAGAGAGTAGTGGAGAATGAGTAGTAGAGAGTGAGTATTAGAGAGTGAGTAGTAGAGAGTGAGTATTAGAGTGAGTAGTAGAAAGTAGTAGAGAGTAGTAGAGAGTGAGTAGTAGAGAGTAGGAGAGAGTGAGTAGTAGAGAGTGAGTAGTAGAGAGTAGTAGAGAGTGAGTAGCAGAGTGAGTAGTAGAGAGTAGTAGAGAGAGAGTAGTAGAGAGTGAGTAGTAGAGAGTAGTAGAGAGTGAGTAGTAGAGAGTAGTAGAGAGTGAGTAGTAGAGAGTGGTAGAGAGAGTAGTAGAGAGTGAGTAGTAGAGAGTAGTAGACAGTGAGTAGTAGAGAGTAGTAGATAGTGAGTAGTAGAGAGTAGTAGAGAGTGAGTAGTAGAGAGTGAGTAGTATAGAGAGAGTAGTAGAGTAGTAGAGCGTGAGTAGTAGAGAGTGAGTAGTAGAGAGTAGCGGAGTAGTAGAGAGTGAGTAGTAGAGAGTAGTAGAGAGTGAGTATTAGAGTGAGTACTAGAGAGTAGTAGAGAGTGAGTAGCAGAGAGCAAGTAGTAGAGAGTGTGTAGTAGAGAGTGAGTAGTAGAGAGTGAGTAGTAGAGAGAGTAGTAGAGAGTGAGAAGTAGAGAGAGTAGTAGAGTAGTAGAGAGTGAGTAGTAAAGTGAGTAGTAGAGAGTAGTTGAGAGTGAGTAGTAGAGAATCAGTAGTGGAGAGTGAGCAGTAGAGAGTAGTAGAGAGTGAGTAGTATAGAGTGAGTAGTACAGAGTGAGTAGTAGAGAGTAGTACAGAGTGAGTAGTATAGAGTAGTAGAGAGTGAGTATTAGAGAGTGAGTAGTAGAGAGAGAGTATTAGAGAGTGAGTAGTGGAGTAGTAGAGAGTGAGTGGTAGAGAGTAGGAGAGAGTAGTAGAGTGAGTAGTAGAGAATAATAGAGAGTGAGTAGTAGTGCGAGTAGTAGAGAGTAGTAGAGTAGTAGAGAGTGAGTAGTAGAGAGTGAGTAGCAGAGAGAGTAGTAGAGGGTGAGTAGTAGAGAGTGAGTAGTAGAGAGTGAGTAGTAGAGAGTAGTAGAGAGCGAGTAGTAGAGAGTGAGTAGTGGAGAGTGAGTAGTAGAGAGCGAGTAGTAGAGCGTGAGTAGTAGAGAGTGAATAGTAGAGAGTGAGTAGTAGAGAGAGAGTAGAAGAGAGTGAGTAGTAGAGAGTACTAGAGTGAGTAGTAGAGAGTGAGTAGTAGAGAGTTGTAGAGAGAGAGTAGTAGAGAGTGAGTAGTAGAGAGAGAGTAGTAGAGTAGTAGAGAGTGAGTGCTAGAGAGCAGCAGAGAGTAGTATAGTGAGTAGTAGAGAGTAGTAGTAGAGAGTATTAGAGAGAGAGAGTAGTAGAGAGTGAGTAGTACAGAGTGAGTAGTAGAGAGTAGTACAGAGTGAGTAGTATAGAGTAGTAGAGAGTGAGTATTAGAGAGTGAGTAGTAGAGAGAGAGTATTAGAGAGTGAGTAGTGGAGTAGTAGAGAGTGAGTGGTAGAGAGTAGGAGAGAGTAGTAGAGTGAGTAGTAGAGAATAATAGAGAGTGAGTAGTAGAGCGAGTAGTAGAGAGTAGTAGAGTAGTAGAGAGTGAGTAGTAGAAAGTGAGTAGCAGAGAGAGTAGTAGAGGGTGAGTAGTAGAGAGTGAGTAGTAGAGAGTTAGTCGTAGAGAGTAGTAGCGAGTGAGTAGTAGAGAGTGGTAGAGAGTGAGTAGTAGAGTAGTAGAGAGTGAGTGGTAGAGAGTTGTAGAAAGTAGTAGAGTGAGTAGTAGAGAGTGAGTAGTAGAGAGTGAATAGTAGAGAGTAGTAGAGAGTGAGTAGTAGAGAGTAGTAGAGCGTGAGTAGTAGAGAGTGAGTAGTAGAGAGTGAGTAGTAGAGAGTAGTAGCGAGTGAGTAGTAGAGAGTGAGTAGTAGAATAGTAGAGAGTGAGTAGTTGAGAGTGAGTAGTAGAGAGTGAGTAGTAGAGAGTAGTAGAGTAGTAGAGAGTGAGTAGTAGAGAGTAGTAGAGAGTCAGTAGTAGAGTAGTAGAGAGTAGTCAGTCAGTGTCAGTGTCAGTCAATGTCAGTCAATGTCAGTCAGTCAGTGTCAGTCAGTCTGTCAGTGTCAGTCAATTAGTGTCAGTCAGTGTCAGTCAATCAGTGTCAGTCAGTCAGTGTCAGTCAATCAGTGTCAGTCAGTCAGTGTTAGTCAATCAGTGTCAGTCAGTGTCAATCAGTGTCAGTCAGTGTCAGTCAGTCAGTGTCAGTCAGTCAGTGTCAGCTAGAGCAGCTCTACTGACCTGGTTCTCTGGCTCTAAAGCAGCTGTGCTGACCTGGTTCTCTCTCTCTAGAGCAGCTCTGCTGACCTGGTTTCTCTGGCTCTACAGCAGGTCTGCTGACCTGGTTCTCTGGCTCTAGAGTAGCTCTGCTGACCTAGTTCTAATGCTACAGAGCAGCTCTGCTGATCTAGTTTTCTGGCTTTACAACAGCTCTGCAGACCTGGTTCTCTGGCTCTAAAGCAGCTCCGTTGACCCAGTTCTATGGCTCTGAAGCAGTTCTGCTGACATGGTTCTCTGGCTCTATAGAAGCTCTGATGACCTGGTTCTCTCCCTCTAAAGCAGCTCTACTGACCTGGTTTCTCTGGCTCTGCAGCAGCTCTGCTGACCTGGTTCTCTGGCTCTAGAGCAGCTCTGTTGACCTGGTTCTTAGGCTCTAGAGCAGCTCTACTGACCTGGTTCTCTGGCTCTAAAGCAGCTCTGCTGACCTGGTTCTATGGCTCTAAAGCAGCTCTGCTGATTTGGTTCTCTGGCTCTAGAGTAGCTCTGCTGACCTGGTTCTCTGGCTCTAAAGCAGCTCTGCTAACCTGGTTCTCTGGCTCTAAAGCAGCTCTGCTGACCTGGTTCTCTCCCTCTAAAGCAGCTCTGCTGACCTGGTTTCTCTGGCTCTACAGCAGCACTGCTGACCTGGTTCTCTGACTCTAGAGCAGCTCTGCTGACCTAGTTCTTAGGCTCTAGAGCAGCTCTGCTGACCTGGTCCTCTGGCTCTACAGCAGCTCTGCTGACCTGGTTTTCTGCACTCACGACGCACGCACCTCACTTTGCGAAAATATATTTAAAAATAATATAAGTTTCTTATAAGTACAAATATATTATTTTGATGAATATCTTACATAATCTCTTGCCTTAATATGTATATTAAAGACACATACATGTCATTTTGGAACATAATTTTTTTTTGCGGGAGTCGCGCACCCAGCGCGCCCCAGCACGTATATGATGTCACGCGGGACCCGCAAGCGCGCAAACATCTTGTACCGTAATGCGCATGTGTTGCGAATGCGCGGGAGCAGGAGTCGCAGACTGGTCGCATACCAATCGCGCATATCATGTGATATTAAATGTATACGATGTAACTGAAAAACATGCAGCCGTCGCACACCATACGCGGATCCTTCATGACTTTTCTAAAATGGCGGCTAGAATGCGCACACCCACCGTGATGTGTACACTTTGAATTGAATTTTTTTTTAAAGAAAATAATATAAGTATAATAAAATAATAAATGAAAACAAGAAAATTAATCAATATTTCAGTTTTAATTAAAAATGTTTTTTTGCAATTTTCGGACAAATATATGTTATTTAATGAATAAAATATTTATAAATAAACAGTTAAAAAACTGTAGAAAATCAGTACAAAAAAATAGAGATAACTACTATCACACTCAAAAGTTAGCATTTAAAAAACCTTTGAAATTCACTGAAAAAACCATAGGTTTCAGGGGTGTTATAGTTAGCTGCCCATTTCACTCGTACAAAACCATAGCAATTCCTCCGTTATAGTTAGTTCTGCTAACTATAACTCACGCGCCCGCAATGCACTGCTGATGATGTCACATATTGCATCATTCATGACATGGTCAGTGACATCACTGATGACACCTCAAATGACATCACTGATGACATCATCCACTTGACAATCCGATACACCACATCATACACTTTTATAACCTTTCATCACTCACTGTAAAATACAGAGTACCATATTTGAAACCATAGACACACCAATATCAGTTACTACATACCCACTCACTGATTCCTAAGTCTACACACACAACTACCCATTCAACAACAGAATCATCTATACATGCAGTCATTAATTAATAGAACACTATCAAATGCACTGATACACATATATAGACATTGACACATCAGCAGTCATCCTACTCATTCATGAAAAAAATGTATCGCACTTAAATTTACTCACTTACACAATTATCCAACGACACCTCATTTATTCAAACACATAGTAACTCATCGTTAATATGTTAAAAAAGCACCATTACAATTATACACTCATTCATATATTTACTCTCACAATCACTGACTCTTACACAAACTTATTTATATACACCAACTCTCACATACAATGCCTTTTATTTTTTTACTTTGTTGAAGATGTACAACTAAACATATATATTGCTCACCAACACACAAATAAATACACTCAGTCACCCATACAACTTGTTCCACATGCACTCTTAAACCCATACACCTAGTCAATCAACCATTCACACATCTATGCATAGAGTTACAAACACCCCATCCAACCAAACACAAACTCAGTGTCCCATACAAATACTCACCCAACTTATCAATAACTAATATACACACTCATGTAGTTAGTGACCAACTGAGGCAGCATGTTATACAACAACAGAGACAGTGCTGCACACATTCACATAGTTTCGTTACTAAACCATGTATTAAGTGAGACACTTTTAATTACTCACTTAAAAAGACAGTCAGACAGCTACTAAATCCTCCATCCAGACAGTTATATATCCACTCAATCTTCAATACAGATTGGTATATATATAATACATATTTAAATTTCAAACTAAACCACATTCAGTGGATGATGTCATCAGTGATGTCATTTGAGATGTCATCAGTGATGTCATCAGTGATGTCACTGACCATGTCATGAATGATGCTATATGTGACATCATCAGCAGTGCATTCCAGGCGCGTGAGTTATAGTGAGCAGAACTAACTATAACGGAGGAATTTCTATGGTTTTGTACGAGTGAAATAGGCAGCTAACTATAACACCCCTGAAACCTATGGTTTTTTCTGTTAATTTCTAAGGTTTTTTAAATGCTAACTTCTAACTATAACGTCTCTGAAACCTATGTTTTTTTTCAGTGAATATATATATATATATATATATATATATATATATATGAGAAGAAAAGAGTTAGAGTACACTCGCAGCAGGTAAAATCCATAATGAAAGTGCTTTATTTCATTCCATACCATAAGCAGCAGTTGGGAGCCGACGCGTTTCGAGCATAGCGCTCTTCATCAAAGGCTTTCATACTGTCACGAAGCGGCCGCTACAAACACCATCCCCTCTTTTATGTCCATCACACACAAGTGAAAGGGAGGCAAGTGCCATGGGATTATGGGAAATGTAGTCCATGTGGTATCCATGTGGATCGCCGCCACCATGCAGTTAATTTAAAATCCTGCAAATGAAACCAAACAAAGTCACCTTCGTTTTACACAGGATCTCGCTGCTCCGCTAGAACCTGCCCCAGTGTGCAAGTCGCGGACCCATTTCACTTCTTTCGGTGGTGCACTCCTCGACCGGGCCGGCCGAATTATGTGAGAAGAAAAGAGTTGCCCCCAGGTAGAGTACACTCGCAGCAGGTAAAATCCATAATGAAAGTGCTTTATTTCATTCCATATCATAAGCAGCAGTTGGGAGCCGACGCGTTTCGAGCATAGCGCTCTTCATCAAAGGCTTTCATACTGTCACGAAGCGGCCGCT
Organism: Triturus cristatus; assembly: GCF_964204655.1. Lineage (NCBI taxonomy): Eukaryota > Metazoa > Chordata > Amphibia > Caudata > Salamandridae > Triturus > Triturus cristatus. Next base: position 64,375,040 of record NC_140581.1, on the reverse strand, counting down.
ACAAACACCATCCCCTCTTTTATGTCCATCACACACAAGTGAAAGGGAGGCAAGTGCCATGGGATTATGGGAAATGTAGTCCATGTGGTATCCATGTGGATCGCCGCCACCATGCAGTTCATTTAAAATCCCACAAATGAAACCAAACAAAGTCACCTTCGTTTTACACAGGATCCCGCTGCTGCACTAGAACCTGCCCCAGTGTGCAAGTCATGGACCCATTTCACTTCTTTCGGTGGTGCACTCCTTGACCGGGCCGGCCGAATTATGTGAGAAGAAAAGAGTTGCCCCCAGGTAGAGTACACTCGCAGCAGGTAAAATCCATAATGAAAGTGCTTTATTTCATTCCATACCATAAGCAGCAGTTGGGAGCCGACGCGTTTCGAGCATAGCGCTCTTCATCAAAGGCTTTCATACTGTCACGAAGCGGCCACTACAAACACCATCCCCTCTTTTATGTCCATCACACACAAGTGAAAGGGAGGCAAGTGCCATGGGATTATGGGAAATGTAGTCCATATGGTATCCATGTGGATCGCCGCCACCATGCAGTTAATTTAAAATCCCACAAATGAAACCAAACGAAGTCACCTTCGCTTTACACAGGATCCTGCTGCTCCGCTAGAACCTGCCCCAGTGTGCAAGTCGCTGACCCATTTCACTTCTTTCGGTGGTGCACTCCTCGACCGGGCCGGCCGAATTATGTGAGAAGAAAAGAGTTGACCCAGGTAGAGTAGACTCGCAGCAGGTAAAATCCATAATGAAAGTGCTTTATTTCATTCCATATCATAAGCAGCAGTTGGGTGCAGACGCGTTTCGAGCATAGCGCTCTTCATCAAAGGTTTTTATACTGTCACGAAGCGGCCGCTACAAACACCATCCCCTCTTTTATGTCCATCACACACAAGTGAAAGGGAGGCAAGTGCCATGGGATTATGGGAAATGTAGTCCATGTGGTATCCATGTGGATCGCCGCCACCATGCAGTTAATTTCAAATCCCGCAAATGAAACCAAACAAAGTCACCTTCGTTTTACACAGGATCCCGCTGCTCCGCTAGAACCTGCCCCAGTGTTCAAGTCGCGGACCCATTTCACTTCTTTCGGTGGTGCACTCCTCGACCGGGCCGGCCGAATTATGTGAGAAGAAAAGAGTTGCCCCCAGGTAGAGTACACTCGCAGCAGGTAAAATCCATAATGAAAGTGCTTTATTTCATTCCGTATCATAAGCAGCAGTTGGGAGCTGACGCGTTTTGAGCATAGCGCTCTTCATCAAAGGCTTTCATACTGTCACGAAGCGGCCGCTACAAACACCATCCCCTCTTTTATGTCCCTCACATACAAGTGAAAGGGAGGCAAGTGCCATGGGATTATGGGAAATGTAGTCCATGTGGTATCCATGTGGATCGCCGCCACCATGCAGTTAATTTAAAATCCCGCAAATGAAACCAAACAAAGTCACCTTCGTTTTACACAGGATCCCGCTGCTCTGCTAGAATATGCCCCAGTGTGCAAGTCGCTGACCCATTTCACTTCTTTCGGTGGTGCACACCTCGAACGGGCCGGCCGAATTATGTGAGAAGAAAAGAGTTGCCCCCAGGTAGAGTACACTTGCAGCAGGTAAAATCCATAATGAAAGTGCTTTATTTCATTCCATATCATAAGCAGCAGTTGGGAGCCGACGCGTTTCGAGCATAGTGCTCTTCACCAAAGGCTTTCATACTGTCACGAAGTGGCCGCTACAAACACCATCCCCTCTTTTATGTCCATCACACACAAGTGAAAGGGAGGCAAGTTCCATGGGATTATGGGAAATGTAGTCCATGTGGTATCCATGTGGATCGCCGCCACCATGCAGTTAATTTAAAATCCCGCAAATGAAACCAAACAAAGTCACCTTCGTTTTACACAGGATCCCGCTGCTCCGCTAGAACCTGCCCCAGTGTGCAAGTCGCGGACCCATTTCACTTCTTTCGGTGGTGCACTCCTCGACCGGGCCGGCCGAATTATGTGAGAAGAAAAGAGTTGCCCCAGGTAGAGTACACTTGCAGCAGGTAAAATCCATAATGAAAGTGCTTTATTTCATTCCATATCATAAGCAGCAGTTGGGAGCCGACGCGTTTCGAGCATAGCGCTCTTCATCAAAGGCTTTCATACTGTCACGAAGCAGCGGCTACAAACACCATCCCCTCTTTTATGTCCATCACACACAAGTGAAAGGGAGGCAAGTGCCATGGGATTATGGGAACTGTAGTCCATGTGGTATCCATGTGGATCACCGCCACCATGCAGTTAATTTAAAATCCCGCAAATGAAACCAAACAAAGTCACCTTCGTTTTACACAGGATCCCACTGCTCCGCTAGAAGCTGCCCCAGTGTGCAAGTCGCGGACCCATTTCACTTCTTTCGGTGGTGCACTCCTCGACCGGGCCGGCTGAATTATGTGAGAAGAGAAGAGTTGCCCACAGGTAGAGTACACTCGCAGCAGGTAAAATCCATAATGAAAGTGCTTTATTTCATTCCATATCATAAGCAGCAGTTGGGAGCCGACGCGTTTCGAGCATAGCGCTCTTCATCAAAGGCTTTCATACTGTCACGAAGCAGCCGCTACAAACACCATCCCCTCTTTTATGTCCATCACACACAAGTGAAAGGGAGGCAAGTGCCATGGGATTATGGGAACTGTAGTCCATGTGGTATCCATGTGGATCACCGCCACCATGCAGTTAATTTAAAATCCCGCAAATGAAACCAAACAAAGTCACCTTCGTTTTACACAGGATCCCGCTGCTCCGCTAGAACCTGCCCCAGTGTGCAAGTAGCGGACCCATTTCACTTCTTTCGGTGGTGCACTCCTCGACCGGGCCGGCCGAATTATGTGAGAAGAAAAGAGTTGCCCCCAGGTAGAGTGCACACGCAGCAGGTAAAATCCATAATGAAAGTGCTTTATTTCATTCCATATCATAAGCAGCAGTTGGGAGCCGACGCGTTTCAAGCATAGCGCTCTTCATCAAAGGCTTTCATACTGTCACGAAGCGGCCGCTACAAACACCATCCCCTCTTTTATGTCCATCACAGACATGTATATGTATATAGTTAAAAAAAATTGTGAATAATTATTAGTTAGAAAAATTTAAGTCAATCTTTTTTTAAAATATTATACAGAAGTTGCGCACCCTTCGCGCACCCTACACGATGGCTGCGTACATTCTGCTAGCCACTTTGAAAAGTCGCGCTGGGGTTGCTACTTCGACGTAATTTGTAAAGTATGAAATATCTTTAAATTGATTATAAATAAAAGTTTTCCTTTAAGTGTTTGTCTAAATTTATTAATAAAAGATTTTTTAAAGTATTATTTTCAATATAATTTAGACGAAAAATTATTTGATTATTATTGGATTCAGAGGTTAGGAGGGAAGGCCATTTTGCTTGATCTGTTTTGCAAGATTTTTTGGGTGTAGTCAGGTGGACACCCTCCTCTGGGTGAGGTACGGCTTGGGGATTCTATTCAAAAGGTGAGGAATCCACAGGCAGAAGTATCCATCAGAAGAACAAGTTACTTACCTTCGGTAATGCACTTAATCTTGTGTATGTTTTAATAATGTGAAATGCTCAATCTGTTGCTATTTCTTTATGCCTTTATTGGTTATGCATTTGTGTGTATATATATATATATATATATATATATACATATATATATATTTGGTATACTATGTATACATGTGAAAATGTCTCGGGCCGCCTGTTTGCCTCGGTGGCATGGAAAAAATGGGTGGAACTGACATCAGCACACCGTTGAGGTCCTCTTATGGCTCCAATTACGTCATATGGTGTCGCGAGTGGAGCCGTGCTATTATGACGTACTCGTCGATGTGGGAGAGCTAGGAAAGAATTTCAGTGGAATGCTGGTCCAGGGGATATTCACCTAAGTGTTCAGGCTAGTCCTTTGAGAGCAACTGTTTATGTTTCCACTCCAGAAACTGAAACCAGTGATCTAAGGGCAGAAGCCCTGGAGATGGAATATGAGATGGGGTGCTCAGTCATGTGCACCGGCAGGGCAGAGAAGTGAGAAGCACCACAACCCACAAAAAAGGTAACAAGGGAATTAAATAACAAAGGGTCTTTTCTTTGTATCTGTCAGGAACAACGAGCTTAAAATGCCCTACTTCCAAAATGTAGAATTAGTGCTAAAAAGGTCTTCAAGAGGACCTTTGATGCCGCTTCTGCCTCCCGTACACTGAAGGCGGCACATGGGTCACACGGTACGGTCATACTGCGGTGGGACGCACAAGCATTGACCTCTCATGGCACTGCTCCACACTTCAGGGAGGATGCTTTCCATTAGCTGTGTTTTCTGACTACGTGTCACGCCGGCACCGTTCAACAGCAGAACTCCTTTAGATCCAAACAGACTCTTCCACTCTCACACTGGAAGTGAAACCAGGTCACGTAGACACTTTCACAACACAACAGCCGGGAATGCACTTTTTGGTAAAAAAAACCCCTTCCTTCCTCCTAATTTATCAAATAAAAGACTCACTGAAGAACAAGAACAGGGGACAGCTTCAATCGGTAAACATCCGTTACAATGACTTTTTTACTTCGCAATACCATTACAACGCATGCATTACCACCAATGCGTTGTACATCGCAAAGTCATTACACGCACCATGCCACTCATGCCTTTACAATGGATTTTGTTGTAAAGGTATGTATGGTAAATGACCATGCAGATGACCAGCGTCATTGTAAGGAAACAGAGGCTGTTCCGTTTCCTCACAACGACGTGCACCGCCCCTCAGAGACGACGTGAAGCAGGAACGAAGGGGAGAGAGAACCACGAGGAGTGAGACGTAAGGGGGATTGGGCATGGGGTGGGGGGTTCTTTAATAGGGTTTAGGGTAGTGCAGTGGTATTTGGGTAGTGTAGGGGGTCGTGCTGGGGGTAGTGTTTTAGGGTTTAGGGTAGTGCAGTGTTGTATGGCTTGTGTAGGGGGTCATGCTGGGGATAGTGTTTTAGGGTATGTTGTAGTGCAGTGGTGTGAGAAAGTGGCTCTGTATATACTGTTCCTTAATAGGAACAGGGTGTACATAGTCCACAGTCCCCAAGGGTTTGGCAGAGGCTAAAGTTAGATATAACCTTACTCTCTAAAGTGGTAGCTTGGTCGAGCAGTAAGGCAACATCAGAAGACAGTGTAAAGCATTTGTTGTACACACTCAGTCAGCAAATAGTCTCACACACTCAATAACTGAACTCTAGTCCAATGATTTATATATAAAAAAATATATGCTTGTTTTATTTTAGAACCAACAATAGGTATTACAATATACTTTCTCTGAATGAGATGCTTTATATAAATACTTTTGCAATATGAAATTGACTTTTGTAAACAGTTACAAGTTGTTGCAATAGGCAATACTATTTTAAACACAATAATGCATTGAATTCAATGGAAGTCTCACGTTATTTGCAACAGATTACTTTTAGGATTACTTTTGGAATTCCAGGACTGGATCCTAGATTCAGTCCTGGGTCAGTACTTAGAATCAAGTGATGCAAGTCGACTTAATTACTGTGATGATGTTTAAACAATATTTAGCTATTTTAAAAGTTGACACAAAAAATTTTCAGAGAAAACAGTCAATGATTCCCTATGGCAGAAAATTCAAGTTGCAGGTGCAGTATGTTCTCGTTACTTTTGTAATCCAGTACTGGGTGCCTAGACTCAGTACTGGGACCTTTATCCAAAACAGGTAAGTAATTACGTTTTCAGATATTATACAATTTTTAAAGAATATTTAAAGATTGCAGAAATTGACACTTAGAAGAAATTTCACAGAAAAACAGTCAATGATTTCCTATGGGAGAAAATTGGGTTACTGGTAATTACAGTTGTAAGTATTTTGCTGACCTGGTTATTCTGGCTCTACAGCACCTTTGCTGACCTGGTTCTCTGCACTCACGATGCACGCACTCAACTTCGCGAAAATATATTTAAATCTCGTACCGTAATGCGCATGTGTCGCAAATGCATGGGAGCAGGAGTCGCGGACTGGTCGCATGCCAATCGCGCACATCATGTAATAATAAATGTATATGATGTAACTGAAACACACGCAGCCGTAGCACACTGTACGCGGATCCTTTACAACTTTTCAAAAATAGCTGCTAAATTCAGCGCACCCACTGTGATGTGTAAGCTGTGAGTGCGCGACTCCATAAAAAATTTAGAATTTTTTTAGAAACAAAATAATATAAATATATTAAAATAGAAAATGAAAACAAAGAAATGAATCAATATTTCAGTTTGAATTATTTTGTTGTTGTTGCAATTTTCAGAAAAATATATAATGTTATTTAATGAATAAAATGTTTATAAATAAACAGTTAAAAAACTGCACAAAATCAGTACAAAAAGATAGCTATAGCTACTATCACACTTAAAAATTAGCATTTTAAAAAAACATTTGAAATTCACTGAAAATAAACACATAGGTTTCAGAGACGTTATATTTAGAAATTAGCATTTACAAAACCTTTGAAATTAACTAAAAAAGCCATAGGCTTCAGAGATGTTATAGTTAGAAATTAGCATTTAAAAAACCTTAGAAATTCACAGAAAAAACCATAGATTTTAGGGGTGTTATAGTTAGCTGGCCATTTCACTCATACAAAACCATAGAAATTCCTCTGTTATAGTTAGTTCTGTTAACTGTAAGTTGCGCGCCCGCAATGCACTCCTGATGATGCCACATATTGCATCATTCATGACATGGTCAGTGACATCACTGATGACATCTCAAATGACATCACTGATGACATCATCCACGTGACAATCTAATACACCTCATCATACACTAGTATAACCTTTCATCACTCAGTACCATATTTGAAACCATTGACACACCAATACCAGTTACTACATACCCACTCACTGATTCCTAAGTCTACACATACAACTACCCACTCAACAACAGAATCATGTATACATGCAGTCACTAATTAATAGAACACTATCAAATGAACTTAAACACCTATATAGACATTGACACATCAGCAGTCATCTTAGTCGGTTATGCAGTCATCCTACTCACTCATGAAAAAAATTAATCACACTTACATTTACTCACTTACACAATTATCCAACAACACCTCATTTATTCAAACACACAGTAACTCATAGTTAATATGTAAAAAAATCACCATTACAATTATACACTCATTCATGTTGTCACTCTCACAATCACTGACTCTTACACATACTTATTTATATACACCATCTCTCACATACAATGCTTTTTATTTTTTACTTTGTTGAAGATGTGCAACTAAAACATATATTCGCTCACCAACACACAAATAAATACACTCAGTCACCCAAACAACTGTTTCCACATGCACTCTTAAACCTATACACCTAGTCAATCAACCATTCACACATCTATGCATAGAGTTACACACACCCCATCCAACCACACACAAACTCAGTGTCCCATACAAATACTCACCCAAGTAATCAATAACTAATATACACACTCATGTAGTTATTCACCAACTGATGCAGCATGTTATTCAACAACAGAGACAGTGATGCACACATTCACATAGTTTAGTTACTAATCCATGTATTAACCCCTTCGCTGCTAGGCCTTTTCCCCTCCTGTGCTAAGCCCTTTTTGGGCTATTTGAGGTAGTGCGCGCTTAGGCCCCTGTAACTTTTTGACCACATTAGGTATCCACGCCAAATTTGCGTCCTTTTCTTCCAACATCTTGGGGATTCTAAAGGTACCCAGGGTTTGTGGATTCTCCTAGAGGGGTCACAGAAATTAGTCAAAATACAGCAATTTTTTTTTTTTTTTGTGAAAAATGTGAAAAACGGGCTGCAAATGAAAGCTTCTGGGTTTTTCTCTGCAAATGGTATCAAAAAAGGGTTTGTGGGGCTGAAATCACAATTTCTCCAGCTTTTAGGGAATGACAGACTTTTGTTAGAAAACCAACATTTTTTACACAGTTTTGGCATTTTTCTGGAACATACCCTATTTTTGCTATTTTTTGTGCTTTCAACCTCCTTCCAGTTAACGGTAGAAAAGGGTAACAAAACAATACTGGATCCTGGAAAGCTATACATTTTTGAAAAGTAGACAAAATTCTGAATTCAGCAAGGGGTCATTTGCGTAGATCCATCAAGGTTTCTTTATAGAAATTTACAGGCAAATATAGGAGAAATTAAAAATTTGTTGAAAAAAGCAGCCTCTTGAGTCAACGTTTTTACCTGTAACTTCTTCGAATTATGACATCTCTTTGAAAGCAATGTACCGTTACATCCGGTAGACCTTCCTGGTTGTGTGGACATATAGGACTTGTAGGTTCATCAAGAGCCCAACGAACCCAGAGTAGAAAAATGAGCAGCATTTTGTAATGTTTTTTTTTTTTGGTCCGGGTATATAGCAATTATTGTGGGAAAATGTATACTTGGAAAAATCGGTATGAAAGTCACCTATGTATTTCTGAAATGGGAACAAATTACAGAGTTCAGAAACAGTGCATATTTGCACATTTTCGAAATTGGGAATACTCATATTTGCATGACAATTATTGGTCATTTTTCAAAATGACTTTTTTTTTACACAATGTCTTTCATTTGGAAGGGAGAAATGCATCAAAAATCAACAGGTAATAACAGTTGCTTTACAAATTTGAACTACCCTAAGTCTCCCGAGAAAAATGGTACCTCACTTGTGTGGGTAGGCATAGTGCCCACGACAGGAAGTGGCTCAAAACCTAAGGTGAACACACCACATTTTCACACTGAAAATTTACACTTTTTTTGCAAAGAGTCTAGCTGTAGTTTTTGAACCCTAGCCCTGCCGGCACCTAGGGAAACCTAGCAAACCTATACATTTTTGAAAACTAGACACCCAGGGGAATCCAGGATGGGGTGACTTGACTGCCTCCCACCATGGTCTGTTACCCAGAATCCCTTGCAAACGTAAAAAATTGACAAAAAAAACACATTTTCCCCACATTTCTGTGATGGAAAGTTCTGGAATCTGCGTGGATCCACAAATTTCCACCCACCCCGCGTTCCCCAAAGTCCTACGAGAAAAATGGTACCTCACTTGTGCGGGTCGGCCTAGTGCCTGCGACAGGAAACGGCGCAAAACGCAACGTGGTTTTGGAGTGAAAAATGACCCTTTTTTTGGCAAAGTGACTAGCTGTAGATTTTGTACCTTAGCCCTGCCGGCACCTAGGGAAACCTAGCAAACCTATACATTTCTGAAAACTAGACACCCAGGGGAATCCAGGATGGGGTGACTTGACTGCCTCCCACCATGGTCTGTTACCCAGAATCCCTTGCAAACGTAAAAAATTTAAAAAAAACCCACATTTTCCCCACATTTCTGTGATGGAAAGTTCTGGAATCTGCGTGGATCCACAAATTTCCACCCACCCCGCGTTCCCCAAAGTCCTACAAGAAAAATGGTACCTCACTTGTGCGGGTCGGCCTAGTGCCCGCGACAGGAAACGGCGCAAAACGCAACGTGGTTTTGGAGTGAAAAATGACCCTTTTTTTGGCAAAGTGACTAGCTGTAGATTTTGTACCCTAGCCCTGCCGGCACCTAGGGAAACCTAGCAAACCTATACATTTCTGAAAACTAGACACCCAGGGGAATCCAGGATGGGGTGACTTGACTGCCTCCCACCATGGTCTGTTACCCAGAATCCCTTGCAAACGTAAAAAATTGAAAAAAAACCCACATTTTCCCCACATTTCTGTGATGGAAAGTTCTGGAATTTGCGTGGATCCACAAATTTCCACCCACCCCGCGTTCCCCAAAGTCCTACGAGAAAAATGGTACCTCACTTGTGCGGGTCGGCCTAGTGCCCGCGACAGGAAACGGCGCAAAACGCAACGTGGTTTTGGAGTGAAAAATGACCCTTTTTTTGGCAAAGTGACTAGCTGTAGATTTTGTACCCTAGCCCTGCCGGCACCTAGGGAAACCTAGCAAACCTATACATTTTTGAAAACTAGACACCCAGGGGAATCCAGGATGGGGTGACTTGACTGCCTCCCACCATGGTCTGTTACCCAGAATCCCTTGCAAACGTAAAAAATTGAAAAAAAAAACACATTTTCCCCACATTTCTGTGATGGAAAGTTCTGGAATCTGCGTGGATCCACAAATTTCCACCCACCCCGCGTTCCCCAAAGTCCTACAAGAAAAATGGTACCTCACTTGTGCGGGTCGGCCTAGTGCCCGCGACAGGAAACGGCGCAAAACGCAACGTGGTTTTGGAGTGAAAAATGACCCTTTTTTTGGCAAAGTGACTAGCTGTAGATTTTGTACCCTAGCCCTGCCGGCACCTAGGGAAACCTAGCAAACCTATACATTTCTGAAAACTAGACACCCAGGGGAATCCAGGATGGGGTGACTTGACTGCCTCCCACCATGGTCTGTTACCCAGAATCCCTTGCAAACGTAAAAAACTGACAAAAAAAACACATTTTCCCCACATTTCTGTGATGGAAAGTTCTGGAATCTGCGTGGATCCACAAATTTCCACCCACCCCGCGTTCCCCAAAGTCCTACGAGAAAAATGGTACCTCACTTGTGCGGGTTGGCCTAGTGCCCGCGACAGAAAACGGCGCAAAACGCAACGTGGTTTTGGAGTGAAAAATGACCCTTTTTTTGGCAAAGTGACTAGCTGTACATTTTGTACCCTAGCCCTGCCGGCACCTAGGGAAACCTAGCAAACCTATACATTTCTGAAAACTAGACACCCAGGGGAATCCAGGATGGGGTGACTTGACTGCCTCCCACCATGGTCTGTTACCCAGAATCCCTTGCAAACGTAAAAAATTGACAAAAAAAACACATTTTCCCCACATTTCTGTGATGGAAAGTTCTGGAATCTGCGTGGATCCACAAATTTCCACCCACCCCGCGTTCCCCAAAGTCCTACGAGAAAAATGGTACCTCACTTGTGCGGGTTGGCCTAGTGCCCGCGACAGGAAACGGCGCAAAACGCAACGTGGTTTTGGAGTGAAAAATGACCCTTTTTTTGGCAAAGTGACTAGCTGTACATTTTGTACCCTAGCCCTGCCGGCACCTAGGGAAACCTAGCAAACCTATACATTTCTGAAAACTAGACACCCAGGGGAATCCAGGATGGGGTGACTTGACTGCCTCCCACCATGGTCTGTTACCCAGAATCCCTTGCAAACGTAAAAAATTGACAAAAAAAACACATTTTCCCCACATTTCTGTGATGGAAAGTTCTGGAATCTGCGTGGATCCACAAATTTCCACCCACCCCGCGTTCCCCAAAGTCCTACGAGAAAAATGGTACCTCACTTGTGCGGGTTGGCCTAGTGGCCGCGACAGGAAACGGCGCAAAACGCAACGTGGTTTTGGAGTGAAAAATGACCCTTTTTTTGGCAAAGTGACTAGCTGCAGATTTTGTACCCTAGCCCTGCCGGCACCTAGGGAAACCTAGCAAACCTATACATTTCTGAAAACTAGACACCCAGGGGAATCCAGGATGGGGTGACTTGACTGCCTCCCACCATGGTCTGTTACCCAGAATCCCTTGCAAACGTAAAAAATTGACAAAAAAAACACATTTTCCCCACATTTCTGTGATGGAAAGTTCTGGAATCTGCGTGGATCCACAAATTTCCACCCACCCCGCGTTCCCCAAAGTCCTACGAGAAAAATGGTACCTCACTTGTGCGGGTCGGCCTAGTGCCCGCGACAGGAAACGGCGCAAAACGCAACGTGGTTTTGGAGTGAAAAATGACCCTTTTTTTGGCAAAGTGACTAGCTGTAGATTTTGTACCCTAGCCCTGCCGGCACCTAGGGAAACCTAGCAAACCTATACATTTTTGAAAACTAGACACCCAGGGGAATCCAGGATGGGGTGACTTGACATCCTCCCACCATGGTCTGTTACCCAGAATCCCTTGCAAACGTAAAAAATTGAAAAAAGAACCACATTTTCCCCACATTTCTGTGATGGAAAGTTCTGGAATCTGCGTGGATCCACAAATTTCCACCCACCCCGCGTTCCCCAAAGTCCTACGAGAAAAATGGTACCTCACTTGTGCGGGTCGGCCTAGTGCCCGCGACAGGAAACGGCGCAAAACGCAACGTGGTTTTGGAGTGAAAAATGACCCTTTTTTTGGCAAAGTGACTAGCTGTAGATTTTGTACCCTAGCCCTGCCGGCACCTAGGGAAACCTAGCAAACCTATACATTTCTGAAAACTAGACACCCAGGGGAATCCAGGATGGGGTGACTTGACTGCCTCCCACCATGGTCTGTTACCCAGAATCCCTTGCAAACGTAAAAAATTGACAAAAAAAACACATTTTCCCCACATTTCTGTGATGGAAAGTTCTGGAATCTGCGTGGATCCACAAATTTCCACCCACCCCGCGTTCCCCAAAGTCCTATGACAAAAATGGTACCTCACTTGTGCGGGTTGGCCTAGTGCCCGCGACAGGAAACGGCGCAAAACGCAACGTGGTTTTGGAGTGAAAAATGACCCTTTTTTTGGCAAAGTGACTAGCTGTACATTTTGTACCCTAGCCCTGCCGGCACCTAGGGAAACCTAGCAAACCTATACATTTCTGAAAACTAGACACCCAGGGGAATCCAGGATGGGGTGACTTGACTGCCTCCCACCATGGTCTGTTACCCAGAATCCCTTGTAAACGTAAAAAATTGACAAAAAAAACACATTTTCCCCACATTTCTGTGATGGAAAGTTCTGGAATCTGCGTGGATCCACAAATTTCCACCCACCCCGCGTTCCCCAAAGTCCTACGAGAAAAATGGTACCTCACTTGTGCGGGTTGGCCTAGTGCCCGCGACAGGAAACGGCGCAAAACGCAACGTGGTTTTGGAGTGAAAAATGACCCTTTTTTTGGCAAAGTGACTAGCTGTAGATTTTGTACCCTAGCCCTGCCGGCACCTAGGGAAACCTAGCAAACCTATACATTTCTGAAAACTAGACACCCAGGGGAATCCAGGATGGGGTGACTTGACTGCCTCCCACCATGGTCTGTTACCCAGAATCCCTTGCAAACGTAAAAAATTGACAAAAAAAACACATTTTCCCCACATTTCTGTGATGGAAAGTTCTGGAATCTGCGTGGATCCACAAATTTCCACCCACCCCGCGTTCCCCAAAGTCCTACGAGAAAAATGGTACCTCACTTGTGCGGGTTGGCCTAGTGCCCGCGACAGGAAACGGCGCAAAACGCAACGTGGTTTTGGAGTGAAAAATGACCCTTTTTTTGGCAAAGTGACTAGCTGTAGATTTTGTACCCTAGCCCTGCCGGCACCTAGGGAAACCTAGCAAACCTATACATTTCTGAAAACTAGACACCCGGCGGCTTCCAGGGAGGTATGGCTTGCGTGGATCCCCCAACGTTTCCTTACCCAGAATCCCCTGCAAACCTCAATTTTTGCCCCAAAAATCACTTTTTTCACACATTTTGGGGTGGGAAAGTAGTGGCATCACCGGGCTCACACAAATTTACCACCACCCAGCGTTCCCCCAGGTCTCCCGGTAAAAATGGTGCCTCACTTGTGTGGGAGGCCCAAGTACCCGCGGCAGGCAAGGGCCCCAAAGGTAGTGAGGCCACCTCAAGATGGCCTATCGCCAAACCACCTGGTTTTGCAAGGGGGGTCATTTTGGTTTTTGGCCCGGTGCGCGGCGGCCATCTAGGGAAACCTACCAAACCCAGGCATTTTTGAAAACTAGACACCCGGCGGCTTCCAGGGAGGTATGGCTTGCGTGGATCCCCCAACGTTTCCTTACCCAGAATCCCCTGCAAACCTCAATTTTTGCTCAAAAAATCACTTTTTTCACACATTTTGGGGTGGGAAAGTAGTGGCATCACGGGGCTCACACAAATTTACCACCACCCAGCGTTCCCCCAGGTCTCCCGGTAAAAATGGTGCCTCACTTGTGTGGGAGGCCCAAGTACCCGCGGCAGGCAAGGGCCCCAAAGGTAGTGAGGCCACCTCAAGATGGCCTATCGCCAAACCACCTGGTTTTGCAAGGGGGGTCACTTTGGTTTTTGGCCCGGTGCGCGGCGGCCATCTAGGGAAACCTACCAAACCCAGGCATTTTTGAAAACTAGACACCCGGCGGCTTCCAGGGAGGTATGGCTTGCGTGGATCCCCCAACGTTTCCTTACCCAGAATCCCCTGCAAACCTCAATTTTTGCTCAAAAAATCACTTTTTTCACACATTTTGGGGTGGGAAAGTAGTGGCATCACCGGGCTCACACAAATTTACCACCACCCAGCGTTCCCCCAGGTCTCCCGGTAAAAATGGTGCCTCACTTGTGTGGGAGGCCCAAGTACCCGCGGCAGGCAAGGGCCCCAAAGGTAGTGAGGCCACCTCAAGATGGCCTATCGCCAAACCACCAGGTTTTGCAAGGGGGGTCATTTTGGTTTTTGGCCCGGTGCGCGGCGGCCATCTAGGGAAACCTACCAAACCCAGGCATTTTTGAAAACTAGACACCCGGCGGCTTCCAGGGAGGTATGGCTTGCGTGGATCCCCCAACGTTTCCTTACCCAGAATCCCCTGCAAACCTCAATTTTTGCTCCAAAAATCACTTTTTTCACACATTTTGGGGTGGGAAAGTAGTGGCATCACCGGGCTCACACAAATTTACCACCACCCAGCGTTCCCCCAGGTCTCCCGGTAAAAATGGTGCCTCACTTGTGTGGGAGGCCCAAGTACCCGCGGCAGGCAAGGGCCCCAAAGGTAGTGAGGCCACCTCAAGATGGCCTATCGCCAAACCACCTGGTTTTGCAAGGGGGGTCACTTTGGTTTTTGGCCCGGTGCGCGGCGGCCATCTAGGGAAACCTACCAAACCCAGGCATTTTTGAAAACTAGACACCCGGCGGCTTCCAGGGAGGTATGGCTTGCGTGGATCCCCCAACGTTTCCTTACCCAGAATCCCCTGCAAACCTCAATTTTTGCCCAAAAAATCACTTTTTTCACACATTTTGGGGTGGGAAAGTAGTGGCATCACCGGGCTCACACAAATTTACCACCACCCAGCGTTCCCCCAGGTCTCCCGGTAAAAATGGTGCCTCACTTGTGTGGGAGGCCCAAGTACCCGCGGCAGGCAAGGGCCCCAAAGGTAGTGAGGCCACCTCAAGATGGCCTATCGCCAAACCACCTGGTTTTGCAAGGGGGGTCACTTTGGTTTTTGGCCCGGTGCGCGGCGGCCATCCAGGGAAACCTACCAAACCCAGGCATTTTTGAAAACTAGACACCCGGCGGCTTCCAGGGAGGTATGGCTTGCGTGGATCCCCCAAAGTTTCCTTACCCAGAATCCCCTGCAAACCTCAATTTTTGCCCAAAAAATCACTTTTTTCACACATTTTGGGGTGGGAAAGTAGTGGCATCACCGGGCTCACACAAATTTACCACCACCCAGCATTCCCCCAGGTCTCCCGGTAAAAATGGTGCCTCACTTGTGTGGGAGGCCCAAGTACCCGCGGCAGGCAAGGGCCCCAAAGGTAGTGAGGCCACCTCAAGATGGCCTATCGCCAAACCACCTGGTTTTGCAAGGGGGGTCACTTTGGTTTTTGGCCCGGTGCGCGGCGGCCATCTAGGGAAACCTACCAAACCCAGGCATTTTTGAAAACTAGACACCCGGCGGCTTCCAGGGAGGTATGGCTTGCGTGGATCCCCCAACGTTTCCTTACCCAGAATCCCCTGCAAACCTCAATTTTTGCTCAAAAAATCACTTTTTTCACACATTTTGGGGTGGGAAAGTAGTGGCATCACCGGGCTCACACAAATTTACCACCACCCAGCGTTCCCCCAGGTCTCCCGGTAAAAATGGTGCCTCACTTGTGTGGGAGGCCCAAGTACCCGCGGCAGGCAAGGGCCCCAAAGGTAGTGAGGCCACCTCAAGATGGCCTATCGCCAAACCACCTGGTTTTGCAAGGGGGGTCACTTTGGTTTTTGGCCCGGTGCGCGGCGGCCATCTAGGGAAACCTACCAAACCCAGGCATTTTTGAAAACTAGACACCCGGCGGCTTCCAGGGAGGTATGGCTTGCGTGGATCCCCCAACGTTTCCTTACCCAGAATCCCCTGCAAACCTCAATTTTTGCTCAAAAAATCACTTTTTTCACACATTTTGGGGTGGGAAAGTAGTGGCATCACCGGGCTCACACAAATTTACCACCACCCAGCGTTCCCCCAGGTCTCCCGGTAAAAATGGTGCCTCACTTGTGTGGGAGGCCCAAGTACCCGCGGCAGGCAAGGGCCCCAAAGGTAGTGAGGCCACCTCAAGATGGCCTATCGCCAAACCACCTGGTTTTGCAAGGGGGGTCACTTTGGTTTTTGGCCCGGTGCGCGGCGGCCATCTAGGGAAACCTACCAAACCCAGGCATTTTTGAAAACTAGACACCCGGCGGCTTCCAGGGAGGTATGGCTTGCGTGGATCCCCCAACGTTTCCTTACCCAGAATCCCCTGCAAACCTCAATTTTTGCTCAAAAAATCACTTTTTTCACACATTTTGGGGTGGGAAAGTAGTGGCATCACCGGGCTCACACAAATTTACCACCACCCAGCGTTCCCCCAGGTCTCCCGGTAAAAATGGTGCCTCACTTGTGTGGGAGGTCTAAGTACCCGCGGCAGGCAAGGACAACAAACGTAGTGAGGCGACATTTGGGATAGGCAATGTTGATGTTGCCTCACTACGTTTGGGGCCCTTGCCTGCCGCGGGTACTTGGGCCTCCCACACAAGTGAGGCACCATTTTTACCGGGAGACCTGGGGGAACGCTGGGTGGTGGTAAATTTGTGTGAGCCCCGTGATGCCACTACTTTCCCACCCCAAAATGTGTGAAAAAAGTGATTTTTTGAGCAAAAATTGAGGTTTGCAGGGGATTCTGGGTAAGGAAACGTTGGGGGATCCACGCAAGCCATACCTCCCTGGAAGCTGCCGGGTGTCTAGTTTTCAAAAATGCCTGGGTTTGGTAGGTTTCCCTAGATGGTCGCCGCGCACTGGGCCAAAAACCAAAGTGACCCCCCTTGCAAAACCAGGTGGTTTGGCGATAGGCCATCTTGAGGTGGCCTCACTACCTTTGGGGCCCTTGCCTGCCGCGGGTACTTGGGCCTCCCACACAAGTGAGGCACCATTTTTACCGGGAGACCTGGGGGAACGCTGGGTGGTGGTAAATTTGTGTGAGCCCGGTGATGCCACTACTTTCCCACCCCAAAATGTGTGAAAAAAGTGATTTTTTGAGCAAAAATTGAGGTTTGCAGGGGATTCTGGGTAAGGAAACGTTGGGGGATCCACGCAAGCCATACCTCCCTGGAAGCCGCCGGGTGTCTAGTTTTCAAAAATGCCTGGGTTTGGTAGGTTTCCCTAGATGGCCGCCGCGCACCGGGCCAAAAACCAAAGTGACCCCCCTTGCAAAACCAGGTGGTTTGGCGATAGGCCATCTTGAGGTGGCCTCACTACCTTTGGGGCCCTTGCCTGCCGCGGGTACTTGGGCCTCCCACACAAGTGAGGCACCATTTTTACCGGGAGACCTGGGGGAACGCTGGGTGGTGGTAAATTTGTGTGAGCCCGGTGATGCCACTACTTTCCCACCCCAAAATGTGTGAAAAAAGTGATTTTTTGGGCAAAAATTGAGGTTTGCAGGGGATTCTGGGTAAGGAAACGTTGGGGGATCCACGCAAGCCATACCTCCCTGGAAGCCGCCGGGTGTCTAGTTTTCAAAAATGCCTGGGTTTGGTAGGTTTCCCTAGATGGCCGCCGCGCACCGGGCCAAAAACCAAAGTGACCCCCCTTGCAAAACCAGGTGGTTTGGCGATAGGCCATCTTGAGGTGGCCTCACTACCTTTGGGGCCCTTGCCTGCCGCGGGTACTTGGGCCTCCCACACAAGTGAGGCACCATTTTTACCGGGAGACCTGGGGGAACGCTGGGTGGTGGTAAATTTGTGTGAGCCCGGTGATGCCACTACTTTCCCACCCCAAAATGTGTGAAAAAAGTGATTTTTTGAGCAAAAATTGAGGTTTGCAGGGGATTCTGGGTAAGGAAACGTTGGGGGATCCACGCAAGCCATACCTCCCTGGAAGCCGCCGGGTGTCTAGTTTTCAAAAATGCCTGGGTTTGGTAGGTTTCCCTAGATGGCCGCCGCGCACCGGGCCAAAAACCAAAGTGACCCCCCTTGCAAAACCAGGTGGTTTGGCGATAGGCCATCTTGAGGTGGCCTCACTACCTTTGGGGCCCTTGCCTGCCGCGGGTACTTGGGCCTCCCACACAAGTGAGGCACCATTTTTACCGGGAGACCTGTGGGAACGCTGGGTGGTGGTAAATTTGTGTGAGCCCGGTGATGCCACTACTTTCCCACCCCAAAATGTGTGAAAAAAGTGATTTTTTGAGCAAAAATTGAGGTTTGCAGGGGATTCTGGGTAAGGAAACGTTGGGGGATCCATGCAAGCCATACCTCCCTGGAAGCCGCCGGGTGTCTAGTTTTCAAAAATGCCTGGGTTTGGTAGGTTTCCCTAGATGGCCGCCGCGCACCGGGCCAAAAACCAAAGTGACCCCCCTTGCAAAACCAGGTGGTTTGGCGATAGGCCATCTTGAGGTGGCCTCACTACCTTTGGGGCCCTTGCCTGCCGCGGGTACTTGGGCCTCCCACACAAGTGAGGCACCATTTTTACCGGGAGACCTGGGGGAACGCTGGGTGGTGGTAAATTTGTGTGAGCCCGGTGATGCCACTACTTTCCCACCCCAAAATGTGTGAAAAAAGTGATTTTTTGGGCAAAAATTGAGGTTTGCAGGGGATTCTGGGTAATGAAACGTTGGGGGATCCATGCAAGCCATACCTCCCTGGAAGCCGCCGGGTGTCTAGTTTTCAAAAATGCCTGGGTTTGGTAGGTTTCCCTAGATGGCCGCCGAGCCCTGGGCAAAAAACAAAAGTAACCCCCCTTGCATAACCAGATTACCTATTGTTACTACAGCGTGAGAATTTAGGAATAATACTGCAAAGAAAATGTGGCAGACAATTTGAGGTTTACAAGACAATGGGGATAAAAAATATTTTTCAAATCACTAGAGAGACATCACCATGAACTCCCAAAGGTTTTCGACAATATCTACAGTTGGTGGGTTATTCTTACATGGAAAGTGTACCTTGGCAGAGAAACAAAAAAAAAAGATTCCTGCACAACCATCTATTCCTCAAACACACACACATACTGGTTGGATTTGGCACGAGGGCAAGTCATGGTTCAGTGTATTAAATTTTATTAACAAGAGATTTCACAAATATGAAATGCACTGTCAATAATTAAATTCACAAAAAACCAAACCAATGACTTGCAGCTCGTGAGCTGTAAAGCCACGTCAAGGCACCAACCGCTTTACAGGCCATTCACACACCTTTCATACGTGATACAAACAAGACCATTCGCACCACCAGGTACAAAAGCAACACAGTACAAAAATCACCAAAAAGGGACAAGGTACACCCTGCTTCAAAAAAACAAATAATACTGCACAGTCATCTAACCCGCAAGCACACGCACATACTGGTTGGATTTGGCACGAGGGTGAGTGATGGTTCAGTAGATAAAATTGTATTACCAAGTGATTTCACAAAAAATGAAATGCACTGGTAATAATTGAAAGGGCAAGAAACTGAACCATTGACTCACAGCTCGTGAGCTGTAAAGCCACGACAAGGCACCAACCTCTTTACAGGCCATTCATACACCTTTCATACGTGTGAGACATACAAAACCATTCACACCGCCAGCCGCGGGCCCATCACATAACAAAACTCACACCGGCACACAGCGCCATTCAAGGGCCCATCACTTTCACACGCCCACAATCCAGACACAGCAACTACACAGGCAGAAGGATTGCGTGGAGTGGCACTCAGCTAGCAGTGTGTGTAGTGACCAGCAGAAAGTCACTACTCACACACAGCCAGCCAAGCACCGGTCGACACACACCGCTAGCCAAACGCCAGTCCACGCACACCGCTAGCCAAGCGCCAGTCCAGGCACACCGCCATCCAATCGCCAGTCCAGGCACACCGGCAGCCAATCGCCAATCCACCTACACCGCCAGCCAAGCTCCAGTCCACGGACACCACCAGACAAGCACCATTCCACGCACACCGCCAGCCAAGCTCCAGTCCACACACACCACCAGACAAGCTCCAGTCCACGGACACCACCAGCCAAGCTCCAGTCCACGGACACCACCAGCCAAACACCAGTCCGCACACACCACCAGTCCACACACACTGCCAGCCAAGTACCAGTCCACGCACAGCACCAGCCAAGCACCATTCCACGCACACCACCAGCCAAGCACCATTCCACGCACACCGCCAGCCAAGCACCATTCCACGCACACCACCAGCCACGCACACCGCCAGCCAAGCACCATTCCACGCACACCACCAGCCACGCACCAGTCCACGCACACCGCCAGTCCATGCACACCACCAGTCCACGCACACCGTCAGCCAAGCACCATTCCACGCACACCACCAACCAAGTGCCAGTCCACACACACCAACAGCCAAGCGCAAGCCTACACACACCGCCATCACATTTTGGATTTTTTTAGAAAAAAATAAAAACACAAACAAATTGCAAATAGATACAAATCTTCTAACAGAAAATCAGCAACTAAATACATTGCACTAACACCAACATTGAAACAGAATCAAATTATCCAAAGAATACAGACCAGCCAGTTCACTTTACCACTCAAGAATCCTCCCAAAAAATTTTTCGCGTGTGGTACGCTCTAAAACAAGCAGAGAGACACAGTGCAGGATGAGAGGGACAATCGGGGCAGTACATACGACTCTCCTTCCGCAAACCTCTTCGCCAACAGACTCTACATCTCCTACTGGGAAAATCTTTTGCGGGTGTGGGAGGAATGTGATCTGGAAAGTGGCGTTCTTTCAATCTAGCAACATCCTCCACCAGTCCAACTCTAGGAACACTTGCCTGTTCCACTACAACAAGGCTGCCTATTACAGACTCCTGAAACTTAACAAACGTCATCTTTGACTCAGGGCAAGAATCCTGGAACACAACAAAAGCATTAAACATTGCCAAGTGGAAAAGATGGATAGCCAACTTCTTGTACCAAATGTAAGCCTTACGAAGAGCAGTGTAAGGTTCCAACCTCTGATCTACTCTGTCAACACCACCCATGTACCTATTATAGTCTAAAACACATACAGGTTTGCGCGCTTCAGCGACCTGACCCCAAACAGTCACAGGTGCAGTGCTTTCATCATGGATGGAAGTCAGCATGTAGACATCTCTCCTGTCTGTAAACTTCACAGCAAGAAGCTCCTGGCAACGCAACGCACTGCACTGTCCCCGCACAAGCTTTTGACAAACAAGTTCTTTCGGAAAACCTTTACGGTTACATCGGACTGTGCCACAAGCAAAAGTGTCCACTTTGGCCAATTCCCTGAACAACCGTACACCAGTGTAGAAGTTATCTACATATAAATGGTGGCCTTTGTTAAAAAATCCTCTTCCAAGTTCCCAAACAATTTTCTCAGTCACTCCAAAAGTGGACGGACAACCAGGGAGGTTAAACCTAGATTCCTTACCGGTGTACACCCTGAAATTAGAGACATATCCAGTCCTACTGTCACACAGCATATACAGCTTTATTCCATAGCGTGCCCTCTTACTAGGAATGTATTGCCTAAAAACCAAGCGGCCCTTGAACAACACCAAAGACTCATCCACTGCAATTTCTCTACCAGGGGCATAAATCTCAGAAAATCGATCAACAAAGTGATCAAGGACAGGCCTAATCTTAAAAAGACGGTCACAATCAGGGTGATCTCGTGGCAACGCTAAACCATTATCTACAAAGTGCATCATCCGAAGCAGAAGCAAATACCTGTCACGACTCATGACTGCCGGAAAAATAGACGTTGCCATCAAGGGACTGCTAGACCAATATGAAGCCAATGATGGCTTCCTTAGCAAGCCCATCAAAAAAGTTAAACCCAAGAACTTCTTCATCTCTTCAACATTTGTGGGAGTCCACCGGGTAGCTCTAGAGTGTGGCTTAAGACTGGCACTGTTGTCCCTCAAAAACTGTTCGGCATACAAATTAGTCTGCTCAACAATCTCTGCCAAAAACACATCGTCCATAAACAACTGAAAAAAATTTACAGGCAAAAAGTTCTCGGTATTCACTCTAGACCCTGGAACACCAGTAAACTCAGGAAATTCCGGCTGCACCATGCCAGGGGCAACCCAGAGGTCATCACTTTCAACGGGAAGACTTGCAGCCCCAGCCTGCAGCCCAGATGTCTCTTGCCGCACTACACCAACGGAAAGGCTTGCAGCCCCAGCCTGCAGCCCAGATGCCTCTTGCCGCACTACACCAACGGGAAGCCTTGCAGTCCCAGCCTGCAGCCCAGATGTCTCTTGCCGCACTACACCAACGGGAAGCCTTGCAGCCGCAGGCTGCAGCCCAGATGCCTCTTGCCGCACTATCGGCACATCAGTCTCCTCCTCTAACACAGGCACTTCATCCGCGCTAAGAGTATCTTCATCATCCGATGACCCCATACGGAGAGAAAACTCACTGCCAGAATCGTCCCCTGCCCCCTCTCCCTCAGAAGCAGAGTCAGTCTCTGACCCAATATCAGAGGAAGACTCAAACAGCAAACCAACAACCTGCTGAGCAGTCATCCTGCGGCTAGCCATTATACCTACTAAGATGGAAGACTGCACAAACAAGTCAACAACAACCAACAATGTGCAAACCAAGTAAGTAAAGAAATGTGTACCTTATATCAATAAGATCAATGTACTCAAAAACTATACAATCCAAAATCAAAAGAGACAGCTACACTCACCAGAAACAAACTCTGCAGTGACACAGCAAAGACCAACGATATCAAACTAGAAAGAAGAAAAAAAAACAAATTACTCACAAGACAACAAAATACACATCATGCACCAATGCAAAAAGTTTTTGAAACTCAAAAACCAAACATACTGCTATTATTACACCATTTGCAAAAAAAAACAGGCAGAGAAATCAAACACATTTGCATTGTACAAAAAAACAGTCTCTTACCAAACTACACAAACAGCAAAACCACCAGAACCAAAATGTCACCGTGAACAGAAGAAAAGCCTTCACCTAGAACAAAAAAGTAAACAAAAAAAACATTACAATTGGAAATCACAAAACATATAACAATAAACATTATAACATGCCATGTCACTACCCAAATGGTCAATCGGTTTGTGTGCCAGGTCAGGCAGAAAACAGCAGGAAAAAAAAGGCTATTCAGTCCCGGGGCAGGTGACCCAAATACATATAACAAATTGCACCCTGGAAGCGAGGGGTCACTTCTATTTCTAATTGAACTAATTCCCTGGTGTCTAGTGGGCTTTTCTGCCTCCAATGGGAGCAGAAACGGCAAAAAAATAAAACCGATCTGCCCACAGAGGGGGCAGAAAAGTCTTCAAAACATTTAGGGGCCCAAGGAAGCGACCCTTGCCCAAGGGGTCGCTTCCTACAATAATATTTATATCCCTGGTGTCTAGTGGGCTTTTCTGCCCCCCCCCAAAGAGCAGAAACGGACAGAAAGACGACCAATCTGCCCCCAGGGGGGGCAGAAAAGTATTCTAAAAAATTAGGCCGCAAAGGAAGCGACCCTTGCCCAAGGGGTCGCTTCCTACATAAAGAAAAAGACATCCCTGGTGTCTAGTGGGCTTTTCTGCCCCCCCTGGGGGCAGAAACGGGCAGAAAGACGACCGATCTGCCCCCAGGGGGGGCAGAAAAGTATTCTAAAAAATTAGGCCGCAAAGGAAGCGACCCTTGCCCAAGGGGTCGCTTCCTACATAAAGAAAAAGACATCCCTGGTGTCTAGTGGGCTTTTCTGCCCCCCCTGGGGGCAGAAACGGGCAGAAAGACGACCGATCTGCCCCCAGGGGGGGCAGAAAAGTCTCCTAATCACTTTACCACCCTAGGAAGCGACCCTTGCCCAAGGGGTCGCTTCCTACATAACGAAATAGACATCCCTGGTGTCTAGGGGGCTTTTCTGCCCCCCCTAGGGGGAGAAACGGGCAGAAAGAAGACCGATCTGCCCCCAGGGGGGGCAGAAAAGTCTTCAAATTATTTGGCCCCCAAAGGAAGCGACCCTTGCCTAAGGGGTCGCTTCCTACATAGCATAAACAATATCCCTGGTGTCTAGTGGGCTTTTCTGCCCCCCCGGGGGCAGAAACGCGCAGAAAGCGGACCGATCTGCCCCCAGGGGGGCAGAAAAGACTTCCACAAAATTTGCCCCCAAGGAAGCGACCCTTGCCCAAGGGGTCGCTTCCTACATAGTAAAAACAGCATCCCTGGTGACTAGTGGGCTTTTCTGCCCCCCCTGGGGGCAGAAACGCACAGAAAGCGGGCCGATCTGCCCCCAGGGGGGGCAGAAAAGACTTTGCCAAATAATCGTGCCCAAGGAAGCGACCCTTGCCTAAGGGGTCGCTTCCCAAACTCCAAATACAAAATCCCTGGTGTCTAGTGGGGCATCCCTACTCCACGATCGCGACGCTGTGCGCGATCGTGGAGCAGGAATGCCCTGTATTGAGAGATCGGGGGAGAGGAAATACTCTTTCCTCTCCCCCGATGCCTCAATACTAGAGATTTCACCGCCGCGGCCCCCACCAGACGCCAAACACCTACCTCTGCTCCCCTCGGACGCGCTGGAAGAAATGGATTCCAGCGCGTCCAACGCTTCCTGATGACGCCGGCGCGCGCTGTGCGCGCTGACGTCATCAGAAAGCGTGGGGGGGCTCGGGGGGGGTCGGGGGTGGCAGCGGAAGCTCTTCCGCTGCCACCCCCGTAAAGGGGGCCAAGATCGAGGGACAAGGGGGGGAGCGCCAGCGCTTCCCCCGGGGGCTGTCCTCATGACGGAACGGTTCCGTCATGAGCACAGCCCAACCGATGCTCATGACGGAACCGTTCCGTCATGAGCATCGAAGGGGTTAAGTGAGAAACTTTTAATTACTCACTTAAACAGACAGTCAGACAGCTACTAAATACTCCATCCAGACAGTTATATATCCACTCAATCTTCAAAACAGATTGGTATATATATAATACATATTGAAATGTCAAACTAAACTACATTCACTGGATGATGTCACCAGTGATGTCATCCGTGATGTCATTTGAGATGTCATCAGTGATGTCACTGACCATGTCATGAATGATGCAATATATCAGCAGTGCAGAGGAATTTCTATGGTTTTGTATGAGTGAAATGGCCGGCTAACTATAACACCCCTGAAACCTATGTTTTTTTCTGTGATATATAAATATATATATAATTAAAAAACATAGGATTGAGGTACTTTAGACTTACAAATTTTCATTTAAAAAACCTTGATAATTCACTGGAAAAACCATAGGTTTCAGGCAGGTTATAGATAGAAATTAGCATTTTAAAAAAACATAGAAATTCACTGAAAAAAACATAGGTTTCAGTCACGTTATAGTTAGAAATTAGCATTTAAATAACCATAGAAAGTAACTGAAAATCATAGGTTTCAGGAACGTTATAGTTATTTGGACATTTCACTTGTACAAAGCCATAGAAATTCTGGTGTTATAGTTAGTTCAGCTAACTATAATTCGTGCCCCCTCAATGCACTGCTGATGACGTCACATATTACATCACTCATGACATGGTCAGTGACATCACTGATGACATCTCAAATGACATCTCTGATGACATCACTGATTACATCATCCACGTGAATATCTGATGCACCTCCTCACACCTGAATATAACCTTTGATACACCCACTGTAAAATAGACTACCATTTTTGAAAAAATAGGCACATCAATACCAGTTAATAAATACGCACTGACTGATTCCTAGTTCTAAACACACATCCACTCATTCACCCATACAGTCACTCATACATGCAGTCACTCATCAATACAACACCATCATATGCACTCATACACCTATACAGACACTCACACACTGCAACATATACAGAGTTACTCACTGACTTAGTCAGTCATGAAAAGAATCAATCATACTTCCTTTTACTCACCTATACGGTTATACAGACACAACCTCACTTATTCAAACAGATACTAACACATAATTACTCTCTTATAGAATCACTGATACAAATGCACACTCATCCATGCAGCCACTCTCACAATTACTGACTCTCACATAAAGGTATTTATATACACCATCACTCATATATACTGCCTTTTCGATATGTAGTTACTTGCACACGTACCACTGAGACAGCCTTTCACTCACCAACACACCCATACACACACTCCCCCTCCCATACAGCTGTTTCCACTTGCAATCTTCAACCCATACACCCAGTGAATCAACCACTCATACATTTATGCACAGAGTCACACACCTCCCACCCACCCACACACACACTCAGGCAGCCATACAAATACTCAGGCAAGCAATCAATAACCCATCAATCAATCAATCAACAAAATTTGTATAGCGCGCTACTCACCCGTTAGGGTCTCAAAGCGCTGAGGGGGGGGGGAATGCTACTGCTCGACCAGCCAGGTCTTGAGTTGTTTCCTGAAGGAGAGATGGTCCAGGGTCAGCTGTAGGTGGGTGGGGAGGGAGTTCCATGTCTTGGCCGCCAGGTAGGAGAAGGATCTTCCTCCGACGGTGGATTTGCGGATTCGTGGGACGGAGGCGAGGGTGAGGCTGGCGGAGCGGAGTTGGCGGGTGGGTGTGTAGAATGTAAGTCGGGTGTTGAGGTACTTCGGGCCCGTGTTGTGGAGAGCCTTGTGTGCGTGGGTGAGGAGTCTGAACATGATCCTCTTGCTGACGGGGAGCCAGTGCAGGTCTTTCAGGTGGGCAGAGATGTGGCTGTGGCGGGGGATGTCCAGGATGAGTCGTGCTGAGGCATTCTGAATGCGCTGGAGTATTTTCTGGAGTTTGGCAGTGTTTCCAGCGTAGAGGGTGTTCCCGTAGTCCAGACGGCTGTTGACGAGGGCCTGGGTAATGGTCTTCCTGGTATCGGTGGGGATCCATCGGAAGATCTTTCGGAGCATGCGCAGGGTGTTGAAGCAGGATGAGGAGACGGCGTTGACTTGCTTGGTCATCGTGAGGGAGGAGTCCAGGATGAAACCTAGGTTGCGAGCGTGGTCCGTTATCTTGGGTGCGGTTCCCAGGGCAGGGGGCCACCAGAAGTCGTCCCAGGGGGTGGGAGATGATCCGAGGATGAGGACTTCCGTCTTGTCTGAGTTCAGTTTAAGCCGGCTGATCTTCATCCATTCTGCGACGTCTTTCATTCCTTCCTGGAGGTTGGCTTTGGCGGAGGCGGGGTCATTGGTGAGGGAGAGGATCAGCTGGGTATCATCAGCGTAGGAGATGATGTTGAGGTTGTGTTGGCGTGCAATGGCTGCGAGAGGGCTCATGTAGATGTTGAAGAGGGTTGGGATGAGTGAGGATCCTTGCGGAACGCCGCAGATGAATTTGGTGGCCGAGGAGCGGAACGGGGGGAGGCGGACTCTCTGCGTTCTTCCATGGAGGAACGAGATGATCCACTCCAGGGCCACTCCTTGGATTCTGGTGTTGCTGAGGCGCTGTATCAGGGTGCGGTGGCATACGGTATCGAAGGCTGCTGAGAGGTCCAGGAGGATGAGGGCGGCAGTTTCCCCTTTGTCGAGCAGGGACCTGATGTCCTCGGTGGCTGCGATGAGGGCGGTCTCGGTGCTGTGGTTTGCTCGGAAGCTGGACTGTGAGGGGTCGAGGGATCCGTTGGTCTCGAGGAAGGCAGGGAGTTGTTTGTTGACGGTCTTCTCGATGACTTTGGATGGAAAGGGGAGGAGCGAATGGGGCGGAAGTTCTTGAGGTCCGGTGGGTCCACGGTGGGTTTCTTCAGGAGGGCGCACAGCTCGGCATGTTTCCAGCTCTCCGGAAAGGTGGCGGATGCGAAGGAGCTGTTGATGATGTTCCGGAGTCGGGGTGCGATGATGGAGTCGGCTTTGTTGAAGATGTGGTGTGGGCAAGGGTCGGTAGGGGATCCGGAGTGGATGGTGTTCATCAGGCGGGTGGTGTCTTCAGTGTTGATCGGGGTCCAGGTGCAGATGGTGGTGGTCGGGGGCGTTGGTTCGGTGGTTGGGTCCGTGGTCTGCGCGCCGAAGCTGTTGTGTATATCGGCGATCTTGCGGTGGAAGAATGAGGCGAGTGAGTCGAAGAGGTCTTGTGAGGGTGTGATGTCGTTGTTGCAGGTGCTGGCGTTGGAGAGCTCTTTGACGATGCTGAAGAGTTCCTTGCTGTTAGGCACTCATTCAGCTACTCACCAACCCATGCATTATCTTACACAACAACAGACAGACTGATACAGACTTTCACTCAGTTTAGTCACTAACCCATGCATTCAGTAAGACACATTTAATCACTCACTTATACAGTCAGTCACGTACCTACTAAATCCTCCATACAGACACGTATATACCCACTCATTCCTCAATACAGCTTGACATATATATAAAACAAAATTAAACATTACAGAAACACACAGTCACTGGATGATGTCATCAGTGATGTCATCAGTGATGTCATCAGTGATGTCACTGACTATGTCATGAATGATGTACTATGTGACGTCATCAGCAGTGCTTTGCGGGGGCGCGAGTTATAGTTAGCTGAACTAACTAAAACGCCGGAATTTCTATTGTTTTGTACGAGTGAAATGTCCAATTAACTATAACGTTCCTGAAACTTATGGTTTTTTCAGTTAATTTCTATGTTTTTTTTAAATGCTAATTTCTAACTATAACATGCCTGAAACCTATGGTTTTTTCAGTGAATATATATATATATATCTTTATATATATATATATATAGATATATATATATATATGAGGTAGAGTCGTCCTTCAGATACACTCATGCACTAGAAATGATGAAGCGAACCCGTTGGATGGAGCAATATTATTATTTAGTGCCCGACACCATCACCGCCATGACGCGATTCATCCCACGTGGGGCCTTGAGCACATGACACGGAAGAGGAAGTAGGATGTTTTTAAAGTGCAAAATGAATGACGTGCTGCCTAAATATCAATAGACATGGAAAACATCCTATGCGTGTGCCATTGGAGATTTGCATCCTGAATACTCCTAATACATGTAAAATACATCAATTGAAAAAAGTCATCAAAAAATGTCTTGTGTTAAATAATCACACTAGAGAAACAGTCTGTAGAATAAATATCTAAAAACAAATCAATATTTAAATAAACAAATAAATAAATATATAAATAAATAAATAATGCGTTTAAATACAATCCCAATGTAAACCTGTTATATTAAATGATGACTCCTGACTGGGCATTTCTCAATCCTGATCACACTAGCAGCTTATTGACTAGTTCTTTATATAAAAGATAAAATACAATTATTCTATAAAAACACCTCGTATCCCATAGGGTAGTCATATTTTTAAATGTTTGTGTGCGTTTTACAGGATGCTTCTAGTGATTCCATGATATATTAGGGGGAGGAGATTAAGCCCATGTGGGCCTTCTGGTATAAAACCCCCTTTATCAAAATGACATTGTGCAAATTTGCATAAGCATTACTTTCATATAGTAAAGTGCAAACCAAGTGCAAAAATCAATATACCTTACAATAATTACATAAATACCATTAAAACCATTTGAAAGGAGATATGAGGCAGCTGAAGTATACTGTTACATCTCTTTAACCTAGTGAAGATAGGTGAAAAAATCTTCACTAGCATTAAGTCCATTGGGGGCTTTGCAGTCCATGAGTATAATGTGCCTTGTCTTGAGTTTAAGTAACTGTGCTTCACAATCCCCACCCCTTCTCTGAGGTGGGACTGAGTCGATCACAAAATACTGTAGGCCAGTAGGATTTTTAGCATGCTTTTCCTCGAAATATCTTGCCACCTGATACGCGGTATCGCCATTAGTAATGGCCCGTGTGTGCTGGAGTATCCTCTTGTGGACCTGAAGCTTAGTGCTCCCTACATAGCGCAGGTCACATGGACACTCCAGCACATATACCGCGTATTCAGTTTTGCAAGTCAATTTGCTCTGTATACGAGTAGGTGTATTGCTAAGGGGAGTCATATATTCTGTTTTACCCACCCCATTTTTGCAGGCTTTGCAAACCGAGCATTTGAGAAAACCCTTGCTACTGTTAAGCCATGAACTATTAATTCTAACCTCTGGGATGCTGGAGACTAAATAATTGCTCATAGATTTTGCCTTCCTGTAAGTGATACTAGGAGAATGGGACAGATGTTTTCCCAAAACTGGATCACTGGCAATGAGTGCCCAATTCTTATTCACAATTTTACCAATACTTTGATGCTGATTGTTGTAGGTTAGAATTAATCGGGTTTCATTCTGCTCTGTTTGCTCATTCTCTTTTTTACCTGCTGTTGCCAACAAGCTAACGGAAGTATTAGCTTTGCTTATTGCCTTATCTACCATTTCCGGGAGATAGCCTCTTCTCAGAAATCTATCCCTGCACTCATTCTGAGCCTATACACAATCTTGATCAGTGCTACAAATCCTTCTAATACGGAGCATTTCCCCACATGGTATACTTCTGATCAAATGTGCAGGATGATGACTGGAGGCATGCAATAAAGCATTACCAGCTGTTGGTTTTCGATACATTTTAGTTTGTAGTTCATTGTGCTGAATAAAGATTTCTACATCAAGAAAGCATATCGAACTGTTACTGATATGACTTGTAAACTCTAAATTCATGTTATTTCTGTTAAGGTTCTTAATGAACTGCAAAGCATCACCCTTAGTTCCATTCCAAATAATGAAGTTGTCTATATACCTAAACCATTTCACCAAATTGTTCAACATGATATCAGGAAAGATGGGTATGAGAACCTGTTCCTCCCAGTACCTCATATGCAGGCAGGCATAACTAGGGGAGAAACAGGCCCCCATAGCCACACCCCTAACCTACTGGGACACCTGATTGGAGAACATAAAGAAATTATTTTCCAGACATAATTTGATCATGGATAATAACATTTTGTTATGTTCACAAAAATAGATAGATCTCATGTTTAGATAATATTCAATCGCTCTCAGTCCATCCCTATGATCCTAGTGTACAAGGATGATACATCTAAATAATTTAGATGCTAACCATTTTTCCAGCACAGTCCTTACAATTTCTGCAATAAATCACCAGTATCCATTTTGACATGTTCTTGCAAAAAAAGTCCACGTACTTGCTCATGTTCTCCATAATGCTTTTACAGGCAGAGATAATGGGGCGCCCAGGTGGCTTCACAGTATCTTTATAATATATATATATATATCCAATATTTGCTTTGGCGGAAGAACCCACACCGCTTGCAATGGCGTGCCGTGGCAGGGTCGCCAGTCCTCGTAAATCCAAACACACAAAAGCACTGTCTCAAACTTTTTAAAGACAACAAGCCTTGGCCCATACATTTCTTCAAGCATGATATTTTATTCACAGAAAAATCACCCTACGCGATTCGGAGCGTCCATTCCTTGTTCACGAGTAGTGTGTATGGAGAAACAATAAAGTTTTATACTATGTGACATTCAAATAATAGAAACAGACTTCTGTGTCATTGTCTCATTACTGTACAATCAAGGCACATTAAGCTCATCTGCCAAATAGATTAAGCTGTCTATAATTTGGTAACAATTTTTGTGCTATAAACCCTATGTACAAGTGTGTATATGGGTGATGGGAGTAGGTAATTCACTGGGTGTATGTGTTTATGGGTGCGTGTGCTAGGGATTGTGTGGGTGAGTGAGTGTAGGTATAGCTTTGTTGGTGAGTGAATTGATGTCTTAGTGGCATATGTGTAAGTAACTTCATATGTGAAAGGCAGTATTTGTGAGTGTTGGAGTATATAAGAGAGAGTATGTGACAGTGAGTGATTGTGACAGTGGCTGCATGGTTAAGTGTGCTCTTATGTCAGTTATTGTTGAAGACAGTACGTATTTGTATGAATAAGTGACGTGGTGAGTATATAACTGTATAGGTGAGTAAATGGCAGTGTAATTAATTCTTTGGGTGACTGACAATTTTTTTGAGTAACTCTTTGGGTGAGTGGCAGTGTGTGAGTGTCTATATGAGTGTATGAGTAGATATATCAATGGCTGTATTGATGAATTACTGTGTGTATGAGTGACTGCATGGGTTAGTGGGTGGATGTGTGTGTAGACATATGAATCACTGAGCAGGAATGTACTAACTGCTATTGGTCTGTCTATGGTTTCAATCTTGGTAGTCTGTATTTTAGAGTGGGTGTATCAAAGGTATTATTAGTGTGTGAGGAGTAGGGGTGGGCGGAATTTGAGAAAATCCACTTTCGCAAATTATATCGAAAATTTGAAAAATTATCGCAAACACGCGGAAATATCGCGAAGATGCGGACGTTTTTTTCCCGCATGTTCGCAAGATTTTCTGCATGGTTGCGGCTCGCCAACTTACCCATGTGGTTGCTCGCGGGCGCGGCCATCTTGCTTTCAGTTGTCTTGCGGTGCATGATCGCGAGAAGAAAGAAGTGATCGCGCGACGCATGACGTCACTGCGGGCGCGAACTCTAGCGAGACAGCACAAATGGCTAAAAACAATATAACATCTCATGTAGAATGCGACCGGATCAAGAAAATTTGTCGGCGAACGCAGGGATTCAGGTAAGGCGATCGCGCGCACACGAGAATGTATTATTTTACAGCGCGAGCAAGAAACAAATTATTGCCATGCTGCGGAATGCAGAAATATTTACATTTTTGCGCTCTCCGCGGAACGCGAAAATGTCAAATTATCGCAATTTCCGCGAACGGAACAAAATTTTCGCCCAGGCCTAGTCAGGAGGTGCATCAGATGATCACATGGGTGTTTTTACCCTGCCCACTTTTCTTCTTTTTAATGTTTCACTCACCTTTTACCTTCTCCCTTGGTACTGAGTCACAAGATGGCTGTCAACACTTCCTGGTTTGAAGTGTTGGCAGCCAATCAGATCCAATACTCCACAAAGTGAACAGACCGCACAGGACATATTTCGGCTTGCACCTTTTTTGACTTTTTCGACTGGTATGCTCATGAAATAATTTCCTTCCGCTGAGCCTCTCAGGTGAATGCTATTCCTGAAGCATGCTGGAATTTGTAGTGTCTAGGAGTCAATTCTTCCCCTTTTGTGGGTTCTGCTTAATGGCAGTATATTTTAGTCCAAATATGCATCCCTCCAGTGGGCCTCAGAAAGGAATATGCACAGTTTAAATCCCAAAACTGCTATGCCACTATGTAGTTTGTGTGATTCGAACCACTGTGTTCCTATACTTATTCCGAAGGTGGTACTGCCCTCCACGGCTGGACTACTGTGAAAAACTCTTCCATTGTGCCCAAAAATGAGGACACACTCCTTAGCAGTTGATTATACAGAATCTTTATTGGCAGAGAAACTGACACTTGACAGTTCTGATTTCGTTCAATGCCTGGCATGTTTCAGACTCCACAGCACTGACATTTTGTAGATGTTCACAAGGACACCTTTTATTGTTATACTGGTTATATCATTTCCTTCTGCAATACCTCACAGGTGAGTGTTATTCCTGAAGCCTCCTGGAATTTGTAGTGTCTGGGAATTCATTTTTCTCCATCGGTGGGTTCTGCTTAATGACAGTATATTTTAGTCAATATTTACAGCCCTCCAGTGGGCCTCAG
Source organism: Triturus cristatus (assembly GCF_964204655.1). NCBI lineage: Eukaryota > Metazoa > Chordata > Amphibia > Caudata > Salamandridae > Triturus > Triturus cristatus. The sequence continues at coordinate 64,341,249 of NC_140581.1, read as the reverse complement.
AAAGAAGAAATGTATGGTTTAAATTCCAAAAATGATGTGCCACTATGGGGAATGTATGATTCAAGCTCCTGCAGCCCAATAATCATACGAAGGTGGTTGATGCTGTCCTCCATGACTAGACTGCCGTGAAAAACTCTTTCATTGTGTCCAAAGATAAGGACGCACTCACATATATATATATATATATATTCACTGAAAAAAACATAGGTTTCAGTGATGTTATAGTTAGAAATTAGCTCCTTAGAAATACACTGAAAAAAAACACAGGTTTCAGGTAGGTTATAGTTAGTTGGACATTTCACTCGTACAAAACCAAAGAATTTCGGCTGTTATAGTTAGTTCAGCTAATTATAACTCACGCCCCCGCAATGCACAGATGATAACGTCACATATTACATAATTTATGACATGGTCAGTGACATCACTAATGACATCACTGATGACATCTCAAATGATATCAATGATGACATCACTGATGACATCATCCATGCTAGAGTGCGTGGTGAATTTATAAGTGCTTTGGTTTTGGCGCAGTGATTGGATAAGGACATGGGACTGGCTAGGTGATTGGAGGAGTGCATTGGTAGTAACAGGGAGATTACTGAACTGTATAGGTAGTGCACCAGGGATTGTAGAAGTGCATGAGTTAGTGCCTGGGTCATTGCATGACTACATGGGTAGTGACTGGATGATTAGAGTAATGCAAGGAGAGTGCATGGTGAATTTATAAGTGCTTGGGTTTGGCGCAGTAATTGGATAAGGAGGACAGGGGACTGGCTAGGTGATTGGAGGAGTGCATAGGTAGTAACAGGGAGATTACTGAACTGTATAGGTAGTGCTCCAGGTATCTAAGAAATGCATTAGTTAGTGCCTGGGTCATTGCATGAGTACATGGGTAGTGACTGGATGATTAGAGTACTGCAAGGAGAGTGCATGGTGAATTTAAAACTGCTTTGGTTTTGGCACAGTGATTGGATAAGGACATGGCACCAGCTATCTGATTGGAGGACTGCATAGGTAGTAACAGTGAGATTACCGAACTGTATGGTTAGTGCTCAAGGTACTGTAGAAGTGCATGAGTTAGTGCCTGGGTCATTGCATGAGTACATGGGTAGTGATTGGATGATTAGATTGCTGCACGGAGAGTGCATAGTGAATTTATAAGTGCTTGGGTTTTGGTGCAGTGATTCAATAAGGACTTGGGACTGGCTAGGTGATTGGAGGAGTGCATAGGTAGTAACAGGGAGATTACTGAAATGTATAGTTAGTGCTCAAGGGACTGTAGAAGTGCATTAGTTAGTGCCTGGGCCATTGCATGACTATATGGGTACTGACTGGATGATTAGTGTACTACAAGGAGAGTGCTTGCTGAATTTATAAGTGCTTGGGTTTTGGCACAGTGATTAGATAAGGACATGGAACTGGCTGGGTGATTGGAAGAGTGCATGGGTAGTGACAAGGATATGGCTGGACTGCATCAGTAGTGCTCTGGGGATTGTAGCAGTGCATGTGTTAGTGCCTGGGTCATTGCTTGACTACATGGGTAGTGACTGGATGATTAGAGTACTGCAAGGAGAGTGCATGGTGAATTTTTAATTTCTTGGGCTTTGGCGCAGTGATTGCATAAGGACATGGGACTGGCTAGGTGATTGGAGGAGTGCATAGGTAGTAACAGGTAGATTACTGAACTGTATAGGTAGTGCTCCAGGGATTATAGAAGTGCATGAGTTAATGCTTGAGTCATTGCATGACTATATGGGTAGTGACTGGATGATTAGAGTACTGCAATGAGAGTGCATGGTTAATCTATAAGTGCTTGTGTTTTGGCAGAGTGATTAGATAAGGACATGGAAGTGGCTGGGTGATTGGAGGAGTGCATGCGTAGTGACAAGGAGATGGCGCACTACCATACATACTCTTATGCATAAGTCACCTTGACTGAGTACCCAAAAAACTGTGCACTCACCGCAGAATCACTTGATCCCCTTTTCCACGTTGGTCTGTTTTTGAGCGTGGACTTGTGACTACCAGAGTGTCCCCTAAGCATAAAATATTACTGAGTAGGAATACAGCAGAGGATGCCTGTTTGGCCCCCACCACAATTTCAGAAACTCTGCAGGCTCCGTAGAATGCAAGAGAAAAAAGCAGAGAGGGGCGATGCTGAAAACAACGTTACCTCCATCCCCAGTCTCGCATACACTGTCCAAGACCCCCAAGATCCTTTACAGCTTATCGACATCTATACAACCACCTTTTGTCCGGGGTGTACCCTTCCAACCTTTGCGCTTGGTTACCTGAGTCAGATTGCTCGATCTGTATTGCAAGATTTTTTGGTCTAGTCAGGTGTACACCCTCCTCCGAAGGCAGAAGTATCCATCAGAAGAGCAAGTTAATTACCTTCGGTAACGCTTTTTCTGGTGGATACAGTATCTGTCTGTGGATTCCTCACTGTCCAACCCGCCTCCCCATTGTCCACCTGTTTCTACCAAAATAATGCTTTTACTGTTTGGCATGAATGTTTTTAATATGTCTTAATCATGCTTATGTTTTAATAGTGAGAAATGCTTGATCTGTTGCTATTTCTTTATGCCTTTATTGGTTATGCTTTTGTATATATATATATATATATATATATATATATATATATATATATATATATATTATCTACTGGCGGTCGCCAGTAGATAGTTATAGTTAGGACCGTGTTTCCATAGGAAATCCGCAACATTCTATTTGGAATAACTTTGGCGCCGGTCGACGAATCCGCGCAAAATTTTCAAAACTAATGGGGCGCTCCGCTCCGCTCCTACCCTGAAAGTCTCGGGGGGATTCGTCAAGCGGGGGCTGAGAAAAAAGGGGGGTCCCAAAACACGTTTTCCCCATGCATTTTTCCATAGGACCTTTAGACACAGCTACAGCCCGAACGGCTGAACAGAATTACTTGAAATTTGGCAGAGAGGTAGTCCTCAGGTCAATGATGTGCCTTTTGTAGGTCTGGTGTAAATCTGTTCAGTAGGTCCTGAGAGAATAGCATTTAAATCAATATATATATCTGTAAGCGCGCTCCGTGCGCTTACCGTAAGCTTACCGTACGCGTACGGTGCCGTGCGCGAGCTCAATTCTGATTGGTGGTTACATGACTGTAAACATTCGAATCGGTCGAAATCAGGAAGTGTCGGTTGCCATTTTCTGTCTCTCGCACTGAGAAACAAAGGTGGAGAACGTGAAACAGGGGCAACGAAGAGAGTTGCAGACCCCCTAGTGTTTGTCAGGGGGTCCAAGAAGGACCCAAAAGTACGAAAAATAAATTTAATAATTTGTAAAAAAAATCGCGGGGTACGCGTACGGTAAGCTTACCGTACGCGCACGGCAAAAAAAATAAAAAATAAAAATAAAGAAGTAACAATCACATTTATTAAATAAATTAAAGGACCCACAAGGGAGAAAAAAACAAATGTTACTGCGTAAAAAAAGGCGAGGCGCGCACGGCATGGACTGCGCACCGAGCGCCCACAGCGCGCGCACGGTGCGCGAAGCACACCGTGCGCGCAGGGTGTGCGCATAGTGAAAAACCAGAAAAAAAATAAAAAATAAATACATAACTTAGCATTTAAAAAACCGTACAAATTCACTGAAAAAACCATAGGTTTCACACACGTTATAGTTAGGAATTATCATTTACAAAACCTTGCAAATTCACTTAAAAAACCATAGGTTTCACACATGTTATAGTTAGCTGTACATTTCACTCGTAAAAAACCAATGAAATTCCACGTTATAGTTAGATCAGGTAACTATAACTTGCGAGACCGCAATCCACAATGTGTAATTTCAGATGTCATCATTGATGTCATGAGTGATGTCACTGACCATGTCATGAGTGATGTACTATGTGACGTCATCAGCAGTTTATTGTGGGCGCGCAAGTTATAGTTACCTGATCTAACTATAACGTGGAATTTCATTGGTTTTTTACGAGTGAAATGTACAGCTAACTATAACATGTGTGAAACCTATGGTTTTTTAAGTGAATATATATATATATATATATATTACCTACTGGCGGTCGCCAGTAGGTAGTTATAGTTAGGACCACGTTTCCATAGGAAAACCTCAACATTCTATTTTGAATAACTTTGGCGCCGGTCGACGAATCCTCGCGAATTTCTTAAAATAGGTGGGGCGCTACGCTCCGCTCCTACCCTGAAAGTCTCGGGGGGATTCGTCAAGCGGGGGCTGAGATAAAAGGGGGGTCCCAAAACGCGTTTTTCCCATGCATTTTTCCATAGGACCTTTAGAACGAGCTACAGCCCGAACGGCTGAACAGAATTACTTGAAATTTGGCAGAGAGGTAGTCCTCAGGTCAAGGAAGTGCCTTTTGTAGGTTTGGTGTAAATCTGTTCAGTAGATTCTGAGAAAATAGCCTTTAAATCAATATATATATCTGAGCCCGCTTACGGTACGCTTACCGTACGCTTACGGTAAGCGTACGGCGGGTGCGCGAGCGCGATTCTGATTGGCTCTTAGATCTTAGTAAACATTCGAATCGGTCGAAACCAGGAAGCGGCGGCCGCCATTTTGTGTATTTCACTCTGAAAAAAAAGAGTGAAAACAAGGAAAGGGGGCAATGAGGAGAGTTACAGACCCCCTAACATTTGTAAGGGGGTCAAAGAAGGACAGAAAAGTACAAAAAAAACATTTATTGATTTAAAAAAAAATCACGGGGTACGCGTACGGTAAGCTTACGGTAAGCGTACGGTAAAAAAAAAAAAAAAGATAAATGAAAAGCAGATTTAAGAGTTTAGAAATTAGGGAGCTCTAAAAAGAGCTGTTGTGTTTATGAAGTCATTTTTTTAGTGGTACCTACAAGTAAGTACCGATGCAGAGTCTAAGGTTCAAGAGGAAGACTCTGTTCCCTTCATCATTGAAGTGCACACCATCTCCTCTATAAATGTCTTGCATGTCATAACGCAAGTTGTTGTGGTAAATGGCACCCATACCATAGTCACGGAGGAAAGCAGAAACAGATTTGTTGACGTGCTTTCTTGCTTTGTCAATCTGTGGACAGAAATGATTGGACCAGTTCCATTTTTGCCTTTGGCATATGTTGGAAAACACAAAGGCAGTTTTAGGGAAAAGTGTAAACAGTTGTGCAAAGGTGTCCTTCATAAGCATTTCCAGACCTACCCCAGTCAAAGTGCCTAGGTCATTGCCACCACAGTGCACTATTATGAGGTCAGGGTGTTGGATTTGAATGAAGGATTTCACCAATGGCATCAATTGGTGCCACTTTAACCCTCTCTGACCAATCCATTTAATGTCTACATTTGGCAAAGCAAGGTCTCTCACCATATCTGTTTTCTCTGCAAACTTTTCACTCCAGAAGACATAGCTGTGCCCTACAATCCACACTGTGAACATCTTCAAAGGAGAACTGGATGCACTCAGGAGGTGTCTTTCAGTAGAATGGCAATAAGAAAAGAAAGACAGTTTGGAAATGGAGGCATACATATTTTTTTAAAACAAAAAGAACTGATTGGCTGTTTCATACCATTCTAGAATAAAAACTAGGCTGTATGTGAAAATTAATAGAAGCATGTTTTGTATTGGTACAAAAAAATGTGTAACCAAAGAACAGTACTATGGATTTGCTGTAAGGTTTGAAAAGTCAAGCACTCTTGCTCTGTGGAATTGAAACATTGTGTGTCGAACTTCTGACCTAACTGCACACAGCAGTGTTCCATGAGCTGTTGCTATGGTAGCAGGCAGAAGTCAAGTTGGGGGAAGGGTACTAGGCAGAAGTCAAGTTGGAAAAGGGTTGGTTTTCAACCAATAGAAATGTGTGAATACATGTGAAAAAAAGGGGGAAGCACTGAGATTTGAAACTTACATGTATATGTGTGGAAAAATAGAGGGAAAGTTTGCCATTATCTGGTTCTGCTGAGAGGAGAGAGGTGAACAGAACAGAGATCCTGGCTCTGATAATCTGCTGTTTGAGTGTCACATTTCTTTCACAACTAACTAATTTTAAAGGTGAGTTTACAGTTTGAGAGGGGATGTATGTGGTAACTTAAGAAATGAATAATAGAAATGGGAATTGTTTTTGTTGTAGTTACACATGGTGGTTTCATAATGTGTCAGTGTGTAAAAGTGATTTACACTTGCCCCGAAAAAAAAAAAGAGCAGTAAGTGTGCTTTCAAATTGGCAAAGAAATTTCGTTTTGGCACTAATGTGAAAACATGACTCTGTGTGCATAGAAGAATTATAGGCAGAGATTTATTGCGTCTTGCTCTGGTGATTTCACAGTTGCATTAGATGGAAAGGGGGAGCGAATTATTGGGGGAAGAAGCAGAGGCTTAGCACACACCCATGTCCTTGCCGTGTATAGTCATGCACAGTATTTACAAGCCAGTGGGGTTTTCAGGTTTAAGTCTGTAATGCAAATACATTCAGCATCACTAAGGCTGGTTGCCCTTGGTGGAGTGTAGGCAGTCACAGAGAATGCACATGGTGGTGGTCTGAAAAAAAAACAGCTTGGACACGTGCAATTAAATAAATCAAAAATAGTGGTTTCATAATGTGTCAGTCTGTAAAAGTGATTTCAAATTGTAAAAAGATATTTTCACTTGGCCCGAAAAAAAAAGAGCAGTAAGTGTGCTTTCAAATTGGCAAAGAAATTTCGTTTTGGCACTAATGTGAAAACATGACTCTGTGTGCATAGAAGAATTATAGGCAGAGATTTATTGCGTCTTGCTCTGGTGATTTCACAGTTGCATTAGATGGAAAGGGGGAGCGAATTATTGGGGGAAGAAGCAGAGGCTTAGCACACACCCATGTCCTTGCCGTGTATAGTCATGCACAGTATTTACAAGGCAGTGGGGTTTTCAGGTTTAAGTCTGTAATGCAAATACATTCAGCATCACTAAGGCTGGTTGCCCTTGCTGGAGTGTAGGCAGTCACAGAGAATGCACATGGTGGTGGTCTGAAAAAAAAGCAGCTTGGACACGTGCAATTAAATAAATCAAAAATAGTGGTTTCATAATGTGTCAGTCTGTAAAAGTGATTTCAAATTGTAAAAAGAGATTTTCACTTGGCCCGAAAAAAAAAGAGCAGTAAGTGTGCTTTCAAATTGGCAAAGAAATTTCGTTTTGGCACTAATGTGAAAACATGACTCTGTGTGCATAGAAGAATTATAGGCAGAGATTTATTGCGTCTTGCTCTGGTGATTTCACAGTTGCATTAGATGGAAAGGGGGAGCGAATTTTTGGGGGAAGAAGCAGAGGCTTAGCACACACCCATGTCCTTGCCGTGTATAGTCATGCACAGTATTTACAAGCCAGTGGGGTTTTCAGGTTTAAGTCTGTAATGCAAATACATTCAGCATCACTAAGGCTGGTTGCCCTTGGTGGAGTGTAGGCAGTCACAGAGAATGCACATGGTGGTGGTCTGAAAAAAAAACAGCTTGGACACGTGCAATTAAATAAATCAAAAATAGTGGTTTCATAATGTGTCAGTCTGTAAAAGTGATTTCAAATTGTAAAAAGAGATTTTCACTTGGCCCGAAAAAAAAAAGAGCAGTAAGTGTGCTTTCAAATTGGCAAAGAAATTTCGTTGTGGGACTAATGTGAAAACATGACTCTGTGTGCATAGAAGAATTATAGGCAGAGATTTATTGCGTCTTGCTCTGGTGATTTCACAGTTGCATTAGATGGAAAGGGGGAGCGAATTATTGGGGGAAGAAGCAGAGGCTTAGCACACACCCATGTCCTTGCCGTGTATAGTCATGCACAGTATTTACAAGCCAGTGGAGTTTTCAGGTTTAAGTCTGTAATGCAAATACATTCAGCATCACTAAGGCTGGTTGCCCTTGCTGGAGTGTAGGCAGTCACAGAGAATGCACATGGTGGTGGTCTGAAAAAAAAACAGCTTGGACACGTGCAATTAAATAAATCAAAAATAGTGGTTTCATAATGTGTCAGTCTGTAAAAGTGATTTCAAATTGTAAAAAGAGATTTTCACTTGGCCCGAAAAAAAAAGAGCAGTAAGTGTGCTTTGAAATTGGCAAAGAAATTTCGTTTTGGCACTAATGTGAAAACATGACTCTGTGTGCATAGAAGAATTATAGGCAGATATTTATTGCGTCTTGCTCTGGTGATTTCACAGTTGCATTAGATGGAAAGGGGGAGCGAATTATTGGGGGAAGAAGCAGAGGCTTAGCACACACCCATGTCCTTGCCGTGTATAGTCATGCACAGTATTTACAAGGCAGTGGGGTTTTCAGGTTTAAGTCTGTAATGCAAATACATTCAGCATCACTAAGGCTGGTTGCCCTTGCTGGAGTGTAGGCAGTCACAGAGAATGCACATGGTGGTGGTCTGAAAAAAAAGCAGCTTGGACACGTGCAATTAAATAAATCAAAAATAGTGGTTTCATAATGTGTCAGTCTGTAAAAGTGATTTCAAATTGTAAAAAGAGATTTTCACTTGGCCCGAAAAAAAAAGAGCAGTAAGTGTGCTTTGAAATTGGCAAAGAAATTTCGTTTTGGCACTAATGTGAAAACATGACTCTGTGTGCATAGAAGAATTATAGGCAGAGATTTATTGCGTCTTGCTCTGGTGATTTCACAGTTGCATTAGATGGAAAGGGGGAGCGAATTTTTGGGGGAAGAAGCAGAGGCTTAGCACACACCCATGTCCTTGCCGTGTATAGTCATGCACAGTATTTACAAGCCAGTGGGGTTTTCAGGTTTAAGTCTGTAATGCAAATACATTCAGCATCACTAAGGCTGGTTGCCCTTGGTGGAGTGTAGGCAGTCACAGAGAATGCACATGGTGGTGGTCTGAAAAAAAAACAGCTTGGACACGTGCAATTAAATAAATCAAAAATAGTGGTTTCATAATGTGTCAGTCTGTAAAAGTGATTTCAAATTGTAAAAAGAGATTTTCACTTGGCCCGAAAAAAAAAGAGCAGTAAGTGTGCTTTCAAATTGGCAAAGAAATTTCGTTTTGGCACTAATGTGAAAACATGACTCTGTGTGCATAGAAGAATTATAGGCAGAGATTTATTGCGTCTTGCTCTGGTGATTTCACAGTTGCATTAGATGGAAAGGGGGAGCGAATTTTTGGGGGAAGAAGCAGAGGCTTAGCACACACCCATGTCCTTGCCGTGTATAGTCATGCACAGTATTTACAAGCCAGTGGGGTTTTCAGGTTTAAGTCTGTAATGCAAATACATTCAGCATCACTAAGGCTGGTTGCCCTTGGTGGAGTGTAGGCAGTCACAGAGAATCCACATGGTGTTGGTCTGAAAAAAAAACAGCTTGGACACGTCCAATTAAATAAATCAAAAATAGTGGTTTCATAATGTGTCAGTCTGTAAAAGTGATTTCAAATTGTAAAAAGAGATTTTCACTTGGCCCGAAAAAAAAAGAGCAGTAAGTGTGCTTTGAAATTGGCAAAGAAATTTCGTTTTGGCACTAATGTGAAAACATGACTCTGTGTGCATAGAAGAATTATAGGCAGAGATTTATTGCGTCTTGCTCTGGTGATTTCACAGTTGCATTAGATGGAAAGGGGGAGCGAATTTTTGGGGGAAGAAGCAGAGGCTTAGCACACACCCATGTCCTTGCCGTGTATAGTCATGCACAGTATTTACAAGCCAGTGGGGTTTTCAGGTTTAAGTCTGTAATGCAAATACATTCAGCATCACTAAGGCTGGTTGCCCTTGCTGGAGTGTAGGCAGTCACAGAGAATACACATGGTGGTGGTCTGAAAAAAAAACAGCTTGGACACGTGCAATTAAATAAATCAAAAATAGTGGTTTCATAATGTGTCAATCTGTAAAAGTGATTTCAAATTGTAAAAAGAGATTTTCACTTGGCCCGAAAAAAAAAGAGCAGTAAGTGTGCTTTCAAATTGGCAAAGAAATTTCGTTTTGGGACTAATGTGAAAACATGACTCTGTGTGCATAGAAGAATTATAGGCAGAGATTTATTGCGTCTTGCTCTGGTGATTTCACAGTTGCATTAGATGGAAAGGGGGAGCGAATTTTTGGGGGAAGAAGCAGAGGCTTACCACACACCCATGTCCTTGCCGTGTATAGTCATGCACAGTATTTACAAGCCAGTGGGGTTTTCAGGTTTAAGTCTGTAATGCAAATACATTCAGCATCACTAAGGCTGGTTGCCCTTGGTGGAGTGTAGCACTGTGGACATGGGCTTTTTAAAAAATCTGAAAAGTGGTTTCATAATGTGACAGTTTGTAAAAGAGATTTTCACTTGCCCAAAAAAAAGAGCAGTTTGTGTGCATTCAAATTGGCAAAGAAATTTCGTTTTGTGACTATTGTGAAAAGAAATGTAGTAATATATTTAAATACAATAACAGATTTTTTTTTTAGTTTTTTTCAGGTATTGCTGAAGAACAGTGAACAAAATTTAAGATGCCTACAAAATCTCGAGTTCAAAAAACGCTAAAAAAAAACTATATTTGAAGACAACTGGAGGACCAAAGTTAGTAGAAGATGCTGATGTTGGGAAAAAGAAAAAATCTTCTGGTAAGCAAAAAAAACAATTCCTAAACAAAATATTTAAAACAAAGAAAAATGTACAAAATGTCTGTTCTCGGAAAAATGTAACAAAACATAGAGAACAGCAAAAAATTGAGAATTTAGTTAATGCAAATATACCTTCTGCAATTGAAAAGTTTAACATAAACAGAAAAACAGCATTTAAAGAGATACGTAGAAAAATGTTTCAGAGAAGAGTTATGTCCAATTTGATAAAGGATATAAAGAAATATAAGCAAAAGGCTAAATATTACAAGAGAAAAAAAGAAATTGAAGCCATTGCAGCAAAAGCATTAGAATTAAAAAGGAAACTATTCATATTAATTTTGAATAGGATGCGTACATTAGACAAAATGGTTAATGTACTGAAATCACATAGCAAAAGGAAAAGAGTAGTGAACAGAACAAACTTTTGTAAAGTGTTTTTAGGCAAGTGGATGCATAGTTCAAGTAGTGAACCTTTTTTTAATGAAGAAAGCTATTTTCAAAGTAATAGTTTGCTGCATGCAGTTGACACCAGAGGTCGTTCATACGAAGTAAAAAATGGTTGCATAATGGAGAAGGAGATGATGGTTCCAAGAGATGAGGTACAAGTGATGGCAGATGAGGCAATGGGGAGACGTCCTAAAGCCCCAGTGTACACTTGGAATTGTAGTAGTATTTGCACTGTGCGTCAGGAATCTATTGACAGATTTCGAGAGTTTCTAAGAGAATATAGTAAAAAAAGTGTAAAACAAAAGATTAAGGTGCTTCAAAGTCTGGATCCATGCAGAGTGAGAGAGAATACTGGTTTGCAGGGTCATTCTCTTGCTTGTCTATCTAGAAAAGTGTGCAATAGTGTTTTCCATCATTTTAGGATGCTGGCTGTTCATCATACTGAAATGAGAAAGTTTGTGAGACGGTTGTATTTTGCCAAAAGTCCAGCAATAAAGTTAAATGAATTGAATAGGGCTCTGTTCCGAGGAACGGTATCAGATGTAGAGAAGGTTGTTGATGAAATTCAGTTTTGTTACTTTGGTCCTGAACAAAACAGTGCAGAGAAGGACACAGTAAATGAGGAAGAAGTGGAAGAGAATGTAGAACCCTCTGTAAGTAACACATTTAATGATCACATAACAAAATTTGCAATAGTCTCTAATGAAAGACCAAATTTTACTTGTATTTGTTGCCGCAGAACTCATTATAGAAAACAAACTAGGAATGTTGATCTCTACAGAAAGAGTGAAAATGAAGATAATTATAAGTGGAAGGATTTTGCCACATATATATTTCTAGAAAATTGTTTTGAATTGGGTGAAGATCAGCGTATTTGTAAATACTGTTATAACAAGTTAGAGGAAAATAGAATGCCGACCAGAGCTGTACATAATAATTTAGAATTGGATGCTATTCCTGCTGAACTTTCTGAATTAAATACATATGAGTCTATACTCATTCAATGTGTTCATCCGTTCCAGACCATAGTACGTATGGAGCCCAAAACTTGTAAATTACCTCCTTCAGATTTACTGAGAGGTTTAAAAGGTAGAGTGGTGTATTTGCCCTTGGATTTGAAAAAAAATATGGAAACTATTGATGCGGATACTTTGGAAACTGAACCATTAATTATTCTGGTTAATGGTGTACCTACAAAGAATAAGAAGATTTGGCAGGAGCTGGTAGATGTGCGGAAAGTACAAAGAGCAAATTTGTATTTGAAAAAAAATAACAAATGGTATGAATCAATTTATATAGAAGAAGAAGAAGAAGAAGAAGAAGATTTACAAGGAGACACAGAAACACCAACTGGACAAATTGAAAAAGTGGACAAGTCAAAGGAAGAAGAAATTTATGAACATTTTAGCATACATCCTCTCCATTCGAAAGAAGTTATGGGAGACAATATTGATCTCTTTCAGATGAAGAAAGCAAAAGGAAATCCCGTGAGTGTATGGGAGGAGAGCTTGGAAGCTCGATGTTTTCCCCAGCTGTTTCCTAAAGGAAAAGGAGGACGATACGATGAACGTCCAGAACAGATTCCAGCTTCAGAGTATCGAACTACAAGACTATATGCTGAAGATCCCAGATTTCGACAAAGTATTCCTTATTTGTTCCATCTTTTATTTGAAAGCGACTTGTCTGCACTGTCTTATGCAGTAAATCACATTTTAAAAAGTGGAGTACATTTACAAAATGTGTCTGCTAAGGATTTCATGGAGAAAGTGCAGCACCGAGATGATCATTTGGAAACACAACTGATCAATCTGATGGCTTGTCAGCGTGGGACAAATGAATATTGGTACCGACGCCATGGTGAACTAAAATGCATGTTACGCAATTTAGGAACACCAACATGGTTCCTTACCCTAAGCTGTGCCGAGTACGCTTGGGATGATTTACTGGATTTTCTACGAGAGGCCAATTCAAACATTAAAAACATCGAATACAAGACAGCAGGAGAACTGTGCTCATTGGATCCGGTTAATGTTTGCAGATATTTCAATCATAGATTTGAGGCTATGATGTCCTTCATCTGCAATAAAAAAAATCCACCCCTTGGAGAAGTAGTGGATTTCTTTTGGAGAAAAGAGTACCAGGCAAGAGGTGCTCCTCATATTCATATGCTGCTGTGGATCAAGGATGCCCCAAAGTTTGGAACAGATACTGATGAAGCAGTGTTATCTTACATTGAAGAATATGCAACATGTGCTATACCAAAAAGCACAGAAGAGAACAAGTTAAAGGAGCAAGTTCTACGTTTCCAAAGTCATCGGTGTGGAAAATACTGTCGACGGAAATACAAGAGCAAAGAAAAATACTACACTAAATGTCGATTTGGATTTCCTAGACCTGTTCTTTCAAATGGAAGAGTCAACAGTTTTATGTCAGCTGTGAGACATACTATCACAAGAAAATCACCTAAGAATACCTACAACCTTAAAAGAAAAGAAGAATCTAAAAATATAAATGACTACAACCCAGTCATTTTATCCATGTGGAACGCTAACATGGATATACAGTATGCTGCTGACAATTCCATTGCTGTTGCTCGATATGTAACGTCTTACATTACGAAATCAGAAAAAACAGAATTGAAGGAAATGTGGGAAGAGATTTCTCACGAGAAGACTGTCAGTAAGAAGCTGTACAGTTTCAGTTTGAAGATGTTATCGCATCGAGAAATTGGATCCTACGAATGTTCAGATAGGTTATCTTCTGCAAGTCTCTACTCGAAGTCAAGAAGAATAATTTGGGCAAGTTTAGGCCTTGCAGCAATGAGAAATCGGGTACTGAAATCTGTTGGAGAAATTGAATATTTGGCTGAGAATGACCCAGAAAGTACAGATATATTGAAAACAAACATGTTGGACACATATTATCCCAAGAGAAGTCATCATCTGGAGAACATGTGTCTCTATGAAGTGTTACAGAACTACATTTATTCACGGAAAGCTGCAGAAGACATCAACAGTGGAAAATATAAAGTTGTTGGTGAAGAAGGATGTTTGGTGAAGCAAACCAAAGGAAGTTTGATAAATCACCGGAAGCTGAGTTGCGACACTACCGACAAGAAAGAATTTTACTACTTGGCTCTTTTACAGTTGTTTAAACCATGGCGTACAGAGGATGAACTACTGGGAGAATTCCAGAGCTATGAAGATTCTTTTAATGCTTGTAAAGACAGCATACAATGCAGTACATTCTCAACTTATCTGCAAATGTTAAATGAAGAAATTGAACAGGAAACTACAATTGCAGCAGAAATAGCTAGAGACAGTTCTCAGGACAGCCAAAGTTCAGGAACATACAGTCAAGATCCCCTAGGACAACCAATCGTTGAAAATGAAGCATCAATAGCCATGAATGAAGTGGAAACGGCTATGAATCAAGGTCAAGAAGAATTTATAGACTTAGAAAATTTGGAAAGACAACTGAATCAAGAGCAGCAACAAATTTATGAAGAGATCAAAAACAAAATTGATCACGGATTTCTACATATCAAAAAAGAGTGCTCATGCACATCATTTCATCCAATCAGGATGTATGTAAGCGGACAAGCTGGCACTGGAAAAAGTTTCCTAATTAAAGTCATCAGAAGCTACCTAAAGCAAAAAACGGATTCTACTTTGTCTTGTGTGGTTACTGCTCCAACTGGGTTAGCAGCATATAACATAAAAGGAATCACCTTACATCGTTTGCTAATGTTACCAGTGGAGCATGAGAACAAAATACAATTCAACAAGCTAACTGGAGAAGCATCCTTGGAAGTTTCAAGAGTATTGAAGAAGATGCAAGTTCTCATTATTGATGAGGTGAGCATGGTATCGAACTTAATGCTTGCCTTTGTGCATTTAAGAATGCAGCAAATTTTGAAGACAGACTATGACGTGTTATTTGGTGGAAAACACGTCATAGTTTTTGGGGATCTTTTGCAACTTACTCCAGTTAAAGGACAACCAGTGTTTAATACTGTGACACATGAAGACACGAAGAAGTCATTGGGAAGCATTGGAAATACAAATATTTGGTCCTTCTTTGAGTACAAGGAACTTACAACTAATATGAGGCAAGCAAACGATGAAGAATATGGAAGTATTCTGAAAGATATCAGGATTGGAATACTCACAGAAGTTGGGAAAAAAGCATTACAGAGTCGGCTGCTACATAATTTATTTCCAAAGGAAGAAATAGTTGCAGAGAAAATATACAAGAATATTGCAGAAAACAAAAGTGTCATCTGCTTAATGCCAACTCTACGTGAATGCTCAATATTTAATGAGGAGCTTTTGAAATTGGAAAAGGAAGACATCAGGAAATTGGAAGCAGTGGACAAAATTGAGGATGGAAGAATTACTGTCACAGTAACAGGCAAACTGAAAAATAAATTGGACTCACTAGAGAAGAACATCTCCAAAACAGCAGGATTAGAAAAAAATCTATATGTTTGCATGAACTGTAGAGTGTTTTTAAGGAGAAATTTGGATGTTGAGAAAGGCTTAGTGAATGGAGCAATGGGAAGAGTTGTGGGTTTTATTAATTATCAGAAAAAAGAAGGAATTGAATGTTTAAAAATAAAATTTGATCAGATAGAAGAAGTTAAAGATATTTGTCGTTGTACAGTTCGTTTTATGCTTGTGAAAGACTTATATGTACGTAGGAAGCAGTTTCCGTTTTCTCTAGCATATGCTGTAACTATTCACAAGTCTCAAGGATTGACTGTAGATTGTGCATTTGTGAACATTGGTTCAACTGTGTTCAAAGAAGGTATGGCATATGTAGCTTTGTCACGAGTCAAAACATTATCAGGTTTATTCATGATAGACTTTGATGACTCAAAAGTTAGTGCTGATACAAACTGTGTAAAGGAGTATAATAGATTAAGAAGAAGCTATGCTCCTCATTTAGGTCAGTATCCTGTGTTGGAGAAACGTGTAGTTTCTCGTAAAAGGAGAAATGAGAATATCTGTAATGAAGATATAGAGAAGAGGAAAAAAAAGAGGAGTGATGTAATTGCAAGCAAAAAGAAAAAGGAAAATGAAGAACAGGTTGTAGGATGTCATTTTGAAAATAGCTCTGGTGTCAACTGCTATGCAAATGTAGTGCTGAATGTTGCATTTTATCTGGAAAGTTTGCAAGAGCAGATAATAGTAAATCAGGGAAAAAGATTCTGTTCAGAGCTGAGTCTCCTTTTTCAAAAGCTGAGTAAAGATAAAACTCAAATAGAAAGTGCTACTGACATTAGAAAACTTTTAGATGTATGTTCAGGACGAACACAATTTTCTCAAAATGAACAGCAAGATGCACACGAATTTTTGATGTATTTTCTTCAGGTAGTGGAAGAAGAAGGAGTTCCCATTGACATTTTTTTTGGTCTCTCTTATAAATGGGAACATAGTTGTGATAATTGTTATAATATATGTGGCTCTATTGTTGATAATGAAAGGTTTATTTATTTGACATTGCCAGAGAGTAAAACAGTCACTTTTGCAAAATTAGTTAAAGATGCTAATCATAGCATGAAATGTGGTGAGTGTAATTCTGACATGTTATCAACATTAATTTTAAGGGAATACGGACAGTATGTAATTTTAATGATGCAACGATGTAGAGCTGATGGATCAAAATTGGATACTTTAATAAAGAAGTTTACAGGACAGCAATTATCAATTTCAGGAAAAACTTTTGTAACTGTTGCAATAATTTTCCATGATGGACCTACTGTTACTTCTGGACATTACACAGTTTATCTAAAATGTGAAAAAGGCTGGACACTGTGTAATGATTCCCAATTGATTTTCAAACAACGTTTGCCTTTTGATTTAGCAAATTCCTATCTAATCTTCCTGAAACCTAAATTTTAGAGAGACTTGGCAAGATCTGGACAAAATAATTTTACCATTTTACTGGATTACCATTGCAATTTTGTAGAAAAAATATTTTTAAAATTATCATTTGGCCTAAAGGAAAGATAACCAATTGTAATGTGGACTTTTTTAATTTTTAATGCAATTTTGAAAAACCAATAATTTAGAGATAATCGGTAACTTCTGCACATTTTAAATTTTGGAATGCTATTGAACTGCCATTGGAAATTTTTTTCAAAAATGATTTAAAAAATTACTATTTGGCCATGTGGAAAAGTAAGCAATTCTATTGTGGACTAAATAAATTATTCAAAAAATTTTCGTGAACCAAAATGTTACAGAGAATCGGTGAGATCTGGACAGATTAAACTTTAGAATTTTAATGGATTTCCCTTGGAAATTTATTCCAGGAAAAAAAAAAATACTATTTGGCCTAAAGGAAATAAAATCAGATGTATTTTGGAGTTATTTGAGATATAATATTGTGATTATACTTCTCAAACAAACATATCAGACGGTATTTTAAAGAAAAAAGTATTGTTTTTAGATGATATTTTTTTAGAATAATATGCATTTCTGTAATGATAAGTTTAAGTGAGAAGAGATTCTGGGCTTTTTTAATACAATCTTTGTGATTGTTAATTTTTTTTGCCCGCTGTAAAATGATGAATGCAATTGCTTTCACAATTAATAGTGAAATGCAATTTATTCTGAAAACAGCAAAAATAAGGCAAAAATATTTTTTGGTAAAAAATGTAAATATGTGTACTGTATTATTAAATGGTTTAAAAATATTAATACTTTTTTCTTTATTTTCAGATCGATATAGAAAATTTTCGGAAACTACAACCATTTTAAAAACTATTTTTTAAAAAAACAAATGAATAAATATTTTTTTGAGTGAGTATGGTAAGTCAATAATAAAAATTGTAGTCTCTCAAGGACTTTATAATGTGATAAATGATTTTTAGTGGTTTTTTTTACCGTACGCGTACGGTAAAAAAAAAAAAAAAAAAAGTTTTTAAAAACAAGTAAAAAAAAGATGGAAGATAAGGTTGGCTCTTAAAAGAACCGTTGTGTTCATGCAGGGACAGAGGAAAGGAAGCATGGGAAAATCATTCAAAGCTACAAATGTGCTGATCTATTTTGTTGTTTACTAGGGAAACACTGGTCTCCCTATGACAAATTAGACCTTTACAAAATGTGCAATGAATATCAACCTTCCGAAATCGAAGGTTTATTTCCAGAGGGCCAGCAAAAGGAGATTCTCCCCCCACAGATGAAGGGCTCACCTGACCTGCAGAAGAAGGAGTAAGCCCTGCAGGTGATGGTCCAGGCTGCTGTGAATGTACTGGCTCGTCTTTCTGAAGAGTTACCTCCAAAAAGATGACCATGTGTCCTTCTGTGTACATCCTGGAGGTGTCTCTTCATGGTGTGATCCCCAAAGGAATACTTCCTGTTAGGATTACCTCTAGAAAGTACACGCTGACACAGCTTGCAAGTAACTAAGGGTGCATTCACCTTTTGCTGGCCTTCTGGAAAAGTAAAATAATCCCAAACATAAGAAGGCTTTACTTTCCTCGCTCTCTGCCTCAAGACAGTGCTGCTGGTGCTAGCCTCACTCTCAGAAGAGCTCTGCTGTTCTGCCATCGTATCCCAAAGACAAACCAGCTCCTTCTCCCAAGGGATCACAAGCAGAAATGAGGGGAATGGGTGTGGTGTAGGAGAGTTCTAGAACTGAAAGTACTTTCAACCAATCAAAAGTTGTGTTTCATGATCACATGACCTACCGTACGCTTACGGTACGCTTACGGTGCGCTTACGGTGCGCTTACGGCAAAAAGTACGCATGCGCGTAAAAAAGACACGCGCTTGCGCGCATGCGCATAACAGTCACTCCCCGGCACTTCCGCGTAACGTGCGCGTGTGGCGTAAGCGCGCACGCGACCCACGCGCAGTACGCGCGGCTACGCAAAGTACGTAACTATACGCAAGCAGCGTAGATAGATTACGGGCGTTGCGTAAACCGTACGCTTACCGTGAGCTTACGGTACGCGTACTATAAAAAAAAAAAAAAAAAAAATGGAAATAAATTTTACATGTTTATTTTAAAAAATTTATATAAAATAAATATTTAATGATTTTAAAAATTTAAGCATAGTCTTTATAAAAGGTAAGAAAATTAAATTAAAAATATGTTTGAAAAAAATGAAGAATAAAAAAAAAAATAGCATTTAAAAAACCTTGCAAATTCACTGAAAAAACCATGGGTTTCACACACGTTATAGTTAGGAATTAGCATTTAAAAAACCTTAGAAATTCACTGAAAAAACCATAGGTTTCACACACGTTATAGTTAGGAATTAGCATTTAAAAAACCTTAGAAATTCAGTGAAAAAACCATAGGTTTCACACATGTTATAGTTAGCTGGACATTTTACTCGTAAAAAACCAATGAAATTGCCCCGTTATAGTTAGTTCAGCTAACTATAACTCGCGCGCCCGCAATGCACTGCTGATGACGTCACATATTACATCACTCATGACATGGTCAGTGACATCACTCATGACATCACTGATGACATCTCAAATGACATCACTGATGACATCACTGATGACATCATCCTTGTGATAGAGTGGCAGACCTCCTCTCACCTTAATATAAGCTTTGATACACACATTCAAAAATAGAGACTAAAATTTTCAAAACAATGGACATACCAATACCAGTTACAACAACCTCTTCAGTAATTCTAAGATCAACATACACATCCACTCATTCACCAACAGTCCTATACAGTCACTCATACATGTACTCACTCATCATATGTACTCATACACCTATACATCCTGTTACATAATGCCACTCATCCATAGAGTTACTCACACACATAGTCACTCATGCTAGTAAAGAATCAAACATACATTCACCTGCATATACAGTTATACACACACCACCACACTTACTTCTACGGAAACTTACACATACTTAGTCTTTTAAACAATCACTTATAGAAACACATACTTATTCATACAGGAACTCTTTCAATCTCTCCCTCTCACATATACTCACATATATACACCAATAGTCACATATACTAGTTTAAAACATATGTAGTTACTCATAAAGACACTATTGAGACAGTCATTCACTCACTAACACACCAATACACACACGCATCCACCCATGCAGTCCTGCACACATGCTCTGTTCAACACATACAAACAGTGGGTCACTCATTCATGCACCTATGCACTACGTCATACCCCCCACCGAACCATGCAGACACTCAGACTAATACTCAAAAAAACCAACTAATAACCTATATAGACACCCATGTAGCTACTCACCAACCCATGCAGCCACTTATACACAAAGTGAAAAAGTGATACAGATATTTACATATTTAAATATTACTCACTAAGCCATGTATTCACTATGATACACTTAATCAGTCAGTTACACAATCAATTTTTCAAAAAGAAATCATCCATTTAGACAGTAATATACCCATTTATTCTTCTATCAACCTTGAGATATACATATATAAAACATATTTAATTATCAGAAAAACACACATTCACTGGATGATGTCATCAGTGATGTCATCAGTGATGTCATTTGAGATGTCATCAGTGATGTCATGAGTGATGTCACTGACCATGTCATGAGTGATGTAATATGTGACGTCATCAGCAGTGCATTGCGGGCGCGCGAGTTATAGTTAGCTGAACTAACTATAACGGGGCAATTTCATTGGTTTTTTACGAGTAAAATGTCCAGCTAACTATAACATGTGTGAAACCTATGGTTTTTTCACTGAATATATATATATATATATATATATTAACAAAACATGGTAGCTCAAAACGAGACGCACTCGAGCTTCAACAGGTTACCAGCCTTTATTTCATCAGGTAAGGAAATGCTTCGTATGCAGGTTGTAATGCAGCTTTCCAATTGCCTTACGCGTTTCGAGTGTAACTCTTCCTCAGAGGCTTTTGGTAAAGTTCGTGCTGTGGTGGGCAGCCTTACCATAATATAACAAAGTCACGCCCACAATCCGGGCCTTTTTAGAGACTTGTGGGATTTGTAGTGCCCAAACATTCCCAGTACCATTCAGCGCACTAATGACTGCCGTTTGAGCCCTTCGTGGGCCCCTGCATCGTTGCATGACCTCCATCCAAAGTTTCAGCCCCACACATGAGAATGGTGTATCCAAACCCGTGGACCCCTTTCAATCCTGGGGTGGTGCAGTCTCAGCGGAAGAGCATCCGCCTTTAGATTAACAAAACATGGTAGCTCAAAACGAGACGCACTCGAGCTTCAAAAGGTTACCAGCCTTTATTTCATCAGGTAAGGAAATGCTTCGTATGCAGGTTGTAATGCAGCTTTCCAATTGCCTTACGCGTTTCGAGTGTAACTCTTCCTCAGAGACTTTTGGTAAAGTTCGTGCTGTGGCGGGCAGCCTTACCCTAATATAACAAAGTCACGCCCACAATCCGGGCCTTTTTAGAGACTTGTGGGATTTGTAGTGCCCAAACATTCACAGTACCATTCAGCGCACTAATCACTGCCGTTTGAGCCCTTTGTGGGCCCCTGCATCGTTGCATGACCTCCATCCAAAGTTTCAGCCCCACACATGAGAATGGTGTATCCAAACCCGTGGCCCCCTTTCAATCGTGGGGTGGTGCAGTCTCGGCGGAAGAGCATCCGCCTTTCAAAACTCGTGGCCTGCCACTGTCCGCTCCTATTCTGAAAGTCTCAGGTTTTTCGTCAAGCGGGGGCCGAGAAAAAAGGGGGGTCCCAAAATGTTTTTTCTCCATGCAATTTTCCATAGGGACCTTTAGTCGCAGATACCGCCCGAACTGCTGAACGGAATTAAAAATATTAATACTTTTTTCTTTATTTTCAGATCGATATAGAAAATTTTCGGAAACTACAACCATTTTAAAAACTATTTTTTAAAAAAACAAATGAATAAATATTTTTTTGAGTGAGTATGGTAAGTCAATAATAAAAATTGTAGTCTCTCAAGGACTTTATAATGTGATAAATGATTTTTAGTGTTTTTTTTTAAAAAATAAAAAAAAGGTACGCTTACCGTACGCGTACGGTAAAAAAAAAAAAAAAAAAAAAGTTTTTAAAAACAAGTAAAAAAAAGATGGAAGATAAGGTTGGCTCTTAAAAGAACCGTTGTGTTCATGCAGGGACAGAGGAAAGGAAGCATGGGAAAATCATTCAAAGCTACAAATGTGCTGATCTATTTTGTTGTTTACTAGGGAAACACTGGTCTCCCTATGACAAATTAGACCTTTACAAAATGTGCAATGAATATCAACCTTCCGAAATCGAAGGTTTATTTCCAGAGGGCCAGCAAAAGGAGATTCTCCCCCCACAGATGAAGGGCTCACCTGACCTGCAGAAGAAGGAGTAAGCCCTGCAGGTGATGGTCCAGGCTGCTGTGAATGTACTGGCTCGTCTTTCTGAAGAGTTACCTCCAAAAAGATGACCATGTGTCCTTCTGTGTACATCCTGGAGGTGTCTCTTCATGGTGTGATTCCCAAAGGAATACTTCCTGTTAGGATTACCTCTAGAAAGTACACGCTGACACAGCTTGCAAGTAACTAAGGGTGCATTCACCTTTTGCTGGCCTTCTGGAAAAGTAAAATAATCCCAAACATAAGAAGGCTTTACTTTCCTCGCTCTCTGCCTCAAGACAGTGCTGCTGGTGCTAGCCTCACTCTCAGAAGAGCTCTGCTGTTCTGCCATCGTATCCCAAAGACAAACCAGCTCCTTCTCCCAAGGGATCACAAGCAGAAATGAGGGGAATGGGTGTGGTGTAGGAGAGTTCTAGAACTGAAAGTACTTTCAACCAATCAAAAGTTGTGTTTCATGATCACATGACCTACCGTACGCTTACGGTACGCTTACGGTGCGCTTACGGTGCGCTTACGGCAAAAAGTACGCATGCGCGTAAAAAAGACACGCGCTTGCGCGCATGCGCATAACAGTCACTCCCCGGCACTTCCGCGTAACGTGCGCGTGTGGCGTAAGCGCGCACGCGACCCACGCGCAGTACGCGCGGCTACGCAAAGTACGTAACTATACGCAAGCAGCGTAGATAGATTACGGGCGTTGCGTAAACCGTACGCTTACCGTGAGCTTACGGTACGCGTACTATAAAAAAAAAAAAAAAAAAAATGGAAATAAATTTTACATGTTTATTTTAAAAAATTTATATAAAATAAATATTTAATGATTTTAAAAATTTAAGCATAGTCTTTATAAAAGGTAAGAAAATTAAATTAAAAATATGTTTGAAAAAAATGAAGAATAAAAAAAAAAATAGCATTTAAAAAACCTTGCAAATTCACTGAAAAAACCATGGGTTTCACACACGTTATAGTTAGGAATTAGCATTTAAAAAACCTTAGAAATTCACTGAAAAAACCATAGGTTTCACACACGTTATAGTTAGGAATTAGCATTTAAAAAACCTTAGAAATTCAGTGAAAAAACCATAGGTTTCACACATGTTATAGTTAGCTGGACATTTTACTCGTAAAAAACCAATGAAATTGCCCCGTTATAGTTAGTTCAGCTAACTATAACTCGCGCGCCCGCAATGCACTGCTGATGACGTCACATATTACATCACTCATGACATGGTCAGTGACATCACTCATGACATCACTGATGACATCTCAAATGACATCACTGATGACATCACTGATGACATCATCCTTGTGATAGAGTGGCAGACCTCCTCTCACCTTAATATAAGCTTTGATACACACATTCAAAAATAGAGACTAAAATTTTCAAAACAATGGACATACCAATACCAGTTACAACAACCTCTTCAGTAATTCTAAGATCAACATACACATCCACTCATTCACCAACAGTCCTATACAGTCACTCATACATGTACTCACTCATCATATGTACTCATACACCTATACATCCTGTTACATAATGCCACTCATCCATAGAGTTACTCACACACATAGTCACTCATGCTAGTAAAGAATCAAACATACATTCACCTGCATATACAGTTATACACACACCACCACACTTACTTCTACGGAAACTTACACATACTTAGTCTTTTAAACAATCACTTATAGAAACACATACTTATTCATACAGGAACTCTTTCAATCTCTCCCTCTCACATATACTCACATATATACACCAATAGTCACATATACTAGTTTAAAACATATGTAGTTACTCATAAAGACACTATTGAGACAGTCATTCACTCACTAACACACCAATACACACACGCATCCACCCATGCAGTCCTGCACACATGCTCTGTTCAACACATACAAACAGTGGGTCACTCATTCATGCACCTATGCACTACGTCATACCCCCCACCGAACCATGCAGACACTCAGACTAATACTCAAAAAAACCAACTAATAACCTATATAGACACCCATGTAGCTACTCACCAACCCATGCAGCCACTTATACACAAAGTGAAAAAGTGATACAGATATTTACATATTTAAATATTACTCACTAAGCCATGTATTCACTATGATACACTTAATCAGTCAGTTACACAATCAATTTTTCAAAAAGAAATCATCCATTTAGACAGTAATATACCCATTTATTCTTCTATCAACCTTGAGATATACATATATAAAACATATTTAATTATCAGAAAAACACACATTCACTGGATGATGTCATCAGTGATGTCATCAGTGATGTCATTTGAGATGTCATCAGTGATGTCATGAGTGATGTCACTGACCATGTCATGAGTGATGTAATATGTGACGTCATCAGCAGTGCATTGCGGGCGCGCGAGTTATAGTTAGCTGAACTAACTATAACGGGGCAATTTCATTGGTTTTTTACGAGTAAAATGTCCAGCTAACTATAACATGTGTGAAACCTATGGTTTTTTCACTGAATATATATATATATATATATATTAACAAAACATGGTAGCTCAAAACGAGACGCACTCGAGCTTCAACAGGTTACCAGCCTTTATTTCATCAGGTAAGGAAATGCTTCGTATGCAGGTTGTAATGCAGCTTTCCAATTGCCTTACGCGTTTCGAGTGTAACTCTTCCTCAGAGGCTTTTGGTAAAGTTCGTGCTGTGGTGGGCAGCCTTACCATAATATAACAAAGTCACGCCCACAATCCGGGCCTTTTTAGAGACTTGTGGGATTTGTAGTGCCCAAACATTCCCAGTACCATTCAGCGCACTAATGACTGCCGTTTGAGCCCTTCGTGGGCCCCTGCATCGTTGCATGACCTCCATCCAAAGTTTCAGCCCCACACATGAGAATGGTGTATCCAAACCCGTGGACCCCTTTCAATCCTGGGGTGGTGCAGTCTCAGCGGAAGAGCATCCGCCTTTAGATTAACAAAACATGGTAGCTCAAAACGAGACGCACTCGAGCTTCAAAAGGTTACCAGCCTTTATTTCATCAGGTAAGGAAATGCTTCGTATGCAGGTTGTAATGCAGCTTTCCAATTGCCTTACGCGTTTCGAGTGTAACTCTTCCTCAGAGACTTTTGGTAAAGTTCGTGCTGTGGCGGGCAGCCTTACCCTAATATAACAAAGTCACGCCCACAATCCGGGCCTTTTTAGAGACTTGTGGGATTTGTAGTGCCCAAACATTCACAGTACCATTCAGCGCACTAATCACTGCCGTTTGAGCCCTTTGTGGGCCCCTGCATCGTTGCATGACCTCCATCCAAAGTTTCAGCCCCACACATGAGAATGGTGTATCCAAACCCGTGGCCCCCTTTCAATCGTGGGGTGGTGCAGTCTCGGCGGAAGAGCATCCGCCTTTCAAAACTCGTGGCCTGCCACTGTCCGCTCCTATTCTGAAAGTCTCAGGTTTTTCGTCAAGCGGGGGCCGAGAAAAAAGGGGGGTCCCAAAATGTTTTTTCTCCATGCAATTTTCCATAGGGACCTTTAGTCGCAGATACCGCCCGAACTGCTGAACGGAATTACACCAAATTTGGCAGAAAGGTAGACCTGTGTTCAGCGTTGTGTCTTTTGCTTAAATGGTGTAAATCAGTAAAGTAGTTCCTGAGAAAATCTAAAGTAAAATCACATATATATCTGGGCAGAGCCTAACCACACATCTCATCGTGAGATCTGATTGGCTGTCAGCACTTCATCCAAGAAGTGTTGGCAGCCATCTTGGGACCAATATACATGATAGCACCTCATTAAAAAGCATTGCAGTTAATAGAAGGTTTTAAGACTTTAGTTACATTATAAATCATTTGTCGATGGCACCATACTCATTTTTGGAATTGTGGTATGTTCTAAGGTGATTTTACCATGTGAAAAAGCCTTCTGCTGGGATATCATGAATCATGTTTGAGAGAAAACTATTTTCTCATGCTTTTCCGACAGAGATTTGGAAGGTGATCTATAAGCTAAACTGAGAGCATATTTTCTGTAAATCCACGTTATCTTTCTCAGTCATGTGAGAATGAAGTCTGACATTCTCATTAAAACATGTACATCTAACAAGGGCGGAGACTGTCAGTTGATTCCTTTGTGTTCTACTGCAGCTTCCCAGAGTGTTCCAAAGAATAACTAGAGCGCTAACAGTCCTACTTATGATAAATGTATTTCACACCTGAAGCCATCTTGATTGGAATAAAGTGGTAACTCTTAAAGCATTTAATTTAAAAAGGAACAAAATGAGGGGGTTCATTTTGCCATAGAAAGTATGATTAGTGCTGCAGAAAGAAAAATTAGGGCACATTTTGACTGACTTCTCAAATCCTCTTCTATTTCATTAAAAAATTCTGACGTGAAGGAGATGTCTAGAAGGTTAAATATAAGAGATGTTGGATTATGTATAATTTATGAATGGCTAATGTAAAACCATTACTCTTTAGGTAATAAGATATTTCCTTTCATGTCAGCGTTTGGAACAATCATCTCTCAGAAAGACAGACCAATGATGTGTGAATGTTGGTGTTATGGGCCGCACCAGTGAATGTATTGATTGAATGTGTTATTGAGATATTTGGTCTGTGACGAAGGGGGGATTTTGGATTCCACGCTGCATCACCAGCAGCAGACTTCCCTGATGAGCAGTAGCTTTACTACAGTGATCTAATGAGCAACTAGAGTGCCACCATTCAGAATGTATGGCAAATGTGTGACACATCTGAATGCTTTCTTGATGCAACCAAAGTAAACAAGAATTAAAAATGCAATAGGTCTCGCCCTCATTTACGTTAAAGCAATTCTGTTTGTAATTAAGTGGCTTTTTAGCTTTGCTTTTTATTAGTTTTTCTAACTTTTCATGTACATAACATGCATATGCATTCATATATGTATATGTATGCATGCATTTATATTTGAACTTGTATAGATATGCAGATTATATATATGTTTATATATGTATATATTACCTACTGGCGGTCGCCAGTAGGTAGTTATAGTTACGACCTATTTTCCATAGGAAATCCGCAACATTCTATTCCCAATAAGTCTGACGCCGCTTGATGAATCCTTGCAAAATGTTCCAAACTTTTGGCCAGCTCCGCTCCGCTCCTAACCTGAAAGTTTTGTGGGGGCCGAGAAAAAAGAGGGGGCCCAAAACGCGTTTTCCCCATGCAATTTCCCATAGGATCTGTTGACGCAGCTACAGCCCTAACCGCTGAACGGAATGACACCAAATTTGGCAAAGAGGTAGTCCTCAGTTCAGACTCGTGCCTTTTACATAAATGGTGTGAATCCGTTCAGTAGTTCCTGAGAAAATTAGAGTTAAAAGTACATAAATATCTATGGCCGGGGAGGATCCGCAGACCCTACCCGCACCATAAGCGCACCCTCAATGAACCGAGCGTGCACCCTCCAGATCGCGTGCTGATTGCTAATTGGCTGTCGAGTGTCTCTCTACATTCGAAACCAGGAACTGTTGGCGGCCATTTTCTGCCTTGGTAGAAGCGAGGCTAAAGAAGCAAGGGGAATAAGTGTGTGAAACATATAAAAGGGGCAGGGTGGAAATACTCTGACCCTCTAGGGGTGCTTAGGGGGTCCCAGAAGAACCCCTGTGGCCCCCTTTTGAAAAAAAACAAAACGGCGAAATGCGCGCACGGTGCGCGCATCCCATCGCGTTGGGTGCGCGGATCCACAATTTTTTTGAAAAAAAAGACAAGAAATCATTGGTTGTATGACTACTATGTACACTGTATATTTCTGTTTTTTAAAGGTATGATTCTTATTGGTTAACAATAACAGATTGTAAGGAACATTATATATGATTAGCTGATATGTTGAAAAGTGAAGCACACTTCCTCTCTTGTGTAGGAACATTGTGTGCTGAACGTCTGACCTGCATGCTTAGTGCACTGTTCCATGACCTATTTCTATGGTAACAGGTAGAAGGCAGATTGGGGGAAGGGTTGAAATGTATTTCAGTTGGAAAGGGTTGAAATGTTTAACCAATAGAAATGTGTGTTTGCTTTTGAGTTTATGTGTGAAGGATTGTGATTTGATGTTTACATGTATATGTGTGGAAAATGAAAGGGAAACTTTTCCATTCTTTGTTTTTGCTGAGAGTTGCACAGTGCAGAGATTCTGTAAAAGAAAATATGGTGAGTGACTGATATACTTCTTAATCTACAAAAGAACTTGAAAGATGAGTTATTTAATTGTGAGGGGATGTATGTAGACTATTTTGATTTTAATCAGACTAATGTATTTCTCCTGCTAAAGTGTAGGGAGTACTTTTTTTCTCTACAATCCTATTGACAGTGTGTGTTCATGTAGAAACCATTCTGTGATAAACTGTTCTGTTTTTATACTTTGGTAGAACTAGAAACCAGTCATTGTTTATGAATTTGTGAAATGAGTCATGTTATGTTTCTATACTAAACTGTAGTACTACTTCTAGAGGAAGAAATGTGTTTTGGTATAGTGCAAGGGATAGTGTTGTTTGTCTAGAATCACACAGTGAGTCTGTGTGCATTTGGGAACCACTGTGAGAGAAGCATTTGGTAACATTGTGTATTTGCTGACAGATAACTGTTTTAACCTTTCATGCTGTGAAGTTTTAGTAGCATTAGAAGACAGATATGGCGTATGATTTGATTAAATGAGTCAGGCTTTGACAGAAAAGTGCAGTCCTGAAATATGTAGATTGTTTGCAGTTCCCTTACCACTTGCACTGTAGTGAATGAGTTTTGGTAAACTCCTAGGGATAGTGGTGCTTGTCTAGAATCACAGTGTGAGTTAGTGTGTATTTGGGATCACTGTGAGAGAAGCATTTGGTGACATCATGTATTTGCTGACAGATAACTTTTTTAAAACCTGTCATGTTGTCAAGTTTTAGTAGCATTAGAAGCCAGTCTTTGCTTATGCGTTGATTAAATGAGTCATGCTTTGACACTGATGTGCTGTACTTAAATATGTAGATTGTGTGCAGTAACATTAACTCTTCTAGACTAGTGAATTAGTTTTGGTAAACTCCTAGGATAGTGTTGATTGTCTAAAAACACACTGTGAGTCTGTGTGCATTTGGGTAAGGATTGTGAGAGAAGCATTTGGTAACATTGTGTATTTGCTGACAGATAACTGTTTTAAAACCGGTCATGTTGTCAAGTTTTAGTAGCAGTAGAAGCCAGTCTTTGCTTATGCTTTGTTTAAATGAGTCAGGCTTTGACACAAAAGTGCAGTCCTGAAATATGAAGATTGTGTGCAGTTCCCTTACCACTTCCACAGTAGTGAATGATTTTTGGTAAACTCCTAGGTATAGTGGTTGTTGTCTAGAATCACACTGTGAGTCTGTGTGCATTTGGGAACCACTGTGAGAGAAGCATTTGTTAACATTGTGTATTTTTTAGCAGATAACTTTTAAAACTTGTCATGTTGTCAAGTTTTAGTAGCATTAGAAGCTAGTCTTTGCTTATGCATTGATAAAATGAGTCAGGGTTTGACACCAAGGTGCAGTACCATGTACTATTCTCTTCACTGTGGCAGAACTGAAAATTTAAAAGTTTTACCTAAGCACTGTCCTAGAAGTAGTCTGATTATTTAGTCAGTTTCTAAGTACCAAATAGATTGCTTCAAATGTCAATGCAGTATGCATGTAGTGTTCTAACATACTTTACACTTGTCTTTTACACCGTCAGTTCCCTAGTCAGTATCCATACACTTCCAGGAAACACCCTGTCACTCCCTTTGCAGTCCTCTAGTGACCCATTCAACACCATGTACTAATCCATTCACTGTGCCAAAACCCAAACACTTATAAATTCACCAAGACACTCTCTTTCCAGTACTCTAATGATTCAGTCACTGCCTAGGTTTTCATGCACTGAGCCAGGCCTTAGCACATGGACTTCTTTAAACCCCTATCCACTATTCATGCAGTCCTTTAACCACCTACACACTTGTCTTTCACACCTTCAATTCCCCAGTCAGTATCCATACACTTCCTGCAAACACCCTGTCACTCCCCTTGCACTCCTCTAGTGACCTTATTAAGCATCATGTACTAATCCATTCACTGCGCCAAACCCTAATAAATTCACCCAGGCACTCTCCTTGCAGTACTCTAATCATTCAGTCAGTACCCAAGTACTCATCCAGTGACCCAGGCCTTAGTATATGGACTGCTTGAAACCCCTATACACTATGCATGCAGTCCTCTAACCACCTACACAATTGTCTTTCACACCTTAAATTCCCTAGTCAGTATCCATACACTTACAGGAAACACCCTGTCACTCCCTTTGCAGTCTTCTAGTGACCCATTCAGCATCATGTACTAATCCATTCACTGTGCGAAAACTCAAACACTTATAAATTCACCAAGCTACTATCTTTGCAGTACTCTAATCATTCACTCAGTGCCTAAGTATTCATGTACTGAGCCAGGCCTTAGCACATGGACTGCTTCAAACCCCTATGCACTATGCATGCAGTCTTCTAACCACCTAGACACTTGTCTTTCACACTTTCAATTTCCTTGTCAGTATCCATACAGTCCAGCAAACATCTTGTCACTGCCTTTGCACTCCTCTAGTGACCTATTCAGTACCAATCACTAATCTATTCCCTGTGCGAAAAGCCTAGCACTTATAAATTCACCTAGGCACTCTCCTTGCTGTACTCTAATCATTCAGCCAGTACCCAAGTAGTCATGCAGTGAGCCAGGCCTTAGCACATGGACTGCTTTAAATGCCTATGCAGTGTAGATGCAGTCCTCTAATTACCTACACAGTTGTGTTTCACACCTTCAATTCCCCAGTTAGTATTCATACTCTTCTAGCAAATACCCTGTCACTCACCCAGTGTGTCTCCTTATAGTACTGTAATCATTTAGTCAGTTAGCATGTAGAGTTTTAGTGAGGTAGGCTTTAGGGCATGAACTGCTTCAAAGTAGTATGTACTATGCATGTAGTGTTTTAACCATCGTCACACGTGTGGTTCAGGGACATAGTTTCTTAGTCAGTATTTATATATAATGTGTTTGTACAGTAATGGAATAGTATAATTTTGAAAGTTATTAATATACATGTATTTGTGATTCTTTTTTACAGATACAGAACAGGAGTGTTTCTCATCTGTTTGCACTCTTCTTGTGCAAGATTGTTTGGATGAAGGGTCCTTAGGTGTTTCATCATACTTGCTGTGCCGCATGAGTATTTTTTGTTAGGATACCCTCGTAACAGAACTCTTTTGAAAATCTTGTGCATGAGAAAGGTGGTATTGGTCTTTGTTTGCCCCTCGAGAAAAGTAGAACATTTCCACATCAATGAAGGAAAACATTGTGGGCGTGGTGCATCCTCCAAAAATTCATCTTTAGATTTGGTGAATATTTTATAGCGACATCATTTACAGTTTTTGTAAGTTAAAGTTAAAAAATGTTGTTAGCCGTGTGCATTTTATATTTCTGAGATTTGTATTTTGAGAATGGCATGTTGTTTTTTTTTAACAATCTTTGAGATTACATTGTGGAAATTATGCTGTGTTGTAAAAAATGTATTATTGCATGTTATATATTTTTTTTCCTTTTCTTTCACAGATCCAAATTTTAAAATAAGCAATTTATATGAATTTATATTTGAATGAAAAACAGAAAAAAAGTATACCATTTTTTATTCCTATTACTGTGAAGGTAAGTTTAACTAAGTCTCAATATGCAGAATGAAGAGGCCTGCAACAAGCTACAAAGTTGAACCACGTTTCTAAAAACACTCTGTTTATGTAGTTTTTAAATCTGACCATAATCAGATATTATGTGACCTGCAAAAAAAGAGATTTGAGGAGTTCATAATATTTCACCTTTTTAGCTGTTAAAGGACCGCAATCATTTCAATCATTCTTCTTTTAACATATTTGCAGACAAAACTCTGTGCTTACCTTCTATCATTCGCAAGGAAATTTAAAAACGGAAATATATCACTTTTTGTAACATAGTTATTGTGCAAGATACTCTTTTATATTTACAAAGAGAGGAAAAGGCACCCTGTGCACTTTTTATACTCCATCTAAATATAACCTCATCATGCACACCACTTTGTGTTGAAAGGGTGTTCTATAAGTGTTGTTGTGCATGATTGCACTTAATACTCATAGAACAAGACACATGTCTAGATTTATCAGAAATCATAAATCTCGATATGTGTGTGAATGCTGCACCATTCTAAAATTGGTGTAGGAAAGCACAACAAGGAGAATTGTTTTAATTTCTCCACATTTTTATATCTTCAATGCATGCTGAAATGTTCAGCATACATTGAAGAAGAAAAATGCATTTCAATCTCATTATTTTTGCACAGGAAGGTGTGTCTTCCTACAGAAAAACAAACAGCACATGACACAGATATCCTTGCACTATGGTGCAAGGGTGCCTGTGTCACCACATGGCTGCAGTTTAAGCAGCCGTGCAGAGAGAAGCATAGATTTGCAACATATTTGTGTACATATGTTGCATCCCTGTGCTTCGGAAGTTCTACAGCACACTGCAGTTAAAGAGGTTACTGTGTGATGCTGCAGCACATCCTCATAGTTCTGCACTTATACATTCACCATACGCTACTAATGCATTAATTCAGTCAAATACATACTACACTTACATTCATCTAAACTAACACTAACAAAGAGATTTAGCTCTTTTTTAAACCAGGAAAGTTAGTTCTTACAAGAACTTTTTTTTTTCTTCTTTCTTCTTTTATAATTTTTTTGGGGGTTTCTGAATAATTTTTACAATTTTTGGTTTTTTCTGCAAAAAAAAACAAACAGGAGAAACCAAACAATGAACTACAGGGAACAATAAAAAAAAAAAATAGCAAATGTGACTTTCTTGCCAGCAGCAGATCAGATCGATCAACTGCTCACCATAGCACAAAGTCTTATTGCACTTAGTGCAGAGCACTTTTAAAAATTGAAATTGAGGACAGATGTCCAAGGTTTGGGCTGATGGATGCACTCTTGATGTGCTCGGCTGCGATGAGGTGGATGGCGCAGGAGCAGGAGTATTTCTCATCTGTCGGCACTCTTCTTGTGCAAGAATGTCCTGATGAAGGGTCCTCATGTGCTTCATCATACTTGCCCTGCCGCAAGAGTATTTCTTGTTAGGATCCCCTCTCGATAGGTCTCTTTTGCAAATCTTGCACTTGACCAAGGTGGCATTGGTCTTATTCTGCCCCTCGGGAAAGTAAAAAATGTCCACACCACTGAAGAAAAACGTTTTTTGGGTGGTGCCTCCGGCAAAAATTCATCCTCATAAGTATGAGGTGATGCAGGTGATGCCTGCTGCCCTGAAGCCATTTTTGTTTAAAAAAAGTTATAGCTAAGTGTAAACTTAGTCTAAAAAATCTTCTTCTTTTCAAAGAGATGGTGCTCTAAAGAAGGTCAAAGAAGAATGATTGAAATGGGTGGGGTCTTTCAATAGTTAGAAGAGGAAGTGTAATGAACCAATCAAATCTCTTTTTTTGCAGGTCA
The DNA here is from genome assembly GCF_964204655.1 of Triturus cristatus. Lineage (NCBI taxonomy): Eukaryota > Metazoa > Chordata > Amphibia > Caudata > Salamandridae > Triturus > Triturus cristatus. The sequence goes on along the minus strand of NC_140581.1, from coordinate 64,307,365 downwards.
CATGGGATCCGCGCACCGTGCGCTTACGCAGCACGCACCCAGCGTGCATCTGCAAAATTCAATTAAAAAGAAATATAGGATAAGATGTAAAAATTTATTAGTTTTAAGACTAGTTTAGAGTTTGTCTTCAATTAATATTCACATGAAATACATATATATATGTTTTTTTAAATGTTAAATATTTCGCCGAATCCGCTCACCTACCGCGTCATAAACGCAGATGATGCATCGCGGAAGCGCGTAAACGTCGCGTTACACACATCGAACGTGTCGCGTATAGGCTGGGAGTCGCGTACTTGTCGCATTGCGATCACGCACTAAACACGTACCCAACTCGTACCATGCGCGGATGATATCACATAGGGATCGAGAACGGTGTGCATAGGGTGCGCGGATCCAAAAACATTGAAAAAAATATATAAAATACAGTTTTGAACATATAGTTAAAAAAATATTTTGAAAAATATAAAAAAATATGTTTGTAAAACCCATTATTTTCAAATAACATTTTTTAATTTTTAAAATAATTAATTGAAAAAATAAGTTTAAAAAATGGTGATGAAAAAGTATTTTAAAAAAAGATAATTAATGAAATTGACAAACTGAATTTGAAAAAATATAGAAATCCAATCCAAATCATTAAACATGATATCTTCAGAGATAAGTTATAGATAGGAATTAGTATTTAAAAAACCTTTGAAATTCACTGAAAAATCATAGGTTTCATGCACGTTAAAGTTAGGAATTGGCATTTAAAAAACCTTTGAAATTCACTGAAAAAAACAAAGGTTTCAGGGGCGTTATAGTTAGCTGGACAATTCCCTCGTACAAAACCCTAGAAATTCCCCCGCTATAGTTAGTTCAGCTAACTATAACTCGCGCCCCCGTAATGGACTGCTGATGATGTCACATATTACATCACTCATGACATGGTCAGTGACATCACTGATGACATCACTGATGACATCTCAAATGACATCACTGATGACATCACTGATGATGTCATCCATGTGATAAATCAGTGCCTCTTCTCACACCCTAATATAACCTTTGATACACCGACTCAAAATTTCAGATGGCCATTTTGAAAACCATAGATACTCCAATACCAATAACTACATACCCACTCATTGACTCTTAGGTCTACATACATCTCCACTCACTCACCTGTACAGTCACTCATACTTACAGTCACTCCGTACAGGACTATCATATGCATTTATACACCTATATATACACTCACACACCGCCAAATATCCATTGAGGTACTGACTAGGCATGGGCGAAAATTTCGTTCCGTTCGCGGAAATTGCGATAATTTGACATTTTCGCGTTCCACGGAGAGCGCGAAAATGTCAAAAATTCCGTTTTCCGCAGCTTGGCGATAATTTGTTTCTTGCTCGCGCTGTAAAATAATACATTCTCGCGCGCGCGCGATCGCCTTACCTGAATCCCTGCGTTCGCCGACAAGTTTTCTTGATACGGTCGCGTTCTCCATGAGATGTTGTATTGTTTTTAGCCATTTGCGCTGTCTCGCGACAGTTCGCGCCCGCAGTGACGTCATGCGTCGCGCGATCACGTCTTTCTTCTCGCGATCATGCACCGCGAGACAACTCAAAACAAGATGGCCGCGCCCGCAAGCAACCACATGGGTAAGTTGGCGACCCGCAACCATGCAGAAAATCTCGCGAACATGCCGGAAAAAAACTTCCGCATCTTCGCGATATTTCCGCTTGTTTGCGATAATTTTAAACATTTTCGCGATAATTTGCGAAAGTTAATTTCGCAAATTCCACCCACCCCTAGTACTGACACACATAGTCAGTCATGCAAATAATTAATCACAGTCCAATTTACTCACCTATACATTCAAACACACTCAAGTTCACTTACTCATAAAAATACCAACAAATTCTGACACTTATTACTAATACAAGCACACACCCCTCCATACAGGCACTTCCTCAATCACACACTTTCACATATAGATAGTTATATACTCTTACACACATATACACTGCGTTTCACATATGTAGTTACTGACACATGTACAACTGAGATATACATTAAATCACTAACACACTCATACATACACTCACCCAACCATACAGTCATCACTGTTGCACTCTTAAAACCATGCACCATAGAATCACCCACTCACACATCTATGCACAGAGTCACACACACCCTACCCACACAAACACTCAGGCACCCATACAGATACTCAGACAACCAATCAATAACCCATATATACACATTCATATAGGTATTCACAAAACCATGCAGCCACTTATACACCAAACACAGACACATACAGACATTGACACAGTTTAGTCGCTAGTCTGCAGTTAGATACATTTAATGACTCACTTATAGAGTCAGTTACACACGTAGAAAATCATCCATTCACTCACCTGTACACCCACTCATTCTTCAACAGGCCTTTCAATATATATTAAACACATTAAAACTTTACAGAAACACAGACTCACTGGATGACGTCATCAGTGATGTCATCAGTGATGTCATTTGAGATGTCATCAGTGATGTCATCAGTGATGTCACTGACCATGTCATGAGTGATGTAATATGTGACGTCATCAGCAGTGCATTGCGGGGGCGCGAGTTATAATTAGCTGAACTAACTATAACGGGGGAATTTCTAGGGTTTTGTACGAGGGAAATGTCCAGCTAACTATAACGCCCCTGAAACCTATGTTTTTTTTAGTGAATTTCTAAGGTTTATTAAATGCCAATTCCTAACTATAACGCCCCTGAAACCTTTGGTTTTTTCAGTGAATATATATATAGTCACTGAAAAAACCATAGGTTTCAGGGGTGTTATATTTAGCTGGACATTTCGCTCATACAAAACCATTGAAATGCCCCCATTATAGTTAGTTCAGCTAACTATAACTTGCGCGCCCGCAATACACTGGTGATGACATCACATATTACATCACTCATGACATGGCCAGTGACATCACTCATGACATCACTGATGACATCTCAAATGACATCACTGATGACATCACTGATGACATTTTCCAGTGAATGTGTTTTTTTCTGAAAATTAAATAAATTTTATATATGTATATCTGAAGGTCGATGAAAGAAAAAAGGAGTATATAAGTGTCGAAATTGATTGTTTTTTAATGAAAAATCGATTGTATAACTGACTAATTAAGTGTATCTTAGTGGATACATGGGTTAGTGAGTAATGTTTATATATATAAATATCTGTATCAGTCTCTCACTTTGTGCATACGTGGCTGCATGGGTTGGTGAGTCGCTACATGTGTGTCTATATGGGTTATTATTTGTTTTTTCGAGTATCAGTATGAGTGTCTGTATGGTTCATTGGTGGGTATTAATTAGTACATACATGCATGAATGACTGAGTCACTATTTGTATGTGTTGGAGACTGTATTTGTGCAGGACTGTATGGGTGGGTGAGTGTGTGTATGGGTGTGTTAGTGAGTGGATGACTGTTTCAACAGTGTCTATATTAGTAACTACATATATATTAAACTATTATATGTGAGTATTGGTGTATATAAGTGAGTATATGTGAGAGTTAGAGATTGGAAGAGGTCCTGTATGAATAAGTATGTGTTTCTATAAGTGATTGTTTAAAATAGTAAGTTTCTGTAGAAGTAAGTGTGGTGGTGTGTGTATAACTGTATATGTAAGTAAATGGTTGTTTGATTCTTTATTTGCATGAGTGACTATGTGTGTGAGTAACTCTATGGATGAGTGGTGGTGTGTAACAGGATGTATAGGTGTATGAGTACATATGATGAGTGAGTACATATATGAGTGACTATATAGGACTGTTGGTGAATGAGTGCATGTGTATGTACATCTTAGAATTACTGAATTGGTCATTGTAACTGGTTTTGGTATGTCCATTGTTTTGAAGATTTTAGTTCCTATTTGTGTATGTGTATCAAAGGTTATATTAGGGTAAGAGGAGGTCTGCCACTCTATCACAAGGATGATGTCATCAGTGATGTCCATTGAGATGTCATCAGTGATGTCATGAGTGATGTCACTGACTGTCAGGAACCCCGATCTAGACTCGGTTGGGTGCCATAAAGGAAACGCAGTGGCCCCCATCAACTTACTTAAATGCAAATGTCCGTTCTGGAAAAAGGCAAGATCCGTGCTGGAGATCCTCCCTTCGCTTGGTGTTGCATGAATTGCGACGTTCTGCCATGCTGGAAGGAGACCGGACCGCTCCCACTTCCTGTAGTGGTGCGCTGTCTAGTTGTTCCTCTCGGAATTGAAGTGAGACGGCAATGCGCATGCGCGACTATCGCGCTGTGCACTCCAACTGTGGAAACTCGTCTGACAAGAGTTTTTAGTGCACGCTCGCTGTCAACACCTGTGTTTCTTCTTCGTAGAAAGTTCAGAGTTTGGCTTGCGCCAGTCATTTCAAAGGGAAGTACTGTGCGATGCGCAATTTGAGTTCTTGAGCAAGTATTAATTAATAATTTTTCCTCAGTAGTTACGCATTCTGGTGGCTGAGTGGGAACAGTGCCGGCTCATCTTCCGCGTCGAGTGTCAGGAGAACCAAGCATTCCAGGAGTAACTTCTGACAAGAGAAGTGCTCAACAATATTCAAGTAAGCGTGTCCAGTAGTTTCTAGTTATTCACTCGCTGTGACCCAGAGGAGCCCAGAGTTCACGAGTGACATTATGTGAGATTGCAGTAGTTCTTTCAAAGGCAAGAGACAAAATAAATCGTTCAGAGAAAGACAGTAGATACTATGAAGTATTAAACTATTTTAATCATACACCGCAGGATTTGAACAAAAAGAACTTATCCTAATAGGACATAAGAGACTCATTACCACAGTTATACTGATGAAAAGTATTGAAGAGACAGTCTACTAATGACAATAAATCGTTCTAAGGAGAACTCATAACTAGAAGTGCTCTATCTATATTCATCAACTGACTGGAGTACAAGAGCTGGCTGTAGTTCTTCCGGTGAATCAGATTTTTCAATAAAAGCATAAATAGGCAAAACAGCATAGAGAGTAGCTTGCTTCTAATAAGACACAGGTAAGAGGTATTCTAGTCGTGAGTGAGAGTAGTAAGAGTATAAGTGGTAACTCATAGTCTTAGAAAAGATAATTGTTGTGTTTATCTTACAGAATTCCCCCCAGAATTCCAGAAGTAGGAGCCAGTGTCCTGAAGCGTGTCTCTTGTTTTGTCTTCCACTTTCCCCCCGGGCTAAGTTCAGAGGCAGTGAATTCTTGGCTGTCTCTGGTCTTGGTTGGTGGGATCTGAGGGTAAGATCATCTGTTCCTGAGGGGGCCGCAACAGAGTGTATCCGTTCTGACACTGACCATGTCATGAGTGATGTAATATGTGACGTCCTAAGCAGTGGATTGCAGGCGCGCAAGTTATAGTTAGCTCAACTAACTATAACGGGGGAATTTCAATGGTTTTGTACGAGCGAAATGTCCAGCTAACTATAACGCTATAACGCCCCTGAAACCTACGTTTTTTTCAGTGAATTTCTAAGGTTTTTTAAATGCTAATTCCTAACTATAACGTGCCTGAAACCTATGGTTTTTTCAGTGAATTTCAAAGGTTTTTTAAATGCTAATTCCTAACTATAAAATACCTGAAACCTACGTTTTTTAAGTGAAAATATATATATATATATATTTATAATACAAAAACTCACAGGGTATGGGGCAAAATATTACTGCACCTATCACCTAATTGGGTTACGGTAATTTGTTCTGGTGCCAGGGACCTGAGACGCAATACCCCTAAGTCTCCAATGGAATACTCCACAAAAACAACCATAAACAATGATCCAGCACTCTACTCAGTGATACATATGCTTATAAAAGACACATTTTTAGAAACAAATCAACAGGTCGTTGTATAACTTCTTTATTCAAAATTCTTCTTTAAAAATGATACAAAGTAGCCAACGCATTTCGTCCTTACGGACTTCTTCAGGGCAAAAATATTCTTGTTGGGTCCCTTTTCGACCTTTAAGTGGATTTTTTTAATGAAAAGGATGTAGAAATTGCGATGTATCAATCGCTACCAATAACTCCTTCAGTGGAAATGATGAAATAAAAAATCCTGAACGCTGTAACGGTGAACTCAATATTATCATCCATCCGTATCGAGCTCGCAAAATACGGCCGGAACGTTTGCAGACTAGAACCGAAATGGTGTTGTTTTATAAGCTACGATAGGTATAAATACCATACCTTTAATACGGCGCGCAAGTTATAGTTAGCTCAACTAACTATACCAGGCGAATTTCTCTGGTTTTATATGAGTCAAATGTCAAACTAACTATAACGTCCCTGAAACCTATGTTTTTTTAGTGAATTTCAAAGGTTTTTTAAATGCTAATTCCTAACTACAACATCTGTAAAACCTATGGTTTTTTCAATTAATTTCAAAGGTTTTTGAAATGCTAATTCCTACCTATAACGTGTGGAAAACCTATGTTTTTTCTATTTTTTTGTAATATTTTGGAACTCTATTATACTTCTTTTTTTTAACTTTAAAATTTAAGTAATGTTTTATATTGTCCCCCAAAAATATGTATATCTTATTTTTTATGGGATAAAACTGCACTCCCATACCAGTAGTGTACCGAGCTTCATCACCACGCGAATCCTATCCACCATATTGCTAAACTCGTAAATGATGCGCATTTCATATCTGATGGATTTGTTGCACCGCGTCCCGCATAACATCATATACGTATGAGTTTGCGTCAGCTGCTACATAGGTATGTGACGGGTACGCAGTACCAAGCCATGCGTTACATCATGTACGTATGGGGTCGCACCCACTGCGCGTTGCATATGCGACGAGTGCACGCTGCCAGGCCCTGTGTTACATCATAAACGTATGGTGTTGCACCGGGTACACCATTCCCTCAGGTTTTTTTATGTCTTAAAAGCATATCTAAATACCGTTAAACTGTATATGAGAGCAAGCGATAATCTAAAATATTTTAAACATTTATATATTTCAAACTGTAATAAACTTATATTATGATAAATATATTTTCTCAAAATCTTGTCGGGTGCGGCCTCCTTACACCCTTGACGGGCGCTTGCCATGTGACCTTAAAAAAAAGCATTTGATTAGTTCATAACATTTCCCATTGTAAAAGTTGGAGGACGCCACCCATTTTAGTCATTCTCTCAACAGCGTTTGATGAGACACAACCCTTCTGCTTGGAGAGCTTTTTTGAAAAGTTTTTTTGCTGTGTATACATATCTTCTACTACACACAACATGCAACGATCATCTTGATCAATATTCAAGGTCTGTACATTAGCCATCCATGTGTGATGGCCATGAATCTCAAACGTTACCTCAAAAATCAAATCTGTGTTACACGATGCCCCTGGTGTGTGTGTGTGTGCACATTATTGTGCTGCCTTTCGGCCTGGGTATCGCTGGCCCAAAGGGGTATCATCACTCAGCCACGGGCAGATTGCATATCCTAGATCACATGTGACAAACAGTAAACAGTAATGTGTACATTTGTATTGCTGTATTCTCTGTTGTCAGGCTTTACCAGTATAGTAGTGTGTCATATGTGAGACTTTCAGATTCATGTTTGGCATGCATTGCTTGATTATAATGAACGTTATCACTATTTATGACGTAGCCTCACTGCTGATCCTCCCTCCATCTGAGCACATTCACATGTGTGCGCTTTGCGATAGCAACACTTTCAGTAATACCGCACACCATTGACATGAGTGTCTGTGCATATCCACAACTTTGACAACGACATGTGATGTTGGCCATTCAATGTTTTCGAGCAGCATCTCATTAGCGATAGTTGCCGCCCTCCTGGTACATGCTACATTAAAGTAAATTGCACATTCTGCGACGTCGAAATTGCAACAGAAACACACTTCCTGGCCAGGCAGGAACTGAACAATGCCCAGGTCCCCAGAATTAATATTCACACCCCTACGCTCGCCTGGCGTACGCAAGCCCATCCCACTTTGCATACGTATAAATAGGATAATGACGAGGCCACATGTCTCAGTTGTTCTACACTGCCTCAGGTGAAATGGCCGCATGCACCTTGCATATTACAATGCGCAATAAAAAAAGGTATCCATAAGGCTTACACCATCGTCGCAATCAACACTGCACCTGAATTGTGAACCCTGCTGCCCGTCGTGTTTGGACACACAACAATGACAGCAGGTGAACAGTGGGGCCTGGGTACACAGGGGCTGCATTTGAGCTAGGGGAGGGGTGGGGTGCATCAGCCTGGGTGCACAGGTACAAAAAAGTGATATTGCCCTGCTTATTAATGTGTTCTCTGACCTCATTCAGTCACATATCTGTCTCATTTTAAGGACCTGCTGGACCGTACTGTAGCGGTACAAAAGGGGGTGGTGATGGACGGAGCATCAGAACCAATCAAACACTCACACCCAGTCAACAGATCTGGGTTTGATCCATCACCGTTCTTTAGCCCACTCTGCCACCCCAGTTCAGACATGGCCATATGCAAATCAGTCTGACCCTGTGCCTCATGGGAACAGTCCAGCCCGAACTGCCAAGCCATGCCCTCCCTGGACCGGAAACAAGCTTCCTAGGACCGGTTTCTGGCATTTCAGCCGTCTTCAGCCAGGCTTGCTTGAATCCAGTGGCAAAGTGAGCAAGGGACTCACGTCTGAGCATACCCTGCCAACTTATGGCGAACAAAGCGGTACAAAAGGGGGTGGTGATGGACGGAGCATCAGAACCAATCAAACACTCATACCCAGTCAACAGATCTGGGTTTGTTCCATCACCGTTCTTTAGCCCACTCTGCCACCGCAGTTCAGACATGGCCATATGCAAATCAGTCTGACCCTGTGCCTCATGGGAACAGTCCAGCCCGAACTGCCAAGCCATGCCCTCCCTGGACCGGAAACAAGCTTCCTAGGACCGGTTTCTGGCATTTCAGCCGTCTTCAGCCAGGCTTGCTTGAATCCAGTGGCAAAGTGAGCAAGGGACTCACGTCTGAGCATACCCTGCCAACTTATGGCGAACAAAGCGGTACAAAAGGGGGTGGTGATGGACGGAGCATCAGAACCAATCAAACACTCATACCCAGTCAACAGATCTGGGTTTGATCCATCACCGTTCTTTAGCCCACTCTGCCACCCCAGTTCAGACATGGCCATATGCAAATCAGTCTGACCCTGTGCCTCATGGGAACAGTCCAGCCCGAACTGCCAAGCCATGCCCTCCCTGGACCGGAAACAAGCTTCCTAGGACTGGTTTCTGGCATTTCAGCCGACTTCAGCCAGGCTTGCTTGAATCCAGTGGCAAAGTGAGCAAGGGACTCACGTCTGGGCATACCCTGCCAACTTATGGCGAACAAAGTGGTACAAAAGGGGGTGGTGATGGACGGAGCATCAGAACCAATCAAACACTCAAAACCCAGTCAACAGATCTGGGTTTGATCCATCACCGTTCTTTAGCCCACTCTGCCACCCCAGTTCAGACATGGCCATATGCAAATCAGTCTGACCCTGTGCCTCAAGGGAACAGTCCAGCCCGAACTGCCAAGCCATGCCCTCCCTGGACCGGAAACAAGCTTCCTAGGACCGGTTTCTGGCATTTCAGCCGTCTTCAGCCAGGCTTGCTTGAATCCAGTGGCAAAGTGAGCAAGGGACTCACGTCTGAGCATACCCTGCCAACTTATGGCGAACAAAGCGGTACAAAAGGGGGTGGTGATGGACGGAGCATCAGAACCAATCAAACACTCACACCCAGTCAACAGATCTGGGTTTGATCCATCACCGTTCTTTAGCCCACTCTGCCACCCCAGTTCAGACATGGCCATATGCAAATCAGTCTGACCCTGTGCCTCATGGGAACAGTCCAGCCCGAACTGCCAAGCCATGCCCTCCCTGGACCGGGAACAAGCTTCCTAGGACCGGTTTCTGGCATTTCAGCCGTCTTCAGCCAGGCTTGCTTGAATCCAGTGGCAAAGTGAGCAAGGGACTCACGTCTGAGCATACCCTGCCAACTTATGGCGAACAAAGCAGTACAAAAGGGGGTGGTGATGGACGGAGCATCAGAACCAATCAAACACTCACACCCAGTCAACAGATCTGGGTTTGATCCATCACCGTTCTTTAGCCCACTCTGCCACCCCAGTTCAGACATGGCCATATGCAAATCAGTCTGACCCTGTGCCTCATGGGAACAGTCCAGCCCGAACTGTTTGTTTGTTGTAACGCTTTTCGCCCTAAGTGGGATGGGTATTCCCAGACGTGGGACCCATGCTCACTACGCCACTGGAGTCAAGCTATCCTGGCTGATGACGGCTGATAGCCAGAAACCGGTCCTAGGATGCTTGATTCCGGTCCAGGGAAGACATGGCTTGGCAGTTCGGGCTGGACTGTTCCCATGAGGCACAGGATCAAGACTGATTTGCATATGGCCATGTCTAAACTGGGGTGGCGTAGTGGGCAAAAGAACGATGGATTTAACCCAGATCTCTTGACTGAGGGAGAATGTATGCATTGTCAGCATTCCGTCCATCATTTGTTTGTTGGACCGTACTGTAGGCCTGAGCTAGCGGGCAGCGCAGCCCTACAGACACGTTGCGTTGGCTTTTGGGGCACTGTAGTGAGCTGATTACTAAGTGTAAAAGCATACACGCTTGCGCCACTGCATGACACGCCCACGTAACGCTTCTACCATGCGCTCTGTTCCTTTGTATGTCAGCGTTGGCATAACATATTATTATTTAACATTGTTTATTCTCATGCACTCCAACTCCTCTTAGAACCACAAGTACCACTAGCATTTCAAATATCCTACTTCAAGAAGGAAGGATACACTCAACTGGTGTTCTCTTTTAACGTTGAAAGAAATCTTCATTTACCGCAAGACGTTTACAATATTATATTTTTTCTCCCCTTTCAGACACTGGGTTATTGGAGGAAAAATATGCAGAGTGGGTGCTCACCCCGTGATGATGCCTGTGGCATTCTGACGCCTTCCACCGTGGTATCAAGACACCGTCCCCGACCGAAGACCTACTGGGCCACCCTGAAAGCGGCACCCCAGAGTTGGAGCTCGCACCGGCACGTCCTTGGACACAAAGGTTGTGGCAGGTGAGCAGTCAAGCCTCAGCGTGCCGAAGGTGCAATTGAGCACAGTGCAGAGAAAGGGGCTGGGGTGCAGTAGCCTGGGTGCACAGGTGCAGGCAAGCGATGTTGCCATAGATAATAATGTAATCTCTGGCCTCATTCATATTTCTGTTTCATTTTAAGGACTTGCTGGACCGCACTCTTTCTCACGGACCCCAGCGTCCCAGACACACAGGTGACGGGAGGTGAACAGTTAGGGCTGGGTGCAGTAGGCTGGCACTCTGTCTCCTCCTCCCTCTGTTCTTTTCACTCTCCCTCCCCTTCTACCTTCCAACCACTCACTCTCTGTCCCATTCTCACTTTCCTCTGTTCATTCTCACTACCTTTCATATTCTCTTAGACATGGCACACATACTTATGTTTCTTTTTTGTCTTGCAGGTTTTGTACGCTGCTTCTGGAGGAGTCCCACCCACTTCTTTCATGTTTTACTGTTGGTCAAATAAACTTCCATTTCCATTTATTTGTGTTCTGTTAATAAAAGTTATTTTTTTCTTACCAATAAATAACTGAGTGTATGGGTCTTCTTTTTCTGACAACACTTGTTTATAGTTCATTCTGAAAATCGGCAGTTGATAGTAGGCTATTAGGGAAATTTTGTTTAATTTTCCGGTGCACCTACCAAATATAAACCAACAGAAATGAAGCCTGGTTAATTGTACAACGGCAAGAGTTCCATGAGCGTATCACTTTATAACACCATGAATACTGCCCGTGTGATTTCAGAACCAATAAGGCACTGCCTAGGGCCACCAAGGCTTCAAGGACTGGCGAGGCCCACCCTGCATATTTAAATAAAGCCCCGGAGGTTGCCGATCCCCTGTCTTGAGTTGGCCTCGAAGCCCCACGAACAATTCGTAAACAATACTCGGGGAGGTGTCAATCCCCTAGTCTGCGAAATGTGTCTCTGTGCCCTCCTGTGTCTAATTTACATGTGATATTAAAATTCCCAGTGCTGCAGAGATCCCGCAATATAATAATAGGATTGGCGCCGGAACATTACCCACCAGTGGGCTCATTTAAATGAATGGGTGAGACCCCGCTTCATTTTTTTGTTCTCCATTTTTACAATCCGGTTCCGCTTTATTGAAACGATACGAGGTTTTCCTCCTCTCGCTTCAACGAGGCAAACAATAATTTACTATCACAGGGTCTAAGCCATGCTCCCGCCCTGTAATAGAAAACATAAATGTCCTGCGGATGCACACCCCAGGACATAGTATGAGATGCGCCTGAGAGGTGGACATCCATAGGGCCATGATGCATTGCTTACTGGATAACTACAGAATTAGTATAAACGCATACTATCACTACTTGCACACATGTTGTACAGTGACCAGAGTGTAGTGAAGAGACCAAGGAAGCCCAAAATCAAAAAATATAAATCCTACCAGAGGTAGGATCACATAGTTCGATCAGCCGACGACTCTGGGATGAGTAGAAACAGATTCACCAAGAAAACGGGTCTTCAGCACATGACCCTGGGATGAGTAGAAACAGATTCACCAAGAAAACGCGTCTTCAGCACAACGCAAGCAAGCTCAAAATCTTGGTGAGTACTGCCTTCTTTTCACCTTCTCCCGCTCGTCGCCAAATTTATGTAGTGAACAGGAAGACAGCAGTGGATGTGATAAGTAGATTTATTGTGGGAAAAGAAGACAGCTTAAACAGCCATCAACAGGACCAGACACCAAGGCATCCGTCTTCTCCAGCACCGTGTGCACACTCCCCAAGATTCCCCTCATGACAGCCCTACATTCTAACATTACATACTTACATTATAGTATCATTACATAGTAACATTGTACTATGACTTACATTGAAATAGTACACAGAGCACATCACTTTACAGTAGTGAGCTCACAATTTAATCCCCAAGTCTTCAAACCAGTAGGGGTGAGTAATTCGCTTCCCACTCCCTGTATAGTTTAAACGCATACTAACACTACTTATAGTTATACTACAGCGGCCAGTATGCTACTGCACCCAAAGCCCACCACTTTACAACAATCAGCTTGTTTTTTTCCCCGAGTCTTCACACCGATAGGCGTAGTACTTCGCTTCCCACTTCTGGTATAGTATAAACGCACAGTAGAGCTCAGTAGTTCACTTCCCACTCCCTGTATGGTAGAAACGCCTACTAACACTACTTCCACAGGTATCCTACAAACACCAGAGCACATAACTTTACAGCAATGACCTCTCGGTTTAGCCTCTAGGTTTCATACCCGACTGTAGCAGCATCTCATCTCACCACCATGTCACACTGAGCAACACTGCACTTTCAGACAGGTAGGTGTGACTACTTCGCTTCGCACTCCCCCCACAGGGGATACAGTGCTCCTATCCTCCTGTTTCCTACTCTTTTCGGCCTTTTTCCCCCTTAGTCGCTTCAATGGAATCACAAAATGGCGGCCAACACTTCCTAGTTGCAACCGCTCGCAGCGCTCACAACCAATAAGCAGCAAGCTCGTGCCAGTAACGCCTCAGCCAATCAGATGGCAGAATTCCCAAATAGCGATATCTGTAAATTTTGATATTTCTCCAAAACTACTGAACGGATTTACACCAAATAAACAAAAGCGTCCTTTCTAGACCAAGACCCTTCTCCCTGCCAAATTTGGGGCAATTCCGTTCACACGTTCGACCTGTAGCCTTGTCTAAAGTTTCCGATGGAAATTAACATGGAGAAAACACGTCTAGGGACCCTCCTTTTTTCTCGACCCCCCTTGATGAATCACCCCCAAACTTCCCACATAGGAGCTGATATGAACAAAGAATTAGTTTTAGAAAATTTCATGAAGATTCATCAGACGACGCCAAAGTTATAGGCAAAACAAAAAATGCTCTTCCTATGGAAACTTGGTCCTAACTATAACTACCTACTGGCAACCGCCAGTAGGTAATTGAGTATACTATGTATACATGTGAAAATGTGTCGGTCCACCTGTTAACCTCGGTGGCACCGAAAAAATGGGGGGACCTGACGTCAGCATGCCGACGAGGTTCTCTTATGGCATCTATGACATCATACGGCGTCGCGAGCGGAGCAGTGCTATTATGACATCGTCGTCGACGTGGGAGAGCTAGGAAAGAATTTCCAAGCAATGCTGGTGCAGGGGATATTCACGTAAGGGTTCAGGCTAGTCCTCTGGGAGCCTCTGCTTATGTTGCCATTCCAGAAACCAAAACCAGTGATCCGAGGGCAGAGGCCCTGCAGATGGCACACGAGGTGGGGAGCCCTGTCTTGTGCACCGGCAGGGCAGCAAAGTGACAAGCACCACTACCCACAGAAAAGGTAACAAGGGCACTGAATAACAAAGGATCTTCTCTTTGTATCTGGCAGGAACAACAAGGTTAATATGCCCTAGTTCCAAAATTTAAAATTAGTGCTACAATGGTCTTGAAGAGGGCCTAAGATGGGTGCAGCTTCTGCCTTCCGTACACTAAAGGTGGCACATGGTAACGCAGTACGATCATACGGCAGTGGAATGCACACTCGTTGAACTCTCATGGCACTGCTCCACACTTCGGGGACAATGCTTTCCATTAGCTTTGTTTTCTGATGACGTGTCGCGCCACCCCTTCCAAGAGCAGAATCCGTTTAGATCCAAACAGACTCTTCCACTCTCTCACCAGAAGTGAAAAAAGGCCACTCGGACACTTTCACAATACAACAGTCCGGAATTGTACTTTTCGGTTAAAAAAAACACATTCCTTCCTCCTAATTTATGAAATAAATGACTCACTGAAGAACAGCGGCCAGCTTTGATCAGTAAACAGCTGTTACAACGACTTTTTTACTTTGCGATGCCATTACAACGCATGCATTACCACACATGCGTTGTACATTGCGAAGTCATTGCTACGCATTTAGAACGCATGGTCATTTACCATGCATGCCTTTAAAACTAATTTTGTTGTAAAGGTATGTATGCTAAATGACAATGAGTTCTAAAAAAATTGGAGAAGATCCACGTCGTTGTAAGGAAACAGAGGCTGTTCCGTTTCCTCACAACGACATGAACCGCCCCTCAGAGACGACATGAAGCAGGAAACACGAGGAGAGGGAACCATGAGGAGTGAAAGGTAAGGGGGAATGGACATGGGGTGGTGGTTACCTTTCTAGGGTTTAGGGTAGTGCAGTGGTGTTTGAGTAGTGTAGGGGGTTGTGCTGAGAGTAGTGTTTTAGGGTTTAGGGTAGTGAAGTGGTGTTTGTATAGTGTAGGTGGTCATGCTGGGGGAAGTGTTTTAGGGTTTAGGGTAGTGCAGTGGTGTTTCTGAGGTGTAGGGGTCGTGATGGTGCAGTGTTTTAGGGTTTAGGGTGGTGCAGTGATGTTTCAGTAGTGTAGGGGACCGTGCTTGGGATAGATTTAGGGTTTATGGTAGTGCAGAGGTGTTTGTGTAATGTAGGGGGTCGTGCTGGGGTAGTGTTTTAGTGTTTTAGGGTTTAGGGCAGTGCAGTGGTGTTTGTGTAGTGTAGGGGCTCATGCTGGGGTAGTGTTTTAGGGTTTAGGGTAGTGCACTGGTATTTGGGTAGTGTAGGGGGTAGTTTTTTAGGGTTTAGGGTAGTGCAGTGGTGTTTGTGTAGTGTAGGGGGGTCGAGCTGGGGTAGTGTTTTAGGGTTTATGGTAGTGCAGCAGTCTTTGTGTAGAGTAGGGGGTCGTGTTTTAGGGTTTAGGGCAGTGCAGTGGTGTTTGGGTAGTCTAGGGGGTCGTGCTATAGGTAGTGGTTTAGGGTTTAGGGTAGGGCAGTGGTGTTTGGGTAGTGTAGGGGGTACTGCTGGGGATAGTGTTTTAGGGTTTAGGGTAGAGCAATGGTGTTTGGGTAGTGTAGGGGGTAGTGCTGGGGGTAGTGTTTAAGGGATTACGGTAGTGCAGTGGTGTTTGGGTAGTGTACAGTGTACTGCTGGGGGTAGTGTTTTAGGGTTTAGGGTAGTGCAGTGGTGTTTGGGTAGTATAGGGGGTCGTGCTGGGGGTAATGTTTTAGGGTTTTGGGTGGTGCAGTGGTGTTTGTGTAGTGTAGGGGGAAGGTTTTTAGGGTTTAGGGTAGTGCAGTGGTGTTTGTGTAGCAGAGGGGGTCGTGCTGGGGGTAGTGTTTTAGGGTTAAGGGTAGTGCAGCGGTGTTTGTGTAGTGTAGGGGGTCGTGTTTTAGTTTTTAGGGTAATGCAGTTGTCTATGGCTAGTGTAGGGAGTCGTGTGGAGATAGTGTTTTAGGGTTTATGGTAGTGCAGTGGTGTTTGGGTAGTGAAGGGGGTCGTGCTGGGGATAGTGATTTAGGGTTTAGGGTAGTGAAGTGGTGTTTGGGTAGTGTAGGAGGTCGTGCTGGGGTACTGTTTTAGGGTTTAGGGCAGTGCTGTTCGGGCAGTGTAGGGGGTCTTGCTGGGGCGGTGTTTCAGGGTTTAGGAATGTGGTGTTCAGGCAGTGTAGGGGGTCCTGCTGGGGTGGTGTTTCAGGGTTTAGAGCAGTGCAGTGGTGTTCGGACAGTGTAGGGGGTCATGTGGGGGCTATTGTTTCAGGGTTTAAGGCAGTGCAGTGGTGTTCGGGCAGTCTAGGGGGTCGTGCATGGGGCTGATGTTTCAGGGTTTACGGCAGTACATGCAGTGGTGTTCGGGCAGAGTAGGGGGTCAAGAAGGGTGGTGGTTTTTCAGGGTTTAGGGCAGTGCAGTGGTGTCTGGACAGTGTAGGGGGACGTTCTGGGGCTGGTGTTTTAGGTTTTTTGGCAGTGTAGTGGTGTTCTGGCAGTGCAGGAGGTCATGATGGGGGTATAGTTTCAGGGTTTCGGGCAGTGCAGTGGTGTATGTGAAGTGTAGGGGATGTACTGGGAGTTGTGTTTCAGGGTTTAGGACAGTGCAGTGGTGTTCGGGCAGTGTAGGGGGTCGTGCTGGGAGTGGTGTTTCAGGGTTTAGAACAGTGCAATGGTGTTCGGGCAGTGTAGGGGGTTGTGCTGGGAGTGGTGTTTCAGGGTTTAGGGCAATGCAGTGATGTTCGGGCAGTGTAGGGGATAATGCTGGGCTGGTGTTCTAGGTTTTTTGGCAGTGTAGTGGTGTTCTGGCAGAGTAGGGGGTTGTGCTGAGGGTGGTGTTTCAGGAATAAGAGCAGTGCAATGGTGTTCGTGCAGTGTAGGGGGTCGTACTGGGTGTAGTGTTTCAGGGTTTAAGGCAGTGCAGTGGTGTTCAGGCAGTGTGGGGGGGTTGTGTTTTAGGGTTAAGGGTAGTGCAGTGGTGTTTGGGTAGTGTAGGGGATCGTGCTGTGGGTAGTGGTTTAGGGTTTAGGGTAGTGCAGTGGTGTTTGGGTAGTGTGGGGGTACTGCTGGAGGTAGTGTTTTAGGGTTTAGGGTAGTGCACTGGTGTTTGGGTAGTGTAGGGGTTACTGCTGGATGTTGTGTTTTAGGGGTTAGGGTAATGCACTGGTGTTTAGGTAGTGTAGGTGGTACTGCTGGTGGTAGTGTTTTAGGGTTTAGGGTAGTGTACTGGTGTTTGGGTAGTGTAGGCGGTACATCTGGGGGTAGAGTTTTAGGGTATAGGGTAGTGCAGTGGTGTTTGGGTAGTGTAGGGGGTCGGGCTGGGGGTAGTGTATTAGGGATTATGGCAGTGCAGTGCTGTTTGAGTTGTGTAGAGGGTCATGCTGGGGGGACAGTTTTAGGGTTTGGGGCAGAGCAGTTTTGTTTGGGTAGTGTAGGGTGTTGTGCTAGGGGTAGTGTTTTAGGGTTTAGGGCAGTGCAGTGGTGTTCGAGTAATGTAAAGGTTCATGCTGGGGGTGGTGTTTTAGGGTTTAGTGCGGTGCAGTGGCGTTCAGACAGTGTAGGGGGTCATGCTGGGGGTGGTGTTTTAGGGTTTAGGGCAGTGCAGTGGTGTTCAGGCAGTGTAGGGTGTCGGGCTCGGGTAGTGTTTTAGGGTTTAGGGAAGTGCAGTGGTATTCAGGAAGTCTAGGGGGTTGTGCTGGGGGTAGTGTTTTAGGGTTTAGGGCAGATCAGTGGTGTTTGTGTAGTGTAGTGGGTCGTGCTGAGGGTGGTGTTTCAGGGTTTAGGGCAGTGCAGTGGTGTTCGGGCAGTGTGGGGGGTCGTGCGGGGGTGGTGTTTTTGAGTTTGGGGCAGTGCAGAGGTGTTCCGGAAGTGTAGGGGGTCATGCGGGGGTGGTGTTTCAGGGTTTAGGGCAGTGCAGTGGTGTTTGTGTAGTGTAGGGTGTCGTGCTGGGGATGGTGTTTCAGGGTTAAGGGCAGTACTGTGGTGTTCAGGCAGTGTAGGGGGTCGTACTGAGGGTGGTGTTTCAGGGATAAGAGCAGTGCAGTGGTGTTCGTGCAGTGTAGGGGGTCGTACTGGGTGTATTGTTTCAGGGTTTAAGGCAGTGCAGTGGTGTTCAGGCAGTGTGGGGGTTGTGTTTAGGGTTAAGTGTAGTGCAGTTTTGTTTGGGTAGTGTAGGGGGTTGTCCTGTGGGTAGTGGTTTAGGGTTTAGGGTAGTGCAGTGCTGTTTGGGTAGTGTAGGGGGTACTGCTGGGGGTAGTGTTTTAGGGTTTTGGGTAGTGCACTGGTGTTTGACTGCTGGAGTAGTGTTTTAGGGGTTAGTGTAGGGCACTGGTGTTTAGGTAGTGTAGGTGGTACTGCTGGTGGTAGTGTTTTAGGGTTTAGGGTAGTGAACTGGTGTTTGGACAGTGTAGGGGGTACATCTGGGGGTAGTGTTTTAGGGTTTGGGGTAGTGCAGTGGTGTTTAGGTAGTGTAGGGGGTCGGGCTGGGGGTAGTGTATTTGGGTTTATGGCAGTGCAGTGGTGTTTGTGTTGTGTAGGGGGGTCGTACTGGGGGGGCAGTTTTAGGGATTAGGGCAGAGCAGTGGTGTTTGGGTAGTGTAGGGTGTCATGCTGGGGATAGTGTTTTAGGGTTCAGGGCAGTGCAGTGGTGTTCGAGTAACGTAGGGGTTCATGCTGGGGTGGTGTTTTAGGGTTTAGGGCAGTGCAGTGGTGTTCAGGCAGTGTAGGGGTTCATGCTGGAGGTGGTGTTTTAGGGTTTAGGGCAGTGCAGTGGTGTTCGGGCAGTGTAGGGTGTCGGGCTGGAGTAGTGTGTTAGGGTTTAGGGAAGTGCAGTGGTATTCAGGAAGTCTAGGGGATTGTGCTGGGGGTAGTGTTTTAGGGTTTAGGGCAGAGCAGTGGTGTTTGTGTAGTGTAGTGGGTCGTGCTGAGTATGGTATTTTAGGGTTTAGGGCAGTGCAGTGGTGTTCGGGCAGTGTAGGGGGTCATGCTGGGGTTGGTGTTTCAGGGTTTAGGGCAGTGCAGTGGTGTTCAGGCATTGTAGGGGGTCGTGCAGGGGGTGGTGTTTCAGAGCTTAGGGCAGTGCAGTGGTGTTCGGGGAGTGTAGGGGGTCATGCGGGGGTGGTGTTTCAGGGTTTAGGTCAGTGCAGTGTTGCTTGTGTAGTGTAGGGGGTCATGCTGGGTGTAGTGTTTTAGGGTTTAGGGTAGTGCAGTGGTGTTTGTGTATTGTAGGGGTCGTGCTGGTGTAGTGTTTATGGGTTTAGGGTAGTGCAGTGATGTTTCTGTAGTGTAGAGGTTGTGCTTGGGGTAGATTTAGGGTTTGTGGCAGTGCAGTGGTGTTTTTGTAGTGTCGGGGGTCATGCTGGGGGTACTGTTTTATGGTTTAGGGCAATGCAGTGGTGTTTGTGCAGTGTAGGGGCTCATCATTGGGGTAGTGTTTTAGGGTTTAGGGTAGTGCAGTGGTATTTGGGTAGTGTAGGGGTTAGTTTTTAGTGTTTAGGGCAGTGCAGTGGTGTTCAGGCAGTGTAGGGGGTCATGCTGGAGGTGGTGTTTTAGGGTTTAGGGCAGTGCAGTGGTGTTCGGGCAGTGTAGGGTGTCGGGCTGGAGTAGTGTTTTAGGTTTAGGGAAGTGCAGTGGTATTCAGGAAGTCTAGGGGATTGTGCTGGGGGTACTGATTTAGGGTTTAGGGCAGAGCAGTGGTGTTTGTGTAGTGTAGTGGGTCGTGCTGAGTATGGTATTTTAGGGTTTGGGGCAGTGCAGTGGTGTTCAGGCAGTGTAGGGGGTCATGCTGGGGTTGGTGTTTCAGGGTTTAGGGCAGTGCAGTGGTGTTCGAGTAACGTAGGGGTTCATGCTGGGGTGGTGTTTCAGGGTTTAGGGCAGCGCAGTGGTGTTCAGGCAGTTTAGGGGGTCATGCTGGAGGTGGTGTTTTAGGGTTTAGGGCAGTGCAGTGGTGTTCGGGCAGTGTAGGGTGTCGGGCTGGAGTAGTGTTTTAGGGTTTAGGGAAGTGCAGTGGTATTCAGGAAGTCTAGGGGATTGTGCTGGGGGTAGTGTTTTAGGGTTTAGGGCAGAGCAGTGGTGTTTGTGTAGTGTAGTGGGTCGTGCTGAGTATGGTATTTTAGGGTTTAGGGCAGTGCAGTGGTGTTCGGGCAGTGTAGGGGGTCGTGCAAGGGGTGGTGTTTCAGAGCTTATGGCAGTGCAGTGTTGTTCGGGCAGTGTAGGGGGTCATGCGAGGGTGGTGTTTCAGGGTTTAGGTCAGTGCAGTGTTGCTTGTGTAGTGTAGGGGGTCATGCTGGGTGTAGTGTTTTAGGGTTTAGGGTAGTGCAGTGGTGTTTGTGTATTGTAGGGGTCGTGCTGGTGTAGTGTTTATGGGTTTAGGGTAGTGCAGTGATGTTTCTGTAGTGTAGGGGTTGTGCTTGGGGTAGATTTAGGGTTTGTGGTAGTGCAGTGGTGTTTGTGTAATGTCGGGGGTCATGCTGGGGGTAGTGTTTTATGGTTTAGGGCAATGCAGTGGTGTTTGTGCAGTGTAGGGGTTCATCATTGGGGTAGTGTTTTAGGGTTTAGGGTAGTGAACTGGTGTTTAGACAGTGTAGGGGGTACATCTGGGGGTAGTGTTTTAGGGTTTAGGGTAGTGCAGTGGTGTTTGGGTAGTGTAGGGGGTCAGGCTGGGGGTAGTGTATTTGGGTTTATGGCAGTGCAGTGGTGTTTGTATTGTGTAGAGGGTCGTACTGGGGGGACAGTTTTAGGGATTAGGGCAGAGCAGTGGTGTTTGTGTAGTGTAGTGGGTTGTGCTGAGTATGGTATTTTAGGGTTTAGGGCAGTGCAGTGGTGTTCGGGCAGTGTAGGGGGTCATGCTGGGGTTGGTGTTTCAGGGTTTAGGGCAGTGCAGTGGTGTTCGAGTAACGTAGGGGTTCGTGCTGGGGTGGTGTTTCAGGGTTTAGGGCAGCGCAATAGTGTTCAGGCAGTGTAGGGGGTCATGCTGGAGGTGGTGTTTTAGGGTTTAGGGCAGTGCAGTGGTGTTCAGGCAGTGTAGGGTGTCGGGCTGGGGTAGTGTTTTAGGGTTTAGGGAAGTGCAGTGGTATTCAGGAAGTCTAGGGGGTTGTGCTGGGGGTAGTGTGTTAGGGTTTAGGGCAGAGCAGTGGTGTTTGTGTAGTGTAGTGGGTCGTGCTGAGGGTGGTGTTTCAGGGTTTAGGGCAGTGCAGTGGTGTTCGGGCAGTGTGGGGGGTCGTGCGGGCATGGAGTTTTTGAGTTTGGGGCAGTGCAGAGGTGTTCCGGAAGTGTAGGGGGTCATGCGGGGGGTGGTGTTTCAGGGTTTAGGGCAGTGCAGTGGTGTTTGTGTTGTGTAGGGGGTCGTACTGGGGGGACAGTTTTAGGGATTAGGGCAGAGCAGTGGTGTTTGGGTAGTGTAGGGTGTCGTGCTGGGGATGGTGTTTCAGGGTTAAGGGCAGTACAGTGGTGTTCAGGCAGTGTAGGGGGTCGTACTGAGGGTGGTGTTTCAGGGATAAGGGCAGTGCAGTGGTGTTCGTGCAGTGTAGGGGGTCGTACTGGGTGTATTGTTTCAGGGTTTAAGGCAGTGCAGTGGTGTTCAG
Organism: Triturus cristatus; assembly: GCF_964204655.1. NCBI lineage: Eukaryota > Metazoa > Chordata > Amphibia > Caudata > Salamandridae > Triturus > Triturus cristatus. Next base: position 64,285,362 of record NC_140581.1, on the reverse strand, counting down.
GCAGTGTGGGGGTTGTGTTTTAGGGTTAAGTGTAGTGCAGTTTTGTTTGGGTAGTGTAGAGGGTCGTGCTGTGGGTAGTGGTTTAGGGTTTAGGGTAGTGCAGTGGTGTTTGGGTAGTGTAGGGGGTACTGCTGGGGGTAGTGTTTTAGGGTTTTGGGTAGTGCACTGGTGTTTGACTGCTGGAGTAGTGTTTTAGGGGTTAGTGTAGTGCACTGGTGTTTAGGTAGTGTAGGTGGTACTGCTGGTGGTAGTGTTTTAGGGTTTATGGTAGTGAACTGGTGTTTGGACAGTGTAGGGGGTACATCTGGGGGTAGTGTTTTAGGGTTTAGGGTAGTGCAGTGGTGTTAAGGTAGTGTAGGGGGTCGGGCTGGGGGTAGTGTATTTGGGTGTATGGCAGTGCAGTGGTGTTTGTGTTGTGTAGGGGGGTCATACTGGGGGGACAGTTTTAGGGATTAGGGCAGAGCAGTGGTGTTTGGGTAGTGTTGGGTGTCATGCTGGGGATAGTGTTTTAGGGTTCAGGGCAGTGCAGTGGTGTTCGAGAAATGTAGGGGTTCATGCTGGGGTGGTGTTTTAGGGTTTAGGGCAGTGCAGTGGTGTTCAGGCAGCGTAGGGGGTCATGCTGGAGGTGGTGTTTTAGGGTTTAGGGCAGTGCAGTGGTGTTCGGGCAGTGTAGTGGGTCGTGCTGAGTGTGGTATTTTAGGGTTTAGGGCAATGCAGTGGTGTTCGGGCAGTGTAGGGGGTCATGCTGGGGTTGGTGTTTCAGGGTTTAGGGCAGTGCAGTGGTGTTCAGGCATTGTAGGGGGTTGTGCAGGCGGTGGTGTTTCAGAGCTTAGGGCAGTGCAGTGGTGTTCGGGCAGTGTAGGGGGTCATGCGGGGGTGGTGTTTCAGGGTTTAGGTCAGTGCAGTGTTGCTTGTGTAGTGTAGGGGGTCATGCTGGGTGTAGTGTTTTAGGGTTTAGGGTAGTGCAGTGGTGTTTGTGTATTGTAGGGGTTGTGCTGGTGTAGTGTTTATGGGTTTAGGGTAGTGCAGTGATGTTTCTGTAGTGTACGGGTTGTGTTTGGGGTAGATTTAGGGTTTGTGGTAGTGCAGTGGTGTTTGTGTAGTGTCGGGGTCATGCTGGGGGTAGTGTTTTATGGTTTAGGGCAATTCAGTGGTGTTTGTGCAGTGTAGGGGTTCATCATTGGGATAGTGTTTTAGGGTTTAGGGTAGTGCAGTGGTATTTGGGTAGTGTAGGGGGTAGTTTTTAGTGTTTAGGGCAGTGCAGTTGTGATTGTGTAGTGTAGGGGGTCGTGCTGGTGGTAGTGTTTTAGGGTATAGGGTAATGCAGCAGTCTTTGTGTAGTGTAGGGGCTCATGCTGGGGGAATGTTTTAGGGTTTAAGGTAGTGCAGTGGTGTTTGGTTAGTGTAGGGGGTCGTGCTGTGGGTAGCGATTTAGGTTTTAGGGTAGGGCAGTGGTGTTTGGGTAGTGTAGGTGGTACTGCTGGGGGTAGTGTTATAGGGTTTAGGGTAGTGCAATGGTTTTTCGGTAGTGTAGGGGGTACTGCTGGGGGTAGTGTTTTAGGGTTTTAGGTAGTGCACTGGTGTTTGACTGCTGGAGTAGTGTTTTAGGGGTTAGTGTAGGGCACTGGTGTTTAGGTAGTGTAGGTGGTACTGCTGGTGGTAGTGTTTTAGGGTTTAGGGTAGTGAACTGGTGTTTGGACAGTGTAGGGGGTACATCTGGGGGTAGTGTTTTAGGGTTTTGGGTAGTGCAGTGGTGTTTGGGTAGTGTAGGGGGTCAGGCTGGGGGTAGTGTATTTGGGTTTATGGCAGTGCAGTGGTGTTTGTATTGTGTAGAGGGTCGTACTGGGGGGAGAGTTTTAGGGATTAGGGCAGAGCAGTGGTGTTTGGTTAGTGTAGGGTGTCTTGCTGTGGATGGTGTTTCAGGGTTAAGGGCAGTACAGGGGTGTTCAGGCAGTGTAGGGGGTCGTACTGAGGGTGGTGTTTCAGGGATAAGGGCAGTGCAGTGGTGTTCGTGCAGTGAGGGGGTCGTACTGGGTGTATTGTTTCAGGGTTTAAGGCAGTGCAGTGGTGTTCAGGCAGTGTGGGGGTTGTGTTTTAGGGTTAAGTGTAGTGCAGTTTTGTTTGGGTAGTGTAGGGGGTCGTGCTGTGGGTAGTGGTTTAGGGTTTAGGGTAGTGCAGTGTTGTTTGGGTAGTGTAGGGGGTACTGCTGGGGGTAGTGTTTTAGGGTTTTGGGTAGTGCACTGGTGTTTGACTGCTGGAGTATTGTTTTAGGGGTTAGTGTAGTGCACTGGTGTTTAGGTAGTGTAGGTGGTACTGCTGGTGGTAGTGTTTTAGGGTTTAGGGTAGTGAACTGGTGTTTGGACAGTGTAGGGGGTACATCTGGGGGTAGTGTTTTAGGGTTTGGGGGTAGTGCAGTGGTGTTTAGGTAGTGTAGGGGGTCGGGCTGGGGGTAGTGTATTTGGGTTTACGGCAGTGCAGTGGTGTTTGTGTTGTGTAGGGGGGTCGTACTGGGGGGGCAGTTTTAGGGATTAGGGCAGAGCAGTGGTGTTTGGGTAGTGTAGGGTGTCATGCTGGGGATAGTGTTTTAGGGTTCAGGGCAGTGCAGTGGTGTTCGAGTAACGTAGGGGTTCATGCTGGGGTGGTGTTTTAGGGTTTAGGGCAGTGCAGTGGTGTTCAGGCAGTGTAGGGGGTCATGCTGGAGGTGGTGTTTTAGGGTTTAGGGCAGTGCAGTGGTGTTCGGGCAGTGTAGGGTGTCGGGCTGGAGTAGTGTGTTAGGGTTTAGGGAAGTGCAGTGGTATTCAGGAAGTCTAGGGGATTGTGCTGGGGGTAGTGTTTTAGGGTTTAGGGCAGAGCAGTGGTGTTTGTGTAGTGTAGTGGGTCGTGCTGAGTATGGTATTTTAGGGTTTAGGGCAGTGCAGTGGTGTTCGGGCAGTGTAGGGGGTCATGCTGGGGTTGGTGTTTCAGGGTTTAGGGCAGTGCAGTGGTGTTCAGGCATTGTAGGGGGTCGTGCAGGGGGTGGTGTTTCAGAGCTTATGGCAGTGCAGTGGTGTTCGGGCAGTGTAGGGGGTCATGCGGGGGTGGTGTTTCAGGGTTTAGGTCAGTGCAGTGTTGCTTGTGTAGTGTAGGGGGTCATGCTGGGTGTAGTGTTTTAGGGTTTAGGGTAGTGCAGTGGTGTTTGTGTATTGTAGGGGTCGTGCTGGTGTAGTGTTTATGGGTTTAGGGTAGTGCAGTGATGTTTCTGTAGTGTAGGGGTTGTGCTTGGGGTAGATTTAGGGTTTGTGGTAGTGCAGTGGCGTTTGTGTAGTGTCGGGGGTCATGCTGGGGGTAGTGTTTTATGTTTTAGGGCAATGCAGTGGTGTTTGTGCAGTGTAGGGGTTCATCATTGGGGTAGTGTTTTAGGGTTTAGGGTAGTGCAGTGGTATTTGGGTAGTGTAGGGGGTAGTTTTTAGTGTTTAGGGCAGTGCAGTGGTGTTCAGGCAGTGTAGGGGGTCATGCTGGAGGTGGTGTTTTAGGGTTTAGGGCAGTGCAGTGGTGTTCGGGCAGTGTAGGGTGTCGGGCTGGAGTAGTGTTTTAGGTTTAGGGAAGTGCAGTGGTATTCAGGAAGTCTAGGGGATTGTGCTGGGGGTAGTGTTTTAGGGTTTAGGGCAGAGCAGTGGTGTTTGTGTAGTGCAGTGGGTCGTGCTGAGTATGGTATTTTAGGGTTTAGGGCAGTGCAGTTGTGTTCGGGCAGTGTAGGGGGTCATGCTGGGGTTGGTGTTTCAGGGTTTAGGGCAGTGCAGTGGTGTTCGAGTAACGTAGGGGTTCTTGCTGGGGTGGTGTTTCAGGGTTTAGGGCAGTGCAGTGGTTTTCAGGCAGTGTAGGGGGCCATGCTGGAGGTGGTGTTTTAGGGTTTAGGGAAGTGCAGTGGTATTCAGGAAGTCTAGGGGATTGTGCTGGGGTAGTGTTTTAGGGTTTAGGGCAGAGCAGTGGTGTTTGTGTAGTGTAGTGGGTCGTGCTGAGTATGGTATTTTAGGGTTTAGGGCAGTGCAGTGGTGTTCGGGCAGTGTAGGGGGTCGTGCAAGGGGTGGTGTTTCAGAGCTTATGGCAGTGCAGTGGTGTTCGGGCAGTGTAGGGGGTCATGCGGGGGTGGTGTTTCAGGGTTTAGGTCAGTGCAGTGTTGCTTGTGTAGTGTAGGGGGTCATGCTGGGTGTAGTGTTTTAGGGTTTAGGGTAGTGCAGTGGTGTTTGTGTATTGTAGGGGTCATGCTGGTGTAGTGTTTATGGGTTTAGGGTAGTGCAGTGATGTTTCTGTAGTGTAGGGGTTGTGCTTGGGGTAGATTTAGGGTTTGTGGTAGTGCAGTGGTGTTTGTGTAGTGTCGGGGGTCATGCTGGGGGTAGTGTTTTATGGTTTAGGGCAATGCAGTGGTGTTTGTGCAGTGTAGGGGTTCATCATTGGGGTAGTGTTTTAGGGTTTAGGGTAGTGCAGTGGTATTTGGGTAGTGTAGGGGGTAGTTTTTAGTGTTTAGGGTAGTGCAGTGGTGTTTGTGTAGTGTAGGGGGTCGTGCTGGTGGTAGTGTTTTAGGGTATAGGGTAATGCAGCAGTCTTTGTGTAGTGTAGGGGCTCATGCTGGGGGAGTGTTTTAGTGTTTAAGGTAGTGCAGTGGCGCTTGGTTAGTGTAGGGGGTCGTGCTGTGGGTAGCGATTTAGGTTTTAGGGTAGGGCAGTGGTGTTTGGGTAGTGTAGGTTTTACGGCTGGGGGTAGTGTTATAGGGTTTAGGGTAGTGCAATGGTTTTTCGGTAGTGTAGGAGGTACTGCTGGGGGGAATGTTTTACGGTTTAGGGCAGTGTAGTAGTGTTTGGGTTTTGTACAGGGTACTGCTGTGGGTAGTGTTTAAGGGTTTGTTGTAGAGTAGTGGTCTTTGGGTATTGTAGGGGTCATGCGGGGGTATTGCTTTAGGGTGTAGGGTTTTGCAGTGGTGTTTGTTTAGTTTAGGGGTAGTTTTTTAGGGTTTAGGATAGTGCAGTGGTGTTTGTGTAGTGTAGGGGGTTGTGCTGGGAGTAGTGTTTTAGGGTTTAGGCTAGTGCAGCAGTGTTTGTGTAGTGTAGGGGGACGTGTTTTCATTTTTAGGGTAGTGCACTGGTCTATGGCTAGTGTAGGGGTTGTGTTTTAGGGTTTAGGGTAGTGCATTGGTGTTTGGGTAGTGTAGGGGGTCATGCTGTGGGTAGTCGTTTAGGGTTTAGAGTAGGGGAGTGGTGTTTGGGTAGTGTAGGGGGTACTGCTGGGGGTAGTGTTTTAGGGTTTAGGGTAGTGCAATGGTATTTGGTAGTGTAGGGGCTACTGCTGGGGGTAATGTTTTAGGGTTTAGGGTAGTGCTGTCAGGACTTCCAAGGACCTAGACCTCTCTGTCTGTTCAACATGTCTACAATCAGTAATTTCATGTTTACCAAAGGTAAAGGCTATTACCTGGAAAGAAGCTTGGAGATTAAACTACTCCAAGATGGCCGACAATGCACGGAGAGTGCAGTTCTAGTCTTCCTCTGCAAGCTGAGTTACGTGAGGCGCTCGCAATGGAACGTTGATGCACTTCACCTGAACTCTTGACGGAAGCGCACGCACCTCAAGTATCTCGTGTTTAGTTAGTTAGTTTAGTCAGGTTATCGCCGAGTCCGTCGGGCATTCGGTTGTGAGTTCCACAGTATTTCCTAGTTGAAAAGACTACGAGTTCAGAGCAGTTATTTCTTTTTCGTGTGAACGCCTTCTTTCAGAACTCATGCGCACATCACTACTGTGGAGAACGCTACTTCTTGAATCTTGCGCCATTGAAGGAAGACGCTACCTAGTCGAGTGTATAGTGTCTGAGGAGGCGGAAAACTCACAAGGCTTCTTCATCCACTCAGTTCAACGGAAATGAATTCTGAGACACCTCAAGCTGAGTACTAGAAACCAACGGCAGCCAGAGCTAAGTACCCAGATAATGTTTGTGCATTTAGAAGGATAGAACTATAATTTAGTCACTCCAGTAAAGACTGCATGAGTTAATACTACCAACTGATTCCACCCGTTGTTCACCTGTGGAGATAAGAACATGAGAAAAAGATCATAATAAGAATAAGGGTCAGTACACTTAATAACTAGAAAATATAAACAAACTGGGTAGGTGGAAATAAAGATTAACTTAGTGTATGTTTCTTGATTGTAACAGAAATTCATCACACAATAAGGAATGGCTACTTAACGGTAGCAGAACACATGAAGACATTTGAAGAGAAGCAAGGCCTAAGGGTATCTTGGTACGTGGGTTGGATACTAGAAGGGAATTAGAGTTTATATGACATTTGTGTTAAATTACTGTTTTGGGTTACAGAGGAAACGGCCGAGCTGGGAACATTAGGCGAAGAAGAAACAGAAGGCTGGACGCAGATAACCGCAGGCAGTCTCTTTGTCTTCTTATTTATTTTATCCACTCCCGCTTCCCCCCTTGGGAGATTCTGCTTGGTATTTATAAAACAGTACCTGGAGATCTCCTTGGAGGGGCATTGGGAAAGGCATCTCTGTTTCTGCGCAAGTACTGGAAGCACCTGACAAGTGCAGTTGTTTTTGGGTTTTGTACAGGGGATTGCTGGGGGTAGTGTTTTAGGGTTTAGGGTAGTGCAGTGACGTTTGGTTAGTGTAGGGGGTCGTGCAGGGGGTAATGTTTTAGGGTTTAGGGCAGTGGTGTTCGGGCAGTGTAGGGGGTCTTGCTGGGGTGGTGTTTCAGGGTCTAGGGCAGTGGTGTTCAGGCAGATTAGAGGGTCTTGCTGGGGGTGGTTTCAAGGTTTAGGGCAGAGCAATGGTGCTTGGGTAGTGTATAGGGTCATGCTGGGGCTGGTGTTTTAAGGTTTAGGGCACTACAGTGGTGTTCGGGCAGTGTAGGGTGTCGTGCAATGGGTGGTGTTTCAGAGTTTAGTCTGTGCAGTGGTGTTCAGGCAGTGTAGGGGGTCATGCAGGGGCTGGAGTTTCAGGGTAAAGGGCAGTGCAGTGGTGTTCCGGCAGTGTAGGGTCCGTGCGGGGGCTAGTATTTCAGGGTTTAGGGGGCAGTGCAGTTGTGTTCGGGCAGTGTAGGGGGTCATGCAGGGGTGTGGTGTTTCAGGGTTTAGGGCAGTGCAGTGGTGTCCGGACAGTGTAGCGGGTCATTCTGGTGCTTGTCTTTCAGGGTTTATGTCAGTCCAGTGGTTTTCTTGCAGTGTAGGGGGTCATGCTAGGGGCAGTATTTCAGGGTTTAGGGCAGTGCAGTGGTGTTCGGGCTGTGTAGTGGGTCATGCTGGGGGTGGTGGTTCAGGGTTTAGGGCAGTGTAGTGATGTTCAGGCAGTATAGTGGGTTGTGCTGGGTGTAGTGTTTCAGGGTTTAGGGCAGTGCAGTGATGTTCGGGCAGTGTAGGGGGTCGTGCCGGGGGTTGTGTTATAGGGTTTATTGCAGTGCAGTGGTGTTCGGATAGTGTAGGAGGTCGTGCTGGGGATGGTGTTTCAGGGTTTAGGGCAGTGCAGTGGTGTTCGGGCTGTGTAGGGTGTCACGCTGGGGATGCTGGTTCAGGGTTTAGGGGAGTGTAGTGCTGTTCAGGCAGTGTAGGGGTCATGCTAGGGGCAGTATTTCAGGGTTTAGGGCAGTGCAGTGGTGTTCGGGCTGTGTAGGGGGTCATGCTGGGGGTGGTGGTTCAGATTTAGGGCAGTGTAGTGATTGATTGATTGATGTACTTATAGAGCGCAGCTATCACCCTACGGGCATCTTGGCGCTTGCATTGGGAACCCGTCCTGGTTTTTCCCTGTAAGATAACCCGTACTGGGCATCCCCAAGGTGAAAGCCAGGCATCCCGCCGCGGGGGGCCATTGTGGAGATTAAGCAGGCTTGTTGCCCAGAGCTGCATAGTGTGAACTCATGCTTAGAGTGGGCACCGAAGCAAGAATTATCGAGTCCGTGGACAATTGGGCTCTGGACCCTGCCGCGTCGGGAATCGAACCCAGGTCCCGGATCTGATCTCTGCTTCAGGGTATGCCTCCTGTAACCAGTGAGCTACACTTCTCCACTGATGTCAGGGTTAAGGGCAGTGCAGTGGTGTTCGGGCAGTGTAGGGTGTCGTGCTGAGGGTGGTGTTTCAGGGTTTAGGGTAGTGCAGTGGTGTTAGTGCAGTGTAGGGGGTCGTGCTTGGGGTAGTATTTCAGTTTTTAAGGCAGTGCAGTAGTTTTCGGGCAGTTTAGGGGGTTGTGTTTTAGGGTTTAGGGTAGTGCAGTGGTGTTTGGGCAGTGTAGGAGGTACAGCTGGGGTAGTGTTTTAGGTTTTAGGGTAGTGCACTGATGTTTGGGTAGTTTAGGGGGTACTGCTGTGGGTAGTGTTTTAGGGTTTAGGATAGTTCAGTGGCGTTTGGGTAGTGTAGTGGTTCATGCTTGGGGTAGTGTTTTAGGGTTTAGGGTAGTGCTTTGGTGTTTGTGTAGTGTTCAGGGTAGATATTTAGGGTTCAGGGTATTTCAGTGGTGTTTGTTTACTGTAGGGGGTCGTGCTAGGGGTAGTGTTGTAGGGTTTAGAGTAGTGCAGTGGTGTTTGTGTAGTATAGGGTGTCATATGTTATGGTTTAGGGTAGTGCAGTGGTCTTTGGGTAGTGTAGGGGTTCATGCTGGGGGTAGTGTTTTAGGGTTTATGGTAGTGCAGTGGTGTTTGGGTAGTGTAGGGGGTCGTGTGGGGGTATTGTTTTCGGGTTTAGGGTAGTGCAGTGGTGTTTGGGTAGTGTAGGGGATCGGGCTGGGGGTAATGTTTTAGGGTTTATGTCAGTGAAGTGGGGATTGTGAAGTGTAGGGGGCCATGCTGGGGGGACTGTTTTAGGGTTTAGGGCAGAGCAGTGGTTTTTGGGTAGTATAGGGGGTTGTGCCGGGGTAGTGTTTAAGGGTTTAGGGCAGTGCAGTGGTGTTCGGGTAATATAGGGGTTCAGGCTGAGGGTGGTGTTTTAGGGTAAAGGGCAGTGCAGTGGTGTTCGGCAGTGTAGGGGGTCATGCTGGGGGTGGTGTTTTATGTTTTAGTGCAGTGCAGTGGTGTTCATGCAGTGTAGTGGGTCCTGCTGGGATGGTGTTTTAGGGTTTAGGGCAGTGCAGAGGTGTTCGGGCAGTGTAAGGGTTCGTGCTGGCATAGTGTTTTAGGGTTTAGGTTAGTGCAGTGGTATTCGGGTACTGTAGGGAGTCGTGCTGGTGGTAGTGTTATAGGGCTTAGGGCAGTGCAGTGGTGTTCGGGCAGTGTAGGGGGTTGTGCTATGGGTGGTGTTTCAGGATTTAGGGCAGTGCAGTGGTGTTCGGGCAGTGTAGGGGGTGGTGTTTCAGAGCTTAGGGCAGTGCAGTGGTGTTAGGACAGTGTAGGGGGTCATGTGGCGGGTGGTGTTTCAGGGTTTAGGGCAGTGCAGTGGTGTTTGGACAGTGTAGGGGTCGTGCGGGGGTTGGTGTTTTTTAGGGTTTAAGGCAGTGCATTGGTGTTCTGGCAGTGTAGAAGGTCATGCTGGGGGTAGAGTTTCAGCATTTAGGGCTGTACAGTGGTGTTTGGGCAGAGTAGGGGGTTGTGCTGGAAGTGGTATTTCAGGGTTTAGGGCAGTGCAGTGGTGTTCGGGCATTGTAGGGGGTTGTGCTGGGCGTGGTGTTTCAGGGTTTAGGGCAGTCAGTGGTGTTCGGGCAGTGTAGGAGGTTGTGCAGGGGGTGGAGTTACAGGGTTTCGGGCAATGCAGTGGTGTTCGGGCACTGTAGGTGGTGGTTCTGCGGGTGGTGTTTCAGGGTTTAGGGCAGTGCAGTAGTGTTCAGGCACTGTAGGAGGTCATGCTGGTGCAAGTGCTTTAGGGTTCAGGCAACTGCACTGGTGTTCGGGCAGTGTAGGGGTCGTGCTGGGGGTTGTTTTTAGGGTTTAGGGCAGTGCAGTGGTGTTCAGCAAGGTAGGGGATCGTACTGGGTGTGGTGTTATAGGGTTTAGGGCAGAGCAGTGGTGTTTGGGAAGTGTAGGGTGTCGTGCGGCGGTGGTGTTACAGGGTTTAGGGCAGTGCAGTGGTGCTCGGGCAGTATAGGGGTCGTGCAGGGGGTGGTGTTTCAGGGATTAGGGCAGTTCAGTGGTGTTCGGGCAGTGAGGGGGTCTTGCTGGGATAGTCTTACAGGGTTTAGGGCAGTGGTGTTTGGGCAGATTAGGGGGTCTTGCTGGGGGTGGTGTTTCAGGGTTCAGGACAGTGGTGTTCGGGCAGTGCAGAAGGTCCTGCTGGTTGTGGTGTTTCAGGGTTTAGGGCAGTGCAGTGGTGTTCGGGCAATGTATGGTGTCATGTTGGGGCTCTTGTTTCAGCGTTTTGTCTACTGCAGTGGTGTTCGGGCAGGGTAGGGTGTTATGTGGGGTGGTATTTCTGGGTTTAGGACTGTGCAGTAGTGGTCAGGCACTGTAGAACGTCATGCTGGCGCTAGTGCTTTAGGGTTTAGGCCAGTGCACTGGTGTTCAGGCAGTGTAGGGGTTGTGCTGGGGGTTGTGTTTTAGGGTTTAGGGCAGTGCAGTGGTGTTCGGGCAAAGTAGGGGGTCATGCTGGGGGTGGTGTTTTAGGGTTTAGGGCAGAGCAGTGGTGTTTGGGCAGAGTATGGGGTCTTGCGGGGGGTGGTGTTTCAGGGTTTAGGGCAGTGAAGTGGTGTTCAGGAAGTGTAGGGGGTCGTGCGGCGGTGGTGTTTCAGGGTTTAGGGCAGTGCAGTGGTGCTCGGGCAGTATAGGGGGTCGTGCAGGGGGTGGTGTTTCAAGAATTAGGGCAGTTCAGTGGTGTTCGGGCAGTGTAGGGGGTCTTGCTGGGATAGTGTTACAGGGTTTAGGACAGTGGTGTTCGGGCAGATTAGGGGGTCTTGCTGGGGGTGGTGTTTCAGGGATTAGGGCAGTGGTGTTCGGGCAGTGTAGAGGGTCCTGCTGGTTGTGGTGTTTCAGGGTTTAGGGCAGTGCAGTGGTGTTCGGGCAGTGTATGGGGTCGTGTTGGGGCTGTTTTTTCAGCGTTTTGGGCACTGCAGTGGTGTTCGGGTAGGGTAGGGGGTTATGCGGGGTAGTGTTTCTGAGTTTAGGACTGTGCAGTGGTGTTCGGGCAGTGTAGGGGGTCATGCGGTGGCTGGTGTTTCAGGGTTTAGGGCAGTGCAGTGGTGTTTGCGCAGTGTAGAGGGTTGTGTGATGGCTAGTGTTTCAGGGTTTAGGGCAGTGCAGTGGTGTTCGGGCAGTGTAGGGTGTCGTGCAGGCGGCTGGTGTTTCAGGGTTTAGAGTAGTGCATGCAGTGTTGTTCAGGCAGTGTACAGGGTCATGCAGGGGGGTGGTGTTTCTGGGTTTAGGGCGGTGCAGTTGTATCCAGACAGTGTAGGGGTCATTCTGGGGCTGGTCTTTCAGTGTTTAGGGCAGTGCAGTGGTGTTCTGGCAGAGTAGGAGGTCATGTTAGGGGTAGAGTTTCAGGGTTTTGGGCAGTGCAGTGCAGTGGTGTTTGGGCAGTGTAGGGCGTCGTGCTGTGAGTTGTGTTTCATGGTTTAGGGCAGTGCAGTGGTGTTCGGGCAGTGTAAGGCGTCATGCTGGGGGTGGTGTTTCAGGGTTTAGGGCAGTGCAGTGGTGTTTGGGCAGTATAGGGGGTCATGCTGGGGATGGTGTTTCAGGGTTTAGGGCAGTGCAGTGGTGTTCGGGCTGTGTAGGGGTCATGCTGGGGTGTGGTGGTTCAGGGTTTGGGGTAGTGCAGTTGTGTTTTTTGGCAGTGTAGGGGGTCATGCTGGGGTGGTGTTTCAGGGTTTAGGGGAGTGGAGTGCTGTTCGGGCAGTGTAGGGGGTTGTGCTGGGGGTAGGGTTTCAGGCTTTAGTGCAGTGCAGTGGTGTTTGGGCAGTGTAAGGGGTCATTCTGGGGGTGGTGTTTCAGGGTTTTTGGGCAGTGCATTGGTGTTCGGGCACTGTAGGGGTCTTGCAGGGGGTAGAGTTTCAGGGTTTTGGGCAGTGCAGTGGTGTTTGGGCAGTGTAGGGGGTCGTGCTGTGAGTTGTGTTTCATGGTTTAGGGCAGTGCAGTTGTGTTCGGGCAGTGTAAGGCGTCATGCTGGGGGTGGTGTTTCAGGGTTTAGGGCAGTGCAGTGGTGTTCCGGAAGTGTAGAGGGTCATGCTGGGGATGGTGTTTCAGGGTTTAGGGCAGTGCAGTGGTGTTCGGGCTGTGTAGTGGTCATGCTGGGGTGTGGTGGTTCAGGGTTTGGGGCAGTGCAGTTGTGTTTTTTGGCAGTGTAGGGGGTCATGCTGGGGTGGTGGTTTAGGGGAGTGCAGTGCTGTTCGGGCAGTGTAGGGGGTTGTGCTGGGGGTGGGGTTTCTGGCTTTAGGGCAGTGCAGTGGTGTTTGGGCATTGTTAGGGGTCGTGCTGGGGTGGTGTTTCAGGGTTTTTGGCCAGTGCATTGGTGTTCGGGCACTGTAGGGTTCTTGCTGGGGGTGAGGTTTCAGGGTTTAGGGCAGTGCACTGATGTTCAGGGAGTGTAGGGGGTCATGCGGGGGTGGTGTTTCAGGGTTTAATGCAGTGCACTGGTGTTTGGACAGTGTTGGGAGTCGTGCTGGGGATGGTGTTTCAGGGTTTAGGGCAGTACAGTGGTGTTCGTGCAGTGTAGGGGGTCGTGCTGGGAGTAGTGTTTCAGGGTTTAAGGCAGTACAGTGGTATTCGGGCGGAGTAGGGGTTATTGATGTGGGTGTTGTTTCAGGGTTTAGAGCAGTGGTAATTGGGCAATGTAGGGGGTCCTGCTGGGGGAGGTGTTTCAGGGTTTAGGGCAGTGCAGTGGTTTTCGGGCAGTGTAGGGAGTCATGCTGGGGCTGGTGTTTCAGGGTTTAGTGCAGTGCAGTGGTGTTCGGGCAATGTAGGTGGTCTTGCTGGGGCTGGTGTTTCAAGGTTTAGGGCAGTGCAGTGGTGTTCAGGCAGTGTAGGGTGTCTTGCTGGGGCTGGTGTTTTAGAGTTTATGGCAGTGCAGTGGTGTTCGGACAGTGTAGGGGGTCTTGCTGGGGCTGGTGTTTCAGGGTTTAGGTCAGTGTTGTGGTGTGCGGGCAGTGTAGGGGTCATGCTGGGGCTGGTGTTTCAGGGTTTTGGATTAGTGCAGTAGTGTTCAGGCAGTATAGAGGTTGTGCTGGAGCTGGTGTTTCAGGGTTTAGGGCAATTCATTGGTGTTCGGGCAGTGTTGTGGGTTGTGCAGGGGTGTTGTTGCAGGGTTTAGGGCAGTGCAGTGGTGCTATGGCAGTGTAGGAGGTCATGCAGGGGTTGGTGTTTCACAGTTTAGGGCAGTGCAGTGGGGTTCGGGCAGAGTATGGGGACTTGCTGGGGGTGGTGTTTCAGGATTTAGGGCAGTGGTGTTCGGGCAGTGTAGGGGGTATTGCTGGGGGTGTTGTTTCTGGGTTTAGGGCAGTGGTGTTTGGGCAGTGTAGAGGGTCCTGCTGGGGTTGGTGTTTCAGGGTTTAGGGCAGTGCAGTGGTGTATGGGAAGTGTAGGGGGTCATGCTGGGGGTGGTGTTTCAAGGTTTAGGGCAGTGCAGTGGCGTTCGTGCAGTGTAGGGGTCGTGCTGGGGGTAGTGTTTCAGGGTTTAATGCAGTGCAGTGGTGTTCAGGCAGTGTAGGGGGTGGTGTTTTAGGGTTTAGGGCAGTGCAGTGGTGTTCAGGCAGTGTAGGGGGACATGCTGGGAGTATTGTTTAAGGGTTTAGGGCAGAGCAGTGGTGTTTGGGAAGTGAGCATCATGATAGGGGTAGTGTTTTAGGGTATAGGGCAGTGCAGTTGTGTACGGGCAGTGTAGGGGGGTGTGCAGGGGATGGTGTTTCAGGGTTTTGGGCACTGCAGTGGTGTTCGGGCAGTGTAGGGGATCTTGCTGGGGGTGGTGTTTCAGGGTTTAGAGCAGTGTAGGGGGTCTGGCTGGGGGTGATGTTTCAGTGTTTAGGGCAGTGCAGTGATGTTCGGGCAGTGTAGGGGGTCTTGCTGGTACAGTGTTTCAGGGTTTACGGCAGTGGTGTTTAAGCAGTGTAGGGAGTCTTGCTGGTGTGGTGTTTCTGGATTTAGGGCAGTACAGTGGTGTTCGGGCAATGTAGGGGGTCTTGCTGGGGCTGGTGTTTCAGGGTTTAGGGCAGTGCAGTGGTGTTCAGGCAGTGTAGGGTGTCTTGCTGGGGCTGGTGTTTTAGAGTTTATGGCAGTGCAGTGGTGTTCGGACAGTGTAGGGGGTCTTGCTGGGGCTGGTGTTTCAGGGTTTAGGTCAGTGTTGTGGTGTGCGGGCAGTGTAGGGGTCATGCTGGGGCTGGTGTTTCAGGGTTTTGGATTAGTGCAGTAGTGTTCAGGCAGTATAGAGGTCGTGCTGGAGCTGGTGTTTCAGGGTTTAGGGCAATTCATTGGTGTTCGGGCAGTGTTGTGGGTTGTGCAGGGGTGTTGTTGCAGGGTTTAGGGCAGTGCAGTGGTGCTATGGCAGTGTAGGAGGTCATGCAGGGGTTGGTGTTTCACAGTTTAGGGCAGTGCAGTGGGGTTCGGGCAGAGTATGGGGACTTGCTGGGGGTGGTGTTTCAGGATTTAGGGCAGTGGTGTTCGGGCAGTGTAGGGGGTATTGCTGGGGGTGTTGTTTCTGGGTTTAGGGCAGTGGTGTTTGGGCAGTGTAGAGGGTCCTGCTGGGGTTGGTGTTTCAGGGTTTAGGGCAGTGCAATGGTGTATGGGAAGTGTAGGGGGTCATGCTGGGGGTGGTGTTTCAAGGTTTAGGGCAGTGCAGTGGCGTTCGTGCAGTGTAGGGGTCGTGCTGGGGGTAGTGTTTCAGGGTTTAATGCAGTGCAGTGGTGTTCAGGCAGTGTAGGGGGTGGTGTTTTAGGGTTTAGGGCAGTGCAGTGGTGTTCAGGCAGTGTAGGGGGACGTGCTGGGAGTATTGTTTAAGGGTTTAGGGCAGAGCAGTGGTGTTTGGGAAGTGAGCATCATGATAGGGGTAGTGTTTTAGGGTATAGGGCAGTGCAGTTGTGTACGGGCAGTGTAGGGGGGTGTGCAGGGGATGGTGTTTCAGGGTTTTGGGCACTGCAGTGGTGTTCGGGCATTGTAGGGGGTCTTGCTGGGGGTGGTGTTTCAGGGTTTAGAGCAGTGTAGGGGGTCTTGCTGGGGGTGATGTTTCAGTGTTTAGGGCAGTGCAGTGATGTTCGGGCAGTGTAGGGGGTCTTGCTGGTACAGTGTTTCAGGGTTTACGGCAGTGGTGTTTAAGCAGTGTAGGGAGTCTTGCTGGTGTGGTGTTTCTGGATTTAGGGCAGTACAGTGGTGTTCGGGCAATGTAGGGGGTCTTGCTGGGGCTGGTGTTTCAGGGTTTAGGGCAATGCAGTGGTGTTCGGTCAGTTTAGGGGGTCTTGCTGGGGCTGGTGTTTCAGGGTATAGGGCAGTGCAGTGGTGTTCGGGTAGTGTAGGGCATCATTTGGGGCTGGTGTTTCAGGGTTTAGGGCAGTGCAGTGGTGTTCGGGCAGTGTAGGGGGTCTTGCTGGGGCGGGAATTTCAGGGTTTAGGGCAGTGCAGTGGTGTTCAGGCAGTGTAGGGGTCGTCCTGGGGTTGGTGTTTCAAAATTTAGGGCAGTTCAGTGGTGTTCAGGCAGTGTAGGGGTGTTGCTGGGGCTGGTGTTTCAGGGTTTAGGGCAGTGCAGTGGTGTCCTGGCAGTGTAGGGGGTCGTGCTGGGGCTGGTGTTTCAGGGTTTAGGGCAGAGAAGTGGTGTTCTGGCAGTGTAGGGTTCATGCTGGGGCTGGTGTTTCAGGGTTCAGGGGAGTTCAGTGGTGTTCGGGCAGTGTAGTGGGTCATGCAGGGGTGGTGTTTCGGGGTTTAGGGCAGTGCAGTGGTGCTTGGGCAGTATAGGAGGTCATGCAGGGGGTGGTGTTTCATGGTTTAGGGCAGTGCAGTGGTGTTCAGGCACTGTAGGTGGTCGTTCTGCGGGTGTGTTTCAGGGTTTAGGGCAGTGCAGTAGTGTTCAGGCACTGTAGGAGGTCATGCTGGTGCTAGTGCTTTAGGGTTCAGGCAAGTGCACTGGTGTTCGGGCAGTGTAGGGGTTGTGCTGGGGGTTGTTTTTAGGGTTTAGGGCAGTGCAGTGGTGTTCAGCAAGGTAGGGGATCATACTGGGTGTGGTGTTTTAGGGTTTAGGGCAGAGCAGTGGTGTTTGGGAAGTGTAGGGTGTCGTGCGGCGGTGGTGTTACAGGGTTTAGGGCAGTGCAGTGGTGCCTCGGGCAGTCTAGGGGTCGTGTGGGGGGGTGGTGTTTCAGGGATTAGGGCAGTTCAGTGGTGTTCGGGCAGTGAGGGGGTCTTGCTGGGATAGTGTTACAGGGTTTAGGGCAGTGGTGTTTGGGCAGATTAGGGGGTCTTGCTGGGGGTGGTGTTTCAGGGTTCAGGACAGTGGTGTTCGGGCAGTGCAGAAGGTCCTGCTGGTTGTGGTGTTTCAGGGTTTAGGGCAGTGCAGTGGTGTTCGGGCAGTGTATGGTGTCATGTTGGGGCTGGTGTTTCAGCGTTTTGTGCACTGCAGTGGTGTTCGGGCAGGGTAGGGTGTTATGTGGGGGTGGTGTTTCTGGGTTTAGGACTGTGCAGTAGTGTTCGGGCAGTGTAGGGGGTCATGAGGTGGCTGGTATTTCAGGGTTTAGGGCAGTGCAGTAGTGGTCAGGCACTGTAGGACGTCATGCTGGCGCTAGTGCTTTAGGGTTTAGGCCAGTGCACTGGTGTTCAGGCAGTGTAGGGGTTTTGCTGGGGGTTGTGTTTTAGGGTTTAGGGCAGTGCAGTGGTGTTCGGGCAAAGTAGGGGGTCATGCTGGGGGTGGTGTTTTAGGGTTTAGGGCAGAGCAGTGGTGTTTGGGCAGAGTATGGGGTCTTGCGGGGGTGGTGTTTCAGGGTTTAGTGCAGTGAAGTGGTGTTCAGGAAGTGTAGGGGGTCGTGCGGCGGTGGTGTTTCAGGGTTTAGGGCAGTGCAGTGGTGCTCGGGCAGTATAGGGGATCGTGCAGGGGTGGTGTTTCAGGGATTAGGGCAGTTCAGTGGTGTTCGGGCAGTGTAGGGGGTCTTGCAGGGATAGTGTTACAGGGTTTAGGACAGTGGTGTTCGGGCAGATTAGGGGGTCTTGCTGGGGGTGGTGTTTCAGGGATTAGGGCAGTGGTGTTTGGGCAGTGTAGAGGGTCCTGCTGGTTGTGGTGTTTCAGGGTTTAGGGCAGTGCAGTGGTGTTCGGGCAGTGTATGGGGTCGTGCTGGGGCTGTTTTTTCAGCGTTTTGGGCACTGCAGTGGTGTTCGGGTAGGGTAGGGGGTTATGCGGGGTAGTGTTTCTGAGTTTAGGACTGTGCAGTGGTGTTCGGGCAGTGTAGGGGGTCATGCGGTGGCTGGTGTTTCAGGGTTTAGGGCAGTGCAGTGGTGTTTGCGCAGTGTAGAGGGTTGTGTGATGGCTAGTGTTTCAAGGTTTAGGGCAGTGCAGTGGTGTCCGGGCAGTGTAGGGTGTTGTGCAGGCGGCTGGTGTTTCAGGGTTTAGGGCAGTGCAGTTGTATCCAGACAGTGTAGGGGGTCATTCTGGGGCTGGTCTTTCAGTGTTTAGGGCAGTGCAGTGGTGTTCTGGCAGAGTAGGAGGTCATGTCAGGGGTAGAGTTTCAGGGTTTTGGGCAGTGCAGTGCAGTGGTGTTTGGGCAGTGTAGGGGGTCGTGCTGTTTGTTGTGTTTCATGGTTTAGGGCAGTGCAGTGGTGTTCGGGCAGTGTAAGGCGTCATGCTTGGGGTGGTGTTTCAGGGTTTAGGCCAGTGCAGTGGTGTTTGGGCAGTGTAGGGGGTCATGCTGGGGATGGTGTTTCAGGGTTTAGGGCAGTGCAGTGGTGTTCGGGCTGTGTAGGGGTCATGCTGGGGTGTGGTGGATCATGGTTTGGGGTAGTGCAGTTGTGTTTTTGGGCAGTGTAGAGGGTCATGCTGGGGTGGTGGTTCAGGGTTTAGGGGAGTGCAGTGCTGTTCGGGCAGTGTAGGGGGTTGTGCTGGGGGTAGGGTTTCAGGCTTTAGGGCAGTGCAGTGGTGTTTGGACAGTGTAAGGGGTCATGCTGGGGGTGGTGTTTCAGGGTTTTTGGGCAGTGCATTGGTGTTCGGGCACTGTAGGGGTCTTGCAGGGGGTAGAGTTTCAGGGTTTTGGGCAGTGCAGTGGTGTTTGGGCAGTGTAGGGGGTCGTGCTGTGAGTTGTGTTTCAGGGTTTAGGGCAGTGCAGTGGTGTTCGGGCTGTGTAGGGGTCATGCTGGGGTGTGGTGGTTCAGGGTTTGGGGCAGTGCAGTTGTGTTTTTTGGCAGTGTAGGGGGTCATGCTGGGGTGGTGGTTCAGGGTTTAGGGGAGTGCAGTGCTGTTCGGGCAGTGTAGGGGGTTGTGCTGGGGGTGGGGTTTCTGGCTTTAGGGCAGTGCATTGGTGTTTGGGCAGTGTTAGGGGTCGTGCTGGGGTGGTGTTTCAGGGTTTTTGGGCAGTGCATTGGTGTTCGGGCACTGTAGGGTTCTTGCTGGGGGTGAGGTTTCAGGGTTTAGGGCAGTGCAGTGATGTTCAGGGAGTGTAGGGGGTCATGCGGGGGTGGTGTTTCAGGGTTTAATGCAGTGCACTGGTGTTTGGACAGTGTTGGGGGTCATGCTAGGGATGGTGTTTCAGGGTTTAGGGCAGTACAGTGGTGTTCGTGCAGTGTAGGGGGTCATGCTGGGAGTAGTATTTCAGGGTTTAAGGCAGTACAGTGGTATTCGGGCGGAGTAGGGGTTATTGATGGAGGTGTTGTTTCAGGGTTTAGAACAGTGGTAATTGGGGCTGGTGTTTCAAGGTTTAGGGCAGTGCAGTGGTGTTCAGGCAGTGTAGGGTGTCTTGCTGGGGCTGGTGTTTTAGAGTTTATGGCAGTGCAGTGGTGTTCGGACAGTGTAGGGGGTCTTGCTGGGGCTGGTGTTTCAGGGTTTAGGTCAGTGCTGTGGTGTGTGGGCAGTGTAGGGGTCATGCTGGGGCTGGTGTTTCAGGGTTTTGGATTAGTGCAGTAGTGTTCAGGCAGTATAGAGGTCGTGCTGGAGCTGGTGTTTCAGGGTTTAGGGCAATTCATTGGTGTTCGGGCAGTGTTGTGGGTTGTGCAGGGGTGTTGTTGCAGGGTTTCGGGCAGTGCAGTGGTGCTATGGCAGTGTAGGAGGTCATGCAGGGGTTGGTGTTTCATGGTTTAGGGCAGTGCAGTGGGGTTCGGGCAGAGTATGGGGGCTTGCTGGGGGTGGTGTTTCAGGATTTAGGGCAGTGGTGTTCGGGCAGTGTAGGGGGTATTGCTGGAAGTGTTGTTTCTGGGTTTAGGGCAGTGGTGCTTGGGCAGTGTAGAGGGTCCTACTGGGGTTGGTGTTTCAGGGTTTAGGGCAGTGCAGTGGTGTATGGGAAGTGTAGGGGGTCATGCTGGGGGTGGTGTTTCAGGGTTTAGGGCAGTGCAGTGGCGTTCGTGCAGTGTAGGGGTCGTGCTAAGGGTAGTGTTTCAGGGTTTAACGCAGTGCAGTGGTGTTCAGGCAGTGTAGGGGGGGGGTGTTTTAGGGTTTAGGGCAGTGCAGTGTTGTTCGGGCAGTGTAGGGGGACGTGCTGGGAGTAGTGTTTAAGGGTTTAGGGCAGAGCAGTGGTGTTTGGGAAGTGAGCGGTCATGATAGGGGTAGTGTTTTAGGGTTTAGGGCAGTGCAGTTGTGTACGGGCAGTGTAGGGTGGTGTGCAGGGGATGGTGTTTCAGGGTTTTGGGCACTGCAGTGGTGTTCGGGCAGTGTAGAGGGTCTTGCTGGGGGTGGTATTTCAGGGTTTAGAGCAGTGTAGGGGGTCTTGCTGGGGGTGATGTTTCAGTGTTTAGGGCAGTGCAGTGATGTTCGGGCAGTGTAGGGGGTCTTGCTGGTACAGTGTTTCAGGATTTACGGCAGTGGTGTTTAAGCAGTGTAGGGAGTCTTGCTGGGGTGGTGTTTCTGGAATTAGGGCAGTACAGTGGTGTTCGGGCAATGTAGGGGGTCTTGCTGGGGCTGGTGTTTCAGTGTTTAGGGCAATGCAGTGGTGTTCGGTCAGTGTAGGGGGTCTTGCTGGGGCTGGTGTTTCAGGGTATAGGGCAGTGCAGTGGTGTTCGGGCAGTGTAGGGAATCATGCTGGGGCTGGTGTTTCAGGGTTTAGGGCAGTGCAGTGGTGTTCGGGCAGTGTAGGGGGTCTTGCTGGGGCTGGAGTTTCAGGGTTTAGGGTAGTTCAGTGGTGTTCAGGCAGTGTAGGGGTCTTGCTGGGGCTGGTGTTTCAGGGTTTAGGGCAGTGCAGTGGTGTTCGGGCAGTGTAGGGGTTGTGCTGGGGCTGCTGTTTCAGGGTTTAGGGTAGAGCAGTGGTGTTCAAGCAGTGTATGGAGTCATGCTGGGGCTGGTGTATCAGGGTTTAGTGCAGTGCAGTGGTGTTTGGGCACTGTAGGGTGTCTTGCTGGGGCTGGTGTTTCAAGGTTTATGGCAGTGCAGTGGTGTTCGCGCAGTGTAGAGAGTCTTGCTAGGGCTGGTGTTTTAGAGTTTACGGCAGTGCAGTGGTGTTCGGGCAGTGTAGGGGGTCTTGCTGGGGCTGGTGTTTCAGGGTTTAGGGCAGTGCTGTAGTTTTCTGGCAGTGTAGAGGGTCGTCCTGGGGCTGGTGTTTCAAGGTTTTGGATTAGTGCAGAGGTGTTCAGGCAGTATAGGGGTCGTGCTGGGGCTGATATTGCAGGGTTTAGGGCAGTGCAGTGCAGTGGTGCTATGGCAGTGTAGGAGGTCGTGCAGGGTTTGGTGCTTCACGGTTTAGGGCAGTGCAGTGCAGTGGGGTTCGGGCAGAGTAGGGGGTCTTGCTGGGGTGGTATTTCAGGTTTTAGGGCAGTGGTGTTCAGGCAGTGTAGGGGGTAATGCTGGGGTTGTTGTTTCAGGGTTTAGGGCAGTGGTGTTTGGGCAGTTTAGAGGGTCCTGCTGGGGGTGGTGTTTCAGGGTTTAGGGCAGTGCAGTGGTGTTCGGGCAGTGTAGGGATTCATGCTGGGGCTGGGTTTTCAGGGCTTAGGGTAGTGCAGTGTTATTTGTGTAGTGTACGGGGTCGTGCTGGTGGTAGTGTTTTAGGGTTTAGGGTAGTGCAGTGATGATTGTGTAGTGTAGGGGGTCGTGCTGGGGTAGTGTTTTAGGGCTTTGGGTAATGCAGTGGTGTTTGGGTAGTGTACAGAGTCATGCTGGGGCAGTATTTTAGGGTTTAGGGTAGTGCAGTGGTGTTTGGATAGTGTAGGGGGTTGTGCTGCGGTAGTGTTTTAGGGTTTAGGGGAGTGTAGTGGTGTTTCGGTAGTGTAGGGGTACTGATCGGGATAGTGTTTTAGGGCTAAGGGTAGTGCAGTGGTGTTTGGGTAGTGTAGGGGTTACTGTTGGAGGTAGTGTTTTAGGGTTTAGGGTAGTGCAGTGGTGTTTGTGTAGTGTAGGGGGTAGTGTTTTGGGGTTTAAGTTAGTGCAATGGTGTTTGTGTAGTGTAGGGGTCATGCAGGGGTAGTGTTTCAGGGTTAACAGTAGTACAGCGTTGTTTGTGTAGTGTAGGGGCTTGTGTTTTAGGGTTTAGGGTAGTGCAGTTGTCTTTGGGTAGTGTAGGGAGTCGTGAGGGGCGTAGTGTTTTAGGGTTTATGTTAGTGCATTGGTGTTTGGGTAGTGTAGGTGGTCATGCTGGAGTGGTGTTTTAGGGTTTAGGTTAGTGCAGTGGTGCTCTGGCAGTGTAGGGGGTCATGCTGGGGTGGTGTTTCAGGGTTTAGGGCAGTGCAGTGGTGTTCAGGCAGTGTAGGGGGTCATGCTGGGTGGTGTTTCAGGATTTAGGGCAGTGCATGATGTTCAGGCAGTGTAGGGGTTCGTGCAGGGGTAGTGTTTTAGGGTTTTTGCCAGTGCAATGGTGTTTGTGTAGTGTGCGGCACATGCGCTGCATCGCTAGGTGAGACCTAAAAAGCATTGCACCAAGATGACTGACAACAATTCCTGGATTGAAGTGTTGGCAGCCAATTAGATCCAAGCTCGTGCTTCTGTAGTTAGGTCCTGCCATATATAAAAAGATTTTTTTTCCTTTAATATCTCGAAAACTACTGAACGGATATACACCATTCAAAAAAAAGGTTGCATTATGAACCAAGCCCTACCTTTTTGCCAAATTTGGTGTAATTCCATTCAGCGTTTTCAGCTGTAACCGTGTCTAAAGTTTCCTATTGGAAATTGATTTTTTGACCTCTATTTTTTGAATTTCTCAGGAACTACTGAATGGATTTACACCATTTAAAAAAAAGGTCTCTTTCTGTTGCAAGGGCTACCTTTTTGCCAAATTTGGTGTAATTCTGTTCAGCTGTTCGGGCTATAGTCGTGTCTGAAGTTACCTAAGGGAAATAACATGGAGAAATCGCGTTTTGGGACCCCTTTTTTTCTCAGCCCCCGCTTGGTGAATCACCACGAAACTCTCAGGATAGGTGCATTACCGGAGCGGGACCAATGTTTTGAAAATTTCGCGAAGATACTTTAACCGTCGTCAAAGATATTGGGAAAAGAAAACATGCTTTATGAATAGAAACAAGGACCTAACTATAACTACCTTCTGGCGACCGCCAGTAGGTAATATATATATATTTATTCACTGAAAAAAACATAGGTTTCAGGCATGTTATAGTTAGAAATTAGCATTTAAAAAAACCTTAGAAATTCAATGAAAATATCATAGGTTTCAGGGACGTTATAGTTAGTTGGACATTTGACTTATAAAACCAGAGAAATTTGCCTGTTATAGTTAGTTGAGCTAACTATAACTCACGCCCCTGCAATGCACTGCTGATGATGTCACATATTACATCACTGACACCTATGGTTTTTTCAGTGAATTTCTAAGGTTTTTTAAATGCTAATTTCTAACTATAACATTCCTGAAACCTATGGTTTTTTCAGTGAATTTCAAAGGTTTTTTAAATGCTAATTTCTAACTATGACGTGCCTGAAACCTATGGTTTTTTCAGTGAATTTTTGAAGGTTTTTTAAATGCTAATTTCTAAGTATAACGTCTCTGAAACCTATGGTTTTTTCAATGAATTTCAAATGTTTTTTAAATATCGAACTACTATTGTGTATTCGTCATTTGTCATTAATACTATTTTTTCTAACTTTTCAACTACATAAAATAAACTGAAAAAGTACTATGTAACATAATACATTTCACAAATTACAATGAGTTTTTAATTAATACAAAACTATTTAAATTTTTTGCGGTCATCAGCTACTGCTTAACTTCACTATTGACAGTGATGCCAGTGTAGTTTCATCATAAACAGCAGGGAAAAATAAAAACAATAAACTAGATGGTTAAAAAACAAAAAAACTAAAATTCTCTCAAGTACAATACAAAATCAACACAAATAACGCATCTAATAGTACTTCAAATGTTAAAAAGCTTATCTTTACTTCATAGAGTGTCTGCAAATTTACCCAATACGCCAGATAATGTACCAAAAATTCCGCTTTGAAAGCATCCAGTATAAATTCCTTCAAGATCTCACGTAGTTGCTCTGCACACTTTACCAATATGCCAGATAATATATCAAATATTCCGCTTTGAAAGCATTCCGTATGAATTCCTTAAAGATCTTACGTAGTTTCTCTGCACAATTTTTCCAATACACCACATAATGTATCAAAATTTTTGCTTTGAAAGCATCCAGTATGAATTCCTTAAAGACCTTACGTAGTTTCTCTGCACAATTTTCTCAATACACCAGATAATGTATCAAAAACTTTGGTTTGAAAGCATTCAGTATGAATTCCTTAAAGATCAATACACGTTCCCATTAAACTTGAATAGTGTATCTAAAATCTTTGTTTCGGAAAAATTAAGTATGAGTTGGGTAATTCATAAGGCAATCTCAGTTTCATTCCCAAGTGTGTATCATTACAGTGACTCCAACCATTATTACACTATAAATAAACTGTATAATGTCCACTTATAATAGTACTTCCAGCATGGAGAACAATAGCAACTGTTGCAAAAGTTCTTCCAGAAATAGATAGTTGATTAGCAACAAAAAATGTAATTTTGGTTTCCAGTTTTCTTCAATCTGGTCGACAGCATTGCAGCATTATAATCAAATATTTTCCATATCTTTGTAGGCATACTGCAGATAGCATTCTTGATTTACAACGAGAACACGTCATCTCATGATCAGCTTCTTTTACTAATTTGGAAAATGGTACAGATTTGCAGTCAGGTATTGTTAAATATAAAAATCGTTCTCTGTCAACTATAGTGCTTGAAGTTAACGAACACTCTTCATATTTATGTTCCCATTTGTAACTGAGTCCAAATAAACTCTCAATCTGAATTCCTTCATCTTCTAGTACTCCAAGCATAACCATCAGAAATTCTTGTGCATCTTTCTGTATATTAGCACTGAACGTTAAAGATCAAGTACATGTATCCAACAGTTGGCGAATACCAGAAGCAGTATGAATCTTACTTCTATCAGTTCTCAATTCTTTAAATAAAGTGTAGAGTGCAGAACATAAAGTTTTTTCCTGACCTTCCATAATTATACCACAAACATCTTCAAGATAAAATATAACATTTAGAATGACATTGGCATAGCAGTTGACACCAGAAGCATTTTCTAATTGGTATCCAACAAAATCATCAGTTGTTTGTATTTTCTGCTTCTTTACATCTATTCATTTCTGTTGATTTTCTTTCTGCTTTTCAACCATAGTTAACTTCAACATATTTGCATTTTGAACACACAACACGTTTCTCATAAATAGGATATTCACCTAAATGGGGAGCATAAAGCCTTCTCAAATAATTATATTCTCTTACACAATTAACATCAGACCTAACCTTGTTCTCATCAAAATCAATTAAATACAAACCAGACAACGTTCTAACTCAAGATAGTGCAACATATACCATTCCTTCTTAAAACACAGTTTTTCCAACATTTACCAAAGCATTATCTACACTTAAACCTTGTGATTTGTGAATAGTTGTTGCATATACTAAACAGAAGGGAAACTGTTTTCTACGAACATACAAGTCTTTTACAAGCAAAAAACGTGCAGCAGAATGTGCAATCTGTCTTACCTCTGCAATCTGATCAAATTTAACTGTCAAAAATTCAATTCCATTTCTTTTTTGATATTTCACAAAATCAACAACGTTCTCCATTGCTCCATTCACTAAACCTTCTTCTACATTCAGATTACACTTCAAAATTACCCGACAGTTTAAACATACACCTACATTTTTTGCAAAGCAGTTTTTGATACAGACTTTTCCAAAGAATCCAATTTAGTCTGTAGTATTTCTGAAAGAACAAATGTTATTCCTTGATGCTCTATTTTATCAAGAGTTTCAATGTGAACTATTTCTTGATTTTCTAATTTCATAAGCTCTCTAATAAATGTATAACACTCTTCCACTGTAGGCATTTAGCAAACTATAGATTTTTTTTCTTTCATTTTCTTTACATTACTTCTGCGGGTGTGTTTTCATTTGTAAATAAGTTCTTTAGTAGACAACTTTGAAAAGCTTGTTTACCGTGTTTGCTTAGAACACAAATTCTTACATCTTTTAGAATATTTCCATAATCTTCATCTCTTGCCTGTAACATATTCTGAGTGAGTTCTTTATATTCAAAATGTAACCACAGATTCACATGTCCAATACTTCCCAAATATTTGTTAGTGTCTTCATGTAGAAGAGTTTTAAACACTGGTTCTCCTTTTTAAGGCGTTTGTTGTAGCAGATCTCCAAATACAATTAAATGTTTTTCCCCAAAGAGAACGTCGTAATTTGTTTTTAATACCTGTTGCATTCTTAAGTGTACAAAAGCAAGCATTAAGTTTGAGACCATGCTCACCTCATCAATAATTAAAAGTTTTATTTTCTTCAGCTCTCTTGACACTTCATAAGAAGCTTCTCCAGACAACTTCTGATATTGTAATTTATTATCATGCTCCACTGGTAACATCAATAATCTATGCAAAGTAACTCCTTTAACATTGTGTGCAGCTAATCCAGTTGGAGCTGTTACCACACAACATAAATGTGAACCAGTAGTTTTTTTAACATAACTGGTCAAACCTTTAACTAACCCGTTTTCCGTGGCGGAAAATCCACCGCGGTGTAGGCGTTTTCATTCGCGGGTGGGGCCGGGTCGCCCAACGGACGTGCACAGTACTACGGAGGTAGTGCTCGCGATGGCCGTTGGCCGACACACGCAGTGAAAGGGTTAAAAACTTTTACCTGTCCCAGCTTGACGACTGATGTACATCAGAAGTCGTTTGAAAGATGAACACAGACATTCTTTTTTTCATGCAACAAATCATGTTCTATCCGTTCTCTCACATATATTTCTTTCTGTTCAACATTTACTTGTTCTTCTAACTTATCCAATGTTATATTCTCCTTGTGTGCTTGTTGCATTACAATTTCGACTTCATGCAGAGCAATTGCTGCTTCATTTTCCAGCATTGGTTGTCCAAGAGGATCTTGACTACATGGACCACTGCTTTGACTGTCTTGAGAACTTTCATGAGCTATTTCAGGTATAATAGTCTTTTCCTGTTCAACTTCATCATTCAACATTTTTAAATATGTAGGGAAAATTGGACATATATTGCAACATAACAAGGGTACCCCTAATTTAGTTTCCTATCTCAGGGTTTTAAAGCAAATATTTATGAACAAAAATATAGGAAACAATTCTTATATGCACCCCCATTGATCAAGTATGACTATTGAAAGACCTATTTTTCATTACATTTCTTTATTTCCTGTTATTTTATATTTTTTACAATAGAAAGTCATTTCATTTTTCTTATTTCTTTGAGTCTTTCTTTATAAGCATTTGCTATCGTCTATATTATACCATTTCATATCCAATTAGACGATTGCGTTTACACTCCATATTTAAACACAAAAAAGACAGAGGGTAATTATCAATTATGGCTATTGTTAGGTCTACGCGCGTTTCGGCGTTCAGCCTTCCTCAGGTGGCCATAATTTCTTAACTCCTATAATAAGAAAAACACAAACTATAATTGCTTGTACATACCAAATCATTCAATTGTACATTTATGATTTTAAAAATATATATATATATATATATATATATATACATACATGCGTGAATCCTATTCATATATACATTTCTATACATATTATTTACAAAAAACAAACAACCAACATAATCCATTTCCAATTGCACTGTCAAGTCCACAAAATCCTATATGTCCCAATATAGAGCCTATTGGGGAAATCTTTGAAAGCCATCACTTGCATCTAGGGAGCTTCTGCACCTCAGGTGAATTCAGGTAAATTTCTCTCTTATCTGGAGTTTCACAACTAAGTTTCTTGTAGTTTATAAGATTACCCATGGTATGTTTTACTAAACAACCATGACACCCAACTACTGCAAACTTTCCTTCTTTTAAATTCTCTGTAACATTTCTTTTGAAGCTGTAATGTTGAAGTACTTCATACAGACATAGCTGTTCTAGATGTTGACTGCTTTACGGATAGTATGTGTCCAACATATTAGTTGTAAGAATGTCTGTACTATCTGGCTCATTTGCTGCTAATTGTTCAATTTCTTCAAATGATTTCAACACTCTATTTCATTTGCAAGCAAGACCTAAACTTACCCAAATTATTTCTTGTGACTTTGAATATAAACTTGAAGAACGCAAGTGGTCTAAACATTCATACGTTCCAATTTCTCGGTGGGAAAGCATTTTCAAACTAAAGATGTACAATTTTTTGCTAAGACTATTCTCTTGCATAATTTCTTCCCACATTTGTTTCATCTCTGTTTTTTCAGATTTTGTTATGCATGATGTAACATAACGTGCAACAGCAATTGAGTTATCTGCAACATACTGGATGTCCATGTTCACATTCCACATTTTTAAAATGACTGGATTGTAGCCATTGATATACTTCTGTTCTTTTTAAGTTGCAGGTATTCTTCAGAGATTTCCGAGTTATTGTGTGCCTCACAGAAGAAAAAAAAGAATTTACTCTTCCTTTACAAATGACTGGATGGGGAAAACCAAACCGACATTTGGTGTAAAATTTTCTTTTAGACTTGTATTTTCTTCTGCAGTACTTTACACAACGGTGACTTTGGAAACATACAACTTGCTGTCTCAAGCTTCTATCTCCTCCTTCTCTTAGAATCTCACATGTCACATACTGTTAGATGAAAGACAATACTGTTTCATCAGAATCAGTTTAGGTGCATCCTTGACCCATAGTAGCATATGTATATGAGGCGCACCTTTTGCTTGGTACTCCTTTCTCCAAAATAAATCGGCAACTTCTCCAAGAGGTGGATTATTTTTATTCCGGATGAAAGACATCATACCTTGAAACTTATGATTAAAATATCTGCACACATTTACAGGATCCAATTAACACAGTTCTCCAGGAGTCTTTATTTCAACATTTTTTATATTAGAATTAGCTTCTCTTAAAAACTCAAGCAAATCTTCTCATGCATACTCTGCACAGCTAAGTGTGACAAACCATGTTGGTGTAGCTAAGTTCCGTAACATACACTTGTGTTCTCCATGATGACGATACCAATACAAATTTGTTCCACGTTGACATGCCATCAAATTGATTAACTGTGCTTCAAAATTTTCATCTGTTTCTTGAACTTTCTCCACAAATTCTTTCGCAGAAAGAAGTGATTCATAAACTCCAGTTTTAAGTATATGATTCACTGCATACAAGAGAGAAGACAGATCACTTTCAAACAAAAGGAGAAATATGTATGGAATGCACTGTTGAAATCTAGGATCTTCAGAATATAATCTTGTTGACCGATATTCTGAAGCTGGAATCCGTACAGGTCAGTCATCATATCGTCCACCTTCTCCAGTAGGAAACAACTGTGGAAAACAACGAGCTTCGAAGCTTTTCTCCCATACACTCATTAGAGGTCCCTATACTTTTTTCCTTTGGAATAACTCAATGCTACTTCCTATCACTTCTTTTGAATGCAATGGACATATTGTATAATGTTCATAAATCTCTTCAGTCCTTGACTTGTCCACTTTCTCTATTTGACCACTTGAAATTTCAAAATCATCTTCTAAATGTATTACCTGTTCATCCACATTTACATTTTTGTAATAAATATTGTCCTCTATAAGATATAAGGTAGCCTTTTCAACTTTATTAGCATCCACAAATTCTTGCCATATTTTATGACTCTTTGTGGGTACACCATTTACTAAAATAACTACTGCCTCATCTTCCTCTTTCTCTCCAGCAATAGTTTTAATGTTTTTCTTAAAATCCAAAGGTAAGTACACCACCTTCCTTTCAGCCCTCTTTGCAAGTCTGTTGGTGGCAGTTTACCTGTTTTAGGATCCATCTGAATTATAGTTTGAAAAGGATGAACAGATTGAATTAGAACCGACTCATATGTATTCAATTTGTCCAGCTCCTGCGGAATAGCTACTAACTCCAACTTATTATGCACTGCTCTAGCAGGCATTTTGTTCTCTTCTAATTTGTTGTAACAATATTTAAATATACGTTGATCACTACCTAACTCAAATCGACCTTCAACAAACAAGGAAGTTGCAAATTCTTCCCACTTACCATTGTTCTCCTTTTCACTTTTCAAATACAAATCAACATTCCTACTTTGACTTTTATAATGAGTACGTAGACAACAAACATAGTTTGGTATTTCAGAGCACATTACATTAAACTTTCCAATTTCTTCTTCAAACTGATCAGTACTAATCACTTTTTCATCTCCTCCAACATCTGTAATTGTCAAACTTTCACTTTCTATGAACTTCTCTTCTCAACCAAAATATCGCATTTCAATATCATCACACTTTGTTTGAACATCTGATAAAGAACCATATAAAAGACTTCCATTCAGTTCATTTAAACTTAATGCAGGACTTTTTACGTAGTACAGTTTCTTTACAAAGTTCTGCATTTCTGAATGGTGTACTGCTAACATCCTCAAATGATGAAAAACACTTTTGCAAACTTTTCTTGAAAGACAAGCCAGAGAATGCCCATACTTCTCAGTATATTTTCTTACATTACATGGATCTAGTCCTTGTAACAACTTAATCTTCTGTTTTATACTTTTCTAAGTATATTTTTGTAGCAAATTTCTCATTATATCAATGGATTCCTGTCGAATAGTACAAATACTACTACAACTCCACTTATACAAAGGAGCTTGTGGATGTTTCCCTTGCACTTCTTCAGCTATTAACTCTTCTGCACTTTTACCAACCAGTTCCTCCTTTGGAAGAGAAACACCATCCTGAACTTCTTACCAACGACCTCCAGTATCAACTGCAAATGATAAACTATTTTCCTAGAAGTAACTTTCCTCATTAAAAAAAGGCTCAGTACTAGAAGTATGTCTCCAATGTTCACTAAAGATTTTACAAAAGTTGGTTCTGTCCACAAGACTTTTTTTTCTACTTTTGTCTTTCAATACTTTCACTATTTTATCCAATAGTTTCAATCTCTTTAAAACCAAATGGAACAACTTCTGTTACAAATTGAAAGCCGTATCCACTATACTTTCAATTCGCTGCTTCACTTTGAATTGAAATATTCTTATTTAATATTTGCAGCATGTTTTCAATAAATTCTGAATCACTCTAGATCGAAAAAGTCTCTGACGAATTTCTTGAAATTGTTTTTGTCTCCGAGTACCAGATACTATTTCTATATCATCTTTCCTTTTCTTCGTATTTGATATTGAACTCTGCTTCACCTTACTTGAAAAATTCTTCTTTTTGCTAGGGGTGGGAGGAATTTGCGAAAGTGACTTTCGCAAATTATCGCGAAAATTTTACAAATCTCCGCAAACACGCGGAAATATCGCGAAGATGCGGAAGTTTTTTTCGCGCCCGTTCGCGGTATTTTCTGCATGGTCGCGGCTCGCCAACATACGCATGCGGTTGCTTGCGGGTGCGGCCATCTTGTTTTCACTCTTCTCGCGATGCATGATCGCGAGAAGAAAGACGTGATCGCGCGACCAATGACATTACTGCAGGCGCGAACTGTCGCGAGACAGCGCAAATGGCTACCAACAATCCAACATCTTGTGGAGAACGCGACCGGATCGGGAAAACTTGTCGGCGAATGCGGGGATTCAGGTAAGGCGATCGCGCGCGCGAGAATGTATTATTTTACAGCGCGAGCAACAAAAAAATTTCGCTAAGCTGCGGAATGCGGAAATTTTGACATTTTCGCGCTCTCCGCGGAACGCGAAAATGTCAAATTATCGCAATTTCCGCGAGCGGAACGGAAATTTAGCCCAGGCCTACTTTTTGCTTTATGTGATGTTTTTCTCATTAAATGTTCGTAAATTGTCTTTTGCTTTTCTCAAACAAAGAGTTTCTCTACTGCTTGCATTTTTTCCTACTTCAAGATCTTTCCTTTTCGGCAAATATATATTTTTCTTCTCTTTTCTTTTTTTTCACTTCTTCTAGGCATTTCCAAATTTAAATCCAAACAAAATAATTTTCTGAAAAAAAAAAATAGATTCAATTATTTTTCACATTTCTTCACTGTTAAAATAAAAACATACAATTGCAAAACTTCCACTAACAACTTCCAGACCCAGTGCTGCAACGTGACATAGCACAACAGATGAGCAGTAGGATCACAAGTAGTGCCATAAAACATACAGCAAGTATTTATTTCATTATTTACATACTTCTTTACAATTTAAATATAACTGCACTACCTCATACATTTTACCACTCCACCACACCCCACCACCCCACACCACTTTCTCAGCAACCCACCGCACACAACTTTATAAATAGTACTTTTTAAAAATTGTAACCTATGTACTTAGAATGATATTATCAACCAAACAACACACATAAAAATTTCCATTATTACCTAACAATTTTATCAACAGCTTCGCAAACATACCACAGCACCTAGGGCTTTAACTGGAGGGGGTGTCTGTGGGGATGTGACCACCAGCACTTTATTTTTGGGAGCCTCGAAACGGGTATTTATAGGGCTCTATTTTCCGACCTCACAAATGTAATCCGTTTTTTTTTCTTTATTGCACTGCAGTGACACTGTGAGAGCATGCACATTGCTCACTACTTAGAAGTGCAGACATCATGCCAAGTGACTCACTTTGTAGGAGAAGCGAAATCCTTTAAAGAGAGCCATTTTCTCTCAATATTTCCCTTCTCTATTTGCAACGCACCAGCAACATCATCGTGGGGTGATTAGGTGCCAGACCACCGGGCGCGTAACGCCCATTGCCCCGGACTTTCTGACACAGCTTCCCAGGCGCACACACAGAGCCGCACTCGAGTACTTCACCGATCTTCAAAACATCATTTTTTTTGTAAAGGAGACTCTGTTCTTTTTCACCCCTTTTTACAACCCCTACATGCCCACTCTGCCTATTGCTGAAAGAATTAGGCTCCCCCGAAATTTCCCTGCAAACGACCACAACAAGTCAACTCCAGCACAAACCTGTTCTCACCGTACACACGGTCTTGTTTTAGTACTACAAAAACACACACTTTGCCTGCCTCACTAAGTTCTCACACCCCCTCTTTAATATGAACATAAAAACTTTCCAAATACTTTTATATTCCTATAATGTACTTCACATGGAAATATAGAACTCAAGGTTCTCACCACCCCAAATTAGCTCTCTGGTATACTTTCTCAAATATAAGAAGTACAGGTATTCAGTATCTGTCAGCCACAGCCACTTTAAAACAGTGTACCTATTAACAACTCGACAAAATGTTATGTTTCTAAATTAACGTATTACACTTAAAAGCTCCTTTACATTTCTTTCACTAGATGTACCTTTGTTTAAAACACCACCAGAGAAGGGTGTTGAAGTATGCTCCACAGAGAGTAACTCAAACTTTGTTATTCTTTATTAAAAAATCTGCCTGTCAATGCTTTTCGCAAGTCTTTTCAACGCCTTATGAGGGTAGATGGATGAGTATAATATGTTGTATTTAAGATCAGGGGCGGACGATGCATGGAAATAAGAACGTATAGTTGAATAAAGGGCGAGTGCATGCATTTCCAGATGCATCAATGGATAGATACATAGATCAATGTATCAATGTATGGATGGATGGAAGGATGAATGAATGCAAAGACCAGTACTTACGATAGACGGGTGGGCTGATAAATGCTAAGGACTGATTCTGGGACTGATATATCTATGCATATATCGGCGTATCGCTGCATGAATGGCACAGAGCTTACTATAGGCGAGTGCGCTCATAGATGCTGAAGATAAGCGACAAACAGATTTATATACATATATAAGTAGGAATATATCCATCAATTAAAAGATGGTTGAATGGCGCAGTGCTTAGAATGCATGGATACTGCGCTTTAATTGGGCCGGGTCTGGGGACCGGCACTTATTTTCAGGCAGCCTCCAAACGACTCTCCACCAGGCTCTATTTTCGGCCCTCTCAAAGATAGTCAATTTGTTTTTTTTTATTACACTGCAGTGACAGCATGCACATCGATGTACGCATGCTTATTTTCCTCACTACTGAGAACTGGAGACATCACGCTAAGTTACCCACGTTGTAGAAGAAAGGGAAATCCTTTAAACAATGATTTTTTCCGAACCTACGATAGTGGGAGTGGATTTTCTAAAGCACACAATGATACTTATCATGATTTAGACCACACCCCAACTTGCATAGCCCACACCCCTTTAAAAGCTTTGCCCCCCCTTTTAGAGCACCCCCACTTTTTCCTCCCACTTAGAACCCTAACTACACCATAGTAACAAACAAACAGTGTAACCTTCCATTAAAATCTACAATGGCACCAAGTTTCATACTTTTCCATCAATGCTATCAGCCTTCTACCACAGTACAAGAGTGTCTATCAGCACTAAGATGTCTTACCCACAGATATGTTGTGTAATTTCTGTACCTGTCTGCTGGAACACTCATCACCAAAACGTATTAAAACATGGGAATTTGCCAGAAAAACATATACTATACCATAAAGCGATTCATAAATGGGCACACTGCCACTGCACCACCCTCTTCCCCATTCTTCCTTAACTTCACAAAATTAAAGAAAGAACCACACCAAACCTAGTA
Organism: Triturus cristatus; assembly: GCF_964204655.1. Lineage (NCBI taxonomy): Eukaryota > Metazoa > Chordata > Amphibia > Caudata > Salamandridae > Triturus > Triturus cristatus. The sequence continues at coordinate 64,251,280 of NC_140581.1, read as the reverse complement.
AACACACTATACCAATACAAGAGCTTAATTTCAACAACCGCCTAGTGGAATGAGCAAAGCGTATTAAACATACAAATTTGCTGGTAAAACATATACCATGCCATAGGGCACCTTATAAGTGCTCCCAGTGGTACTACATCACCTTCAGTAGCTCGACATCTGCACGTTACTAAATTCTGTGTTTTAATCAGAAACATACCCACCTCCCCCACCCCCGCCCTTCCTTAACCGTATGAAATCAAACAGAAACCCCCACCATTCCTAGTAGCGCCACTATACCCATACAGTGGCTTAATTTTAACAGGTGTGTGCCAGAACACTTATCAACAAAAAGTATTCAAACATGCAAATTCGCAGGAAAAACATAAACAATACCATAGCACGGTTAATAAATAGGCCCACTCAAACTACATTACCTTTACTAACTACAAATGTCCACGTTACAAATGTCTGTCTTATAATCAGCAACATACGTACATCCCCCACCCCCACCCATACCCATGCTTAACTATACGAAATCAAACAAGGAGTCCCTGCACTCCCGTTATGCCACTATAGCCATAGATAGACTTGATGTCAACAGGTGTCTGCCGGAACGCTCATCAGCAAAAGCTATTAAAACTTACAATTTTGCAACTCAAACATACACCATACCATAAGACGGTTTATAAATAGTCACAGTACCACTACACCGCCTCAACACCCGCCCTTGCTTAACTTACGCAATAAAAGAAAGAGCCCAAGCAAACGTAGAAGCGCCACTATAGCCATACACAGCCTTAACTTCAACAGATGTCTCTTGAAAAGCTCATCAGCAAACCGTATTAAAACATCCAAATGTTCGGTTAAAACATATATCATGCCATAGGGCGCTTTATAAGTGCTCCCAGTGGTACTACATCACCTTTAGTAGCTCCTCATCTCCACGTTACTATATTCTGTATTTCAAACAGCAACATAACTACCTCCCCCACACCCACCCCCTCCCTTGGTTAACAGTACGAAATCAAACAGAAACCCCCCTTTTCTAGTACCACCACTATACCCATACACAGGCTTTATTTTAACATGTGTCTAGCTGAACACTTATCAGCAAAAACTATTCAAACATGCAAATTGGCGGGTAAAACATAAACCATCCCATAGCACTGTTTATAAATGGGCCTAGTAAAACTACATTACCTTTAGTAACTATACATGCCTACGTTACAAATATCCATCTTACAATCAGCAACATATGCACCTCCCCAACACCCACCCATCCCTTGCTTAACCTTATGAAATCAAACAACCAGCCTCAGCACTCCTGTTACCACCACTATAGCCATACATAGACCTAATGTCAACAGGTGTCTGCCGGAACGCTCATCAGCAAAACCTATTAAAACCTGCAATTTTGCAACTCAAACATACACCATACCATAAGACGGTTTGTAAATAGTCACAGTACCACTACACCACCTCAAAACCCGCCCTTGCTTAACTTTACACAATAAAAGAAAGAGCCCCAGCAAATGTAGAAGTGCCACTATAGCCAAACAGAGGCTTATTTTCAACAGATGTCTCCTGAAACGCTCATCAGCAAAACCTATTAAAACATGCAATTTGCTGGTAAAACATATCCCATGCCATAGGGTGCTTTATAAGTGCTCACAGTGGTACTAGATCACCTTCAGTAGCTCGACATCTGCACGTTACTATATTCTGTGTTTCAATCAGCAACATAACCACCTCCCCCACACACCCCCGCCCTTGCTTTGTGGAAATATGGATTTTTCTGGTCAGTTATGTCCCCTATCTTGGACCCCAACAGTTCTATGTGCATGTCACAAGTACCTGTGTGTTCCCTCCAGTTCCAGTTATAAAGACGCAAACACATGTGCGTCCACCGTCAACATGTCCTCTGTCAGATCCGCCATGAATAGGCCGGATATTCCATTCCTAAGTATGAAAAGCCACCGGCTTTATATGGTTCACTTATGCCATTTTACAGTCCAGGCAAGTAGGCCCTGATTCTGTCATCAAACTCTTCTTGCCTTCTGCCTCTGAAAGCTCCAGTCTGAGCCTGCATCTGTGACCATGAACTTTGTCTCATTCTCTGCGCGGCTCACGAAGCCTGACATCAGCCTATTCTCTGCCAAGAACTGTATTTCACCTTCGAATTATCTGCTTCCCCCTCAGCCGATGCATTCCTGCCTAGTAGCTTAAGTAAACATTCTTCCAGTTACCGAGCAAAAGGCCGGCTTCTCTGTCCTCATGCAAGTAATTCATAGCCTTGTTACCATGGAATATTCCTACCCCCTCGCATTTAGTGTAGACACTTAGACGCTTGTACATGCACGCACAGTCAGTATAGAATAGATTCTGTCCGAGAGTCCTTCTTTTATGGATAACATAGTTCTTTAAACATAGGATGTTAGATATGATTTGGGATTAGGTTGACTTGACCCCCCAGACTTCTTGTCTCCACATGTAGAGCTAAATGTCAAGTCCCCTTCACCCCCTAGTTACACGTCAATTACACGTCAGACTGCTGCGCGCGCATCCATGCCAAGTATTATCTTATAGATCCACCTATACATGACATCACAACCAATTATGTTCCTTTTTTCGCCTTATTACACCCATTTCTGGTTACGCAGAACAACTCGTCATTTTCCTTATCAATTGTTACGCCTACTGCATTTACTTCATTGTCATGTATGTACTATAAAAGTCATTTCTTGTCAATAAAGTGTGTGCTTCACTTCCTGAACCTTCGTGGTGACGGAACATTGGGAGCAACCGATTATAATCGAATTCATGGAATAAAGCCCATTCCGAACCTCTAATACCACGGATTCTGCCTCTCATTTTATTGAGCTATTTTACTATGTTCCTGTATCAAATTCAGTCCCGGTAAAGGAGAAATATTTACCACAGGATGGCCCCCGAATAGGGACACTTTCTCATCTCACGCGCCGGCGGTGCGTTGCAGGCCCGGTCTCCTGCCACAGCTGGACGGACAATAACGCGTACCAGCAGGATTTCCTGTATCTCCCTCCGGTCAAGCGGGGGCGACTGAGACTGCGATCAACACCCAGACGAGGCGGTGAGAAGTGCGAAGTATCCCGACCAGAGCCTAGCTGAGAGAGCAAGATCCGAGGTATACAGAGACCCACCAGTCCGAAGTCAAGCCCAGTGTCCGACGAGTCGAGTCGAGTCCAGTCCAGTCCGGTTCAAGTTCAAGTTACTGAGGCCTTCCGTTTCCGAAGCTACCCGGTGAGTACCATTGCTGGGGAGGCATTTCTGACGTGCACATAGGTTGTGCCGGTCAAGACGGGTTTGGGTACACAAATCCGGTCTGCACTGTTTTAGCAGTGTATCTGTACTGTTTAGCAGTATATCAAGTATTCCGAAGTATTCCGAAGTATCTAGTTATTGTCTAGTTATTGTCGAGAATTAAGCTTGGTGATTAGTTATGCCGACGATCATCATTGTTGTTTCAGTTAAAGGTTTAATGTTTAATGTTTAAAGTGTTTAAGTATGTTCTGTATATCGTGGTATGAATGACTGTTCATTATCGTGTTTATTGTATTAAGTCTGTTCAAATTCAAGTATCAGGTCAAAATCAAGTATAAGGTCAGTTCTCAATATGCCGCTCTTTTCGAAATTAAGACAGATCACTACCAGAAAAGGGGTTCTCGAAGAAGCCGTCCCTATTCCTCCTAGGGACACTCCAGGGCACTTTATGTATCACAAACATGGCTTAGACGCTATATTATTTCTTGATTTATGGGTAGACTATACCAAGGGATTACCAGAAAGTCAGAGGTGGCCCACAGCGGGGACCTGGGATGCAGAGTGCATCATGAAAGTCGAGGAAGAGTTATGGAAAAGGAAAGTCAGACAGTCACAGAAAGACGCCGTTGAATTATGGCGTAAAGAATCACATAGACGAACAGAAAAAGCACGTAGACAGGAAGAGAAGAGTAAAGAGAATTCCAATAAAGTTCGAGAGAATCTATTAATTGAGGAAGGTATCCGAGTGAAATCAGAACAAGTAGACAGACAAAGAAATGCCCTTATGAATGGTATGTATCCCCTTCTGGCCGAAAGATTACCTAAGGCTACTCCAGAAACACCAAAAGACTTGCCAACCCCATTGTTCCCAATAAAGGTACATCCTAAGGGGCATCCTAGAACCGCAGAAGATGTTTTTCTTTCCTCATATTTAGATGACGCAGCTCCCGAGTATGCTAATTCCGCCCCACATAGACCGCATACCAGGGAGGTTCAACGCCAAGATCCAGTGCCCGTATCCCTACAGCAACAAATCGAGTCACAAGTTCTGGCAAGCACATCTGTTTCTGTATCCGCTCCTACAGCTACTTCTATGGCTGTGTCCACACCTGTAGTTGCTGTGTCACGTTCGACGAATCCTTTTACACCCGACGCCCCAGATGGGGCCGCGGGAGGAGCTACCAATATCTTTTCTATGCCACCCAGAATAAATAAACTTACTTTTCAAGAGTCAGCGCATTCACGTACACCCAAACTCCTTAGTGCCCGTGCGCTTAAGGAACTTCTTATAGATTGTAGATATGACCCGGTGCCTGGAAAGGAGGACGAAATGACCCTAGCATCATTGCGTATCAGACGAGCCGCAGTGTATTTAGCGAAGTTACCAGGAATGACTGCGCATCTAGATAATATATATCATTTTGTCCAAACAGGGCGAGATCCAGAATGTATTTACAGAGCTATGGAATACCAGAAAGTAGAGATACAGGGGGAACTGTTACGTTTCCTCATAAACTGTGTGATCAGAAATCAAGACCGACCGGGGGTAGACCCGGAAGCAATGAAAATTCTTACAAGATGGAGCCAGAATATATCAGAAGGGAGACATGATAAACAAAATTGTATAATAGCCATGTGCCGAAAGATCCGTAAAGAAATAGAACGCCTACACGAAGAGCGATTAGAGGTAGACGAGTTCGAACAAAACGAGGAAGAAGGGTCAGGACTGCCCACAGGACAGTCGGACACCATAGCCTATGTAGGTAGAGGAAGATCTTGTAATAGGAATCAGACTAGATATCATACTGACTCAATACATCCGATATGTCCAGATAATAACAGGAATTTTCAAATACCTATAATTAATATAAGGTCTAACGAGCATTCGTTCCAAACCGCCGACAAACTACTCCGAGAACGAAGGGGTTATCATTTCCTCGATTCTATGGATGAACAAGATTTAGCCAGGGCAGCTGTCCATTGGGTGGACAGTCCCGGAAAATATAGTGATGATACAGTAGTACGCACATTTTTGAATCTTACCCCAGATGAACAAAGGTTAGCTGGGATTTATATGATTCAACAACTCATTATACTATATCGGAGTCAGCATTCGGACCCTGGTCCCTTGCCTGACATACTGACTGAATTACTTATGAATAAATGGAGAGGTACAGGTACTGAATTAATTAAAGAAATTCTAGAATCAAGAAAGCAGTATATTCTTTTTGTATGTTCAGAACATGTTCCATTGTCCGTCAAGGAAAGAACTACGTATCACATAGATAGACAGAATCCCTTACGAGAAGTGCACCCAATAAAGGGTGAGGACAATGAGTTTAAACGCGTATTTGTATATACGCCCATATCGAAAATAGAATTGTTACAAATGAAGAAAGTGGTACCCAGTCATGACAAAGACCCAGCGGGTTTTCACCGAGAAATTAAAGACATGTTACTCATGGGAGAGTATACCTACCCCGACATTATGACAATATTAAAGGTATTGATGCCTGCTGGCATTTATGAAAAACTCAAGGAAAAAGAGTGGGAGGTAGGAGACCAAAAGATAGAATGGTCAGTGTTAGAAGCTGAAGAAAAGGCCCGAACTGCAGGAGCAGGGCTTGGGGACAAAACTAAGGCATTACCAGGATTACTAGTACAGGTACTGCCGCGTTTATTAACTACGAAAAAGGAAGATTGGGGTACAATTTCAGCCTGTAAGCAGAAGCAAGATGAAGACACTAGTGATTACTATGCCCGATTTGAAAAATGTTTTGGTATAAATAGTGGCATAAAAGCAAGTAGCGAATCATACCCACATCTGTTTGTAACAAAATTAGTAGAAAATGCTCTGCCCCCAGTAAAGAATAGAGTATTAAAATTCGAGAGTACCTGGCAAGGTAACACTCCATCACAAATGTTACAAATGTTACAGTACCATCACAATAGAATTAGAGAGGAACAAGAACATGAACACAGACGCATGAAAGACACGAAAATGAAAATGTTAGTTTCCCAGACAGTTCCAGCTGAAGGGCATAAAAGGGGTATGACACATTCCGATTCAGCAGGACCTGTAAAAGGGACATGCAATTATTGTAAAAAGCCAGGCCATTACGTACACGATTGTCCAGTTTTAAAACATAATATCGCCATAGGTAAAACACAAGAAAGATCACGGCCACTCAGACAAGATCAGAATGAACAAGGAGCTATGCAGCATGCCCAGGCCATGCCAGCCGCACAACAGCCAATACAGTTTGTGCCAGCTGCACCCCCATTGCCTGTTGCTGCCACACAAACAACAACACGACAAATGTATCAGACCGCACAGTATGAATATCCCGAGTATCAGCGTTACGCATGAACAAGCCTAGAGAGGGAAGTTGACTTACCCCTTATTGAAATCCCAGTAGACCAAGAAGGACCTTATGTACATAGTGAATTATTAGGCCAAGATAGAAAATTTCTACTCGATACAGGGGCAAGTCGAACGACCATAAAACGTAGTGAAGTTCCAGGGGCACCCCTCTCAGGCTCACAGAATATTTCCCTTGGTTTTTCAGGAAAACCTATTGTTAATGAAGTGTCACAACCTCTGCCACTTACGATAGGACCTTTGACCCGAACTTCAGATTTATTGCTTACTAAATCATGTCCAGAAAATCTATTAGGAATAAAAACGTTAAAAGCTCTAGGAGCTATAATATGTTGTTCTCCGGAAGGAGTAAGATTGTTTTTACGTGATTTTAAAGGTCACTATGTGTCTAGAGACATGGATCCCCGATTACAGATTTTACCTACACGTCTATGGGCACAAGGCCCTACTGATGTTGGATGCATGAATATTACACCATATCGAGTCACATTAAAGGCAGGAGTGGTGCTACCACGAATGCGACAATACAAGTTACCACCAGATGCTGTAGTGGCTTTACTACAAATCATTGACGAGCTCATTGCCCAAAGAGTAGTTGTGGAAACAGACTCCAATATATGTAATTCACCGATAATACCGATTCTTAAACGAACAGATCCGAAGGCCCCGCCAGTATATCGATTGGTTATTGATCTGCGCGAGTTAAACAAATGCATTGTGCCACAATTCCCTGTGGTCCCAGATATCTCGTCATTACTGACAGCTATTGATTCCGAAGCGACATTCTTCACTGTAATCGATCTCAAGAATGCCTTTTTCAGCGTCCCAATAGATCCGGAAAGCCAATATTTGTTCGGATTTAGTTTAAATGGACGTAGCTTTAAATTCTCACGCGCACCTCAAGGATTTACAGAAAGCCCCAGCATCTATAGCCAAGCACTGAAACGAGAACTTGACAGTATCCACATGCCAGTTAACACTGCTCTGCTTCAATACGTCGATGATCTGCTGATCACCGCCCGAAGCGAACCTGAATGTGAAAAAGCATCACTGACAGTTTTACAATTTCTAGCCGAAAAAGGGCACAAGGTGTCCCCTTCTAAGCTGCAATTCTGTGTCCAGCGAGTTATTTATCTTGGACACTCGCTGTCCAAGGAGGGAAGGCAGCTTACACCAGACTGCATTCAGTTAATAGCTAACATGCCAATACCCAAGACACAAAAGGAGGTGCGGGCTTTCATAGGCCTCACTTCATACTGTAGACAGTGGATCCCGCAATATGCATTTCTAGCAAAACCACTCATTCAGTTGACAACCCAGGAGGCAGCCACATCGACTGTTCTCCCTTGGACTCAAGAACATACACAAGCTTTTGAAAGCCTAAAGAAAACTTTATGTCAAGCACCTGTTTTAGCAACACCATGTTACAGAAAACAGTTTACACTCTTTGTTACAGAACGCGAAGGTACTGCTTTGTCAGTACTCACACAGGATCAAGCAGGAGCACACAAACCATGTGCTTATTTTTCTAGTACATTAGATCCCGTAGCTCAGGCTTTGCCTGCATGTCTGAAATCAGTGGCAGCGACAGCTTTAGCAATCAGACAAAGCGATGCCATAGTGTTAGGACATCCATTGACAGTTCAAGTACCACACGCAGTAGAGGTTCTTGTAAATAGAACACAAACACAACACTTGACCATAGCACGACTTACAGGGTATGAACTTACATTGTTTCAGCCACATATAGAAATAAGACGCTGTAACACATTGAATCCTGCCACACTTTTGCCAGTAACCGGAACAGACCCACTAGCCCATGACTGTATTGAAGTTATTACTGTAACGACAAAACCCAGACAAGACTTGACCGATGTTCCATTGTCAGATCCAGACTTGACATTTTATGTAGATGGTTCATGTATGAGAACAAGTACAGGAGAATTAGTGGCCGCTTATGCAGTCACAACAGATACTGAAGTCATTGAAACTAATCGTATAAATACTTTGTCAGCTCAAGCCGCAGAGCTCATCGCTCTGACACAAGCCTGTATTCAAGCCACGAATAAAAAAGTCAACATATACACTGATTCACGTTATGCATTCGGAGTTGTACATGACTTCGGCGTGCTGTGGCGAGAGAGAGGTTATTTAACTTCCCACGGTGCCCACATTCAGCACGGACCCCTCATTCATGCCTTATTAGATGCAATACATCTACCTACTGCAATATCAATTATGAAATGTAAAGCTCATACGAAAGTTACTGATATCATTTCCCAAGGCAATGATCTAGCCGACAGAACGGCTAAACAGACTGCTCAAACTCAAACTCCCGACATGACAAAGACAATAGTCCCGATGCCGACACATTGTATGACAGTTAAAGATCCTACTCTTGACGTAATTGACATACAGACACATGCTACACCAGACGAAATAAAGAAATGGACTGAATTAGGAGGGATCCAAACGGACCAAGGATGGATGGTGAAGGAAAAGTCTGTATGGTTCCTTCCTGATTCAATGGTCCAAGTTATAATTAACACTATACATAGTCCGGCACATCTAGGAGAAAAAGCTATGCTAGACAGCATTCAACACATTTGGTTTAATAAACATTTACGAGCAGCAGCCAAACAAAAGGTCCGTACCTGTATGATCTGTTGCCAGTTCAACCCAGGAAAAAGTGTTCCCGTAGAACAGGGTGGATTTCATCCTCCTGATCACCCTTTTGAAGTCCTACAGATGGATTATATCCAGATGGAACGATGTCGAGGATTCAAATATGTTCTCGTAGTTGTCTGCGCTCTGTCCCGTTGGACAGAGGCGTACCCGGTTTCAGATTACACTGCCCCGACTACTGCCAAACAGTTGGTTCGAGAATTCTTCCCACGATACGGTTTACCACGGGTTGTTCACTCAGATAACGGCCAGCCGTTCTCATCCGAATTAATGAAACACGTTTCACTTCTGTTAGGTTATCAGTGGAAATTCCACTGTGTCCGACACCCCGAAGCAGCAGGTCTCGTAGAAAGACATAACCAGATACTGAAAATCAGAATGTCCAAAATATGCAGAGAAAAAGGTATCGACTGGGTAGTAGCGTTACCCGTTGCACTCTTTTACATGAGAATGGTAGCACATTCACGAACAGGGCTATCCCCGTATGAGGTGATCTTCGGTAGACCACCAAATATGTGGGGGACGCCTATACCACGCAAAATAACTGATATTGACTGTAATATGCTGACAGATTACTTGGCTTCCTTGATGTCTGCACTACAATCTTGTCGTTCACAGGTAGCTGCAGCCTTTCCTGACAACACTGAGGTGAAACCCCATGACGTAGTTCCGGGGGATCTCGTCTTTGTGAGGAATTTCGACCGAAAGACTCAGCTGGAGCCCAGGTGGAAGACACCCAAGTTGGTTCTGCTGACCACAAGAACAGCCGTGAAGATCGAGGGCCGCAAGGGCTGGATTCATTCAAGCCATATCAAAAAATTTCATGGACAATCCTCGGATATAGACATTGTGCCCTGCACTCCCTCACAGACTGATTCAAAACTTCCTTTGGTGGAAAAAACTGAAAGCGAACTTTACAAAGTTAAGTTAAGGCCTAGGACGTCAGACGGTTTGATTGTTTAAGTCCTCTCCTAGGTGAAGCGGTTGAATCAGTCTCTGACATGTATCCTCTAGACCTGAATCATGAACAGTCGCGAAAAATGATGAAACGACAGGCGTATTGTAAATCACTGCGTAGCCATTGTATAGGGACATTATTAATTTTGTTTTCCTTAAGTCTTTTAATAATTATTACCAGTATGTTGTTGCACATATATTACCCTATTGCCAGAAATGTTCACAATGTTATTGCAGAACATTCTTTTAGTGACTTACCCCCGCATGAATTGTCCTATAGACTTGCGCTGCGCAATAACACTTTCATTAGTATGTTACATCATTCCCATCAGACTAGTAATGCTACTAATTGTTGGGTGTGTGGCCGACTCCCTCCCTATCAGAATTATGAAGGAGTCCTGCCATTCTTTCCACACCCATTTACACACAATGGCTCCTGTGGAGCATGGTTCAGTTTAATCAATTCCATAGACTCAGACACAGCAGTTTACCAAGATCATTGGATATGGGGAAACCTGAACCTAGTTTTACTCAAAGTCTGCTACCCTGACAAGGAGGGTCGCCCCAAAAGAACAGGAACTGATCTAGAAAATGAAGTGTATGGATTAGGTAATTTTACACCTAATCTCATGATTCTAAATGTCGTATCCGAAGTTGAGCTAGTCTTACCCACCATGTCAGTATTCCCAGCAAAAGGTGAATTGTGTGTAAGAAAGGTTGGTTCCATACATATGGGCCATAGTCAATGCACTACTACAGTAGAATTCAGTGATCAAGGCAAATCTTCATTCAGAGCTTATCGCCACTCCTACTTTATATGTGGTCAGACTGCATATATGCGTCTACCTCTAGATTGGGATGGTACCTGCTACATAGCATTCCTTTTGCCACCTGTTTTCCTAGCTCCTCCTGATTATTATAGAAATATTCATTTAGTACACAATAGAGAGCGGAGAGATCTCCCAATTGTCGATTATACTGAGACGGCATGGGACAAGTATGTAGATTTCAATAAAGGCATCTTTCCCTATATAGGTACAGTTACCAATAGTAAGCTGATACGTAGATTAACTAGAACCCTTGAAGCAGTAGTGAATGAAACTATTTCCGCCTTAGGCAATTTAACAGAAGAGCAGTCTGCTATGCGGATTGTTGTGCTTCAAAATCGTCTTGTCCTTGACGTCATCCTGGCTGATAGAGGCGGAGCTTGTAGGGTCTTCGGATCAAGCTGCTGCGTATTCATACCAGAAAATTCGCCATCTGTATATAAAGCTATAACTCGCCTTCACAAGATTGTAAGCCAGATGCACCAGAACCCAGGCACTTGGACTTCGTCCAGTTGGTTTTGGAATGTGATATCAGCCTGGGGATGGAGAGTTCTATCCTTCCTAGGTATTGGCCTTCTCCTACTATTCAGTTGCTGTCTATGTCTACAATGTGGACCAGCGATCTGTGGTCTGTGTGCCACATCGTGTATTCCACCACCAAGATTTCATTCGTCACGGAAGAAGAAAGAAGAACAAATGATGCTATATGAACAGATCAATGGATTAATGAAGATTGATATCTCTTAACGGGCAAGTAGGGGACAAGGAGGGAATGTGGAAATATGGATTTTTCTGGTCAGTTATGTCCCCTATCTTGGACCCCAACAGTTCTATGTGCATGTCACAAGTACCTGTGTGTTCCCTCCAGTTCCAGTTATAAAGACGCAAACACATGGGCGTCCACCGTCAACATGTCCTCTGTCAGATCCGCCATGAATAGGCCGGATATTCCATTCCTAAGTATGAAAAGCCACCGGCTTTATATGGTTCACTTATGCCATTTTACAGTCCAGGCAAGTAGGCCCTGATTCTGTCATCAAACTCTTCTTGCCTTCTGCCTCTGAAATCTCCAGTCTGAGCCTGCATCTGTGACCATGAACTTTGTCTCATTCTCTGCGCGGCTCACGAAGCCTGACATCAGCCTATTCTCTGCCAAGAACTGTATTTCACCTTCGAATTATCTGCTTCCCCCTCAGCCGATGCATTCCTGCCTAGTAGCTTAAGTAAACATTCTTCCAGTTACCGAGCAAAAGGCCGGCTTCTCTGTCCTCATGCAAGTAATTCATAGCCTTGTTACCATGGAATATTCCTACCCCCTCGCATTTAGTGTAGACACTTAGACGCTTGTACATGCACGCACAGTCAGTATAGAATAGATTCTGTCCGAGAGTCCTTCTTTTATGGATAACATAGTTCTTTAAACATAGGATGTTAGATATGATTTGGGATTAGGTTGACTTGACCCCCCAGACTTCTTGTCTCCACATGTAGAGCTAAATGTCAAGTCCCCTTCACCCCCTAGTTACACGTCAATTACACGTCAGACTGCTGCGCGCGCATCCATGCCAAGTATTATCTTATAGATCCACCTATACATGACATCACAACCAATTATGTTCCTTTTTTCGCCTTATTACACCCATTTCTGGTTACGCAGAACAACTCGTCATTTTCCTTATCAATTGTTACGCCTACTGCATTTACTTCATTGTCATGTATGTACTATAAAAGTCATTTCTTGTCAATAAAGTGTGTGCTTCACTTCCTGAACCTTCGTGGTGACGGAACATTGGGAGCAACCGATTATAATCGAATTCATGGAATAAAGCCCATTCCGAACCTCTAATACCACGGATTCTGCCTCTCATTTTATTGAGCTATTTTACTATGTTCCTGTATCAAATTCAGTCCCGGTAAAGGAGAAATATTTACCACAGCTTAACCGTACGAAATCAAACAGAAACCCCCACCATTCCCAGTAGCGCCACTATACCCATATACGACGTTAATTTTAACAGGTGTCTGCCGGAACACTTATCAGCAAAAAGTATTCAAACATGCAAATTGGCGTGTAAAACATAAACCATCCCATAGCACGGTTTATAAATGGGCCAAGTCGAACTACACCACCTTTACTAGCTAGACATCTATATGTTACGAAAGTCGTTTAAACACTCTGTAGAGTGTACAGCAGGGCATGTGGAGAGTAAACACAGTTCTAATTCCCAAACTTGTGATATACAGTCCCTTTACTGTATCTATATTAAAGATATTAAATGGAATGAATACATTGATGAGTGTCTCAAAAGGGATAGTGAAGCTCACCATCAGTAAAATACGAACCACTTCAACACCTAAATATATCCTCAACAGTGACACAGCCTGACAAATAGTATCACTTATAACCACATGTAGTTCTCTAATGTCAACAAACTCATGCAGAAAATATACCGCACATTTACATTTTTTTAATCTCTCACACATTTATAAATCATCTCTTCTAAAGAAGCACTCCCCAACTACTTCTATTCCATAAGAACAGACAATAACTAATACTTTTATTACCATATATTTTAGTATATCTACCTTTTTATTATTTACTAGTCAGAAACTACAAAAAGTATTCACTATACCCAAATGCAAACCAGAAACCATATTCATATTTATCTCAACTTAGGATCACATGATTCAAACTATGCGTACATATAAAAGGAACGTATCTCTTTTCCTATCTCCATCTCCTCTCCATGTAATCTCCAAACACTGTACACGGCCCCACTGTACAACAACCTACCCTGACTTTCATTCAAACCTACCTCTCAGTGTCAAAAATAAGACCACAACCTGCCCACATAACATTTCTGCATTTCATTTTATGGCTTTTAACTTAATAACACATAAGTCTCCTACCACCACCCCACCGCCCCACTATTTCCACAAAAAATATCAGTTGCAAACGCGCAACATATTCTTTATCTCCCCAAACTCAAATTAATGCTGTACCAAAACAATACAGTCCTATAAAGATGACAAACTACATTTCTTCTCTATGAAAAATTCCTAAACATATATAAAATACAACAACAGCTCAAATTTTATGCATATTTTATAACCAATATCAAACACCACACTTTACTAACACTATATCACTTTGAAATAATAATACTTTCAAAATTAAAAACATCACCTCAAATACTTAATCAATACTATAAAACATATAACACACCTTGTTCATTTCTAACTCACCTTTGTAGTTGTTATCCAAATTTCAAATGACACACGCATACAATTGTCTCTTTCTCACACAGTACATGTGAAGCTCTGACTTCATCAAAAATGAAACCAGGAATGGCACAATTTCTCTGTCGCTCCACACATAAATGCATGTAAAGTACAAATCAGAATACTTTATTTCTGGTGGGCGTGGCTAGCGCCTGACGAAGATGGCTGCTGCTCCGTAGCTCTCCGGCGCTTACGGGAGCGAAAACAGCGCAGCGCTACTCTTTCTTCAAAAAATGGATTTCACCCTGGGAGAACTGACCTTATAAATGCCTGCAGCATCGAGGGAACCCCGTTTTGTGCTGTTTGGCGGCTCGTTGGAGTCTCTACTCGGCTTGTAGGTTGACGCGCGGCTGTCTCACGCCCGCGTCCGCCATTTTGAATATCTTTCCTGTCAGAGCCGTTGCTCTTCCCAATGCGGTAATTGTGAAGCGTTCCAAAATCACCTGCAAGGTCGTAATGCTTTGTTTACCCATCTGGGAGTGACGCCTGACTCCACATCACTGACATTTTCATTGTATGGGCTTTTCTTTACTTGTCAATGCCTGAAATGCCCCTTATACACTCTTTCAGCCGCACGAACTGCACCTGTCTCTTCCTGTAATCCCTGCACTGTATATAAACGCCATCGTTATTCCATAGCATGTGGCAGCTGTATTCTTAGCAGGATGTCCTGTATTTCTGTAATTCTTATGACATAATCACTGCAATGCTGGAGGGGACCGGATAGTGCCCATTATTATAGCGACGTCAGAGTGAGGCTTCCGGAACCGATGTGATGAATCTGTGCTCACAGGCTACTCGATATTTAGCTACCTAGAGGATTGTTTCCACTGAATAGCTCGCACTTTCAGGAATCTTCGTCTGCCACTCCCTGGGACAGTAGAGCATCGATTTTGCAAGGGGTAAACATCATTTTTGAGGAGAACTTTCACATTTTAGGTACCTTGTGAGGGGAATTATCTTAGAGGGTCACAACTATGCTTCCTCACACATTTTCGTTATTTTTGCTATTTTATTCTACTTCTGCATGACCATGCTTGCTTATACTTCGACTCAGCATTGCTACGCCTTGTGGTGTCTTCAGCCTGTCTTCCGTACCTGACTGTCTTTGTCAAACTCAGGTTTCCTGTATTCTTACCATTGACCTATTGCTCTCGTTCAACAGACTCTTAGCTTTTTCATGGGGAAACTCCGGAATTTAAAGCTGGCTACTTCTTCTCATTTACCTGCGAACTCAGATTCAGATTCTCCTCCTCAGGACATGGTGGACGCCACGGCACCTAAGTCAGATTTCATAAGAGGAGCCATCCCAAAAGCGCGCAACAAAGGGAAACTACCGTCATCTCTAGCTTCCTCTAAGCGCCTGAAGAAGGACCCACCATCTCCAGAGAGTAACTCCTCATCCACTTCCATGGATCTCATTTTGGAGGAACTTCGTGCGTTCAAACCTTTTATGGAAGCTACCACAAAGAACATGCAGGCTATGCAAGAAAAATGGTCATCTCTGGAGTCACGTGTTAAAACTTTGGAGACTTCCACAGACTCTTTGCAATCCTCTTGTTCCCATATTCCGTCAATGGAGGCGGAGATTCTTCTCCTTAAGCGTCAGACAGAGGATTTGGAAAATAGGAATCGTAGGAACAATCTACGCCTTTATGGTCTTCCGGGAACTTACGGAGGTGTCAGACCCCACAGTCTTCTTCCAATCCTTTCTTGCCAAGATCTTAGATGCTCCGGCATTAACTTCCGGTAACATCCAAAGGGCTCATCGCCTTGGCCCAAAAGTCGCTAGTAAGCCTAGAGGTGTCATTATGTTATTCCTGCAATTCACTGACCTATTACAGGTCCTTTCAGCTGCCAAACTCAAGAAACAAATCGTATGGGAAGGTCATCGCCTCTATCTTTCACAAGATGTCTCCAAGGCTACTGCAGATCGAAGGAAGAAATTCTTGGACATGCGACCTCAACTACGGGCCCTGAATGCTAGCTATGGACTACTACATCTGTGTCTCTTCAAGGTCACATATAAAGACAGAACAATCACGTATGAAGATCCTGCAGCCTTACAGGCGTTTCTCCAATGGCAAGGCCCAGATGTTATGGATGTATCCAGACCTGGTTGACATGACCTCTTATTTCTTCTTGGAATTTGTTGGGTCATGTTTTCTGTTGTCTGATCTGGATGTCGTCGTCGCTGTCTCCCGGCGCCGTCACCCCATCCTCGTTCTTGATTTTTTCCGTTCCGTAAGTATGTTCTTCAGTCGTTCATTTCGAACGTGTACTGTCTTCTTGTTGGTTTTTGTCTCTGTCCTTTTTTCTATTTTTGATCCCTTACCATTTTCTTTTTCCTTTCTTCTTTTGCTTTCTTTCTCCTCCCATTTTTCTCTTCTTGCTCCTTGCTTTCCTTGGATTCAGTATTATATCTATGGTGGTTCCTTCCTTCTTTTCCTTTCCGTTTCTTCCTCTTTGCTTTTCTCCCTATGTCCTCTCTCCTTCATCATTTCGTTACACTTCTCTCGGTTTTCTCCAGTTATTTTCTTTGCAATAATAAGCATGTTGCTGTTAACTGTTTTTCTTTGCTGTTCCGTTCCGTGTTACATCGTGGAACATTAAAGGTTTAAACAATCCCATTAAAAGGCAAAGGGTTTTATCACATTTAGTGAGACTTAAATCTGATGTTGCCCTCCTTCAGGAGACTTATCTCCCTGAATCGGAGGCTTTGAAACTTAAGCGTTGTTGGGTGGGTCATGTTTTTTGCTCCCCTACAGTATCCAAGAAAAATGGTGTTGTGGTTTTATTACATAAAAAATTAAATGTTTCCTCAATTTCTCACGAATGTGATGTTGATGCCTGATGGGTTATTGTTACAATGCTTATAGATAATATTCCTCTCACTCTTTTTAATGTGTATGCCCCAACTGGGATTGATAGATTATTTTGGCCCTCTATTTCCACTAAGCTGTCCTCCCTGTCTGGTGACTACATACTTCTTGAGGGAGATTGTAACCAAGTTGTTGATCCCTTCCTCGATCGTCACTCCAATGTTAAATTTGTCCCATCTAAGATGCATTCTCAATTTGTTAACACCTTCCAAAACAATGCCTTGGTGGATATCTGGAGACTGTGTAATCCTGATCTTAGAGAATACAGTTTTTATTCCCCTCCACATCAATCACAATCACGCATTGATCATATCTTCCTTAGTAAATCCCTCTCCCAGCACGCTATACGCTCTGACATTGATTCCATCCTCATCTCGGACCATGCTCCGCTTCACGTGGACCTTGACTTACTTCCTTTTTCCCCTCACTCTGCCAGATGGCGCTTCAATAATGCTCTGCTTTTGGAACCTACTTTTTGTTCTGAATTTACTGCCTTTGCCACTGAATTTTTTCTTTTCAATCATATCCCTGATACCTCTTTTATTACTGCTTGGGATTCTTTTAAAGCAGCCTCTAGGGGTTTTATTATTAATTTTGTAGCTCGATGAAAGAAGCTTCGAGAAGCCAAGTCCGACCACATTTTAGCTACTATTAAGAATTTAGAACTTGATTATCATGCTTCTAAATCTGAGATCTCTCTTAAAAAGCTTATTGATGCGAAAATTTCCTTTAATAAATTTACAACTGATGCTGCTTCTAACCTTTTGCTAAATGTAATTCCAGGTATTATGGGGGTAAGAACAAAATGGGGAATCTTTTGGCCAATTACTTAAAGATAAGAAAGGAGCGTACAAAGATTAAGTCCATTAAAACTCCCACGGGGAACTCTTATTTTAAAGATAAAGACATTCTTTCTGAGTTTGTTAAATTCTATGACAATCTCTATACCCCCGAGCTTATTCCGGAGACTACAGATCTTCTTTCATATTTTCATTTGCTCCCCCCCCCCCCCCGGCTTCTCACGTTGATTTTGCTGCCCTAGACCAGGACATTTCGCTTTCTGAAATTTCCCATGCTGTTTCTAAATTACGGCACGGTAAATCTCCGGGCCCTGATGGTTTCACTATTGAATTTTACAGCCACTTCTCCTCTCTACTTCTCCCTAAACTGTTATTATTATTCCAATCCTTCCTTGCAGCGGGTTCTTCTAGCGGCTCATTCCAACAGGCTTTAATTTGTTTAATTCCCAAAGAAGATAAAGACCACTCGTTATGCAAAAATTACAGACCAATTTCCCTGGTCAACACAGATTATAACATTCTGGCAAAAATGTTGACATTGCGCATGGATCCCCTTTTACCCGATCTCATCAGTCCTGAACAATCAGGCTTTGTTAAGGGTCGTCTCTCATCTGACAATTCCCCTGTTTTTCTTAATATACTTAGCAAGGCTTCCTCCCTGACGCTTCCCTTCGCAGCTATTTCTTTAGACGCAGAAAAAGCCTTTGACAGGATTGTGTGGGATTTAATGTTTCAGGCCTTACGTTGGATTGGCTTTTCTTCCAAATTCATCTCTATTATCTCTTTACTCTTTTCTAATCCCCAGGCCTCCATTTTTGTCAACGGGATGACCTCGGATTATTTCTCGTTGCACAGGGGAGTGCGACAAGGCTGTCCTCTATCCCCCCTAATTTTTGTTATAGCCTTGGAACCCTTTCTTACCAAGATTCGTCTGGATAACAGTATTTCTGGTTTTAAATTTGGTTTGCGTCAGGTTAAACTCTCGGTCTATGCTGACGACATTCTTTTTTACTGCTCTGATCGTGTTTCCTCTATTCCCTCTTTTCTCCAACAGGTGTCTTCCTTCTCTGCGGTTTCTGGATATCGCCTAAATGCTGATAAATGCGAGATTCTAACTTTAAACGCTATTTGTCAAAAGCATCTTTTTCTCAAACGGGTTTCTCCTGGCAACCATCTAAGATCAAATACCTGGGTGTTTGGTTCGCTCCTCTCTTGTCTGACACGCTCAAATTTAATTTTGATTATGTCTTCAAGAAAATGGACATGGCTATTCAACATTGGAACCCGCTCTGTCTGTCTTGGTGGGGTCTGCTTAATTCTATAAAAAATGATGTTATCCCCTCTCCTTCTTTATACCATTTCCCTGCTTCCAGTACATTTTCCAGCTTCCTTCTTTAAACGGATTGATTCCTTGTTGCTGAAATTCTTATGGAATGGCAGGCGGTCTCGGATAGCTTTGGCTTCATTGCGCAAGGATAAGGCCCAGTCTGGTGTGCGCTTTCCGGATTTCAGAGAATATCATCGAGCTTTCTCTTTGACACAAACGACCCGTTGGTTCTCTTCTGATCTTCCGTACTATCCGCCCGTCTGGTTAAGTATGGAATCTTCCTTTCTGTCCCCCTTTACCTTTCGCGAGTTCTTATCCTTCCCGTCTTCTTTAGTTTCGCTTTCGTACGCCTATTATTTCTCATTCCCGTACTCTCCTTCTCCCTTACATAATGTCATCTTATCCCTCCCTCCTTTCCATTCACGAACAACCGATATGGCACAACTCTCTTTTCAAAATTCGTAATCGTACCATCTTTTGGAAGACATGGCATTCTCGAGGATTGTGTTGGATCTCTCAATTAATTTCCCAAGATACTCCTTTCTCATCCAAGGAACTTCAATCCTCTTTCTCACTCCCCTCTTCTGCTCGATCGCAATACAATGCCCTTCTCCCAGTCCTGATCTCATATCTTCGCTCCTTGGCGCCATCTACCGATATTCCTTTAGACCGCAAAGCTACTTCTTTATTATTGGAGACGTCTTCCTCAGCCTCTGCTATTTATAACTCTTTCCGATGCTCCACTGACAGACTAAAATCTAAAATCGAGAATGCATGGGAATTGGATCTTTCTCAGGAATGGCCAATACCTTTTTGGGACAAAATATTGGCTAAGCTTCATAAAGCCTCTAGAGCTGCTAACACTACCCAAACCTTATATTTCATTTATAACAGAACTTTATGTACTCCACATGCTTTATCCCATTTTTCGCCTGACACATCCCCTATTTGTTGGTCCTGTTCCTGTCCCGTTGCAGATCTCAAACACATGTTGTTTGAATGCCCTCCTATCTCCAAGTTCTGGCACCTAGTTTGGACGCAAATACAAAAGATATTTCCTTTTCAAATTCCCTTTTCCCCTTCACTAGTTTTTCTAGGCTCCCTATCACCGACACTCACGCAATCTCCTTCACATTATTTATTACTTGACCTTCTAGTTGCTGTGGCTTTCCATACCATCAATTCTAATTGGAAACAAGCTGCAAAAGTCTCCTATCACTCTTGGTGGAATGCAGTTTGCT
Organism: Triturus cristatus; assembly: GCF_964204655.1. NCBI lineage: Eukaryota > Metazoa > Chordata > Amphibia > Caudata > Salamandridae > Triturus > Triturus cristatus. Next base: position 64,230,615 of record NC_140581.1, on the reverse strand, counting down.
TCCATCATCGCCTAGATACTAATTATGTATCTCCCGTTTCCCTAGCAATTAAACGCGACCTGATTTGGCTCCCTTTGGTATCCTATCTTTCCTCCTTTGCTCCAGCGCCCGCTTCCCCAGAGCCTGACACAGTTGAGGTGCGTAAGCCACCATGATTTTCTTGTTTCTTTACTGCCTTTTTGCTATGATATTACGTTCTACTATATTATATGGTATTTTTTCATTCCTATACGTAGGTTTTGTTCATGTTAACTTCATGCTTGTTATATTTGCTTTTAATGAGAGTTTTTCTTGAATTGCTTATTTTTTGTACTTGCTTATTATCATGATTACACCCCCTTTCCCCTTCCCTTTCCTTCTCCTCTTTTATTTCTTCAATAAACTCAAACTTAAAAAAAAAAAAAAGAATACTTTATTTCTTCAATGACATTCCAAAACTTACCTCCAGTGGTTAATTTTGAATTTTCCTTCCAAAAAGCTACTTATTATTCCGCGCCACATACAGGACACGATCAACCAATTTTATCACCAGACGTTCTGGAACTTTCTACGACACCTGCAGGATAAAAGTTCATCATTTTTTTTTAACCTAACAATATACTTTTGCAACATTTTATCAAACATTCAATGGCACGTGCATGTCAAAAGTTCACAATAGGGGTCAGTAGTTCATCAGCTTTATTCCCAACTCCAGCAGCACCTCACCTTACGCCCCCAGTGCCATCAGACCCGTAGGAGTCTATGCTTTCCACTTTCCAAATACCAAATAATTTCATACACACAAATTTACCTTTGCACTCCCTATACGACACCCCCTAAGCACCATACACAAGTTACAATGTTCGAAAAAAGAGTTCCTCAAAGTAGCTATAACTACATGCTGACACTACTTGCACAGATGTGGCACAGCGGCCAGAGCACATGATTTCACAGCATATGACACACAGTTTGGGCTCACGCTTTCATCCCCGAGTCCGGCAGCAGCTCAGCTTAGCAACATGAGACTCTACACATTATCTCACATATTTTCCGTTCCCCAGAACTTTCAGACCAGTACGGGTCAGTAGTTTGTCCTAGTAGTTATAAAAACATGCTGACACTACTTCCACAGTTGTACTGCAGCAGCCATGGCACATGACTTCACAACATAAGACACAGAATTTAGACTCATGCTCTAATCACCAAGTCCTGTACCACCTCACCTTAGCAGCATCACACTCTAGGCAATACCTCACTTAATTTTCGTAGCATAGCACTTTCACACCGGTAGGTATGATTCACTTTGCACCCCCTCTATAGCACACCATAAACACCCCACAGAGGTTACAGTGCTCCTACCCTCCTATCTCCCACTTTATTTGCCCATTTTTCCCCTTACTCTCTTTAATGAAATAACAAAATGGCGGCCAGCACTTCCTCCTTCCATGAGACTCTAGACAACACCTCACATACTTTCCATACCCAGGACTTTCACACCACTACGGGTCAGTAGTTCATCCTAGTAGGTATAAGCACATGCTGACACTACTTCCACAACTGTACTGCAGCAGTCAGGGCACATGACTTCACAGCATAAGACACACAATGTGGGCTCACGCTTTAATCCTAGAGTCGCGCACATGCTCACCTTAGAAACATCACACACTAGCCAATACCTCACTTAATTTTCATAGCCTAGAACTTTCACACCGGTAGGTATGATTAGTTCACTTCGCACCCCCTCTATAGCACACCCTAAACACCCCGCAAAGGTTACAGTGCTCCTACCCTCCTCTTTCCCACATTTTTTGCCCTTTTTCCCCATTACTCGCTTCAACGGAATCACAAAATGGCGACCAACACTTCCTAATTGCAAACTCTCGCAGCACTCGCAGCCAATCAGCAGCAAGCTTGTGCTCGTAACGCCTCAGACAATCAGATCGCAGAATTCCTAAATATCAATATCTGTAAATTTTGATATTTCTCAAAAACTACTGAACGGATTTACACCACATAAACAAAAGCGTGCTTTCTAGACCAAGACCCTTCTCCCTGCCAAATGTGGGGTAAATCCGTTCACCCGTTCGACCTGTAGCATGGTCTAAAGTTCCCTATGGAAATTAACATTGAAAAAACATGTTTTGGGACCCCCTTTTTTCTCGGCCCCCCCTTGACAAATCAACCCCAAGCTTTCAACATAGGAGTTGATCTCAACAAATAATTAGTTTTGATAATTTCCCGAAGATTCATCAATCGGCTCCAAAGTTATTGCGAATAGAATGTTGCCATTTTCCTATAGTAACTAGGTCCTAACTAAAACTACCTACCGGCAACCGCCAGTAGGTAATATATGTATATATATTTATGTCTTCCTATCCATATGAAAATACTTACTACAAGTTTGATAATGTACATATACAATTTCAGCTGAATGAAGGATACTAATTCAATATGATTCTCATAGATTTATGTATAACACAGTGGTTCACCATACAGTGACTGTATGTTTTTGAATTCTTTAAAAATTATGTTCAATTTACCTGACATCATTACGCAGTAACTTGACAAAATATTATTTTGTATTTTTCATTTCTTCTTTTACTCTTGTTGTCTGAGATTATATGAATTAATGAGTATTTTTTCCATGTCTGGCATGTCTTTAAATGCACTGAACCCGGAACTTATGGTCATGTGACCAAGAGCTTGTGTGCTCGAAACGCGTCTTTTTTTGCTCGTGAAAATAAAACTTTAAAATTGAACTGGATTCGTGTGGCTCGTGTTTACAGGAGGAAAGGAGGCTGTGAGCTGTCAGTGGATATATATATATATATATATATATATATATATATATATATATATATATATATATATATATATATATAAATATATATATAAATCACAACACTCACCAAAACCGCCTTTCCCCCCCCTCTTTCGATGGCGGTCCGTGGCGAGGAAGCAATCCTCAAACTATGCACCAAAGCTGGTATCTTTCAAAATACGAAAAAACAGCAGCCACGGACTCTTCAGGCTTTTAAACGCAGTGATTTATTATGCAGAAAAGGCCAACTCTACGCGTTTCGGGACTGACTCCCTTGTTCACGAGTGCCGCAGTAACATTCAGTGTTCATTTAAATAAACATGTGATCGTGTTCAATAGTTAACAGTGAAAACAGACTTCAAAGACCAGAGTTACTTCACTCCGCCTTTCAATACAAACATGTTGGCGTGTTCCGCCATATTTGAGTTGCCCTCAAAATGTCCATGGTTGTACCTTTAAAGATAACAGTCCCCAATGAAAGCAAATAGCCTCAAAGTAAGAAACATATCGCTGCAAGTTCGGTGTTACACAATTAATAATACAGTGATTGACTAACCACGAAAGCAATGATTTGTTCGTCTTGGTTTCCAAAATTGTTCTTATTCCACTTGACCTTTCGATCTATTTTAAGCGGAAACATTGTTACTGTATTTTTCTATATTGCAAAGTCCATATTACCCAAGTGGGCAACTTGCACAGCATACAGCATTGTTCCTTCTTTGGCATATAATTCATAAAGGTCAACCTCATTGCTATACCGAATTATTCCGTTGTGGGTAAATAAAAAGATACTTTAGCTCTTTCACATTCTTCCATATGGCAACAATTCTGTTCTCTGAAACCAAAAACAAAATAAAACATATTAATTAATTCACATATAAAAATACATTCTACCACCTTACCACAGTGCATATAATTTAGAAAAAACCTAAGCTAATTCTTTGACTAAGACAGGATAAAACTTTTTTCATTGTTGCAACCAAATCAAATTCAAATTTCTAAAATGTTCCATTAAGAATGAAATTTGCCTAGAAGCAGTGTTTCACAACCTATATCCACAGCAGATATGATCTCCTAACCTAAATGCGCTGCCGAGTCTTCATCAAAATTGTGTCCTATGGAAACTAAAGTCCTGTATTGAATAATCAGTTTTGACTCGAGGCGTCTAAGATCTTGTACTCTATTACCACCTCTCTCATTTAATCTCACCGAGTCTAACACACAAAAATTCAAAAGGGCATTGTTCTGCCCATGATGGCTTTGAAAACGTTGCGCAACAGGATATTGCTTGTCACCATTTTTTATTGCGCGTAAATGCTCTAACACCCTCTTCTTTGCCATATGTATTGTACTGCCAATGTACTCTTTTTGACATGGGCAGAACAAGGCGTACACTGCATATTCGGTGTTACACAATGTATGTTTCGTAATTTGAAAAGGTTTGCAGTCAGGTGATAGTTTACATTCTTTTTTGTGTGTGCTGTTCTTACATGCTTTACAGTTTCGACATGGGTAAAATCCCTGTATTCTAAGACTCCTTCACTTCTACTGGTTCCACTGGTCTACAGAGTGTATCTTTAGGGGATTTAGCCTTTCTGAACGTAATCTGTGGCAGGGTCCCTACACTTCTAGCAAGATCTTTGTCAGTATGTAGTACTGGCCAGAATTTAGTTTTTCTTACATCATGAGCCTGTCTAGTGAAAGTTGTTATAAATCTGATTTTTGACTCTTCGTCAGGATTGATTTTCTCTACTAGTAGCGAGGCTCTAGTTCTTTCATTAACTTCCCTTTTGGCCTTATTGATTACTGATCTCGAATATCCTCTCTCGAGGAATGTTTTAGTCATAATCATTTCCTCTTCAGCATAACTCTCAGGCGTACTACAATTACAATTTGCACTTAAAAGTTCTCCTAATGGTATGCTATCAATGAGAAAATGGGGATGACAGCTCTGTGCATGGAGCAGGCTATTCCCTGCTGTGATCTTTCTAAACAGTGAACTTTCCAAACCATTCTTCTGTACTGTGAGTTTCAGATCAAAGAATTCAAGTGTTTCACAGGACCAATGGCTAGTGAATTGCAGATTAAAATTGTTCTTATTGAGCACATTAACAAACTCATTGGCTTCTTCTTCGTTCCCCTTCCATACACAGAAAATATCATCAACATAACGCACCCATAGTGCTACTTTGTTTTTAAAACTGTCCAATTTGCTGACTATCAGCTCCTCCCAGTACCCTAGATAGAGACCCGCAAAGCAAGGAGCAAAGCAGGTCCCCATCGAAGTACATCTCTCTCATACTCTTGTAATCAAAGATGGAATAACATAGAGGTTCAGGAAATAGGACTGTGCTCATAATTAACCCTGGGTGTAGTTTGCATAGTAGCGCTACGCCTAGCTATGCGAAGTGCACTTCGCACTATGTGAGATACGTGTAGCGCTAAGCAAACTGCGCAGTGCGCTGTTCAGGGTGATTGCACAGTGCCAGATGCTTGTCCGCACTGTGCAATCATTGAAAACGGCATCTCGCACAGTGCGAGCTGTTGTTTTCTGCCACTCGAGTAGATTTTTACTCGAGCGGCAGCTTTCTCAATGCGGACTGGTAGTTTCTCATCACGAGCAGTCGCGAGCGTACGTGACCACTCGCGATGAGAAACCTGACCCCCCCGCGTTGAGAATCTCACCGGGAGTTTTATTTTCCACGCTTGCGATCGCCAACTTGATGTTGCTGATCGCGAACAAGGGAAAAGTCTCGCCGGGATGTCATTTTGCTCGCTCGCGGTTGCCAACTTGACGTTGAGGACCGCGAGCGAGCAAAAAATGGCAACTACGCTAAGCTATGCGTTTTTGCACTATGCTACGTGCAATTCACGTAGCGTGAAGTAGCACAAACTACACAAACTACACAAGCGTAGTTGCCCGCCCAGGGTTACTCGTAATGACTAGAGAAAATAATGGACTTAACCATCAAAGCGACTACCTAAAGGAATTGTGCAAATCTTCACTCATGTTCAGGCCATTCGGAATTTTTGTGTTGAGGGCTAAAAAAAGTGAGTTTCATGTTGGTGGAGCATTTTTTCTCGGTTTATACCCCATCCGGGGATGGAAACAGCACCTAACACAGTGTACTCTAAATCTTACTCTAAACCTTTCAAATTATTTTGATGTTTAAAATGCATAGCGATAGGATAATTCGGGTCTGAATTGACAATGGCGCTCACTTGTGCAAGAATCCTTTTGTACATAGTTAGCTTTGTGCTTCCTATATTCTCTAGGCCGCACGTGCACCTTCAGTGTGGCAGGTAAGATGTTCCTTGATTTTGATTCTTTTCTCCCTGAAAGCAGTTACATAGTAGGTAGAATTTGTCACAAAAGTGCAAGCACAACATGAGATACATTTAAAGAAGCACATTTTAGTGAGCCAAGTATTTTTAGGTGTCCCTTCAGGCATAAATTTAACCAAGGCATCCCTCATAGAAGGTACCCTTCTGAAAGTAATAGATGGCAAAGTTGGTAGGATGGGACCTAACATATTGTCAGTAAGAATAATAGGCCCTTCTGAATAGATGATCCTACATATTTTTTTCTTCTTTTTGACTATATGCAGTAATCAGTCAAATTGTACACTCATCATTTTTGGTATTATCAGTAATGATGACGGAACTAGTGGCGTCTTTATCTTTAGGTCTATGTAGGTCAACTCTAGGTCAGTTGTTTGCTTTAGTTAGTGCTTGGATCAGGTAAGATTTCCTGTATCCCCGGTGCCAAAAACAACACAATGTTTCACGCTGATAATCTTCAGAAACAGCATCCAGACTGCAAATTCTGCGAATATGCACAAACTCTCAGTATGGTATGCACTTAATGAGATGGCGTGGATGCAAACTGTCAGCATGTAAAATTGAATTTCCTGCAGTGGACTTACAATGAAGCTTAGTGTGGATTTTCCCTTCACTGATGTAAACTGAGACATTAAGAAATTCTACATTTGAACTGTCTCTAGTGGCAGTGAATTTAAGATATAATTCCTTAAAATGAATAGCCGTGACAAAATCAATAGCTGCCTCTCTTGTTCCATCCCAAATCAAACATATATCATCTATGTAACACCAATAGTGTATTATGTGCTTGTACCAATCTCTGTGCTTGGTCATGAGGGCACACCTCTCCCACCAGCTAACATGTAAGAATGAGTAGATGAGGTAGAAGCATGCCCCAATAACCACACCTCTCAGTTGTTGGTATATCTATTGATGGAATACAAAGTAATTGTTCAACAAGCATGATTCTATCATTTCAATAAGCATGCAATTATGATCTTTCATACTGATTTCTCTGTTCTCTAAAAAGTACTTAGTTGCAGCAAGGCCATCTGCATTGTTGATGCTTGTATATAACGCCTCAATGTCCATAACCACATGCAAATAGTTGGGTTGCCACACTAACTCATTGATCTTGGTCGGAAAATCTGTAGTATCTTTTATGTAAAATGGTAAAGAAACGACATGAAGCTGCAAGAAATAGTCAACAAATTTTGGTATATTTTCATTCATGCTGTTCTGGGCTGCAAAAATCGGGCGTCCCGGTACTGATATAGTCTTTGTATGAACTTTCGGCAGAAAATATAACATAGGGGTGATGGGGTGCTCCACATTTAAAAAGTTTAATTTGTCTTTTGTTAGTAAACCAATCTTTTCCAATTATGAAGACATTTAGGCACCTTGTCACGGGCTGATCACATTTCTTCCTTTGAAGATCTTTTTGTAAAAAGTTACATCAGACAAATGACGATCGGCTTCTGCCAAATACTGAGTTTGAGACCATAAAACTATTTTCCGCCCTTGTCAGGCTTGTTTATGATAAGGTCATGATTGTTTCGCAGTTTCTTAATCAAAGTGTGATATTGGGCATTTCTGTAGTTTCTAAGAAAATTAGAAGATGCTACCGTTCTGTTCAGTATTTTTAATTCCTCTATAACTCTCTCTCTCTGTGTATATATATATATATATATATATATATATATATATATATATATATATATATAGGTAAACAACGTTTATCACAAATCTTTATCCCCGCAGGGAATCACAACACAGTAGTTACAACGCGTTGTGATTCCGCATACAATTACTCCGCAAGTCGGAACAACGACTTGCGGAGGGGGGGAAAATCCAACACCTTCCCTAGTGTCCGCACAGATTGGAGTTGGAATAGTAAATTCTACTATACCAACATCCAGTACCCACCCTCCGCAATTCGTAGTTCCGACTTGCGGAGTAATGGTACGCGGAATCACAATGAGGTCGGTGTAACGACCACGTTGTGATTCCCAGCGGGGAAAAAGACTGCGGGATGACGACATACATTCATATATATATATGTAGGTTCTATTGTTATGGAAAATTTGGTGGTGAACCGTGGGGTGGGGACCAAGAATTTGGGGCACTAAATAAGGTTGTATTTATAATTTTATTTCCCATATAATCCTTTAGCCACACCTACAGCAATAACCGCTGAACGAACTTACACCAAATTTGGTAGGGAGAAAGATGTCAGTTGAAGGAACTGCATTTTGCTTATTTGGTGTAAATCTGTTCAGTAATTGTTATGAAATGTAAGTTTATAAATACAGTGATATCTCTGGCAGTGGATATTTCCCAGTGGTTTTGCGATGAATTGCGAATGAATGTGCCAACGGCAATGCTCTAATTGACTGGAAACAATCTGAACAGAAAGTTTCTTTTGCCATTTTATCTATCAGAAATGGTTCCCGTAGCTGTACATTTCTGAAAATGCTAACATAAGGGTTCAGAGTAGAGGTACTCTGACCCCATGTTTGAGAAATGAGAGTGTTAGTGAAACAAGTTATGTGTCCAAAATTGATTATTTTAATTGCACATGATATTTACGACAACGCCACGATCTCCAGAGCCGTTCCCGTGTACCATTGTGGGGACATAGCAAGTATCAACGTCATTGTGAATATTGGTGAAAATATAAACATGCATTAGAAATGCAATAAGTCTCGCAATTGTTTGATTTAGAGCTTTTGGTGTTGTAAATGTTAAGGTACATGTGGAATAATAAAAAGACAGGATGATGCGCCAAGAATGTTGGTGTGGCATGAACGCTTTTGAATGTTTTCTGTATGTGTTTCAATTGGACATTGCAGCAGTGTAATTTAAAAGAAAAGTAGCAAAGCATTAAAGATCATTATCAGTGTCTTTTATTGTCTTTTACATAATGATGGATGTTGCATAAACCCCAGGATGGGAAGTTTGCAACAGAGAGTCGATTGTTTATTTGAATCTTATATTTTGTTACAACAGTTGCACTCGGAATATGTGAAAATATAAGTGTACTTTGAAATGTGGCAAAACAATTGAAATATCGAAACAGTTGTGCATTGAATTGTCTAAAATATTTTGTTATATTTAAGTATATCCAACTTGTTAAGAAAGTGTATTTGATTGTATCGGATATAAATGTAATTGAACACAAAAGTATCAACTTGTGCAATGGAAAGTCATCCTTATAAGCTAGAAAAAATATTTAGAGACATTTTAAGAAATTACATAAAACAAGCATTTGCATTGCAATACATCTGGCATTTACACGAGTCTGAACTAATGGCATTGTCAATGACAATCAATCAATCATGGCATTTGTAAAGCACACTACATACCCGCGAGGGTCTCAAGGTGCTAGGTGGGAGGGGAGAAGGTGCTACTGTTCGAAGAGCCAGGTCTTGAGAAGCCTTTTGAAGGTCTGAAGGTCTTCGGTCTGCCGCAGGCTGATGGGGAGGGTGTTCCATGTCTTGGAGGCGAGGTGAGAAAATGATCTGACGCCGGTGGTCACTCTTCGGATGCAGGGGACGGTGGCGAGGGCGCGGTCTGTGGAGCGGAGCTGGTGGGTGGGGGTGTAGAGCCTGAGTCGGCTGTTGAGGTGCGTTGGTCCGGTGTTGTGGAGTACCTTGTGTGCGTGGGTGAGGAGTTTGAAGGTTATCCTCTTGTTGACATCGAGCCAGTGTAGGTCTCTCAAGTGGGGTGTGATGTGGCTGCGGCGAGGGATGTCAAGGAACAGGCGTGCGGAGGCGTTCTGGATGCGTTGAAGCCGTTTCGGGAGTTTGGCCGGGGCTCCTGCGTAGAGTGCGTTTCCGTAGTCCAGTCTACTGCTGACGAGGACCTGGGTGACCGTCCTTCTTGTTTCGGTGGGGACACCGCATTTATTTTATGTTTTGGTTTTTAAAAACATAAATAAAAGGCATTGTCATTTACTGTGCTAATAGTTTAAATGCTCGCAAATGCTTGTTCTTTTAAGGTCCGGATTTACGGCTCACTAATTAACTGTAAAAAAATATGTTTTTAATACCTTTCTTTGAATATTATTTTGAATGTTTAAACTACTGTAACCTCTCATATTTCACTATCTTGTTTTTTTAATAGACATAGTCCTCTTAACAATGTTTCTGGGATATTGATATTTGTCAACTATATGTATAAACTGTAGTAATGATTTTTTAAACTGCTACAATTTGAAGGTTTTCTCAGTGTTTGTCACTGCCACCTTTCTCAAAGGACTGAGTATGCAGATGATGTGGGGGGACATTTTGTCCTTACTTTCCTCTCCTTTTAAACACTTTATGCCCTTAAACACAGATAAAATCTAAAGCAATTGGGTAACCCAGTATCCCTTCAGAACCTGGCCATCAACAATATTAGTAACAATTGGTTCCGTCGGGGCAAACAATTTCTTTGTGGTTTTAATAAATAACAGGAATTTGGCACGTAAATGATTAAAGGACAGCATGAACTTGAACACAATAGAGGGAAAACAAATTAATCCCACTAGAAAAAATATTTTACTTGCAAAATAAGAACAAGAACAAACAATATATGTTTTTTCTTTTTCACATCATAACAAGAGGATAACCTTCAAACTCCTCACCCACACACACACAAGGCACTCCACAACACTGGACCAACGTACCCCCACAATATGCAATAATTGGGGATGTGAACTCGGGTCTTCTTCAGGACAAATAGACAAAGTGGACAGCCTGTAGAGAGAAAAGGACTAAAATGAAGGGAGTGTTCAAGTGTCTGGGACTCATTAACGAAATAGCGGGGGTGCGGACATTGCACTCACCGATAATCTTAAGCGCAGACCTCTATGGGCCCTTCCCTTTCCGACACCTCCTTCACCTTGTTGTCTTGAATGATCTTGTTTTGTTGGACACTGGCAGAATCATACTGTTGGGCCAACTAACCATACCATGCACGCTCTTCTGTGGAACATCTCAAGCTTTGCTGCATATGCCCTGGTAAAATGCTTCTCAATGGAAATACTACCACAGGAGCTGATGAGAATGCTAACTGCTTCATGGCAAGGTATAAGTTGCAAATCTGTGGGGTTTGGACTTCTCACCAGTGTTTAATAAAAAGTATTACATGCATACAAGTATGGTGCTGGGCCACGGTGCCCTAGGATTTCTTGTATAACCAGAAGCTTACTTCCAGGTTCTTCCAGGTTATTCATTATTTGTATGAAACTATTACATGCATACAAGAATGGTGCTGGGCCACGGTCCTCTAGGATTCCTTGGGTAACCAGAAGCTTACTTGCAGGATCTGCCGGGTTATTTATTGTTTGTATGATTTTTAACAACACTGTAAGTACCATGAATGTGTTCACAGCTATATGACAACAATAAAATAGATTTAAACAAGAAGCTTCCAACAGGAACTGGGGCTGTGTGGGGAGGTAACAAATATGTCTGGTCCATTTAAATATTTAGCTGGCGGTGCCCAAATGCAGCCAGTCGCACAATTAATTACTAGTGTCCTAGAGCTGCAACAGATGCTTATATGAACATACCAAGTGCTGCTGAACAGAAGTTATTCTTTCTAAATCAGTGAACAGAAACTGTAGGAGGCACATGAAAGTGTGATGGGGTAGGAAGCAAAGGGTAGTTAATTTAGTTATTATCTAAAATGTCAGTGATAGTCAACTCCTGGAAGTCTCCACCATGTTTATGTTATCAGGAGTTTTAACATGGATAAAATGTATGCATGTAGACTTTCAATCCAGTGAAAAATGCATCACATCTCTATTTATTGTATCTTCAGTAGAAAAAGTAACTTCCCTAAAGAGATCGCCATCCAGTATTTTATTAAATGGGTTGTTCTTTGCCATTTCTGCTCTACAAGACTCCTATTGCTTCCATTGAAAGGAAAACATGTTCCAGAGTGGCAAATCACGTGCAAGCTGTATACATATAACCACAGACATGATGTTTTGGGTGGTCACCCACACCAGCAGTGTGATCCTCCCAAGAACATACATATTTCTACTAGTACTATAATCATCATCCAAGACTAAAACTATAAAATGTTCTTCAATCTCGATTGTTTCTGAAGTTCAAAACATACCTAAAGCTGAAATTTATAGAACCAGTGTAAACCATGTGAATTGTAAATTATTTATAACAAATTTGGTGTCCTGGAAGGTTGCTGGCTTGCGCTCAAAGTTCAGCGAGCCAATTTGGTGTGAGTTTATACTAAATCATGATCTCCTTAGTCTCCAGGAGACATGGGCTAGAGATGCGATTCACATCAATGGGTTTAAAACCCTTGCATACCATGGCAATTGAAGGATACAGAGGAAGACCTAAAGGTGTGCTCTGTACCTACATATCCTATAGTTTAAACTTTCAGGCGGACCTTTATATAGCGGACATCTATTATCAGCTAATCAAGATTGAACTAGACAGTAAGCGATGTTTGATTTTGATTAACTTTTATAACAATATTCCAGCGTGTAGCATAGATCATGTGATTAAAAAGTTATGTAGTGATGTAAAATCTTTATGGGGAAATTCTGCCAAAGAAACGGTTGTTATTTTGGGTGGGGATTTTAACTGTGTTTTATGTTCACACTCTGAAAGTAAAATCTGTGGCTGTGAAGCTGAACAGGGGTTCAGCAGTACCCATTTTTGTCATTCAAGTCAGGGGGAGATATTCAATGAGATGTTGTGTCTTCTAGATTTAGGTTTTGTAAATTACATGTGTCCAAATCCTGTTGCAATCGGCCATACTTTGGTGGTAGGGGCTTGTGCTCTACTATAGATTTTATACTCATGTCAAATAATTATGCTTTGAGAATCTGTTCTTTTTTCATTGATGATATCTCCTTGAGTGACCATGTTCCACTATGTTTGATAGTCACTTTGTGGTTTAGTAACCCAATTAAAAGTAATAAATGTGACCAGATTTTAGACTCAATTCTTCTTGATAAGCACAATGGTTACATGTTGAAATGGTCCATGATTGTGTTATCAACCAGGTGGTAAATAATTGCAAAAACGCATTGGAAGTCTGTTTGAGTGAGTCATCAACTCCCATGGATATCCTGGACATTCTCTCTCATTCATATCCAGTTCAGTGAGGGAGGTATTGTTTGTACAGAAATCAAGTAAAATTAAGTAAATTTAATTCATCCGGATGATTGAACTCAAAGTATTCTAAAGCCTATTCAAATTTAACAAAATGCCCTCCACACTAACCCTAAAAAGCAGTTGTTATAAGACATGCTAGAGGGATGTATAAAGCAGCAATTAAGGAAAGGAAAATTATCCTGAGAAATGAAGCATGGGACTCGCTTCATACGGCTGCTTTAAACCAAAATAGCAGTGCTTATTGGAAAGCGGTTAGAACTCCTTTTCTAAAGTTGGACATTAGAGATTGGTATTACAGGGGATCAGTGGATCCAACATTTTACCAAGGTCTTTAACGGGGAAGACAACTCTAATAATAATTTAGATGAACTTTTGTCAGCCAATAATACCCAATACTCCGACTTCCAATTCACAATGGAGGAGGTGATAAGGATCATTTCAGTTACATTAGGAGGAAAAGCTCCAGGACCTGACGGTGTCCCAGTAGATTTATTCAAATCAAATGCGGATTTATGGGGACCAGTGGTTACACAGTTAGTTAATGCAAGTTATTCTGTATCCTTTTTGCCTACCTGGGTAGAGTCAATTATCGTCCACATTTTTAAAAAGGACAACCATCAGGACCCTCATGGTATAGACCAATCTCGCTGTTGGACTCATAATTTTAGCGCACCTACATTTTTGGGCACAGGAAAACAATGTTCTTTCAGACCTTCAATTTGGGTTCCGTGAAGGTGTGGGAACTACTGAACAGGGCTTAAATTTAGCCCTATTGGAGGGAAAATACACATGAGTAAAAGAAGGAAGATTATTTGTAGCTTTTGTAGTCCTCACCCCTGCATTTGATTCAGTTACACATGCTAAACTCTGGGAGATTTTAGATAAGATAGGTGTAGATCCACATATAATTCATTTTCTGAGACGCTTTTATTGTAATGCTAAGACAAGTGTACGAATTGGCATCAGTGGCGGTTGTACCCCCCTGATCCCAATTCGAAGAGGGGTGAGGCAAGGTTATGTCTTGCCCCACTTTCTTTTTAAGCTTTATTTTAATGGCCTGGAAGCCTCTCTGGTTAAGGAACAGAATGATTACCCTCGGGTAAACGGGCACCCGATACCTGCCCTTCTCTATGCCGATGACGCGGTGCTAATGTCACGGACACAAATAGGATTACAAAAGGTTTTAAATGGTTTTACTGATTTAATGATTGATTTAGGACTCCTGGTGAATACCTCTAAGACATTCATAATGAGATGTGGCAGAGGGAGCCAAAAATGTCGGGACATGTTCATGGATGGCAAAAAAATTGAGGTAACTAAGACATTTTCGTATTTAGGAAAATTATTTCACGAGGACGACTTGTGGACTCAGGCCTTCTTATCAAAAAAGTTAGCCTACCTAAGAACTATCACCGCACTTGCCCAGTTCTCAAAAACTCTAGGGAGAAAACGCCCAGTGTAACTTTTGCGGATTTATCAGGCAAAAAGTATCCCGACGGCAATGTATGGAGCAGGGGTGTGGGGTCTGGCTAATACTCAACCACTTCAGATTGTGGAAAACAATATCTTGACATACATTTTATCAATACCTAGAAGCACCTTGCCATTTGTTTGTCATGCTTATCACACTTGTCAGATCTTATAAAACTTGAGCCAGGTCTTTAATGGCATCGGGTATGGACCAATGAGGAGACTAAATTAAACAGGGATATTTTAACGCATATTTTGAAGATCGAAAAGGTTTTAATGATTCCCTGGGTCAGATATGTCCGTGATGATTTTATGCAGAATCTAGGCCATCCAGAGTATTTTACTGAACCGACCACTATGCGAGAGGCACGTAGGAAATCTCTAAAAAAGGAAGGCTTAATGATGTTGGATTTGTCACAGCTGACTACAGAGATTCCGAAATCCACTGTACAAGAATATCAACTTATTATAAGTGTTTTTAGCATTCAACCATATTCAGCAATTGTAGCTGGAGGCTTTGACAGAATTATATTAACAAGATTCAGGCTGGGAATATTGTAAGTTGTCCCACTATTAATGACTGGTCACGAACAATGACTCCATGTCCCTGTGACATTTCCTCCAAACAATCTACCGTTCATGTTTTTTTCTGTAGATTTTATAGTCACATAAGGAAAGTGTGGATTCTCCCTATCTTGAAATCTATGGGGATCAGACAGTGCCGCCCAGCAGTCATTGCTCTACAAACTTTGGATAACATGCAAGTAATTTGGAGATTAGCAATGTTTTTAAAAAAAGTGGTTAGCTTTAGAAAATCTATTGTTTATATTAACTGATTTATGCAGCATCTTTTTGGCATGTTTTAAATGTGCCCCATGTGCTATGATTTTACTCTGTTTTAACCCAATTTTTAATCTTGATGGGCATCAATAACTAACCTTAATCATGGGCTTAATGATGCATTAGATTTGTAATTATGAGATGTTTACTGTAATCATGTTTTTTGTAATGCTTTTTATGATTGTACTGTACAACAATCGAATAAAGCTGTTCTTTGACTTTGACTTTATAACAAATTATAAGGCGCACAAATAGCCAACATTTGCCAAGTTCTAACAATATGAACGCTGTCACTCAAAACGGTAGGACATAAGCTTTCTACCAAAATGGGATTCATCATGATTCTTTAATTACTTAAAAGATGTTCACAATTTTAAAGGTTAACAAGAAATTAAATGATGCAACAGAAAGCAAATGCAGCAATATCAATGCTGTCAAGGATAACTGCAAGGTGAGAAGAGAGAGTATCAGAGTATATGTACGTAAAGTAGAGGTACAGGGATATTGGACATGTTGTAAAGAGGACAGGGACAAGGCCTCCTGAGCACATGGGACCTGCAAATAGAAACAAAGTTACTCATAGCTATAGAGCTAGCCGTGGGCCTTCACACAAATCAGTGCATAAGGAGCAACAAAGAAATTGATAAAACAGTAAAGGTTGGTACAAAAAGCAGTGTGCTCACCAAGCTTAGCCATGACTATCTATCTACTATGCACTTACAGCAGTTAACTACTTCTGTCTCATATTGGGGGGTTATAAAGGCTTCATTAATGTTATCAAATACACACAACTATTGAGGTTGAATCATTGGCAGCAGCCATCCATTTTGTGGTAAAGAGCAGAACAACCTCAGACTCTCTTCAGGATTTTGGGACTTCTTGGCCTGGCTGTGGACTTTTGCACAGGGCAAGGTCAGCAGAAGAGCAGGCAAGGAGCCCTTAAGCAGAGACACAAGCTTTGTCCTAACTCTGCATGCACATCACTTCAGCAGAAAAGGTCCATGAAGATCCAAGTCAAGAAATCAGTGAGCTGCTTGGCAGATAAATAATACACAAGTTTAGGGCAGTTGACTGAAGCTAGAATAAAAGCCAACATAGAGTGAATTTCACAGTTTCATTGCTTCAGCTAACTTGTTTGGGGTCAGGTTTCAAAGCAGACATTTTATGGGATAGTAGAGCCTCAGCAACAAACTGGTGCCTAAATGTATTATGGTTTGTGTAGGTGCTGCACAATTATGAGCTATGCCCATTGACAGCTTTAATGGTAAGAACATCTACATAATGTTTGCATGGCTTTGCTCTACAGGAGAACCCTTTGAAAACTGTAAAAACAAACATGCACTGTCAAAGCCAAATGGTCTTGGCAATGCAAGAGCTATTGGCTTTGTCAATGTCAATGTGTTTCAGAATTGCATGGGCAGATGGTAGGTGTTCCCCAGGCAGATGCAGCACCCAAGCGCCCGCAGCTTATGTACTCTTTTGTGTAACCACAGGAATACCTGAATAAGGCATCCCAAATTAAATTTACCATTTTATAGAGTGCAAAATACACTATGAAATGTGTCAATTCCTTTTTGACAAGTTTGTCTAAAGTTGCCTAGTAAATCATGATATTTTGTTCACCTCTCAAGAACAGAAGGTACCTTCAGCCTTAGTGCAATTCATACTTTTGAATCTATCCCCTCTTACTGCTACATGGTTTTGTATGGGTCACTGTTGTGTCTATCTGGTTTCACATAAACATGGTATAGTCTAATCATACATACATTCCAGTCAGTGAATTGGATTTACAATGACCACCTGGATATCAAGGCCATTGAAAGAAAGTAATAAGCCAGCTCATTAGGCCTCTGTACGGTTAGCACTGGGTCATGTGGCTTGATCCCAGCAGGGTTAACTCGGCTTTTGGAGTTTCTGAGGTTGATAACATTAATATTGTTAATTTGTAGAACAGTAACAAATTATTTTAGTACTTATATATGTCAGCCTTAAAGTGTTATGTTAGAGTAGTGTCGTTTTTTCCCACTGTTATTGTTATGCTACGCATGGAGACCATGCACATGCAAAGTGCCTCTTTGGTGCCCCTGGTAGTTTGAAGTTGTAAAATTCTGAGTAATGTGAATTCACTTGGAAAGTGGCATCATCCTTTACCAAACCTACATCTCAATGGTGGGGTGCTGTCTGTTGAAAATACCTTTGTTTATTTTATTTCACAATAATCTGTTTACTGATCATTTGCTTTTAACCTGTACTTCTGCAGCATAACAAGCCATGTGTTGCTTATGCATTGTGTGCTGTATTCTAAACCACAAAACGCTTACTATACAGATGTACTCCAATGCCTAGGAGTATATTTGGTGGCATGTTACCTCTTGCAGCTTGTTTTGTTAGTAACCAGTGAGCCCGTTGTGATGTGTTCCTGTTTTTGTAACTCTCTCCAGGGTTGAGAGGGGGGTGAAAGTGAAGGAGTGCAGGGCAGCGGAATCTAAGGAGTCACTCGACCTTACAAGGCAATGGAGACAATGGAAGGAATTGCTGATGTAGTATGCGCTGTATTCTTAAATACAAAACACCTACTATACAGATGCCCTTCAGCGCCTAGGAGTGCAGTTGATGGCAGGTGGCACTTTACAATTACCATCCAGTGAATTGAAATAAGCCATTGTCACTGCCTGTTTTCTTAGTAACCAGGGATCCAGTTATGCTGTGCTCCTGTTTTTTGTAACTATCTCAGCAGTGAAGAGGGTGGTAAGAATGAGTGAGCGAAAGGCAGCTGAAATGAAGCAGTTACATGACTTTGCAAGGTATTAGAGACCATGGAGGGTTTTGCTGATGTACTGTGTGCTGTATTGTAGGCCACAAAACACTTACTATACAGATGCACTACAGTGCCTATGAATGCAGTTGGTGGCATGTGGTGGTTTACAATAACTATCCAGTAAACTGAAACTCAACCTACCCCCAGTCTGTTGTATTAGTAACCAGCTAGCCCTTTTTGATGTGTTCTTGTTTTTCGGAAGTATCTCAGGGGTGGGTAGGGGGGATAGAGAATGAGTGAGTTTAGGGCAGCTGAAACGTAGCGGTCACATGACCTTGAAAGGCAATGGAGACGTTTCTGACTTTCTTGGTCTCTCCCCCCGAATGGTCATCTGGTAATTAAAAACATGCTGTGGCTTGAAAAAGAAAATAAAAACCTCATTTATAGTCCTGTTCCATTACGATCAGAGAAGCACAAATTACCTCACTATTTCTCTCCAACAGTGCCCCTCATCTCTCCATAGCTCCTCTAGCACATGTATTTCATTTGTTTTTATAGAGCCTCTCATAGCAGTGTAGGATGTCAGAGCACTTTACCTCGCGCACGCACACACACACACACACATACACGTGTTACCATCCTTGTGGGGACTATGTGTAAATACCTGACTTGTGGGGACTAACCTTTCCCAATGTTTATACAACACACTAATAACAGAAACATGTGAAGAAAACATTAATGATACAGGATCCAGCTTCAAATTTGCAAATATATTGTTATTTAATCATGCGCACAGCAGCATCATTGTGGGGACTTGAACACGTGCTTCCATCCTTTTGGGGATCTAGTCCGAAACACTATCTGTGATTGAATACAGTCAAAGCCACATGGCTAAATGTTTATTTTATCAACAATATACACAAACAACATTATAATCTATTAATATATGAATTGCTGCATATATACTAGGTTTATACATTAAAGACAGATTATGTGAATGTGTCATAAAATATCATATCATGCTTAAGAAAGAGACTTAAAGCTGTATTTAACCTATTCATTAGTGCTTAAACTCTTAGGAGATAAGGGAACTAACACATAAAGAAATTAAGATATGGATTAGGGGTGGGCGGAATTTGCGAAAGCGACTTTTGCAAATTATCGCAAATATGTTAAAAATCTCTGCAAACAAGCGGAAATATCGCGAAGATGCGGAAGTTGTTTTCCGGCATGTTCGCGAGATTTTCTGCATGGTTGCGGGTCGCCAACTTACCCATGGGGTTGCTTGCGGGCGTGGCCATCTTGTTTTCAGTTGTCTCGCGGTGCATGATCACGAGAAAAAAGACGTGATCGCGCGACGCATTACGTCACTGCGGACGCAAACTGTCGCGAGACAGCGCAAATGGCTAAAACAATACAACATCTCATGGAGAACGCGACCGGATCGGGAAAACTTGTCGGCGAATGCGGGGATTCAGGTAAGGCGATCGCGCGCGAGAATGTATTATTTTACAGCGCGAGCAAGAACCAAATTATCGCAAAGCTGCGGAATGCGGAAATTTTGACATTTCCGCGCTCTCCGCGGAACGCGGAAATGCCAAATTATCGCAAATTCCGCGAACGGAACAGAAATTTTGCCCAGGCCTAATATGGATCCAAGGAATTTGGTCAAGTGGAACCCAGCGCTAGCTTGGTTGCTTACTTTTTGCCAAAATAGATGGTCAATTCCCCACAGAGCAAGTGGGTGAAGATCATTGTGTTTACGTCTCCATAGAAATAGTGTGTACAATCAAAAATTAAATCCCATTATAAAGAATGTGTAGCTAATGATGTTCAAGTCCACACAGAGGTTGTGTGTAATTCTAGGAATGCTCAAGTCCCCACAGAGATGGTATGTTATTATAGCGATGTTTAAGTCCCCACAGAGATAGTGCATGAAGGTGATTGTGTTTAAGTCCTCATTAAAATATGGCCCGATTCACAATGGTAAACTTAGACAAAAAGTCTAACTTTACTACTTTTGAATATTCACAAAACCCCATACAGAAAATGTGAAGCACGATGATGTTAAAGTCAAAGCAAACACAAGGAGATGATGCGCGGAGTGCTGAAACTTTTCAGTCACTCAACCCCAGTCACAGACCTGGGTTGAATCCATCATCATTCTTTATCTCACTTTGCCACCCCAGTTCAGACCCAGCTATACGCAAATCAGTCTTGACTCTGTGCCTCATGGGAACAGTCCAGCCCGAACTGCGAAGCCAGGTCTTGCCTGAACCGGAAACAAGCAACAAGGTTTCAGGTAACACCCCCTTATCAGCCAGGCTAGCTTGAATCCAGTGGCAAAGTGAGCAAGGGACCCACGTCTGGGCATACCCTGCCAATTTAGGGCAAACAAAGCAAACACAAGGAGATTATGGATGGAGTGTTGACACTTTTCTGCCACACACCCCCAGTCACAGATCTGGGTTGAATCCATCATTGTTCTTTAGCTCACTTTGCCACCCCAGTTCAGACCCAGCTATATGCAAATCAGTCGTAACCCTGTGCCTCATGGCACCTCTGGTGCTTCAAGTGGAAACAGAGCTTACGTTTAAATACAGGAATGCCCAAGTCTCCACACAGATGATATGTTTTTATAGCGATGTTCAAGACCCACAAAGATAGTGTTTTATTATAGTTTTTGTTCAATCCCCCACAAATATAGTGTCTTATTACAGCGATGTTTAAGTCCCACAGATATAGTGCATGAAGATGATCGTGTTCAAGTCCTCATTAAAATAGGGCCCGATTTACAATCGTAAACTTAGACAAAAAAAATCTAACTTTTCTTCTTTTCACTTTCAACAATGTAAATTTAGACCAAAAGTCTAACTTTACTACTTATCAGTATACATACAGAGAATGTGAAGCTGATGATGCTCAAGCCAAAACAGAGCTTATGTGTAATGATAGGAATGCTCAAGTCCCCACAGAGATGGTGTGTATTACCACGTTTGCCAAAGAGAATGTGTGTGCTTATAGACATACCCAGGTCCCCACAGAGTTAGTGTGTGAATATAGATCTGCCCAGGTCACCACAGAGATAGATTGTGATTATAGAGATGTCCAGGTCCCCACAGAGATAGTGCGTGATTATAGACATTCGGAGGTCCCCACAGAGATAGTGTGTGATTATAGACATGTTGAGGTCCCCATAGTGATAGTGTGTGATTATAGAGATGTACAGGTCCCCACAGAGATAGTGTGTTATTATAGACATTCCGAGGTCCCCATAGAGATAGTGTGTGATTATAGACATGCCCAGGTCCCCAGAGAGATAGTGTGTGATTATAGACATGCCCAGGTCCCCACAGAGATAGTGTGTGATTATAAAGATGTCGAGGTCCCCACAGAGATGGTGTGTGACTATTGTATTACCACGGTTGACAAAGAGAATGTGTGTCATTACAGTTATAGTCCTCTATTGATGAGTAACTACATGTATAAGTGACTGCATGTGTGTGTGTAGACCTAGGAAATAGTGAGTGCTATGTAGTATATTGCATTCTTCTGTGTATGGTTTCAAAAATAGTAGTCAGCATTTTAGAATGGGTGTATCAAAGTTCATATTAGAGCATCAGTATGTGCATCAGATTGTCATGTGGATGATCTCATGAGAGATGTCATGAGTGATGTCATTTGAGATGTCATGAGTGATGTCATCAGTGTTGTCACTACCATGTCATGAGTGATGTAATATGTGACTTCATCAGCAGTGCATTGCGGGTGCGTGAGTTATAGTTAGCTCAACTAAATATAACAGGTGAATTTCTCTGGTTTTATATGAACCAAATGTTCAACTAACTATAACGTCCCTGAAACATATGTTTTTTTTAGTGAATTGCAAAGGTTTTTTAAATGCTAATTCCTAACTATAACGTCTGTAAAACCTATGGTTTTTCAGTGAATTTCAAAGGTTTTTTAAATATTAATTTCATATTTTATTATTTATAAAACCTATATTTTTCTATTATATTTTCATATATTTTGGAATTCTATTATACTTCTTGTTTTTAACTTTAAAAATCATGCAATGTTTTATATCTTCCCCCAAATTGCACTCCCATACCGGTAGCGTACCAAGCTCCATCCCCACAGGAATCCTATCCGCCATATTGCTAAACTCGTAAATGATGCGCATTTCGTATCCGACGAGTTTTTGGCACCGCATCCCGCGTAACATCATGTACGCATGAGGTCACCCCAGGTACTACTTTGGTATCCTAAATAACTTTAAACAGTATATGAGAGCACGCAGAAATCGAAATTATTTTAAACATTTATATATTTATAACTGTAATAAACGTATAATATGAAAAATATATTTTGTCAAATTGCTTACGGTGCGGCCTCCTTGCGTGCTCGGTGCGCGATTGCCATTTAACCTTAAAAAAAGCATTTGATTGGTTCATAACATTTCCCATTGTAACAGTTGTACGACCCCACCCATTTTACTCATTCTCTCTTCAGCATTTGATGAGAGACATCTCTTCTGCTTAGAAAGCGTTTTTTTGAAAAGTGTTTGCCTGTATACACATATCTTATACTACACAGAACATGCAACGATCATCTTGATCAATATTCATGCTCTGTACATTAGCCTTCCACGTGTCATTTCCATGCATCTCTAACGTTCCATCAAAAAACAAATATGTTTTACACGATGCCCATGGTGTGTGTGTCTGCACATTATTGTGCTGCCTTTCGGCCTGGGTATTGCTGGCTCTAAGGAGCATCATCAGCCACAGGCAGACTGCACATCCTAGATCACATGCCATCTCATTAATGATAGTTCCGCCCTCCCGACACATGTGACACTAATCTAAATTGCACACTCTGCGAGGTCAAAACTACAAAAGAAACACACATAAGTACACTTCCTGGCCAGGAAGGAACTGAACAACGCCCAAGTCCCCGGAATAATTATTCACACCCCTACGCTGGCCTGGCGTACGCAAGCCCAGCCCACTTTGCATATATATTAATAGGATAACCACGACGCCACATGTCCCTCTTCTTCCACACAACCTCAAATGATTTGCTGCATCCACCTCGCATATCACAATGCGCAATAAAAAAAAGAAATGGATGCATGAGGTGTGCTCCATCCTGGCAATCAACACGGGCTCTGAATTGTGAGCCCTACTGCACCTCGTCTATGAAAGGAATCCATGAGGTGTACACTCTCTGCAATCAACACTCCATCTGAATTGTGAGCACTGCGGCCTGTAGTGTTTGCTCACACAAAAATGACAACAGGTAAGCAGATACACAGGGCCGCCAATTGAGCGTGCTGTGGCGAGAGGTGTGGGGTGCTTCAGCCTAGCTGCGCAGGTCCAAACAAACAATATTGCCATGTGTTATGATGTGATCTTTGTCCTCATTCAGTCACATCTCTGTCTATACCATAAGCTAGGCCTGAACCTACAGGCAGCGCTGCCCTACAAACACCTGTTGAGGGTGGTTCTGCGGGAGGGGTGGGGTGCATCACCCTGAGTGCACACGTGTAAAAAAGTGATGTTGCCGTGCGTAATGATGTGATCTCTGACCTCATTCAGTCACATCAGTCTAATTTAAAGGACCTGCTGGACCGTACTGTAGGCCTGAGCCAGCGGGCAGCGCTGCCCTACAGACATATGGCGTTGGCTTTTAGTACACTGTAGTGAGCTCCTTACTAAGTGTACATGCACACAGGCATCCGCCACTGCATTACACATGCACATTATGCTTCTAGCATGCGCTCTGTTCCTTTGTATGTGAACATTGGCATAACCTATTATTATTTAACCTTGTGTATTCTCGTGCACTCCAACTCCTCTTTGAACCACGATTACCACTAACAGTTGGTAGATCGTACTTTAAAAACGAAGGATGCACTCAACTCCTATTTTAAATAAACCATTAAATTATTTCTCCCTTTTCAGACATTCCATTCATTGCCACAAGAAGGGCGGAGCGGGAGCTGACCCCGCAATGATGCCCTGGCATTCTGACACCTTCCATCGTGGTATCAAGACACCGTCCCTGACCGGAGACCCGGTCTATCGGACAAACATACCCCGGACTAGGAGCTTGCACCAACACGTCGTGGGACACACCAGTGGTGGCAGGTGAGCAGTGAAGCCTCGGTGTGCAAGACCTACAATTGAGGACTGTGCGGGGGAAGGGGTTGTAGTGCAGCAACCTGGGTGCACAGGTGCATGCAATCGATTTTCCCGTAGCTAATAATGTAATACTATATTATCAAACAACGGCGATAACATTATCACCACTTTAGCGACAGGAAACTGCTGCTAAAGCAACGATAATGGGTTGATAATATGCCCTTGCAAATTCCCATAGAAGCCCAGGTTCACATCAGAACCTGGGCTTCTAAGGGAATTCACAAGGGCATATTATCACCCCCTTAATGCCGCTTTAGCGGCTGTTTCCAGCCGCTAAAGCGGCGATAATGCTATCGCCCTTCCTTCATAATATGGCCCATAATCTCTAGCCTTATGTATTTAATTTTAAGGACTTGCTGAACAACACTCTTTCTCGCAGACCCAGTGTCCTAGACAAACGGGTGACAGAGGGTAAACACAAAGGGCTGGGTGCAAAAGGGCAATGCTCTGTCTCCTCCTCCCTCTCTTCTTTTGACTCTCCCTCCCCCTCTCCCTTCCACCCACTCCCCCTCCCTTCCAATCTCACTATGGTTCTTTCATTCAGACTACCTTTCTTTACCTCTTCCACATAGCACACATACTTATGTTTAATTTTTGTCTTGCAGGTTTTCTACGCTGCTTCTACTGGAGTCCAACCCACTTTTTTTATTATACTTTTCTATTAAAGTTACATTTCTATTTATTTCTGTTTTAATAAAGGTTACTTATTTTTTCAAATAAATAACTGAGTGTATATGTCTTCTTTTTTTGACGACACTTGTCTATAGTTTATTGTAAAAATCATCTGTTTACAGGAGATTTTAAGGACAACATTATTCAATATTAGAGTGCACCTACCAAACATAATCTAACTGACTATTAGACAAATGAAGCCTGGGTAATTGTACAACTGCAAGATTTCTATGAGTGTATCACTTTATAACACCATAAGTACTGCCCGTGTGATTACAGAACAAATAAGGCACTGCCTAGGACCACCGAGGCTTCAGGGCCTGCCGAGACCCACGCTGCATATTTAAATAAAGACCTGGAGTGTGGTGATCCCCCGACTTCAGTTGGCCTCAATCCCCCCAAACAATTAGTAAACAATACCCGGGAAGGTGCCGCTCCCCTAGGCTACAAAACGTCTCTGTGCCCTTCCATGCCTAATTTACATGTGACATTAAGATCCCCAGTCCTACAGAGACCCAACAATATAATAATTGGATTGGCCACGGAACATTACCCACCCACCAGGGGCCTCATTTAAAAGAACGGGTGGGACCCCAGTTTTTTGTTTTTTCTTTTCTCTCCATTTTTACCATCTGAATCCCCTCTATTACAGCAATACAAGGTTTTCCTCCTCTCGCTTCAAGTAGTCGAACAAGTATTTGCTATCACAGGGTGGAAGCCATGCACCACCCTCTAATAGCAAACACAAATGTCCAGCGAATGCACACCCCGGGACATTGTATGAGCTGCACCTGAGAGGTCGCCCTCCCTACTACCATGATGCATTTGTTAGTATAAACGCATACTAACACTACTTACACACGTGTAGTACAGAGACCAGAATGTAGTAAAGAAGCAGAGTAAGTGCATGAGTAGAAACAGCTACACGAAAAAACAGGTCTTTAGCACAACGCAAGCAATTTTGAAATATTGCTAAGTGGTGCCTTCTTTTTGCCTTCTCCCACTCGTCGCCAAATTTATGTAGTGAAGAGGCAGACAGCAATGAATCCAATAAGTAGATTTATTACAAGACACCTGAAACAACCACCAACAGGAGCAGACAGCAAAGCAACCGTCTAATCCAGCATCGTGTACAAACTCCACAAGGTTCCCCTCATGACAGCCCTACATTATATCATTACATATTGAGGGCCATATTATCAAGGAACGGCATTAAAATTATCGCCGCTTTAGCGGCAGGAAACTTCAGCTAAAACGGCGATAATGGGCTTGATAATATGCCGTAGAGAATTCCAATAGAAGCCCATGTTCTCGTGTTAACATGAGCTTCTACTGGAAATCTCTACGGCATATTATCAAGCTCATTATCACCGTTTTAGCGGCAGGAAAGCGGCGATAATTTTAACGCCGTTCCTTGATAATATGCCCCTTAGATTCTAGTAGAATTACATACTAACATTCTACTATGACTTACAATGGAATACTACACAGGGCACATGACTTTACAGCAATAAGCTCATAGTTTCATCCACAAGTCTTGATACCGGTAGGGGTAAGACTTTCGCTTCCCACTCCCTATTTGTATAAACGTAAAATAACACTTCTTCTACAAATATGCTACAGCACCCAGAGCACATCACTTAACAGCAATGAGCTCACTATTTAGGCTCACGGTTTAATCCCCGAGTCTTCACACCAGTAGGGATGAGTAGTTCGCTTCCCACTCCCTATATACTATAAACGCATACTAATACTACTTACACACTTATACTACAGCGGCTAGTATCCTACACCACCCAGAGCCCATCACTTTACAGCAATCAGCTCGGTTTCATCCCCAAGTCTTCACACAGATAGGCGTAACTCCTTCGATTTCCACTTCTGGTATACTATCAACACACAGTAGCGGTCTGTAGTTTGCTTTCCCACTCCCTGTATGGTATAAACGCCTACTAACACACGTATGCTACAAACACCAGACCACATCACTTTATAGCAATGACCTCACAGTTTAGACTCTCGGTTTCATACCCGAGTGTAGCACCATATCATATCACCACAATGCCACTCTAAGCAACACCACACTTTCAGACTGTTAACAGTGATAACTATCTACTGTTGACCGCCAGTAGGTAATCCAGAACAAATTACAATAGTTCCTTGATTCTTTTGGCTTTCAAAAATTCTCTCTATTACTGTCTTTATACTTTTCCATATTTTAATATTCAAGGACAAATCAAAGTCAGAAATGCAACGTATTCTATCAACACACTTTCTAGAACAGTCAACAACACGTGGAGGTTAAAAGTTCATCAATTGTTTTAAACCTAATAATATTTTTTTGCAACTTTTTCTCGAACATTTAACGGCACGTGAGGTTAAAAGTTCACGATTATTTTAAGTTTGACAGTGCCTTCCAAATGCAAGTAGCAGGTGTGGTTGAGTTGAGCAAATTTTATCCTATAATATGTACTATAATATGTACGTGCAAACTGCTTTTTCTTAACCAATCACAAACATATTTTTCCACAAAACAAATGTGCACCCTACTTTTAAAAAACAATGCTTTTCATCTCCCAATCAGGTACCATGTTGTATGTGAAAAGAAACTAGTTCCCCATCTTTAAACATATCTCTTATTCTACGAAGGAACTGCATGAGCTACAGACATCTTTCCATACCTTCCAGCCATACCTTCAAAATGCTAGTGTGGATCATGAGGCTACAGGTCAAATGGGTGAACTGTATTACCCCAGATTGGGCAGGGAGAAGGGTCTTGGCCTAGAAAGCACCCTTTTATTTATTTGGTGTAAATCCGTTCAGAAGTTTTTGAGAAATATCGAAATTTACATATATCGTTATTTAGGAATTCTGCCATCTGATTGGCTGAGCTGTTACGAGCACAAGTTTGCTGCATATTGGTTGGGAGCGCTGCAAGCGGTTGCAACTAGGAAGTGTTGGCCGCCATTTTGTGATTCTGTCGAAAAAAGGGTGAAAAAAGTAGGAAAGAGGAGGGTAGGAGCACTGTAACCTCTGTGGGTTGTTTAGGGTGTGCTATAGAGGTGGTGCAAAGCGAACGTCTCATACCTACCGGTCTGAAAGTGCTGGGTACGGAAATTAAGTGAGGTATTGCGTAGAGTCTGATGTTGCTAAGGTTAGCTGCTGCAGGAGTCGGGCATGAAAGTGTGAGCCTAAACTGAGTGTCTTATGGTGTGAAGTCATGTGCCCTGGGCGCTGCAGCACACCTGTGGAAGTAGTGTCAGCATGTGTTTATACCTACTAGGACGAACTACTGACTGCTACTGGTTTGAAAGTCCTGGGGTACGGAAAATATGTGAGGTATTGTCTAGAGTCTCATGGTGCTAAGCTGAGGTGCTGCCGGAGTCGGGGCTGAAGGGAGTTCAAACTGTTTGTCATATGGTTTTGGCAGTGTGTGTGTCCTTGATGAGGGAGAGGATGAGCTGGGTGTTGTCGGCGTAGGAGATGATGTTGAGGTCATGGTGGTGGGCCACTTGTGCAAGGGGGGCCATGTAGACATTGAACAGCATCGGGCTGAGGGATGAGCCCTGGGGGATGCCGCAGATGATGTTGGTGGCTTCGGATCGGAAGGGTGGGAAGCGGATGCTCTGGGTTCTGCCGGAGAGGAAGGACGTGGTCCAGTCAAGGGCCTTCTCTTGGATTCCGGCTTCTTGGAGGCGTGTCTTTAGAATGCTATGGCAGACCGTGTCGAAGGCGGCTGACAGGTCCAGGAGGATGAGGGCTGATGTTTCGCCATTGTCTAGTTGGCGCCTGATGTCGTCTGTGGAGGCAATGAGGGCTCTCTCGGTGCTGTGGTTTTGTCTGCATCTGAACTGGGAGGGGTCCAAGATGTTGTTGTCTTCGAGGTGGCGGGCCAGTTGCATGTTGACGATTTTCTTGATGACCTTCGCTGGGAACAGGAGCAGGGAGATGGGCCGGACATTCTTGAGATCCTTGGGGTCCGCCTTGGGCTTCTTGAGGAGGGCGTTGATTTCGGCGTGCTTCCAGTCTTCCGGGAATGTTGCTGTATCTAAGGAGATGTTGGTGACCTTCCGTAGTTGGGGTGCGATGGCTGTTGTTGAATATGTGGTGTGGGCACTGGTCTGACGGAAATCCTGAGTGGATGGAGTTCATGACCTTGCGTGTCTCGTTGTCGTTGATGTTGGACCAGGAGGTCAGGCTGTTGGTGCGGGTGGTGGTCGCAGGGGAGGTGGAGTCTGGCGTAGTCGGGGCGGTCATGGTGTTGAAGCTGTCGTGGATGTCAGCGATCTTGCGCTGGAAGAAGATGGGTAGTGAGTTGTATATTTCTTGTGAGGGCGGGATGCCGTTGGCGCTGGCGCTAGGGTTGGAGAGTTCTTTTAGTATGCTGAAGAGCTCTTTGCTGTTGTGTGCGTTGTTATCCAGGCGGTCTTTGAAGGAGGATTTCTTGGCTGATCTGATGAGGTGGCGATGTCTGCGGGTGGCATCCTTGTGGGCTGCGTGGTTGCCCGGTGTGCGTTCGTGGAGCCATATCTTCTCCAGTTTCCAGCATGCGCGTTTTGAGGTCTAGAGTTTGTCCGTGAACCAGGTGGCTCTCTTGCTGGCATGGCTGTTGGAGGGTTTCTTGAGCGGGCGATGGTGTTGGCGCAGTCGACGATCCACTGTCTGAGGTTGTGGGCTGCGGAGTCTGGGCTGGTGGGGTCGGTGGGTGGGTTCTGGGTGAGGGTGGTGATCAGCTGGTCTTCGGTGACTTTGCTCCAGCCGTGGCAAGGCAGCTGTTGGGTGCGGTGGAGCGTGGTTGGTTTCTTGAAGGTGAAATGGATGCAGCAGTGGTCGGCCCAGTGGAGTTCGGTGGTGTGGTCGAAGGCGACGTGGTTGCCTGTGGCGAAGACGGTGTCCAGCATGTGGCTGGCGGCGTGGGTGGGTGCGGTGACGAGTTGTCTAAGGCCGAGGTTGGCGAGGTTGTCGATTAGGGTGGCGGAGTTGGCGTCGTTGTTGTTCTCGAGGTGGAAGTTCAGGTCCCCGAGGAGCATGTAGTCCGTGGATGCAAGTGCATGGGTGCTGGCGAGGTCGGCGATGGAGTCGCTGCACAGAGCCCAGGGTGCGGGGTGTCTGTAGATGAGTGTTCCTCTGAGGGTGGTGTTGGGGTCGGTGTGGATCCGGAAGTGCAGGTGTTTGGCGGTGTGGAGGGTGTCGTCTGCATGGGTGGCGACCTTGAGGGTGGATTTGTGGATGACGGCTATTCCTCCTTCGATTCCGTTGGCGCGATCCCTGCGGGTGATCTTGTAGCCGTCCGGGATGGCTATGGCGATGTCGGGCGCCGAGGAGTCCTTCCACCAGGTCTCGGTCAGGAAGGCTACGTCTGGGGTGGAGGTGTCAAGCAGATCCCAGAGCTCGATGGCGTGTTTGCGTGCTGAGCGGGTATTGAGGAGCATGCAGCGGAGGTGGTTGGGTCCAGTCCTTTGAGGTTTGGTGGCTCTGTCGCAGGTGAAGCTGCAGGTGTGGCTAGAGAAGGGTCCATGGGTCCGTTTTGGGGCGGCCTGGAAGCAGGTGTGGTTTCAGCCGGCATTGAGTGCGTGAAGGGTGCTGGCGTCATAGCGGAGTCTGGTGTCGTGGCGTTCGCAGTGGCCAGGGGTTCTGGTGCTGGGCACGGTCCAGGCGCAGACGGGCGCAGATGGGCTTGCGGCCACCATTTAAGATGGGGAGGGAGGGAGGAGAAGCTGGGAGGCGGGAGCGCTGTGGTGAATGGGCTTCGAGGGGGCGGGGTCGCAGGGGAGCAGCAGCGGGAAACGGGCTGAGGGGAATACAGAAGAGAAGAGGGGGAGGGGGGAACGGACCGAAGCGATCGCAACGGTACAGTACAGAGGGACAAAAAAAATAAATACAGGCACAAATATAGGCACAAGAGTTAAATACAAATGCAGGGAGACATGTACGGAATACTAGACCAGCGGGACACGGCAGACAGCGGGGATGAACTTACGGTGGAGTGGCAGCGGCAGCGAGGGTGGTGCTGACACACAGGTGGAGCTGTGCTGCAGCTGGGGAGCAACCTGACCTGCAAGCAGGGTCAAGGGTCACTCCTGCTGTCGCGCAGCGGCCTCTATTTAAGGCGGGGAGGGAGGGAGGAGCAGCTGAGAGGCAGGAGCGGGGCGGCCAATGGGCTTCGAGGGGGCAGGGCCGCAGAGGAGCAGCGGCAGGGAACGGGCTGAGGTGAATACAGAAGAGAAGAGGGGGAGGTGGGGAATGGGCCGCAGCGGGGGCAACGGTACAGTACAGAGGCACAAAAAAAATACAGGCACAAATACAGGCACAAGAGTTAAATACAAATCCAAGGAGACAAGTACGCAATACTAGACCAGCGGGGCACAGCAGACAGCGGGGCACAAACTCACGGTGGAGTGGCAGTGGCAGCGAGGGAGGCGCTGACACACAGGTGGAGCTGTGCGGCAGCAGGTGAGCGACCTGGCCTGAAAGCAGGGTCAGGGGTCACTCCTGCTGTCGTGCAGTGGCTGCCATTTAAGGCGGGGAGGGAGGCAGGAGCAGCTGGGAGGCGGGAGCGGGGCGGCGAATGGGCTTCGAGGGGGCAGGCCACAGGGGAGCAGTGGCGGGGAACGGGCTGAGGGAAAAACAGAAGAGAAAAGGGGGGAACGGGCCGAAGCAAGGGCAACGGTACAGTACAGAGGCACAAAAAAATAATACAGGCACAAGAGTTAAATACAAATGCAGGGAAACAAGTACGGAATACTAGATCAGCGGGGCACGGCAGACAGTGGGGACGAACTCACTGTGTAGTGGCAGCGGCAGCGAGGGGGGCGCTGACACAGAGGTGGAGCTGTGCGCAGCAGGGGAGAGACCCGGCCTGCAAGGGTGTGATGTGTGTGCAAACCTTCCCTCAGGGAATGGCCGTGAGATGTTGAGAACTAGACGACTGACCTGCACACCAACAGCGAGTACGCCTGCGTCAGGTAGCTATGTGGGGCCAACGCGTGGTGTACGACAGAACAGGGCAGGGATGGCTACATTGATGTGGACGGCTCGTAGTACTGCGTCTGTGAGTCAAGCGGACGGGCCGCAGCTGCCCCTCTGTGAGCCTGGGTGCAAACTGTTCATAACTCACAGTACATAAGCATTGAAAAACCATTTTGTGATTCAATCCGTCAGCTGGCATTTGTCTGAGGCATTTGTGAAAACATATCGGAGTTCTTTCAGTGATGGATACCCCTTTGATGCTGCCTCTCGCCACATCAGCAGGTAACGCACCCTCTTCCCACATTACCATCATACCCCCAACAACCTTCTTGGGCCTGGAAGTGTCCCTGTGCAGTTGGACAAAGAATAATCTTAGTCATGTATAGATTTACAGATAAAAAAATTATTTAAAGAAAAGAACAACAAATAAGACTGAAGGGAGTCTGGTGCTGTGGTCACTGCCACGAAGTTGGGGTCACTGCCATTTAGGACTCAGGACACAGTTACACATGTGGGATCAGCTTCTGTTAAAGAGGGTTAGTGGGACTACATGTCGCCGGCCTTGCATATTGAAATATGCCACACTGATCGAAGGGAGTGTGGTGCTGTGGTCGGTGCCATGAACTTGTGGTCACTGCCATCCAGGACTGAGGACACAGATACACATGTGGGATTGGCTTGTGTTAAAGAGGGTTAGTGGCACCAGAAGCATTGAGATGGTATGAGCCTGTGATGATGCTTGGTGTGGACGGGCCGCACTGGGAGCAATTTGTCTTGGCTATTGGACTGCGTCATGTGGAATCAGGACTCTATCTGAATTGTGAGGCCTGCTGACTGTAGTGTAGGCCAGAGATAGCGGTGAGCAAAGGCCCACAGCCACGTGCAAACGTTGGTGGCCCCACCGGCCTGCGTAGTGCAGGTTCAGTGGCAGCACGTGTCGCCGGCCTTCCATAAGCAATTGCCCCTCACTAATTGAAGGGAGTGTGGTGCCGTGATCGGTGTCACAAAGTTCGGGTCACTGACGTTCAGGAGTCAGGACACAGTTACACATGTGGGATCGGCTAGTGTTAAAGAGGGCTAGTGGCACCAGGTGCTGTTGGCCTTGCATATGGAAATATGCCTCATTGATCAGAGGGAGTCTGGTGCTGTGGTCGCTGCCACGGACTTGGGGTGACTCCTATTCAGGACTCAAGACACAGTTGCACATGTGGGATTGGCTTCTGTTAAAGAGGGTTAGTGGGACTATGTGTCGCCGGCCTTGCATATGGAAATATGTCTAAGTGATCAAAGAGAGTATGCTGCTGTGGTCGCTGCCACGGACTTGGGGTCACTGCCATTCAGGAATCAGGACACAGTTACACATGTGGGATCGGCTTGTGTTAAGATGGATTAGTGGGACTACGTGTAGCCGGCCTTGCACACATGTGGGAGCGGCTTATGTTAAAGAGGGTTAGTGGGACTACATGTTGCCGGCCTTGCATATGGAAATATGTCTAAGTGATCGAAGAGAGTATGCGGCTGTGGTCGCTGCCACGGAGTTGGGGTCACTGCCATTCAGGACTCAAGACACAGTAACACATGTGGGATCGGCTTGTGTTGAAGAGGGTTAGTGGCACCACATGCTGTTGGCCTTGCATAAGGAAATATGCCTCATTGATCAGAGGGAGTCTGGTGCTGTGGTCGCTGCCAAGGACTTGGGGTGACCCCTATTCAGGACTCAAGACACAGTTACACATGTCGGATTTGCTTCTGTTAAAGAGGGTTAGTGGGACTACGTGTCGCCGGCCTTGCATATGGAAATATGCCTCACTGATCAAAGGGAGTCTGGTGCTGTGGTCGCTGCCATGGACTTGGGGTCACTGCCATTCAGGACTCAGGATACAGTTACACATGTGGGATTGGCTTGTGTTGGACAGTGTTAGTTGGCACCACGTGTCCAAAATTCAAATTGCGAGGTCTGCTGCCTGCAGTGTAGACTGCTGAGTGTTTGTCAGTACTTGAAAATGAATTTGGTGATTGTACTAAAGCTATAACTGATATAAAAAATGTTCAATAAGAAAGGATACTAAAAGGATATTATGTAGATTTGAGGCCTGTAATAGTTACTTGCCTAGTGGACTCTGTTGTTAATGAATGAAGAAATAATTTTCATTGTGAGCTCTACTGAGTGCAGTGTAGGTGTATGATGAAAAGGTGAAATAAGTATAGAATACACTGACAAAGTGTTGAATTTTCTGAGTACAATCTTGTTGTTAGAAATTAGTATTTAAAATTGGAATTGCGAGCTGTACTGCCTGCAGTGTAGACTGCTATTCTATGTTAGTTTGCATTTGAAGATTAATTTGGTCATTGTAGTAAAGCTATAACTGATATAAAAAAAAAGTTCTTGAAGCGAGGATACTAAAAGGATAATATGTATGGTGTAGGACTGTGATAGTTACTTGCCTACTGGAGTCTTAAGTTGCATATGGAAATACCCCTCACTGATCAAAGGGAGTGTGGTGCTGAGGTCGTTGCCATGGCCTTGGGGTGACTGCTATTCAGGACTCAGGACACAGTTACACATGAGGGATTGGCTTGTGTTAAAGAGGGTTAGTGGGACTACGTGTTGCCGGCCTTGCATACCGAAATAT
Source organism: Triturus cristatus (assembly GCF_964204655.1). Taxonomy (NCBI): domain Eukaryota; kingdom Metazoa; phylum Chordata; class Amphibia; order Caudata; family Salamandridae; genus Triturus; species Triturus cristatus. The sequence goes on along the minus strand of NC_140581.1, from coordinate 64,195,810 downwards.
GCCATACTGATCGAAGGGGGTGTGGTGCTGTGCTTGCTGCCATGGACTTGGGATCACTGCCATTGAGGACTCAGGACACAGTTCCACATGTGGGATTGTTTGGCTTGTGTTGAACAGGGTTAGTGGCACCACGTGTCGCCGGCGTTGCATATGGAAATATGCCTCACTTATCGAAGGGAGTCTGGTGCTGTGGTTGTCTCACGGAGTTGGGGTGACTGCCATTCAGGACTCAGGACACAGTTCACATGTGGGATCGGCTTGTGTTGAAGACGGTTAGTGGCACCATTTGTCGCCGGTCTTCCACAGTGTAGGCCAGTCATTTGAGATGTCATCAGTGATGTCATCAGTGATGTCACTGACCATGTCATGAATGATGTAATATGTGACGTCATTAGCAGAGCATTGCGGGGGAGCGAGTTATAGTTAGCTCAACTAACTATAACAGGGGAATTTCTATGATTTTCTATGAGTGAAATGTCCAACTAAGTATAACATCCCTGAAACCTATGTTTTTTTCAGTGAATTTCAAAGTTTTTCTGGATGCTAAATTCTAACTATAACGTGACTGAAATCTATGGTTTTTTCAGTGAATTTCTAAGGTGTTTTAAATGCTAATTTCTAACTATTACATGCCTGAAACCTATGTTTTTTTCAGTATATATATATATATATATATATACACACACACACACACACACCCTTGACGTTTGACAGTAATTATTTTGGACAAACAGAGCACACTTCCAGTGCGGTTTCTTATCTTCTCTATTTACTCGTTAGCCATGACGCGTTTCAGCTGACACCGTGGCCTTGGTCACATACAGTATTACCTGCCAATAACTGGCCTTAACATAATGAGGGTCAGACTGGAAACAAGGAAAGACTACCATTAAACATAAAGTACATGGTATGTTCGTCCTACTCGAGTTTCAATCACTCTAAAATCAAAAAAGTGGTTGATAACTGAAAACACAATGTTAAGGGCATCCTGGGCATAACATATGGAAGTTTCATGTACATAGTAAATCAGACAATGCATGACTAGTATCAACGTACAGTTTCTCCACTCAGTGTAAGTGCACAACCGTGTGAATAAAGAATTATTTTTGTTGATTTAACTCAAATCAAAACTTAAGAGGGGTACAGAAAGATGCAAGAGGGGTGCAGAAATTTGCAAGAGAGGTGCAGAAAGAAGAAAAAGCGGTGCAGAAAAAAACAGCAGAGGTGCAGAAAGAGGCAAGAGGAGTACAGAAAGAGGCAAGAGAAGTACAGAAAGAAGCAAGAGAGATGGAGAAAGAGGCAAGAGGAGTGAAAACGGAGGCAAGAAAGGTGCAGAAGAAGGAAGAGGGGTGCAGAAAGAGTTATAGGGGTGCAGAAATGTGCAAGAGAGATGCAGAAATAAGCAAGAACAGTGCATAAGGAGGCAAGAGAACTGCAGAAAGAAGTAAGAAAGTTGCAGAAACAGGCAAGAGAGCTGCTGAAAAAGGGAACAGGGGTGCAGAAATAGGCAATAGAGGTGTATAAAGAGAGAAGAAGGGTGCAGAAAGATGCAAGAGGGGTGGAGAAAGAAACAAGAGGTGCAGAAAGAAGCAACAGAAAGGCAAGAGGGGTACATAAAAAGGCAAGAGAAGTGCAGAAAGAAGCAACAGAGGTGCAGAATGAGGCAAGATAAGTGCAGAATCAGCAAGAGAGTTGCAGAAAAAGGCAAAGGAGGTGCATAAAGAAGCAAAAACAGTGCAGAAAGAACCAACAGAGGTGCAGAAGGAGGCAATAGAGGTTCAGAAACAGGTCTGTAGGCAAGGGTGCTGTGTGGAGTCATTCTGGGGTTGATCTGGATCTGGAAATGGAGGTGTTCCATGGGGACGAGGAGTTGTTTGTGCTGACTGTAGCGAGTCAGAGGGAGTTTTAGTGTACAATGGTGAGTCCACCTCAAGGGTGGTTGGGGTGGTCCTTCCTCTGGATCTTGTACCCATCAGGGATGGTAGTTGTGATATCAGGTGAAGAGCTTGCATTAGTCCAGGTCTCTGTGAGGAAGGCGACGTCGGGTGTGAGTGCATTGCCGAGGTCCCAGATTTCTACTGCATGTCTGTCCAGGGAGCGTACGTTGAGGAGGATGCAGGTCATGGGTTTGGGCCCGCTGGCGTCCAGTGGGTTGGTGGGTGAAGATGCTGCTGCAGTATCGGCAGGAGAACTGGCCTTGGGTGGTTTTTGCCATAGACAGCTGGGAGTTGTCATTGCTTCCAGGGTTGAGTGCGTGGAGGGCAGCTGAGTCATAATGGTGGGTGGCCGGAGGGCCAGGGTCCCTAGTGCTGATCACAGTTGTTTCACAGATAGGAGCAGACAGGCATTCCTTTAGCTCCATCGGTGCACCATTGGCACACACGCTGCATGCAGCCACCATTAAGTAGGGGTCAGGAGGAGGGAGAGCAGCTGGGAGGAGGGAGTAGGAACACGTGGAATGTTAAGGGGCCATGGGGGACAGCAGCAGCAGGAAGGAGGAAAGGAGGGAAAAGGAAACAGCAGAAAGGGGAGAAACTTGAGAAAGGAAAGTTAAGGGAAAAGGCAAAAATAAGGAAAATAAGGCAAGAGTGACAAAAGGGAAAGAAAGGCAAAAATAAAGGCAAATAAGGCAATAGTGGTAAGATCAATAATGCAGGATCCAGGCAGAAGGAAAAGCAAAGCTTGAACATGAAGCAGAGAAGGACCACACAGCAAGAACAGCAGCTCAGGGGGGCCACGTATACCAACCTGAAGCAGCGCAGGAGGCAGAGACTCTATGATGGAGCTGCACGAGAGGAGAGCAGTTTCCTGACCAGGAGGTCAGGGTGTGGATCAGTCAGTGCTTGAGCTGTCTGGGTCACAGTGCAAAAGTCCAGTTCCACTCATTGGAGAGAACAGGGCGGCAGCTGGGACAATGGTGGCACACGCTGGGCATCACATGTAGACCAGTCTGAGTAATGCTGAACATTGAATTGACAACGTTCGGCACTTCTCCCATACTGGAAAAAGCAAGGAATGTGGATAGATTTCTGCAGCACGCAGTATAGCACACAGTGGGACCTGCTGCTAAAATTTGAGCCTGCATGCCATGCTCAGGGTTCTGGGGTCCAAACACTCTGCACCCTTTCGATGGTTGGGAATTATCAACAGATTCCTAATCACGATACTATCGAGCAGGATTTACAGCATTACTTATTCATGGTAAATATTGAACGAAAGTCTAGAAAAATGCATGTTTGCATTTTTAACATGATATAATAATGTATTGTATTCAAGAATTTGTTATAGTGCTTATTATTACTATCCCTTTGTGGGCACATTAAATAATAAAGGCATTAGCTTTTAATACTGCAGCCTTGTTGGTTTGATGATACTCACTTTTGCTGTTATTTGGTGTATCAATGGTACTATCCCTCTGTAGCTTCATTGATCCATAATGCAGACTCCTCGTTCTATGTGTCTGCATGCCTTTACTACATTAGACTCTTATTATTGTATGGCACTGTTTTAAAATCCTATCCTAATTGTGTTATATGCTGGAATTATTTTCCAAAATTCACAGTCAAGAGAATCTTGAAAAATGCATGTTTGTCTTATTTAACCAGGGATTCAGCATATTTTATTTTTATTATGTGTATCCTGGTCTATTATTGGAGTCTTGCGGCCTGGTGCTAACTCATTTTATCCTTGTGGTTTAGTATGAACTAACTAATATGTCTCTACAGCAACGTAGAAATGATATAGAAACATAATGCACAGTTTTCTATCGCAGGAATTGGGCCACATGCAGTAATTTTTTTTCACAATTCACATTAAGTAAACTATGAAACCGAAATGTAGAAGAAAATCATATATGTCTTTTAGGTGCAATGTATCCTTTTTGCCCCCAAAATGCAAATTTGGGGCAAAAACATCTGAATTTGGCGTTCTGGTGATTTTTATACTGCTACCAATGGGATTGGGGGTGCAAGGAGCTGGATGTAGGTCCTGTGGCTCATGCTCCTAAATATATAGTTGTCACTATGGAGAGACACAGTTCCTGAGAAGGAAGTCAGTGTAAAGAGACAAGGGATAAAAAAGGGGGAAGTCGTTCTTATTGGCAGGTCAGAGAGACCTTTTCTTGATGCCCTTGCACACCCTGAAGGATGTCATGCTTCATCATGGGGTGGTGATCCTCGTTGGGACAGTGCTGCAATGCCCAACGAGTCCCCCGAAGGGTCATATTATTAGAGACCTTTTGGAAATCAAGCCATAATGTGTGTGCGGGTCTCTGTGACAGGGTAAGTGGGGTGATTGACGTTTTAAAAAATGCCTAGAGGGAGTAAAGTGAAATGATTTAATGGAAAAAGCCCTATGTCATCAATAAAAATAGAAAAGGTTGTGTGCTGCTCGAGGGTGGTAATGGCCGTCGGCAGCTAGACAAGTGCAAAGTCTTAAGAAGACAGGGGTATGGGCGACATATTTTGTGCTCTGATATGGTCTCAGGAGGAGATCCTTTGTGCTTCTTCAGGACCTAGGATTGGTGAAATAGGAGGAGGGGGCTATTAGGTAGTGGTCTAGAAAGGTATCTTGCTACCACTCAATGGACCCAGGAAGTGGTCCTATCTAATTGTTATGATTGTGGAGTCCCATGAGATACGGCAGAGGTGATCACCATCACTATGGTTGTGACATGCAATAAAGGTTCAGTAACCTACCTGACCTCTTGCCAGCTCCTCCTGAGACAGTTTTTGGTGTTGGCAGCCAATCGGAATCAAGCTTGTGCTTGGGAGGGTTTGCGGAACCACCGCGGTCACCAGTTATATAAATATTTTTAAATATGAATATTTCAGGAACTACTGAATGGATTTAAACCATTTAAAAAAAAGGTCGCTTTCTGAACCAAGAGCTGCGTCTTCCCAAATTTGCTGTAATTCCATTTAGCAGTTCAGGCTGTAGCATCTTCCAAAATGTCCTATGGAAATTAACATTGAGAAAATGTGTTTTGGGACCCCCCATTTTTTGCAGCCCCTGCTTGACAAATCACCCCAAAAATGTAAAGGACAGGAGCTGACCGAAGCGCCCCATTAGTTTTGAATGTTGTTTTGAAGATTCATCAAACGGCGCCAAAGATATTGGCAAATCAAAATATGCTTTTCCTATGGAAACTAGGTTCTAACTATAACTACCTACTGGCGCTGACCAGTAGGTAGTTATAGTTGAGAGGGTTGACAGACTCTTGAGCGTGATTGGCAGGCGCCTGAAAATGCAGCTTGGTCTCAGCTTCCCCGCAGTTTTGAAAGACTACGGAGCGGGGCTCTGCATGAGGCAGAAAAGTCAGGGTGAGTGGCGGCCTGAAGAGGTGACAAAGAAACCAAAGAACATAAGTACTGTTGAAAATTAAAACTACCAGTGTGTTTGCTTTGTGAAATACTGATTACCAGCAGTACTCGCTGATCAAGCTGTCAATATTCGTTTACTAGGACACCAGCATGATGGGGAAAGCATTGTGTGCATGCTTTTATTTGCATGGACTTTAAAGCAAATGTTTGTAGATTGACAAAGGCTGCCATTGCTGAAACGCGTCTCTAAGGCTACAGTATCAATAAAGATGGCAGATCCGCTGGAGGTGGAGAAAGGCAGAGCAGCAACCATCCAGCCCCCGTACTTGGTACTCAACAGGCTTGCAGGGATCAGGCTCAAAGGTGCTCGCCATGGCTGAGAGGGTTGACAGACTCTCGGGCTTGTTTGGCAGGCGCCTGAAAATTGATTCATATATACGGTTGCTTCTGCAGCAATGGCGCACTTGAGAGACAAGAAATCAGAAATCATGCACAGGTAGGAGCGGGCACTTGAGCAGCCTGACGCGTTTCGGGTATGTATCTCTTAATCATAGGCTTGACTCCAAACAGTTACTTTGCCACCAGACTTTTATTTAAATACACACCTACCAATGGGCTACTCAGATGAGTCTCAGCACCTCCTGAGCAATGTAGTCCCTGTAGCCTGCATTTACCCAAATGTGGTTGGAAACAAAAGTCAATATTAGCATTTAGATGAATACTAAAGTGTCCGTTCATGCCCAAAATCAATGCATGTCTCACCACACATTGGCATCGTCAAATTACATGTCTAGTTGCCCCTTATAAATCCTCAGGGTGGTGCAGCCCTTCACGCCTGAAGTCAGCGTGTATATCTCAAGGAACGGTTGCTTCTGCAGCAAGGGCGCACTAGAGAGACAAGAAATCACGCACAGGTAGGAACGGGCACTTCAGCAGCCTGACGCTTTTTGGGTATGTATCCCTTAATCATAGGCTTGACTCCAAACAGTTACTTTGCCACTGGACATTTATTTAAATACATGCCCTCCAATGGGCTACTGAGATGAGTCCCAGGGCCTGCTGGGTAATGTAGTCCCTGTAGCCTACATACACCCTAATGGGGTTGGAAACAAAAGTCAATATTAGCATGTAGATGAATATTAAAGTGTCTGTTAATGCCCAAAATCCACGCATGTCTCCCCACACATTGGCCTCATCAAATTATGTGTCTAGTTGCCCCTTGTAAATCCTCATGGTGGTTCAGCCCTTGACGCCTGAAGCAGGCTTGTAAGCATCAAGGAACGGTTGCTTCTGCAGCAAGGGCGCACTCAAGACACAAGAAATCATGCAAAGAGACTACATTACCCAGCAGGCACAGATGTGGGTGATGTACAAATCTGCAAGGCAAACCACGTGCACATTAATGGAATGATAGTGTTGTCTGTTCCTCTACACCTGCTCACTGTTGTGTGGTGGGACCAATCCAATATGTTTCACATCTGTTGATCGGATTACGTTGGGGATGTGACAAAATCCAAAGAAATCTGCTTTCACATTGGCCAAATTGTAATGTTGTGGAAACTTGATGTATGTACCAATGTGCTTTACTAGAGGGCCAGCTGAACTCTGGTTGTGACATACCACCTGATGTGGCAATTGAATTGAAATGTCCCAGCAGCTAAGAAATATAACGCATCCAAAACACCTTCACAAGTGGCTTGACATCATGAGGATAACCAAGTCCAAGTGAAATGTCTGGCTTAAGGTGCTCTGTAAGATCCAAAATAGTTTGGCGATCCACACGGTATTTCTAGTTTACATGCCTGGCTTGCATGGTCTGCAGAACAGGGAAAGGTCTAAACACCAGAGGCAAGCGGCTCCTCCCCGGGTACCTAGGTTAGAGACAGAAGCCACATGTACAACTAAGCCAGGAAAATTATGTAAAAAGGGGTTACCTGGATGGGGAATGTCTATGTAATATATTTGGAAACTACATGAAGAAAACCAAAATTGGCTTCAAACCATTACTACTTACTTCGACATACATCACTTGGCTATCTCACATAGGCACAGAGGCAAGTCAAGACATCAACATATCATTCAAAATGTCTACAGGACGAAAGAGTCAGTTACATGACTTAAGTGTGTGTAATACTTCTCATGAAGAAATAGCAAACCATGTCTGACAGAGACAACACAACCGGACACTATATCCTGCTTACAATGGTCAGCAATGTGTGCAATGATTGTACAACTTGTAGGTGCATCCTCACAGCTTATACCAGTGGTCAAGGTACACAATTTGTCTAATGAATTCCCAAGTGTTGAAAATACACTGAAATATTTAAGACAGACATGTCTGCAAGGATGGCGGTTACCCTATATAGTGAAAATGTCTCCTGGATGCTCCTAACATCGCTGGTCGAAGATAGCAAAACTGATGCACTCGCCTGAAGCGGTCTCTCCCATAGGCTAATGTTGTGGAAAATGACCGCGGCAAGCCAATCACTGTGCATGTATATGCAAATGACCATGTCTACAGCATACATTTACATTTTCAATGTGAAAACATACTCAATTGCCTTCTGATACTGCAGCCATACTCAGCTCATCGCCATCTGCTGCTGTGTATCACCTCTGCGAGCAACAATGCCAGGCAAGACAGGTGAGAGGGCTTCTGCCTTCACTACGGAGGAATTAGAAATCATGGTTGAAGAGATCCTTCCCTTGTATGCCCAACTTCATTTCTTTTCAGAGGAGCAGGCAAGATTTGCAAGATGTTTGTTGCTCAACGATGTCTCAGACTGTACATGTCTTGTGATTTCAAACTTGTATGTAGTGTTCTATGATCAACACATATCCGCACGTCATATTTTGCCATCTCAGGCTAAGTCATGAATGTTATGGATGACGTATGATTGTGCTAACCATGAACAATTTACACTACAATGTGTCTGACTTGCAACAACTTCCTACTCACAATCATGCATGATGCATTTGTCAGAGTGCATAAGGTTGTAACGCATAAGTTAAACTAGTGTCAGTTAAACCCAAATTTGTGATGTTAATGATGAAATAGTAGCCAATGTGTATGTGTATGAAGAATACTGATATAATTTGATGTCATTATTCACTACAGTTATTAGAAACAGGTCAGAACAATCCCTACAAATGTATGTGACATTGTCAAATGGAGTAGGGGCAGGCTACTCATTCTCTCCCTCTGTTGTATCAACACTGCTCAATGCCCACCTCAAGCAGTGTCATCGGAAAGCCATCAGCCGGAAATGAGGTCCTTGGAAGTCCATCCCTGTCGCAGCAGCTATTGCAGAAAAAGTTGGGAGGACCTACAACGTCGCACAGTTCCAGCTTGGACGGTCCTTCCCACGTTTTAGGCGCATGCACGGGACCATGAATGCCAAGTTGGACCATATTCAGGTAGTGGCCTATACAGAGCAACATGGGCTGTTGAGAGCTCAACAGCAGCAAAGAAGGGGGTGAGTAATATACTTCAGAGAAAACATACAACTTGACACCTTTTGTACATAACTCGCAATGTCATTCACAAGTAGCAGAATTGTGGATGCTTAACAAGGGTTTGTCTGCTTGTGTAATGAGCAAATTAAATATATGTCTGTTAGCATGGCCACAGGTGTCTCTGACCATTGTGATGTTTTTATTTCAAGCTCATTCTGCCAATACGATGTATTGAAAAGTAAACCATTGCGTAAATCACAAGGGTGTATAATCTGAAGTAACATGGTAGGTCACACCAATGTCATGGTTTAATCTACAATAAAGTCTTACAAATGCAAATATAGATGATGGAACCAATTAAAAAAGTCAACTGAAATGAAAGTATACCTTTACATCTTTTGGTATTCACAAAGGGCATTTACTACTCAGAAATGTCCTTTGTGAATACCAAAATTTGAACTTTATGACTTTCAGTATTCACAAAGGGCATTTACGGTAAATGCTCTTTGTGAATACCAAAAGCCATAAAGTTAGACCTTCATATTATTTTACCTTTGTGAATCGGGTCAACTGTATTGAATGAAAATAATATGATGATGATGTTGAGCAGGACACACACCTGCTCAGAGGAATGACAGTAAAGTATCAATATTTGATGTACCATACTGGTCATCTGCCATAACCCCACTCAAATGTCAATACATGTGAGTACTGTTGATACACCACCTTAAATCATATGTTCAATAGTGTGTCCATGTTGCATCAATCATGTGCACACATCTCAAGGCCGACACAAACATTATACTGTGGTATCAGTTGAACTTTGACATGAGGTGTCCCTTATCACACTAGTGTGTATGACTACAAAATTCTCAGCATTACTAAAACATTTCAAATACCAAATAACCATTTAACATTAGATATGATGTCCTATATATATATATATATATATATATATATATATATATATATATATATATATATATATTACCTACTGGCGGTCGCCAGTAGGTAGTTATAGTTAGGACCCTGTTTCCATAGGAAATCCGCAACATTCTATTTGGAATAACTTTGGCGCCGGTCGACGAATCCTCGCGAAATTTTCAAAATAGGTGGGGCGCTACGCTCCGCTCCTACCCTGAAAGTCTCGGGGGGATTCGTCAAGCAGGGGCCGAGAAAAAAGGGGGGTCCCAAAACGCGTTTTCCCCATGCATTTTTCCATAGGACCTTTAGACACAGCTACAGCCCGAACGGCTGAACAGAATTACTTGAAATTTGGCAGAGAGGTAGCCATAAGGTCAAGGAAGTGCCTTTTGCAGGTCTGGTGTAAATCTGTTCAGTATTTCCTGAGAAAATAGCATTTAAAAGCATATATATATGTGGGCGGAGCCTAACCACACATCTCATCCTGAGATCTGATTGGCTGTCAGCACTTCATCCAAGAAGTGTTGGCAGCCATCTTGGGACCAATATACATGATAGCACCTCATTAAAAAGCATTGCAGTTAATAGAAGGTTTTAAGACTTTAGTTACATTATAAATCATTTGTTGATGGTACCATACTCATTTTAGGAATTGTGGTATGTTCTAAGGTGATTTCACCATGTGAAAAAGCCTTCTGCTGGGATATCATGATTGAGAGAAAAATATTTTCTCATGCTTTTACCACAGAGGTTTGGAAGGTGATCTATAGGCTAAACTGAGAGCTTATTTTCTGTAAATTCACATTATCTTTCTCAGTCATGTGAGAATGAAGTCTGACATTCTCAGTAAAACATGTACATCCAACAAGGGCAGAGACTGTCAGTTGATTCCTTTGTGTTCTACTGCAGCTTCCCAGAGTGTTCCAAAGAACTACTAGAGCGCTAACAGTCCTACTTATGATAAACGTATGGCACACCTGAAGCCATCTTGCTTGGATTAAAGTGGTAACTCTTAAAACATTTAATTTAAAAAGGAACAAAATGAGGGGGTTCATTTTTCCATAAAAAGTATGATTAGTGCTGCAGAAAGAAAAATTAGGGCACATTTTGAGTGACTTCTCAAATCCTCTTCTATTTCATTAAAACATTCTGACATGCAGACTGAAACATGCACTTTCAATACCAGCAGCAGTTTTCCCTGGTGAGCAGTAGCTTTACTACAGTGATCTAATGAGCAAAAAGAGTGCTAACATTCTGAATTTATGGCAAATGTGTGACACATCTGAATGCCTTCTTGATGGAATCAAAGTAAAAAACTGAAAGTATTTCCTACTGAGGAGACTGCAGTAAATGAGGAAATTAGGAAACTTCATAACAAATAAGTCTCCCAAGATGGCCACCAGAGACAAAAGAGCCCAAATGTAGCCCAAATATCACCCAGATGTAGCCCAAGTATAGCCCAATGACAGAATGTCCCAGAATGTTCTTAAAAAGAACTAGAGCGCTTACTGTCTTCATTATGACAAAAGTATGGCACACCTGAAGCCATCTTGATTGGAATAAACTGGTAACACTTAAAACATTTAATTTAAAAAGGAACACAATGAGGAGGTTCATTTTGCCATAGAAATTATGATTAATGCTGAAGAAAGAAAATGAGGGCACATTTTGAGTGACTTCTCAAATCCTCTTCTATTTCATTAAAACATTCTGACATGCAGACTGAAACATGCACTTTTAATACCAGGAGCAGACTTCCATGGTGCAGTAGTTTTACTACAGTGATCTAATGAGCAACTAGAGTGCTAACATTCAGAATTTATGGCAAATGTGTGACATATCTGAATACCTTCATGATGGAATCAAAGTAAAAAACTGAAAGCATTTCCTACTGAGGAGACTGCAGTACATGAGGAAATTAGGAAACTTCATAACAAATAAATCTCCCAAGATGGCCACCGGAGACAAAAGAGCCCAAATGTAGCCCAAAATCACCCAGATGTAGCCCAAATATAGCCCAATGACAGAAGTGTGCAAAACACTTATTATTTTGTGTTTTTGCAGTGTTATATAGTGCAGACTTGTCAGGTATTGGAGTGCTTTACATGAGCATTGGTTACATCACACAAGAACAAATTCATTTTGGTTGTAGACATGGGGAGACTAAGTGATTTGACCAGAATCACAGAATGTCGAGCTGAAGCAGAAACTGCAACCTGGTTCCCCAGTTGCAAAGTCTGCAGTTCTGGAAGTAACACCACATCCTCTCCCCTAAGTGCAACATTTAATCAAGTGGTCAACTGGATAAAAAAACATAAAGATAACAAATAATTTAAAAGTGCTTTGTCGCTATTTGAAAACTCAGAAAATATGTCCTTATTTTAGTCTTTTAGAGCACTAACCATAATTTTGATGCCAATAAGACCCTCTCATATATGTAATTTCTAAAGGAAATGCTCTAGGTATTACAGTTTTGATTACATCAAGATGATGTCAGGCGTTCCACACTTTTGTAATAAATATAGAATGTTAGCAATCTAGTTGTTCATTAGGATACTGTTGAGAGGCAGAGGCCAGGGGCACGGACTCTGAAAATTGAAGGCAGGTAGGAGGGTGCAAAGTCAACAATTTAACCACACTGAGCAGGCAGGAAGGGCCGTGGAAGCACAACAGACTATGGAGGGCAGTGGAAAGGGGGGCAGGGGCAACAAACCAACAATACAGGACTTGCAAGAGAGGCTGTTGGAGGGAAGATCTATTACGGGTCAAGGAAGCTAGGGGCGGTCCCCAGATCCCCGGGAGTCACCACAGAACTGAGCAGGAGAGTGAGTCAGGGACAAAAGGGGCACCTTAATTTGAGCCGGGGTGCCTAGGAACGCTTGCTCCAAAAATGAAGAAAACAGACATATGAGACATGGAATTGGAGGCAGAATACAATGGCAGTTTAATTTGAAGATGCAACTTCAAAGAAACCGCAGAATAGAGACATAAAGTACAAAATACAGAATCCAGATAATCATACAGCTGTCATAATATTCTCTGTATCTCAATTAATGTACTGACAGAGAGAGAGAGAAAACACATCTATAAATGCATCATGAGAAACAAGTTACACCAAGGAAAATGTTACCTAGGAACACTCACGTTTACTCTTAGAGCAAGCATTCCTGCAATTACAATACAAAATCTTTTAAATGCAAAAGTAAAGAGAACAATGGTTAAACATAACATGACATTTCATATAGGTAAAATAGAATAAGATACTTCAAGCAAAGCAGAGCAAGACATTTTAAGCAAAGGAAGACAAGAGCTCCCAGCTCTTGGGGAAAACCTGCACTGCCTGTTAACCTACATACAGACGGCGAGGTAGTCCGTCGATATCTGCGGGTGCTCCCTTTTTATATCATTTTGTGGGCTCCTTTGCACGCTACATCTACCTACGTATGCTACCCAAAAGCTTCGTCTGCAGATTTTACCAGACATTTCGTCATTTACCCACTTAATGCTGACAATGGACTGGGTGAAAAGGTCAGTCTCTCAGGCCAATCGCTTATCGTAAGTTCCATAGAGCAAGCAGAAAATAATGGGTATTGTACGGGAATTCAATATATTCATGTATAAAATCTCCTCAGTTCTCCTAACTTGACGCTCTGCGGTTGCCACTTCCTTAAAAGCGGGAAACCTGCCCAGGAAGCAAGTACCAGTCCAGGATGCAGCCTACTGTATGTCGACAGCTTCAGGGGGATGTTGAACTTTGATACCGAGCACGGAGCACTCGGGTAGGGTGGGGGCTACTAGTTTGGATCAGAAGGCCTCGCAGACCTGCCTTCAGACTGCTATACACTAAAATTGCAGAGCTATGGTCAATTTAACAAAGAGGCCTACATATTGAACAGAAGGGCCTACACAGGGGTTTTATGCTGGCTGAGTGGTAAGGATGTCTCAGGATAATTATATAGCAACACAGGACCCGCTGGTCAATTTAATACGGCCTACAAATGCAGCTGGCAGGGCAAGGACAAGGGTCTCATACTTCAGGTGTGGACAGAACGGGCCAGGGGCCCCCTGTGATACAAAATCAACCCTCCTTCAAGGCTGTGGCAATGTAATAGACCATTGTGGGCAGAAGGAAGAGGCAATGGTAGTACAACCATACATGCCAACAGACCCGATTCAGCCAGGAAACGTCCAATGTTTTTAAGCTCAAATGGGCTTTATTTGATCTGTCTCCTGTCTACAATATCCTCTTTTTCAATGTAACTCAAAGGGGAAAATCAATACCCCAGTTTTTTTTCAAAATCTCCCTCTTACCAAGTTCAAAATGTTCGCAAGTATGGTACATTGGATCATGGAAGGAAATGGGATAGGGACATGGACTTGGATAACAGAGGACAGGAGGGACATGGAGAGGTGCACCAAACTGACCCTGCAGGGCAGGCATCAGGGTTTGCAGCAGCACAATACACCACACAGGGCATGCAGGACGGGAGTGCAGCACAACAATCCATAGAAAGCAAGAGGGAGGGGACAGGACCATGCACATGGACAACAGAGAACAGAGGGGCAAGAGGCAATGGTAGCTAGCTGACCATAATGGACAGACAGGAGAGAAAGCTGCAGCATAACAGACCATAAAGGGCAGGAGGGACGGATCAGGGGCATTACAATGGAACAGACAAGCCAAGCGGGAGGGAGTAGTGCTGGGGGCAAGGGGGCAGGGCAGGAGCAGCAAGATAGCCATGGAGGTCAGGCAGGATGGGCACTAGAAGCAAGACACACCATGAAGAGCAACAGTGAGACTGTGATGGCATACACACAGACCATGGAGGGAAGGTGGGAGGGGGTCAGGGGCAGCTAACTGACCACACAGGGAAGGTGGGAGGGGCCATGGCAGCACAGAAGACCATGCATGGCAAGTGGGAGGGTTAGTGGCAGCACAATGGCTATGATGGGCAAGAAGGAGGGTGGAGGGGCATGCACAAAGGACGATGGGGGATAGAAGGGAGGGTCAGGACCTGTGCACAGACAAGAAAGTTCAGGGGAAGGGACCTCACAACAGACCACACGGGGCAGGCAGGAGGAGCAGTTGCAGCACAACAGACCAGGGAGGGCAGAAGGGTGTGGCAGTACAATGGACCATGTAGGACAGGAGGAAGAGGATAGGGGCATGGCATGTGGACAGGCAGGGTGGAGGTGGCAGGGACAGGTTACAGTCATCTGACAATGCTAGGCAGGTGGGAGGGGAGTGGCAGCTCAACAGAACACTCAGAGTAGATAGGAGTGGCAGGTCCATGGGACATGGTGGGCAAAAAGGATGGAGCAGGGGCATGCACAAAGACATTGGAGGGCAGGGGGAAGGAGAATAGGGGCAGCAAGCTAAGCACAGAGTTTAAGCAGGAGGTCAATGATGGGGCATAGAATTGGGCAATGGAGGGCAGGAGGAGTGGACTGGTACATCATACTAAATTGAGGGCAGTGGCAGCACATCAGACCATGCATGGCAGGAGGGAGGAGGCTAGTCCATGGATTCACACAACAGAGGATAGGGAGGAAGGGGATGGGGCAGCAAGCTAACTGTTCGGAGAAGGCGGGTATTAGGAACTTTATTGTTTTTAAAACATTGTGTCTGTGCGAACTACTTAAAATATGAACAAGTATGCAGCATAATCTCACTTTTATTCAGGAAGAAGAGGACGTTTGTGACTGTGACTCCGGGCTCACTTGGCAGAAACACCCCCTGACCCTCCACCCCCTATCGCAAAATGTAATGCCCGTGAAAAGGGTAGGTGAACACAGTGTTATATAGAACATAGTCCTGAGAGCACGATTGAAAATGAAAACTAGATATAGTGTATGGTATAAACTATGCACCAAAAAGTGTGATATAAGATGAACCGGGCGTGAAATATAATATGCAATACATTGTGCGCAATGACAGATTCATTGGAGAGCGCGAGATAGCACAGGCACTAGCGCGTGCTATGCGATATGCGCCTTGGAGTGTAATATGCACAGGGCAGTGTTGTGTAACCTAACTAGTCTCTAAAGTTGTAATATAAAATATGTGCTGGGGAGTGTAACGTTGCTTATGCACTGTGACAAAGATATGGATCCCAGATTGTAATATGTATGGCATAGCACTGTGCGTTATAACATAGGCATCGAGAAAGGCACGTTAGATGGGGCAATATAACCCGTGCGAAGAAAAGTGTGGCATGACATATTCACGGGGTGGTGTTACAGTGCACATGGGCTAGAGAGTGTCATAGCATATGCACTAGCTAGTGGAATACAACACAGAGGTGTGTGGCACTCGGCAGGCAATGGTGGGTGTAACACAGCATTGGGCTCTGTCAGGAGCACGCTGTGACTCTCAAGTGATGTTCGTCCCCTTTCCAGAGAGTAAAATAAAAAGTATTACACATCCGGCAGTGGATGTGTGTTTTATTAACCGTGAGGGGGGTTTCTTGCATAGTTTTGGTCGAATTTTTGTCGAATCCCCTTTGAATGGCTTGGTGTGCATGTGTATTAAATGTGCCCGTCAATAGCTACCCATGTTTGTATAAATAAACGACAAGGGTGTCTACCAGGATTAGGCACGGTAGGGCATCAGACATGTCAGAGCTTCACTAGTGGTGTAAATACATTCCACGTGGATTCATTGCATGCATAGTCGCCTTTTAATGAATATCACGCAAATCGTCATGGTGATAGGTACGTACGGTTTGTCCAGCATGTCCTAGGTGTGTCTATGAATATATATTTTTTAAAAATAATAAAAAACAGTGGCCGGCCCTGGGGATTGGGGTCAAAAAAATATAATTAGGAGACTGGCCCTGGGGGATGGGGTCATCAGGGCCAATAAATTAGAATAAGAAGGGGAACCAAACAGCCCCCCTTCTTAAAAAACTAAAATAAATAAAAGACTGGCATCGTGCCGGAGGCCATGCCCCCTCCGTGCAGCACTCTGCAAACGCGCCCCCAACAGGCATCTCCAGTATGCGCCAGGGAGCTGCGCTGCAGCCAGGTGTTCTGAGGCCAAGCCCCTTTTTACACCTCTCTGCAACGCAGCTCTGTGGCGCTTACTGGAGGTACCTAGTGGTCTAGTTTGACCCTAGGGACCCTTAGGATTCAAGGGGACTTAATCTCTCAACTTAGAACAGCCACAGGGTACGTTTACACAGTGGTGAAGGGAGGGGACGGGGCCTGAGGTGACGTGTGCAAACACGCACTATGGCACGTTTTAAATTGGGGATATAATTTCCCTTCAATACTGAGGGCCCCTGGGGGCTAACTAGCCCACCAAGTGCTTCCAGTAAGCGCCACTGAGCTGCATTGCAGAGAGGTGGTCCAGGCCGTGCCACTTTTTACACCTCTCTGCAACGCAGCTCTGTGGCACTTACTGGAGGTACCTAGTGGGCTAGTTGGACCCTAGGGACCCTCAGGATTCAAATGAACTTAATCTCCCAACTAAAAATGGACACAGGGCGTGTTTACACAGTGGTGAATGGAGGGGACGGGGCCTGAGTTAACGTGTGCAAAAACGCCCTGTGGCCTGTTTTAAGAGGTAGTTTTAATCCCCATGCCCTATTATATACTAGGGGCTTACAGAGGAGGTCATGCTAATCACAGGGGGACCCCAACGCATAATGTTCCCTAGTGTATGTAGGTGTTTTCACTGTATTCTAAGTGTCTTTTAACATTGCACTGGCTCTAGGACTGGTTAGTCAGACTCAGTTACCACCAGTATCCGTCTGAAAAAGTTGAGGGTACAGGATGATTTTGCAACAAGGCTTCTTTCTGCTCTTCTTTTTGTTCTTTCTGCACGTTATCCTTCTTCCTGCACTTATCTTCGTATTTGAGGACTTCTGTTGCTTCTTTCTGCACTTCTTTTGTTTCTTTCTGTGCATTTTTTCTTCTTTCTTCACATGTCCTATCTCTGTAGGCATAGTTAGAAATTAGCATTTAAAAAACCTTTGAAATTCACAGAAAAAACCATAGGTTTCAGGCACGTTATAGTTAGGAATTAGCATTTAAAAAACCTCAGAAATTCACTGAAAAAACCATAGGTTTCAGGGGTGTTATAGTTAGCTGGACTTTTCACTTGTACAAAACCATTGAAATTCCCCCGTTATAGTTAGTTCAGCTAACTATAACTCGCGCGCCCGCAATGCACTGCTGATGACGTCACATATTACATCACTCATGACATGGTCAGTGACATCACTCATGACATCACTGATGACATCTCAAATGACATCACTGATGACATCACTGATGACATCATCCTTGTGATAGAGTGGCAGACCTCCTCTCACCCTAATATAACCTTTGATACACACATTCAAAAATAGAGACTAAAATTTTCAAAACAATGGACATACCAATACCAGTTACAACAACCTCTTCAGTAATTCTAAGATCCACATACACATCCACTCATTCACCAACAGTCCTATACAGTCACTCATACATGTACTCACTCATCATATGTACTCATACACCTATACATCCTGTTACACAATGCCACTCATCCATAGAGTTACTCACACACATAGTCACTCATGCTAATAAAGAATCAAACATACATTTACTTGCATATACAGTTATACACCCACCACCATACTTACTTCTACGGAAACTTACACATACTTAGTCTTTTAAACAATCACTTATAGAAAGACATACTTATTCATACAGGAACTCTTTCAATCTCTCACTCTCACATATACTCACATATATACACCAATAGTCACATATACTAGTTTAAAACATATGTAGTTACTCATAAAGACACTATTGAGATAGTCATTCACTCACTAACACACCCATACACACACTCATCCACCCATACAGTCCTGCACACATGCTGTGTTCAACCCATGCAAACAGTGAGTCACTCATTCATGCACCTATGCACTACGTAATACCCCCCACCAAACCATGCAGACACTCAGACTGATACTCAAAAAACCAACTAATAATTTATATAGACACCCATGTAGCTACTCACCAACCCATGCAGCCACTTATACACAAAGTGAGAGACTGATACAGATATTTACATATTTAAACATTACTCACTAAGCCATGTATTCACTATGATACACTTAATCAGTCAGTTACACAATCAATTTTTCAAAAACAAATCATCCATTTAGACACTTATATACCCATTTATTCTTCCATCGACCTTGAGATATACATATATAAAACATATTTAATTTTCAGAAAAACACACATTCACTGGATGATGTCATCAGTGATGTCATCAGTGATGTCATTTGAGATGTCATCAGTGATGTCATGAGTGATGTCACTGACCATGTCATGAGTGATGTAATATGTGACGTCATCAGCAGTGCATTGCGGGCGCGCGAGTTATAGTTAGCTGAACTAACTATAACGGGGGAATTTCAATGGTTTTGTACAAGTGAAAAGTCCAGCTAACTATAACACCCCTGAAACCTATGGTTTTTTCAGTGAATATATATATATATATATATATATATATATATATATATGTATCTTATGTGTAGCATTATTTGTAGGTCTTGTTTGTGAAAAAATGTTTGGTGTAAGTGCGTGACTTGTGGAATATTTTAGTTAACATTTACAACAGAGTAAACAGGTATGGTAGAAATGTGAACAGAGGGACACAATACATTTCATTTTAGCTTTGAAAGATTGAGATCACCTGAAAAAGATGGTGTTAGTACATATAAGCCAACTGACTTACCAATACATGATGGCATGACTAGATTATGCACAAATTGAAATATAACTTTAAGTAATAAGGTATGTTTTAAAGTTTATTTTTACATGAAAAGAAGCTACCTTTTTTAAGTGGATCCTCCTGAGTCAAGGAAGACAGTCACCCACGCATTCATCTCCAGCAGACTAGACTATGGAAATGCACTCTATGCCGGCATAAACAAGTCCCTACTCCGGACACTACAGACAATACAGAACACAGCCGCCCGACTCGTCCTCGGCATCCTCCGGCACGCACACATCAGCCAACACCTAGAAAGACTCCAATGGCTCCCAGTGGAGAAAAGAGTCACCTTCAAAATCCTCACCCACACTTACAAATACCTACACAACAACGGACCCAAATACCTCAACGACAGAATCAACTTCCATGTACCCAAAAGAAACCTTCAATCGTCCAACCTCGCACAGGCTGAAACCCTGCACATCCACAGAGCAAGAGCAGGCGGAAAATCGTTCTCTCACATTGCAGCTAAGACCTGGAACGAGCTACAGGCAGACATCAGATGCGCCCCTTCCCTGAACATCTTCAGAACGAACCTCAAGACCTGGCTCTTCGTCTGAACAGACCAGCGGACCCCCCCTCCCTCATCTCCTTGAGACCCCTCGGTGAGTAGTGCACTTACTATTCCCTAATTGATTGATTGATTGATGTTGGCATGTAATCATGCATATGACACACTCATGTTTTACTAATACTCTTGGGGCTTGAAAAAACCATGAACATGTAAGGCTTCAAGACATTTTGACATGCTTGTAGTGTTGCACAGTGTCAACAAATGTAAACCACCCGTGTGTCATTATATTTGCATATAACCCAGTTAACTTGTCATTTTAGCAACCACCCAGGAAAGTGGAGGAGACGGGGCCCAGGAACCTAGTGATGAAGCTGGCATAAGTGGTTTGAATCAGGATTCTGACACTGACAGACACAATGGCCAAGATTGCAACAGAAGTGCCACAGAGGACAAGCACAAAACACTTCTACATCTATTGAGTTGGAATCCAGTGGCCACTCCCAGGTGGTAGCGACTACTATGCACCCTAATGCATATCCACCTTTGTGCGCCACCCCCTTCCATCTCTGCCCTCTCTGCAGCTCCCAAATCAGTTTTCCAGGCCTGCTCTTTCAAGAGGGGAGCCATCCCCACACCTCCAGGCACCTCTGTCCCTGTGCCCTCAGTTGTCCTAGGTGCAGAGGACATTGACCTCCTGAAACAGATCTCTGTTGGCTAGACTGCACTAATGAATGCCATACAGGGTCTTGGTAGTCAATGTGCTCACATGGCTGCCTACCTGGGTGGTATTCATAGTGGCTTGTGTGCCCTACAGGGAGTTTTTTCAGACTTTGCCTTCTTCAACAATGGCATTTTCACCCCCACTCCAGCCTTTCCACCCATATCATTGATATTGCCTATCACCATACCACATCGCTATGCCTGTACCTGTCCAGACCCAAATTGCACACATCCATGCATGCACTCAGACAAATGTAGCACACAACATCCTTCCCCACATGCTGTCACCCACACCACCACACCTCCACACCACCAGCCATCTGCACCCACCGTTACCTATCCCACCACACCTCCACACAGCCACTCATCCCCACCAACAAGCCCCCAACCCAGCACACCCCCACGCAGACAGCCATCCCCACCATCAGTCACCCAACCCACCACACCTCTACACACAACACATCACAACAATATAGTTCATTCCATTCCCTCTACCTACTAACCTGATCCCAAATTTGTTTTACCTGGACTGTGTGCCCAAGCCCTGTTTCTCTTGTTTATTGTACTTTGCCCTATAGGAAACCTCCCTTCCATTCCACCACCCAAGTCTGCTTTTACTATCCCCATTCGATAAACGACTATGCCAAGACCAACGTGGAGCAAAGTTGCCCCCCACAAGAGGTAGAGAAGGAGGGAGGCCCACTCTCAGAAGAGGGGCAAAGTCCAAACCCCCCTCAAACACCTCTGAAGAGTACTCTGTCCCTTCCATGCGTGGTTCCTGGGGAGCCTGAGTTGCTCATATGTTGCCCCTCCCGAGGTGGTGTATTTTGTGGCATTGTACAGTAGGCAATGGTGTAGGCACAGATGCCTCACATACATGTGTAAAGTAAAGTGGATCTGACCTCATGCCTTGTTGATTCCAAATCGGTATTTGTTCAATTTATTTAAGGTTAATAATGGCAGTAATGCAAACTAAATATTTGCCCTTGTCCAAAGTTATCTCTTCCCCAAAGCTGAGATCAGTGTGCATGCACCATCGCACAAAGGAACTTTCTAGTTTTTTCATCAACAAGGTCTGTGCCATACAAGCACATTTTGGAGCCTGTGATAGCCAGCTGGTGGTTATGGATTCTCCTTCTGTGATAACCCCCACCCCATCTGCCAAACTGTCAGTTTTCAAAGCTATTTCCATGAGTAACTCACTGCCAGCTTTTAAAACTTTGAAATCTGGTTCACCCATTGATCCCTGCCCAGCTAAGCTATTGGCCGGTGCATCAGATGCTATCAACCCCATGGTTGATAGCCTCCTTAGTGCAGGCCTCGAAAAATCTTAAAATCATTACTAGACCTGCAGGTCTAGTGACTTAAATATTCTACTTGACCTAATTATAATACTCTTGACCCATAAACTGGTTTGAAATAATGTGATCCTGGGCAAGTATTTTGATTCACCCAGACGCCATTTTCTTCTTTCTCACATATGGGAACTTCTTTAATATACATGAGTTCAGCACATCTGCTGTACAGAAAACTGAACATTAACACCATATAAAATACACATCTAGGGATAAAGGATACACATGACCACTGACTTGCCACTTAGTTCATTAACTGCATTGTCATCAGGGCGGGGGCAGGAATGTTTCTCCAATCATGTGTAAAAACTACCACTTTTAATAAATACATAACTGAAGAATAAAGTAGCAGCACACTGTCAATCAATCAAGAAATTTAAAATTTCGTTACTCACCTGTGAGGGTCTCAAGGTGCTGAGGAGAGGGGAGCATCTCCAGTCAGTTGAAGAGCCAGGTCGTGAGGGCCTAACTGAAGATGTGCAGGGTGGGGGCGCATCGGATATCGATCGAGAGCTCAATTCATGTTTTAGCCACGATCTAGGAGAAGGTTCTTCAACCCGCTCTAGCTCTGCGGATGCCCGGGGGTTTCGGCGAAGGTGAGTGCGGCAGATCTGATGTTTTTCTGGCTTTGGTGTTCTGATTTGTTTGGAGCTTGCGGAGCAGAGACTTGTTGATTCAAAGTAGAGGGGCTTTCCATTGTCTAGTCTGGTGGGTATGAGATCATGAGTGATGTTTTTTCTTGATTGGGGGTATCCCTTTGAAGGTCTGTTCTCTGTTTTAGCATTCAGCAGATTTTACAATGAAATTGCCACAGAATTTGTCACTGTGGTTTTAAACTATATAGTGTACAATTTTTGGAAATAAAAGTGACTGCAAATAATTGTAATTTGCACATCAGCAAGTAAAGTATTCTGATTTACTTTGCTCCTATTTAAATCATTGTTTGCATCACACTTCTGAATTTAAAAAAAGTTATTTCATAATTTCAGTTATATTTTGAAATACTTGTACTATTCATTTCCAGCAGTTCAAAATGTTGTTGGAGAAAAAATACTGACATTTTACAAAATTCTTGTCAGCTCACTTGACAAAAACCTGAGAGGAAATTGAAAACCATTGCACCCCTATCCCGCCCTCGTGGAAAAATGTGAGGTCGTCCTAATCTATAAAAAGGGGGACAGAGCGAGGCCATCTAGCTATAGGCCAATTAGTCTTATCGATTCTCTGCAGAAGATCTTTTGCAAGTAAATTGTAGGTTGGATACAGGACTGGATCACAGAGGCACATATCAGGAGCGGCCTTCAAGCAGGTTTTCGAGCCAAAACTAGCACCCTGGACCAAACCTTCTATGTGCTGTGCATCTACTGGAAGGAAGTGCAAGTAAAGGGAGGAAAGCTCTATGTGGCCTTTGTAGATTTACGGTCTGCTTTCATCCCAGTCCAGTGTACTAACATTTGGAGGGTCATTAAGAAGCAGGGTATACCAATGAACCTTTTAGATGTTTTAATTAGATTGCATTCATCAAACACAGCACAGGTGAGGTGGGGGAAAAATAACTAACTTACAGATCTCTTCCCAGTTCAGTGTGGAGTAAGGCAGGGATGTGTCCTTGCCCCCACACTTTTTATTCTTTTTAACAATGATGTTGTTACGTTTTTAGATAGAGATGGGTGCAACGCCCCTAAAATTGACAGAAAAAGAAATAGAGTACCTGCCCTGCTTTTGCCGATGATACACTGTTAATCTCAAAATTACAGCAGCTTCTAAATGATTTTATCAAGTTCTGTAATGAGCGAGGGTTGGTATTAAATGGATCAAAAAACAAAAATATTATTTTTAGAAAAGGAGTGGCTAAGCCTAACAAAAGACCTGTGTTAGTTGGTAACAGTAATCTGGAGCATGTTGATGCTTTTGAATACATGGGCATCCACCTGGCCCCAACAATAAATTGTGTGGCACATATTGAAAAGGTGAAGATGCAACTTATACATCATACCGCTAATATTACCAAAATACACAGGAAAACATTATCAAGACAGCTTTCACCCGCTTTGGAAATTTATAACACAAAAATATTAGGGGGTGCCCTCTATGGGGCCGAACTGTGGGGCACAGGTTTGACAAATTGTTTGTCCACAATTGAAAATCATTTTCTTGGATCCTTGGTAGATCTACCTGCTAGCACCCCATTGGTGCCTTTATACCTGGACCTTGCGCAAAGGCTGTTGGCACATAAAGTAAGCTATAAACTCTTGATGCTTTGGCACAGGTTGTGGATTGTGGATCAACTTTTGCCATACAGGGAGCCCCTATCCGAGTAAATAAAGTCTTCCTTGATCACCTTGATTCCCTGGTTTAGAGTACTAAAAGAGCTACTGTGGAAGCTTGGAATGATGGGGTTCTGGTTTGACCCAGATAGTCTGGTAACTATATCCAGATTGAAGTTGAAGGAAAGGTTCTGGGAAGCAGTATTATTTCAAGTACTTACAAAAGTAGAGGGCCACTTGACTACTGAATTCCTTAAATTTCAATGTGGCCCCCTGTTTTGAGGCCACACTAGATGAAATTTTCTTTCTTTTTGCCCGGAATCTATTTTTCTATTTTCGGTACAAGACTATACCTACAGATCTCTTTTGTAAAAAATGGAGCTAGGATGTTTTTACTGATGATCTTTGTCCTGCCTGTAATGCAAGTCCTGAATCCATGATGGTCCTCGACTTGTCCAAAAATTGATATGTACTGTAGATCAAACTTACTGTAAGCTCTTTATGATGAAACCCCCTACTAATGGTATGTGCTTTATATACATCTTTATATGAAATGATTTTTTTAATGTTTATCTATTTGACTTCCGTTTACTGTAAAAAGCAAGTGCTGTGAACTTTTATGATCTTCTTTTTTTTTTTTTCCTTTTTTTTTTAGTTCGCAGCAATACATCATACATAGATCAATCATTTAAATCACCCAAGCTGTTGGGCAATCACATATAAAAAGGGAAACTTAGAGTGCCACAATTCATATGTTGGTACTTCTACTTGCAGCCACATAGATGCAACACATAATCGAGCAACGGACATCGCTATAAATATAAAATAACGAAAAGGATAGCATATATGAATAGGTTTGATATCTTCACTCAAACCCAATAACATAACCTCTCTAGATATATTGACTTCTACCCCCGTAGTTTGTGATAGAAATTCTGAAATATCAGATATATATTGTTTTAGGGCTATACAATCAAAAAATACATGCACAATATCAGCTTTATCCGCCTGACATCTGAAGCATTTTCCATCATGACTCCCACCCCATTTCATCATCTTGACAGGTGTACAATATAAATTAAACAGAGTTTTATAATGTTGGGTGCGTAAATTTGCCGTTAATATAACTTTGCTTGCCATCACAATTGAAGATTGCAAATATGAGCCAGTATTGCCGAATCTATCCCTCCATTTCGCATCTTGCACCTCTATATCATCCCACTGAGTTGCCAATAATATATCATACAAAGCCCCAATTTTGCCTTTTTTTGATAATGCCTCTAATAGATCATTTGTTACCACAGATATACATCTACAGTGTTTATTAATAAAATCTCAGATTTGCAAATATTTAAAAAAGTCATGTTTAGGTATTCTATACCGTTCCATCAACTCAGAAAAGGGAATAATTGACCCATCCATAAAGATATCCCCTAACCGTCGTATCCCCTTACCCTGCCATATAACCATTTTGATGTCCCAAAACACCGAAGGTAAAATTTCCATAGAGTTAAATGGTGTGTAGTAACCTATCCGATTTATAAGAGTAATTTTTCGTATCCTCTTCCAGGCTTTGTATGCAGCTAATACAATTTGGAAGCGAGTTCTTTTAAAATAGCTTGGTTCGTAGAACTTGAGCAAGGCCTCCCTCGCCTGAATTCCCAACAACATCTGGTATACATCTGGTGTTTCAAAGGGCCGTGCTTCGGCCCCAATCACGAAATATTGCATATTCTGCAAAAAACAAACTAAATAATAAAACGTGAAATTTGGCAGGCCCCATCCACCTCGTATCAGTGGAAGTGTCATATATTTTGAGGCTCGTCGACTTTTTTTCCATCCCCATATAAACCTATCTACAATAGACTGTAGCTGCGCTAATTGTACACATGTCAGCTCTAGCATTACCGTCCTGAAATAATACATTACCCGGGGAAGTACACACATTTTTAATACATTTCGACGTCCCACCATTGATAAGTGGAAGCACTCTATCTTTTCCAATTGCCGTTTTGTAGCAGCAAGTATAGCTGCCCAATTTACTTCAACTATCTCTTGAGGTGACATTCTAATCTTTATACCCAGATATCTTGCTTCCGATTTAACACGGGCATCGCCAGGGCAGAGTCCCTTAGTACATACAATCTGGGTTTTAGAAATATTTAGCTTATACACAGCGACTTCCCCATATTTCTGAGTCTGAGCCTCGATCTCCCTGATTGCCTGCTCTGGATCAGAAGTTGCTACCACTATATCATCGGCATATGCAAGGACCCATGTCTGTTGTTCCCCCACTGACATTGACTTTATACCATTGTCTGTTTCCAATATCCGCACCAGTGGATTAATGTATATAGCAAAAAGTAAAGGTGAGCAAGGGCATCCCTGCCTGGTCCCCCTGGTTATATATACACAAGACGACTCCTTTCCCATCGTACAAATTCTAGCCCGTGGTCGTTTATACATAGTCTGCAATGCTAACAAAATTTGCGGACCAAACCCCACCTTTTGCATTATGGCCCACAAAAAAGTCCAGGATACTCGATCAAATGCTTTTTCAGCATCAAGAAAGATTAACCCCATATGCTCTTGACGTGTAGTAGCATAATCTATCAGTGAAATTACCCTGTGTATATGATTTACCGTGCTCCTACCGGGCAAAAAGCCGTGCTGACATCGAGAAACCAACAATGGTATAATTTTAGCTAGTCGTGTCGCAAGAATTTTCGAGTACACCTTGTTGTCAGCGTTAATTAATGATATCGGCCTATAAGACCCCGGATTTCTTGGAGGCTTGTCTTGTTTTTTAAATATCACTATTTTAGCATCGTCCCACTATGGCGGGGTGTTGCCACGTTGGGCTTCTAAAA
Organism: Triturus cristatus; assembly: GCF_964204655.1. Lineage (NCBI taxonomy): Eukaryota > Metazoa > Chordata > Amphibia > Caudata > Salamandridae > Triturus > Triturus cristatus. The sequence continues at coordinate 64,168,605 of NC_140581.1, read as the reverse complement.
ACGTAGCTAGCATATCATACTTGATAATTGGAAAGATAATCCGATATACCTCCAAGGGAAGTTTGTCTGGCCCTGTCTCTTTCCCTGCCGCTAGCCCTGCTATCGCTATTTGTATTTCTGACATTGACATAGGAGCTTCTAGCTCTTCTCGATCTGCTAACCCTATTTCGACTAAGTCTAAGTTAGAGATATATTGCTCTATAGTACCCTGCCTGACCGAATCCTGAGTATATAATTCTTTATAATATAAATAGAGTACCTCCAATATACCTTCAATAGTCTCAGCTACTCCCCCTTTCCCATCTTCCAATGCGTCTATTCGCTGTGAGGTTTGTCTACCCCGCAACCTTTGCACTAGACATCTCCCTGTGGTCTCGCCATATTCATATCTCTCAGTTTCATAGGTTTTATACTGAGCAGCAATATCCTGACTCCATATCTCGTTAATTCTAGCCCTGCATCGACTCATCATTGCTAGGATCTCTTTAGTGTCCGATTTTGCTCTAGCCCCTTGAATAAATTCACATTCGGCCTTCTGTAACTCCTCACATAGACCCAGCATGTGCTCTTTCCGTTTTTTCTGCTTCGCCCATCCATAGTTAAATGTTTTGCCCCTTATGCCAGCTTTTAAGGAGTCCCAAATCATTGGCTGAGCTGCCGAACCTTTATTATTTTCTATAAATCCCATGACCCACGTTTGAATATGTTGAATATATTCCTCATCACTTAACAATTTTTTATTAAATGTAAAAGCTCGCTGTTCCCTTAAGGGAGCAAGACTAACAAGATCCATAACCACAGGTCCATGATCTGACAAGATCCAAGGCCATACATGTATTTTTGAATTAGCAGCCAGCCCTCGGGGTAAAAATATATAGTCTAACCGAACACACTTATTATGCGGGGATGAATAAAAAGTATACCCAGGGTCCCCTTCATCATGTTCCCCAACCCTCCAGCCATCAACTAGTCCATGATTTTGTATCAATTGTTGCAAGGCCCTGAACACTTTGGGCTTACGCCCTCTATAGTTAATAAAATAAGGCTCCCATGTCTGTATATCCGCATGTATATTAAAGTCCCCAGCTAGTATCACCGGAGTCCCCCAAAGAGACAGCTCGACATTTAAGAGCTCCAAAATATCGGCCTCATCCAAGTTAGATCCATATACAACGCAAATAACAATTTTAACTCCCCCCACGATGCATTCAGTAATATCCCACCTCCCAAAATTGTCCACCCTCTCTTTGCCCGTACTGACTATACCATGTCGTGCCATAATCGCCACTCCCCGGTTCATTGTAGATTGCTTAGAAGTTGATAATAAATTGTACTCCAACTCTAATAATATCCTACGATTATCCCACGGGACATGCGTCTCTTGCAGACAAAGAATATCAGGATTAATCAACCGCAACTCAGCAGCAACTCGCTTCTTCTTTAAGCCATTATTTAGCCCACATATATTAAATGTACATAAACGCAAGCACCTAGCAGCCATTTCTATAGAAATGCCCCATGGCCATCAAATTTTCCAAAAAAGTAAATTCTGTAGCTTCTACTTCTCATGCTGCGAACTGAAATTTTACCATTTAACCCCTTCCCACCCAGAACTCTACACCCCAAGTGCCCCTCTAAACCTCCCGAACACCCTCCCTCTAATCCCACCTCTCTAACCCAACCGTGACCCACCCCAAACAATAAGGCATTAGGGCCAATGGCCCTTATGATGTTTAGTGATTAGCCCATTGATGCTCGTCCCCCCCCCCTCATCATCCTATACAACAGACAAATAAAAAAAAAAACCAGTGGTTAAACACATAGAAGTTTACAATAGCTACTCCAAAGAAAGACCATCATTCAGCATAGTGATCTTAATCAACAAAACAATGGTTGTCCTTAGTCCTTAGCCCAAAGATAAAAGATATTCTTTAGCTTCGACATCAGAAGTAAAGTACCTAGTCTGACCTCTATTAACAATCTTCAAAGTAGCTGGCTGTAATAGAAAAGCTTGTGCATTTTTAGCTTGAAAAAGATTGATCAGCTGCCGCAACGGCCATCTCTTCTCAACCGTAGAATGGCAGTAGTCTGGTCTCACAAAAAATTGTATTCCTTTACCAGCTCTCTGTTTGTTTGGCCTAGCCAAATCACATAAAGACTGCCTAGCCAAAAAATTATTAAGAGAAATCAGGGTAGCCCTTGGTTGCTGCGATGCTTGTCCACTCCTACCAGGTCGCTGTCGAAAGGGAAACCTATGCGCCCGTTGTAGTTCCTGTGCCCAATTCCATTCTTTCAATTCTGGAAACGCTTCCTGAAATAGCTCAATTAAAAATTTTCGAACATCCAGGCACCCCCAAAATGCGAAGATTGTTGCGGCACAGGCGATTTTCCAAATCGACCAGCTTGTCATGTACATCATCTTTATTTGCTTTAATATCTGCCACTGCATCCTTTTGAGCCACCATCTGATCTTCGAGCAATGAAATTCGAGTCTCAGCTTCCCTCATCCCGGCAGTGAAATCATTGCAAGATTTTGCCAATCGTCTGACTGTATTTTGCAACTTTTGACATGCAGTGTGTGTTTTTAGATTCTCGGCTCGTGTTTCCAACCTATGTGATGAAATTAATCTGTAGATTGACTCCAATGATGTATGACCTTGGCCCTCTTCTACAACACCCCCACTAGCTTGATCAGATAAGTTAAGGCTTTCCAACACTTCCCTGTCCAAAGTATCTATCGTTAACGATCCAGTAGCTCCTTCCTTGACTTTCTTCCGCACAGTTTGTACTGCTGTAGGGCTGCCAATGGAAGTTGTATCTCCAGGACCCTCCTCGTACAGTTGAATATTTTCTTCTAAGTCAGATTCTTCTGACTCTTCCGAATGCTCTGAAAGTGAATAAAATTCACTGTCTTTACTACTGATAATAGGTTCAATCGGATCGTCTCTGTCCTCCCTAATAGAGCCAATCTCGCCTGGGAATGCCGGGTCATTAGAGAGATTCGTAGCCCTCTCTGTTACAGCACCATGTTCCAAAAGAATTCCACTCTCTTCTGTAAATAAACCTCCTTGTTTTGTAATATCAGAAAGATCACATACAGAGGTCGCAACTTTGTTCCCAGGAATTGTCTGAAAAATCTGCGATATCTTAGGTGTCCCTTGAACAATCCCCTGTGAGGGGGTATCCTGACACATAGCGCCTGATAAATCTTTTAGGCCCTTTGCCGCTAATGCTGTACGTGTCCCTACAGCAGATTCCCCTGAGGCTCTTGTTTTTCCACCTCTGGCAGTTTTAGGCGCCATGACAAACGAGGAAGAAGTGACGACTAAGATAATATTCAAAGGGTCCTAATTTAAACAAACTGAGCAAACGTCAAAGCGTCAAAGCGTCAAATTTATTTCAAATCAGCTGTAATGATTTAATATATTTTCCTCCCCGTTGTCTAAGACTTTAAATTTTTTTTTTTTCTTTTTTTCCTCCTTAGCTGTTTGACGTGACCAGTCCACTCGGAGCCTGCAATCGAAACACAGTTTTTAAGTTTGTTTGTACTCACTGTCCGTTTTAAATAGCTGTCATCCTTTTTTTTCCACCGACTTTTCAAAGCTCTCTCAACTCCATAGTATCCTGTAACCCATATCACCATCCATGGCTTAGCTCCACAGACTTCACTCGGCCGCTAACCATCAACCGCCCGTCAGAATCCATCTCAGGCGTGCTGCGTCATGCAGTCCACCGCCGAACCGCTCCCCTCACCTCCAGCGCCGTTTAGAAACTGCAGCGCATCCGCTCACAGCCCCTCAAATCCCCGTGAAAAGCTGTGAAAAAGCAGCGAAAGTTGCAGACAAACCGCCTCGAAGGGGAGCGCAGCTAATGTCTTTCAATAGCAAGCCGGATTATTGCACAGATATCCAGTAACTCGGACGGAGGAGACGAGGCATCCGGGAGCTCCTCACAGCCGCGTCCGCACGGACGCCATCTTGCCTCGCGTTTTTCTGCCTTTTATGATCTTCAATGATCGAAATAAAGTGATGATGAAAACCATTGTGCTGGAATAGAAAGGCAGCAATTAGTAAAAAGTCACATTGACATTTGACCTCTGTTGTTGAGCAGTCAGCAAATTTGTCAAAATAAAAACATGATTTGAAGGGATCCTAAATGCACTTTCACTTTCTGAATGAACAGAACACCTTTTTCTTCCAGCTTAAATTTACTTGCCAGCAAGGTAGAGTAAGTGCTAAAAATAGCTCGACCTGATAAAATTTCACTCGCAATTGCAAGTGGGCAAGTGGATTTTTTTGGGCCTGTCGCGTCAGTCACAGTACTGTCTGCTTGGAAACAGGCTATGATTGTTCCCTTGCTTAAGAAACCTGCACTGGATCCAGCTCTTTCTTCTAGCTATCGCCCTACTTCCCTTCTTCCAACCTTGGCTAAGGTTCTTGAGAAACAGATCAATAAACAACTTTTTTGGCTTTGTGGAACAGCATGGTCTCCTTCTTCGGGCCCAATTTGGTTTCAGATCTTCACACACCATGGAATCTGCGCTGGTTGAAATATCTGAGGCCATCTGTGAAACCTTAGATGCTGGGGCAGGGCTGCCCTGGTCCTTTTGGACCTACCAGATGCATTTGATTCCGTTCCGCATGCCCTTCTCCTGGCCCGCCTTTGGGAAATCAGTGTGGTAGGGCCAGCCTTGGACTGGCTCAAATTATATCCGGAACATAGAACTCAGCAAATCTGGATCACTCCTTTTGCAGCTGCTCCTGAGAATTTGACTATAGGGGTTCCGCAGGGCTCTGTACTGAGCCCTCTACTGTTCAACATTTATATATCCCCCCTCATTCAGCTTGAACAGGAAATTGGGAGCTAAAGTCATCTTGTATGCTGATGATACTCAGCTCCATTTTACTTGTAACCAATCAATCAATCAATCAAGAATTTATATAGCGGGCTACTCACCCCAGAGGGTCTCAAGGCGCTTGGGGGAGGGGGTCCACTACTGCTCGAACAGCCAGGTCTAGGGTTGCTTCCTGAAGGAGAGATGGTATTGGGTGAGACAGAGGTGGATGGGCAGGGAGTTCCAAGTCTTGGCTGCCAGGTAGGAGAAGGATCTTCCTCCAATGGTGGCTCTTCAAATGCGTGGAATGGCGGCGAGGGCGTTGCTGGTCGATCGTAGCTGGCGGGTGGGAGTGTAGAAGGTCAGGCGGTTGTTAAGGTAGCTGGGGCCCAGGTTGTGGAGGGCCTTGTGTGCGTGGGTGAGTAGCCGGAACGTGATTCTCCTGCTGACGGGGAGCCAGTGAAGGCCTCTCAGGTGTCCGGAGATGTGGCTGTGTCGGGGGATGTCCAGGATGAGTCGTGCGGAGGCATTCTGGATGCGCTGGAGTCTTTTCTGTAGTTTGGCTGTGGTTCCAGTGTAGAGGGTGTTACCGTAGTCCAGTCGGCTGGTGACGAGTGCCTGGGCGACCGTTTTCCTGGTTTCGGTGGGGATCCATCGGAAGATCTTTCGGAGCATGCGTAGGATGTTGAAACAAGATGATGAGACGGCGTTGAATTGTCTGGTCATTGAGAGGGAGGAGTCCAGGATGAAGCCCAGGTTGCGTGCATGGTCCGTTGGTTTGGGTGCGCTGCCCAGGGCAGGGGGCCACCAGGAGTCGTCCCAGGCAGAGGGTGATAATCCAAGGATGAGGACTTCCGTCTTGTCTGAGTTCAGTTTCAGGCGGCTGTTTATCATCCACTCGGCTACGTCTTTCATCCCTTCGTGTAGGTTGGTTCTGGCGATGGCTGGGTCGTTGGTGAGGGAGAGGATCAACTGTGTGTCGTCGGCGTAGGAGATGATGTTGAGGTTGTGTTGGCATGCGATGGCTGCGAGGGGGCTCATGTAGACGTTGAAGAGGGTGGGGCTGAGTGATGATCCTTGCAGTACTCCGCAGATGACTTTGGTGGCCTCGGATCTGAACGGGGGGTGGCGGACTCTCTGGGTTCTTCTGGCGAGGAACGAGAGGATCCACTCCAGTGCCTTCTCTTGGATTCCGATGTTGCTGAGGCGCTGCACTAGGGTGCGGTGGCAGACTGTATCGAACGCTGTGGAGAGGTCCAGGAGGATGAGGGCCGCTGTTTCCCCGTTTTCGAGCAGGGCTCGGATGTCGTCAGTGGCTGCGATGAGGGCGGTCTCGATGCTGTGGTTGGCTCGGAAGCCGGACTGCGAGTGGTCGAGGGATCCGTTCGTCTCGAGGAAGGCGGCCAGCTGTCTGTTGACGGTCTTCTCGATGACTTTGGCAGGAAAAGGGAGGAGCGAGATGGGGCGGTGGTTCTTGAGGTCGGTGGGGTCAGCTGACGGTTTCTTCAGGAGGGTGCTGAGTTTGGCATGCTTCCAGCTCTCGGGGAAGGTGGCGGTGTTGAAGGAGCAGTTGATGATGTTCCGGAGTTGGGGTGCGATGACGGAGTCGGCCTTGTTGAAGACGTGGTGAGGGCATGGGTCGGTTGGTTATCCGGAGTGGATGGTGTTCATCATGTGGATGGTGTCTTCGGTGCTGACCGGGGTCCAGGCACGGAGGGTGGTGGTTGGGTGCGTGGTCTGTGCACCGAAGCTGTTGTGTATTTCGGCGATCTTGCTATGGAAGAAGGAGGCGAGTGAGTCGCAGAGGTCTTGTGAGGGAGTGATGTCGTTGTTTCCGGCGCTGGGGTTGGAGAGCTCTTTGACGATGCTGAAGAGTTCCTTGCTGTTGTGTGCGTTGTTGTCTAGACGTTCCTTGAATGCTGTCTTCTTGGCGGTGTGGATCAGTTGGTGGTGTTTGAGGGAGGCGTGCTTGAGGGCGGTCATGTTGTCTGTGGTCGGGTTTTATTGCCAGGCTTTCTCGAGGGTACGGCAGTTCTTCTTGGAGTTCTTGAGGCCGTCGTTGAACCAGGAGGCCTTCTTGCCGCTGGGCCTGATGGGATGGTTTTTCAGCGGTGCGAGGACGTCCGCGCAGTTGGTGATCCACCGTGTGAGGATGTTGACTGCTTGGTTGGGGTCTGTGGAGCTTGCAGGAGGGTTCTGGCTCAGCGATGTGGTGAGCTGGTCGGTGGTGATTGTGTTCCAGTTTCTGCGGGGAATCTGTTGCTGGTGGTGGTGAGTCGTGGTCCTTCTGAAGCTGAAGTGGACGCAGCTGTGCTCTGTCCAGTGGAGTCCGGTGGAGTGGCTGAAGAAGATGTACTTGCTGGAGGAGAAGACTGGGTCAAGCATGTGTCCGGCGTAGTGGTGGGGGTGTTCACCAGTTGCTTGAGTCCGAGGTTGGCGAGGTTGTCCAGCAGGGTGGTGGTGTTGTTGTCGCTGTTGTTCTCCAGGTGGAAGTTGAGGTCTCCTAGGAGGATGTAGTCCGCGGAGGTGAGGGCGTGTGGGCTGATGAAGTCTGCGATGTCTTCGCTGAATTGTGTGCGGGTTCCTGGGGGTGTGTAGATGAGGGTGCCTCTGAGTGTGGTCTTAGGGTCGGTATGTATCTGGAAGTGGAGATGTTCGGCGGCTGTGAGGGTGTCGTCGGAGTTGGTCGTGATGCAGATGGTGTTCTTGTGGACGATGGCGATGCCTCCTCCTGTTTGGTTGACGCGGTCCCTCCGGGTGATCTTGTATCCGTCCGGGATGGCGATGGCGATGTCGGGTGCTGAGGAGGCATTCATTCATGTTTCCGTGAGGAAGGCGACGTCTGGAGATGTGGTGTCGAGCAGGTTCCAGAGTTCCGCGGCGTGTCTGTGGACAGAGCGGGTGTTAAGCAGGATGCACTTCAGGTGGTTGCTGCTGGTGCTTGGCTTGGCGGCTGCGGTACAGGTCCTGATCCAGGAAAACTTGCAGGATTGGCAGGTGAAGGGTCCGTGGGTGCGTCTTGGGGTGGCTCGGTAGCAACCGGGGTTTCGGCCGGTGTTGAGTGCGTTGAGGGTGGCGGCGTCGTAGGTCCGGCGGGTGGGCTGGCATCTGCGGGGACCAGGGGGTCTGGCGCTGGGCGTGGTCCAGGCGCAGACGGGTGCAGACGGGCTTGCCTTTGGCGCGCCTTCAGTGCACAATCGGCGCGCCCGCTGCGTGTACGTGCAGACTCTGCCATAAATGGAGAGTGGGAGGGGGTGGAGCGAGGGCGGAGCAGCTGGGAGGCGGGAGCGGGGTGGCCAATGGGTGGGATACAGAAGGAAAGGGGGCGGGCCGTAAGTTATCTAGCCCATCCTATGCAAAACGTGCCTGACTGCAGTCTTTCAGTGGCTAACTTTAGCCCAATCGAAGTACAATGATGACAAAATAGAAATTCTCCTCTTTGGTAACTTCCCTCCACAGTTTTGGCTCTTTTTCTTTCCTGATGAGTCCCCCTTGCTGTCGCACCCTTGGAGGCGTACCAAGAACTTGGGTATATGGATTGATGAAAAATTGTGTTTTGGACCTCAGATAAAAAAATTATCAGGATATGCTTCGGTATTCTGAAGACACTGAAAAAGTCCTTCTGTTACTCCCCACTAAAACAAGGAAAATGGTCACAAAAGCCCTGATCACATCTCACATTGACTATGCTAACTCGCTGCATGTTGGTCTGCCTGGCTACCTATTAAATAAACTTCATGTTTTTCAGAACGCTGAGGTCAGAGTTCTTTTGAACCTCCCTAAAAGGGTTAGCATTCCGTAACACCTGCATTGGCTGCCGGTGAAAGAAAGGGTGACATTGAAATCTCTGGTAATTGCTCTACCCGCTCTCTATTGGGATTTCCCGGCCTATCTGAGATCAAGATTTAGGTTCTATCTCTGTCTAGGCAGTTGCGCTCTTCTAGCAAGCTTATGACATGCATTCATAGATTTCAAAATGAAAAGGATTGGAGCCAGCTCCCTCTCACAGATGGTTGGTAGCCTGGATCCAACTCCCGTCAGAGCTGCGTACTCTACATGATCCTGAGATTTTTGGAAAGAGACTGGAGACCTTTCTTTTTGGATACTTTCTGCTTTGTTCTAACCTCCTGCAGGGCACTGTACAGGACACTCCAATGGAGTAGCTGTGCGCAATACAAGTGCTGTCTAAAATAAAATACATTTTAAAAAAAATATGTACGCTTGCGTCCTGACGCCCCTTAATTTCTAATTTGTTAATGATGAAATTATTGTCTCTTGATTTTTGCACATATGATGACCTTACATCTTGATTCTTGTGGACTATTCTGATCTAGACATGATGCGTTTGTGATCAACTATGCATACTGTAAATATCAGCTGTATGTCTGTGATGGCATAATTTGGAGATGTGAGATGTCATGAACATGAATAACGTTGCATTTTTTAAAAATGTTAATGATGCTTTACATACATATACTATGAAACTTTGGTAGACCTAATTTCATTATGTGCGAAGTGAGTTTCAGATATGTTTTCTGTACATGTGACCAGTTTCACACTTATTTTTGTTTGCATAAAAGAAGATGCATTACAGATGTGTCACCTCTGTGCACTGTATGAAGACACTACATGAGCATTTAGTCCATGGAGACAGTATTGTGTTCAAATGGTACATATTACAATCACAACCATTGTCAGTCCATATGTTTCAGTGACTTATATGACAAACTACTTTGCAATGCAATAGGTGTCACGTATGTTCCAATGGCCACTTTCATGATGAGACAATCATGTAATAAAACTGGAGAGGTTTAAAACAGTTTTGTCACTAATGTGTGCAACAATGTTGAAACCATTTCATACATCCTGTGATGGCTGTGAGACAATGCTGTGACATCATTGCTACACAAACAATCTATCCAATTTGTACACTTAAACTCCAGAAGACCCATGATGATTGAGTACAATCAAACAGTTCATGAATGTCACCTTTCCATTGGATGTCTTGCCTATCTGAACTCCTCTTATGTACACCAGAGCGTGATATCTGTTGTTGATCTGCAGATTCATAAAATAAATAACCTGCAACAAGTAGCTTTGCAGGCACATACCTGCTGAAAACAAGGTGATGCTAATTGCTGTGGAACAGGTGTGGGCATAGGAGGCAATAGAGGGGTGATCAGTCTGTGGCTGAACAGTTGAATTTGGAATCTTTGTGAGCATCTGTGTTTGTTTTGACAAAGACTGGCTACTCTGTTTGTTTGGTTCGCTTGCTGAACACGGTCGACTACCTTTGAGATGGAGCACGTGTTGCCTCCCATACTATTACTTTCTTTTTCCAGTGTTGCATTCAGATGTTCAACACAGAGTAGGCAGTGTTGACAATGGACTTAGCTTCCCTTGAATGTGATTGGATGTTTTTGAAAATCACGGTTCAAAGACGGTGTGCCTCCATGACATACTTTGCGTATGTGTCATATATGTAGATGGCAGTGTCCCACCCTCTCTACTTGCCAACTGACACTGCTGTTACACGGACCGCCTCAGCATTAGTCGATGTTTGCCTTCTTTGCTGGCCATAATGGCGTGTCCCAAAGAATTGAGGCCCCTTACTTCTATCCTGAAGATCTCGAAAGACTGATACAAGAGGTCCTCCCAGTGTATGGACAACGGTATGACTAGGTAGGTAGAACAACTCATCCATCTTCCTCTGTCAAGATGCATGACTTTCAGTGTTTTGTACTAAACAATTGTACATGTGTGCTGTAGGTGCATTACTTCAAGTGACCGTGTGACAATATTTCCTCTCTCTCTGCATATCCTGTACATGGAAGATGTCAACAACTTTCAATGACAGAGGCCAACGTAACATGTAAAAGAGTTGAGGTCTATACAAGATTGCATGATTAATGCCCATTATGTGTATAATTGGTGCCAGATGTGATGTATTACCTTAGGTGGACTGGTACCAGCAGAATTACATTGAAGGGGCTTTCTGCATGTCTTGTGTAGATATGATGTGATTTAGTCTCAATGATGTATATCAGAATGTGTTTAATGTAGGCTGATGCATTTAATAGCAGTGATCATTGCTACATGTCCATGTACACATACAGGTCGATGCTTGCAACAGTGGAACTCACTAAGCTGTAGGATCATTTAGCTGGACGCTTGTCCATGTTATCAGCCTGTGTACATACTGCTTAATGGCTAAATACGTGATGTAAATGGTTGACAGTGTGCTAGCGAAAAGAGATGCTGAAAGTGCAGCCATTTTGTTACACTCCACATCAGCATGGTTACATGATGTTTACTGCCAGCTCATGAGACTCTTTAATATGGACCTTGTGTGAAGCAAATTGTCTGACTGACTTGAATGAGACTCTCGCACCACACTCCTCGCTCCATTTTTTGTGTTCAAGTTAGGTAATAGATTTTTAGGCAAATATCTGCCCTTAATAATGGACTTTCCCATGTAGGACTACACTGAAATACCTTCAAATAGGCCATGTGTGCACAAACAAACTTGTCCATTAGTCATGCTTTTTCATACGCGTGCATTATGTTTGCATTTTCCTGTGTTTTGTAGGCTCTTCCATGTGACATGGATTGCATGTGGTATTATCATGTGATAGCTATTCCTAGCCCTTACATCATGTTACACATGTATGACATTATCAGATGCTGTGAAACCTAATATTGGCGCTAGGTGTTATCAATGTTTCATTATGTGAGTGTCTTTGTTCTGGTCAACTTTCAGGCTGAAATTAAGTAGGTTAAACTTGTATTTATGTGCAGGGCAATGCCCATCAGAAGCAGGCATTATGGAAACCATGGTCCAGAAAGTGCGGAGCCTGGGAGTTTATAATTGGTGCAGAGTCCTCTGCCACAAGAAGTGTGAGGACTTCAGACATAGATGCAACAAAATTGGAGAGTGCCAGCAGGGGCGTTCCTTCCCTGTCACACGGGCATGCAACGCCCCTTGACTCATCTAATGGCTCATGCCTTAGATCTGGCCTTTCTTGACCTTGATGGGCAGTTGAGGGCCCAACAGCAATAAGGAGGGGGTGAGTGTTTCATAGAGCTACACAACATTCAATACCATGTTACTCACTTTCCAGAATGTTCTTCATACATGAGGGGAGATGGGATACTCCACACTTGAGGCTGGTCTGTTATGACATGGCGGGTAAGAAAATTAGGATGTATTAACGGGGGGAAAAAATCTTTGATTTTGGAATCCAGTCTAAGAGGAGATTGATATACATCCTATTGAAGGCATCCCATGACTTTGTGATGAACTGTGTAATATTGTGATTGTCAGACATCCCACTCATGACAGTTCACAAGTTAGTGTTCATGAAGCTGCTGCAGCAGACATGTGTGGCATTTTGTGTGGAGTAATCACAAATGTTTTTTGGAACTGGGTCATTTACTTCCTACTGTTACATCTTTGTCCCTGCTATGATGATGCTGAATCTGTATGGGGTAATCTTCTCTAGGCATGTTTGTCAAATGTTATCTTTGACACCTGTTGTTCTGCGTAGTTCTGAGTTGATGTTGATCCTTAATTGACCATGGACATTTGACTGCGTATTAGACCGTACATGTATTTGCAAGTAGATAGTGTCACCTGGTCCAGTTTTAGCAGATATATGAAGTGCATTGAACTATCACTGTGATTTTGTGTCCACAGTCTACATGCATACAGTGTATCATGGGTAAGTTGATCATTCCAACATTGTAACAGTGTGATGACCATTTGTTAAATTTCTACTGTGTGGCCTATACCTGTCTCTGACTGCGTAGTCACAATTGAGTTCCACATTTTGCTCACATATGTGTGGCATGTAGTATTGTATAGTTGTGTAGAGTAATCAATTCCACTGTTGACGAAGGATGCACATGACACTAAGGTGATTTACATACATGGGACTAATGGAGTATGGTAATGTGCTACTGTATGTACATAAAACCCTGGGGTCTATTTGTTTTTTAGGCATGTTATATGAGAGTTATTTTCCTTCCTTGTTTGTTACAGGTGTACCACTTTCTCAGGTAATAGAACATTCTAGGAATTGGATAGCTCTACGGTGTAGTAGATCTGTCCTGTGGTGATGATGTTGCGTATGAGACCGATGTGCTATGAGTATGTCCATTTTTGTGGTTGTGGTCTCTTGCCAAAGAAAGTATGTGTGAGCAGATAGTGTGACTTTACACCACTAGTGGCCATGCAAGGATTAGTGGTCCTGATTTATGAAGTTCGGTATGCCACTTTGATGTCACAGTTATGCAAATGTTGGGAGATTTGTAAATATGTCTCACACGTGTTTTACACTGTTTTTTCTGACGTTACCGGGCCAGTCAGAGGAGACCGCATAGACGACATTGTAGATGCAGCTAGACTGAGTGGCTCTGGTCAGGAGATGATTGGCAGTGGAGTCAGTGTCGGAGGGTGATGGACATGCTCTGGATGGAACAGACTCGTCATCCTCTGTGAAGTCAGGCAGCCCTGTACTGGTTGTGAGCACCAAAGAAACTGTGTCACAAATACCCTTGTCCACCACCACCCGTTTCATCTCTCATTCTCTCCCGTATGGATTGGCTCCTTTGCCCCAGGCTCCTGCATGGGAGCAGCATCTATTTGGTTAAGGTAAGTTTTATTTGTAAACTATTTTTAAAGTAATTTAAGGGTGGGGTAGTTAATAGAGATGTATATAGAGAATGCAGTTTGTTATTTTCAATTTTATTGTGTAGTGATGCATAGTTTTGGTAGGGTAATATTTAGGCCCTCATTACAATATTGGTTGGAAAGCATTCCGACCGACTCGGTGTCAGAATGGTTTCTGACCAAATCGGATTTGGGGGGTCTGACTGACCGATTAAGATGTTTCAGAACACCGTTCAGTTGGACTCCCATTAACTTCAATTGGAGCCTGAGTTCCGACCGACACCACAGGCTCTCATTGCCAAATGGGGTGGTTGGGAAAAACATTTCAACCTGAATCCTGGGGTTGGCACCCCATGGTGCCTGCCACACTGTGTATGGTTGTAAAGAGAAGACCCATTGGTATCGCCTCAGGCCCCAACATGAGCCCTCTGGATGAAGGAGAGCCTGATACTGGCCCCCAAAGTATTTTTTCGACAGCCAGTCTATTTTGGACAAACTGAGTCGGAAAGACTGTCTGAATCTGACATTGAAATAGTTCGGTCAGAAACTCGGTCCATAAAACCGTACGAGTTGGCTCCAACCGACTTGGTTCCTCCGAATGATGGTCAGAACTGAGTCGGAAGGACCAAACAGCTACCTACTATCATAATCGGTCGGTCGGAAATGTTTCCGTGTCAGTCAGAACCGGGGTTACGACACAGATTTGGACAAACAGATTGCCGTTTGGAGACTTTCCAACTAACATCATAATGCGGTTGTTAGTGATAGTTTTGAATTTCCATACTAGTGGTTAGTGAAGTAGTTTATTAATTATGTTTTATTAATTATGTCATGTGTTGCAAGAAAATGGAATATAGTTTCATTGAAACTATTACTTCTAAATACATTTCCTTTCCTTTTTTGGGCTTCTTGGAACATTTCTTTTTCTTAATCTATTTTTCGGGTTTTTGAAGGTTCGACTACGGAGAGGATTGCCTCATTGGATCTGTATTTCTACAGTTGTATTTCTTCATTTATTGTGGGATTTTATCTGTTTACAATCAATCAATCAGGCATTTGTTAGGTGTGACTACTCACCCGTAAGGGTCTCAAGGCGCTGGGGGGGAGGAGGGTTAGCAGGCTTCAGTCCATCAAGGAGGGGTCTGTCGAAGAGCCAGGTTTTGAGGTTTCTTGCGAAGATGGGGAGCGATGTTGTCTGTCTGAGGTGGAGCGGCAGGGCCTTCCAGGCTCGGGCCGCAAGGAAGGAGAAGGAGCGGCCTCCCGATCTGGTCCTTCTGGTTTTGGGGACCAAAGTGTAGGAGAGCTGGGTCCTCTGGGGTGCGTGGAATTTGAGTCGACTGTTCAGCTATGCTGGTCCGGTGTCGTGGAGGGCCTTGTGGGCGTGGGTGAACATCTTGAAGATGTCACTAGCTTCAATGGGGAGCCAGTGGAGTGTGCGCAGATGTTGGGAGATGTGGCAGTGTCTTGGCAGGTCAAGGACCAGTCTTATGGCGGTGTTCTGGATGTTCTGTAGCTTGCGGGTGAGGTTTTTGTTTATTCCGGCGTAGAGTGCGTAGAGTGCGTTGCCGTAGTCGATTCTGCTGGTGACCAGGGAATAACTGACGGTCTTTCTGTGTTTGAGGGGGATCCATTTGAAGGTCTTACGTAGGAGTCGGATGGTGTGGAAGCAAGAGGATGAGATGGAGTTGATCTGGCGGTCCATTTTGAGTAGGGAGTCCAGGATGTTTCCCATGTTGTGTGCGTAGTCTGTGGGGTTGGGCGGGCTTCCGAGGATGGGGGGCCACCAGGTGTCGTTCCATGCATCGGGGTTTGGGCCCATGATGAGTACTTCTATTTTGTTGGTGTTTAGTTGTAGGCAGCTGTTTTTCATCCATTTGGCGATGGCTTCCATGCCTTCTCGAAAATTGTGTCTGGTGGTTTTGGGTTTGTTGGATAGGGAGAGGATGAGTTGGATGTCGTCTGCGTATGACACAATGTTGAATCCGTAGGTTCTGATCATGGAGCGAGGGGAGCCATGTAGACATTGAAGCGTGTAGGGCTGAGGGAGGACCCCTGGGGGACTCTGCAGGTGGTAGGTGTAGGGTCAGAGAGGAAAGGGGAGAGTCTGACCCGCTGCGTTCTGCCAGAGAGGAAGGAGCAGATCCAGTTGAGGGCCTTGTCTTGAATCCCTGCATCGTGGAGTCTGCGTATTAGGGTGCAGTGAGAGACTGTGTCGAACGCCGCTGAGAGGTCGAGGAGGATGAGGGTTGCTGTTTTCTCCTTTGTCCAGTAGGGCGCGGATGTTGTCTGTTGCAGCGGGGAGGGCGGTTTCCATACTGTGTTTTTTTCTGAAGCCGGAGTGGGTGGAGTTGAGGATGTTGTGCTCTTCGATGAATGTGGCGAGTTGACTGTTGATGGCTTTCTCAATGACTTTCGCTGGAAACGGGAGCAGAGTGATGGGTTTGTAGTTTTTGAGGTCGGTGTGGTCCACCAAGGGTTTCTTCTGGAAGGGGTAGACGTCAGCGTGTTTCCAGTCATCAGGGAACGTGGCGGTTGCCAGGGAGCGGTTGATAGTGTGGCAGAGCATGAGTGCGATGGTGTCCGTGGCTCTGTTGAAAATGTGGTGGGGGCAGGGGTCCGTGGGGGTCCTGGAGTGGATTGACTTAATCGTCTTCAGTGTGTCTTCGGTGGTGAGGGCTGTCCAGTTGTCGATCGCTGGCTTTAGGGTGTCGGGTGTCGTTGGTGAGGGTTCAGTGTGTTGGTTGTCTTTGTTGAAGTTGTCATAGATGCTCTTGATTTTGTGGTGAAAAAAGGTGCTGAGTTTGTCGCAGAGGTCTTGTGAGGCAGGGGTGTCGGTGGACTCGCTGGTGGGTTAGGCGAACTCCTTGATGATGTCGAAGAGTTCTTTGCTGTTGTGTGCATGAGTGGAGATTCTATCTTAAATCGCTTTTTCCCTTGTTTTTTTGATGAGTTGGTGGTGGGCATTGGTGGCGGCTCTGAAGTTGTTGAAGGCTTCTGTGGATTTGGTGTTCCTCCAGGCCTTTTTGAGGCAGTGGCAAGTGCGTCTGGACTCTTAAAGTTCGGTGGTAAACCATCTGGCTTTCTTGGTGTGGTTGTTGTTTTTCTTGAGGGGGGCTATGGTGTTGGTGCTGTCGGAGATCCATCTGTGCAGGGTTCGGGCTGCGGTGTTGTGGTCGTTGTTTTTAAGAGATGGTTGGGGTGGAGCTGCTGAGTGATGAGGTTAGCTGGTCGTCAGTGATTCTGGTCCAGTTTCTTCATGGGAGCAGGTGCAGGTGTCTTTTGATGGTGGCTGTTCTGAGGATGAAGTGGACGCATCGATGGTCAGTTCATGGGAGTTCAGTGGTGTGGCTGAAGGTGATGGAGTTACCTGTTGTGAAGAGGGGGTTGAGGGTGTATCCTGCTGAGTGTGTGGGTTCAGTCACAATCTGGCGGAGTTCAAAGTTGTGGAGGTTGTGCAGGGGGGATGTGGTGCTAGGGGTCCAGCTGGTTGTCGAGGTGGAAGTTGAGGTCTCCCAGCAGTGTGTAGTTGGTGGATGCGATGAAATGCGGGAAGATGATGTCCATGATGGAGTTGGCAAAAAGTCTTTGGGGTCCAGGGGGTCGGTAGATGAGGGTTCCTCAGAGGGTGGTGGTAGGGCTGGCCAGTATCTTGAAGTGAAGGTGTTCCATCAGTTCTGTAGGCTCGTCAGGGAGTGTGCTCAGGCGGAGGTTGAATTTGTGGACGAGGCGGGTGGGACGGTCCTTCTTGGAGATCTTGTATCCTTGGGGAATGGCGATGGCGATGTCCGGTCCCGAGGTGGTGTTGGTCCATGTTTTGGTGAAGAACGCTACGTCTGGGATGGTGCTGTCGAGGAGGTCCCAGATTTCGGTGGCGTGTTTGTGGAGGGATCAGACATTGAGGAGGATGCATTGCAGGGTCTTTGGTTGGGTTGTGGTCTTGAGGATGGGTTGTGCCGGGTCTGCGGTCTTGGCGGTGCTACAGGTGTGCCGGCAGCAGTGACAGCTGAAGGGTCCGTGGGTGTCAGCTGGTGATGCTAGCTTGCGGTTGTTGTTGCGTCCTGGGTTGAGAGCATGGAGTGCCGCTTGGTCGTAGCGGTTGCGTTGAGGAGGTCCAGGGTTCCTGTCGCTGGTCTCGGTTGGATCGCAGACGGGCTTGACTTTGGTGTGGCTTTAGCACGCCAGCGGTAACCCTGCTGCCCGCATCCACCGTGTGGACGCGCAGCGGCTGCCATTAGGTAGGGGTCGGGGAGGGCTGGACAGCTGGGAGGCGGGAGCGGGGAGAGCAGCTGGATTGGGCCGGTCGCGTTGGTCGTGCTGGGGGGGAGGGGCCACAGAGGTAGCAGCGGCAGTGAAAAACGGGCAGAAAGAGTGGAAATGAGGCAGTGAAAGGTGCAAGAAAACTGAGGGAAAGACACAGACGGATAGTGAAAGGGGAAGATTAAATAAGTGAATAATGAGTGAAAAACAGAGGAAAGAAACAGAGAGGTAGTGAAAGGGGGAGATTGAAATCAGTTAAAAGTGAGTGAAAATGGAGGAGAGACAGAGGGGGAGTGAAAGGGGGAGATTGAAATCAGTAAACCACAAGTGAAAACAGAGGAAAGACACAGAGGGGGAATGAAAGGGGGAGATTCAAATCAATAAAAAACGAGAGAAAACGGAGGATAGACACAGAAGGAGAGTAAAAGGGGGAGATTAAAATCAGTGAAAAACAAGTGAAAACAGAGAGAGACAGAGCGGAGCGAGAGAAAGGAGACAGAGGTCCACTTGGCCACCAGGGATGAGGCGCATGTAAAGCCTGCGGGTCGAGGAGGGCCTCGAACACCAGCACTCGAGAGTGCAGATGCTCAGGGGTAGGCCTCACTTGATGGTGGAGCTGCGAGGGAGGAAAGAAATTTCACTGACAAGGAGTCAGTGTTCTTCCTCCTTGTTTACGGCATCAGATTTTAATCATCTTTATTTGGGATTTCTACTGTTTTAAGGAGGAAATATAAACATTTTAATGCGTTTTGCTGTTGATACATTTTATGTACTAATTTATGTGGAATGTTTTTATTATTATTGATGGTTTATTTCCTTTTTTTATTTCCTTTTTTTATTCAGTTAATTGGTAGTAACCCTGGGCATGTACTATGCTACGCTCGCGGAGCGTGCGTAGTTTATGCTACTACGCACTACACGAATTGCACGCAGCACAGTGCAAAAACTTGTAGCATAGCGTAGCGGGCATTTTGTGCTTGCTCGCGGTCTTCAACGTCTAGTTGCTGACCATGAGCGAGCAAAATCAACATCCCGGCGAGACTTTTTCCTCGTTCGCGATCCGCAAAATCAAATTGAGGATCGCGAGCATGGAAAATAGACCTCCCAGCGAGATTCTAAACACGGGGAGGTCAGGTTTCTCATTGTGAGTGGTCACGTATGCTCGCGACCGCTCGTGATGAGAAACTACCAGTCCGCGTTGAGAAAGCTGGCGCTCGAGTACAAATCTACTCGAGCTCCAGAAAACTACCGCTTACACTGTGCAAGATGCCATTTGCAATGATTTCACAGTGTGGAGAAGCATCCAGCACTGTGCAATCAGTGCGAACAGCATTTCCCTACAGCACTATGCAGTTTGTGTAGCTACACTTAGCGTGCGTAGTGCAAAGTGTACTTCACGTAGCTACGCAGAGCGCTACTACACAAACTGTGCCGGTAGTCATTTTCTTTTTCAATTTAAATAATTTTACTATGTGAATTATTATGGTTAATATATTATTTAATTTTGACAATACATTTATTCAAATCTATATACAATGAAAAAAATATATATATACATATATATATATATATATATATATATATATATATATACACATTTGTAGTTCATGTATATTGGTTATTGTGGTAGGTAATTTTCGTGTAGGGATTAATTTTAAAGTATAGATTTTGCTATTGTTTCTAGGAACTTTAGCCCTTGGGTGTTTGGGTATAGTCTATTATATTGCAAATCTTCATATTTTTTTGTTGTACTTACTTAGATAAGGGCCTAATTTAGTTACAGATTGGAGTAGTCTAAGGACCCGATTACGAGTTTGGTGATGTGTCGCCACCTCAACGCTGGCTCAGCTGCGCCTAACCTGTGCAATAACCACCAATTATATCACAAGTTTAACTAATGTTACACGAGTTCAACTCATGATCTGGTCAGAGGTTCTTTACCTTTCTCATGACGGTGCCTGGAAAACAGGCACCACAATGGGAATGGCAAAAAAGTTCCATCACAGCATGGATGTAGACGTCCATGCCCTGCTAGATTTTTGTGGTATATAGACAGCAGGGCACATGTTGTTCCCCCCTGAATGTATCCCCACGGCATCGGTCACATAGGGGCCCTGTAGGGAGCCCTTTGTTCTTGCTCCCTTAGCCTTTTCATGGCTGGGCTCAGCCATGAAAGGCCTGGTGAAGTAGGAACTTTAAATATGCTGAGCAGGGCTGTTCCAGCCCCTGCCCAGCATATTGCATTGGGGTGCACCTGCGGCACTGTCAGGGAAGACTGTTCCCCGAATCAGCATGCGGTCTACTGTAGATACGATTTATAATGTCGTAATCGGCAAAATGGTAGGGAATCACTCCTGCGCAAGTCTGGTGGTTGCAAGACCGCCAGGCCTCGAAATCAGGTCCTAGGTTCCTGGTAGCTTCGGGCCTGATTATTATTTTGCCGCTGCTGTGCCACTGCGGCTGGCCAAAGCCCTGCAAAGACTGCCCGCCTGATTACAAGTTCAACTCAGGCAGGCAGATGGTCTTTTTGCCTTTCCCAGGGTAGGACCCTGAAAAAGGGCCCTTCAATGGGAACAGCAAGAATGTTCCAACAGGACATGGACTAGGAAGTCCACGCTGTGCTGGAACTGAGGGTGCAAGTAGTGCCCCTTTGTTCCCCCACTGCCGGCCTTTTCGCTGCGGGCTCACTGCCATGGAAAGGCTGGTGGTGGAGTAACTAGTAATATGCTGGGAAGGACTGTGCCAGTCCTGCTCAGCATATTACAGTGCCCCTTTGTCATGCCAGCACAAGGTAAAAATCGGTTCCCTGGCGCAGGCGGTGGTCCACCGCTGGTATGGTGGGAAAGTTTTAATGCGGCGATGGTGGTCAGAAATGTTTTGTAAATGAATTGACCTCTTTCATTCCTTTGTTTTAATTAGTTTAACATTTCTATTGGTTTTTGTGGTTTGTGCTTTTATTTCATTAGTTGCTGTAGCATCTGTCTACATTTTTGGCAGTTATGTGTGTATGTAAAACACAAATCATTCATTTATTTAAAGGAGTAATTTGTTTTAAATGTTTATATGTTTACTCTCTGTGTGTGAACAATACAGCGTTGCTGTCAAAACACGTAACGACTGGTGATTAAACCTGCACTAAGCCCACATCTCCAGACTGTGAGGTTTACGTCATTTGTTTGTGAACATTATGTCCGGCCTGTTCCACTGGCTTTACGCACCACCTGACATAGGTCGGGATCTCGAAGGAACGTGGTGTCTTTTGCAAACAATACGAGGGATCCATGGATGGCCTCTGTATGTTTTCCTAGACAACAATCGGACGAGAAGAGGACTTGTAGGACTGCTTCGGGTGTTTACGTCCCAGAGGTAAGCTCTGCACTGGCGGGAGTGGCAAAGGGAGGCTTGGGAGTATCCCTGGGCAAGTGGGGGGTCCCCCTTCAGTTTGGTGCCACCGGGGCAAGGGTGTTTATGTCTCTGGCTGGCGATTGCACAGCCGTTTCAATAGCAGATGGGACACACAACCATACAACACTTGCTGGGAATTACGGAGCATTTCGCCCATAACTGACTCACGGATCTATCCATCCTCGCGACATTCACTGGTGGAGGTGGACCCAGTTCCGTGCATCCCTTGGGCCTTTTTACCGCAACTGGCCTCCGCTTCACTTTTTCACCAAAGACTCGTGGTCACATTTCACATGGCAACAACAGCATCGGGAACCTCCCATCAGGGAGGGGGAGTGCGTCGACAGCAGTGCAGGTGTGAAGAAGCACATAGTGACATTTCCAGGTTCTTCAACATTTTCACAATATTACCTCTTTTCTCTCAACCTATTCTATTTCATGGAAAAAGAATTGGAAGTAAGGTTTGCTGCGCAACTGTTACTGCCGCGCAAACCAGGGAAAGGACAAAGCAAGGTGATGATCCAGAACTAGGACACATCATTTAATATGAAATTCAAGCACTTTGCCAAACCCAAAAATCAGAGACATCGAAATGAGGTGAAGGCAATCTCTCTATAGAACTGTGTGGACAAGAACATGTTACCACATGGACTCAGGATACATACTGCACCATCCTACAAGTCACCCAACCCTCGCATGTTGACAGAAGAGGCGGAAACCTCAGCCATGAGTGCAAAGACTTCGCTCATTATTCTTGGCAAATATGCGTGGGAAGACAGGGAGAGGATTATTAAAGAAATCGCAATCATCGAAGAAGAATTCAAACAAAATAGTGACCAAGACGTCATCAAGAAATTTAAAGACGACCTTAAAAGAAGACTACAACAACACGACGAGGATATCAAAGTGTGCAAACAAAGGTAATTGCATCGGGATTGTGCAGACTACGAAAGTGGTCGCATTCTTACTGATAGCCACAAATATGACCGTCTTTACAATTTATAACCTGAAATCAAGTGTCCTTCAGAGGTCAGGCATGAGCCTCCTTCTCCCATTGTGAACAGAGATACGAATAGCTCTGTCAATACACCAAGCACATCATCAGATATCAACATCAAAACCAAATTGGCGACTTTTTTAGATGAGTACCGGCTCCTCTGGAGGGGTCCCCAAACGGGGGGGACAACAGTGACACCAAGCACCCCAACAAGGGGAAGAGGGCAACGAGGAAGAAGAAGAGGCAGGGGCAGAGCAAACAAAGGAGAAGAGGATGGAAACAGAGGAACCAGAAAGGGAAAAGGAAAGGAGCCTGTGGGAAACAGAACTGGCAGCTCCAAAAAGAAACAATAATGAAGCGGCAAATAAAACCATCATGAACCTTTCAACACGCTCACTCTCTCCCCTTGGAAAGAGAACACTCTGGTTGGGTCTCGCTTTCTGTCCCACAGACCTGTTCAATTACTCGGAATCATGCATTGGCATTTTCAAGTTAAAGAAGTGGTATTATCTCACAAATACCAGACCATGCTCTGAGATCAGTCCTACCATTAATAGGACTCTCCTGTCCAATCTCACCACGGGGGATGTGGATACGTTGCTTGCCACTACACCCATTACTAACCTGACATCAGATATCATTACTGATAAGATGGCCTCTACTGCTTTTAGACCACGGTAGGTATTCGATCCTAATCTCCCCCAGGACAACAAGGATACGTTCCATGAAGTTGTCACCAAGGCCCTTTTCAAATTCAAAAATTGTGATGGCTCTAGAGGATCTCCACAACATTATCAGACAGAAAAAAATTATCACAGCATTAGCACGGATATGGGTACAATTATCCGACCTGGCGATAAAGGGTGCAATGTCGTGCTCATTTGTAGACGGTTGTAGTTACTGTCTATGATGTAAATAGTAGGACCGTCCTTTTTTTAAAAAATTGGCCGTGCATCATACCTGAGTCTCCTCAATTGAAAAAAATGGAAATTATGTCCCCTTTAGTCGTCACGATACTTGAAAACTCCAACCGTCCGGGAGAGGCAACTCGCAAAAGGTACGGAACACCTTGGCGCACGGATGATGAGAAACCTGACTCTTTGAGAGCCCCAAAAGCCAAGAAAAAGAATAAATTGTGGGTTCCCCCCAAAAAAGCGCAATTGATCAGTGATGAGAAATAGTAAAATTTTGAGATAAAGGAAAGTGGCATTTATAGCCAATTTTTTAAAAAAGGACGGTCCTACTATTTACATCATAGACAGTAACTACTTTGACAGCAAGTACTCCCTGGGTATTGCTACTTTGGTTGGTTGTTTAGCCAGGCCTGATGAAGGTGGCTATTATCTTCTTCCTGTGCCACCGATACACGTCGACCACTGACATTTAGATCCTGCTCATCGCAGTTGTCTCTATGGTCAAAGGAGATTATTGTCATACTTATGTCTCCAATTTACCTGAGTTTTTTTTGTTTATGAATGTAGTATGAATGTCGACTGAATCAGTATGAATGCATGAGAGAGTGTGTGATTTCTTTGCTTGTGTTTATCTTTACCTAGGGATTACATCATGTTAATATGTGAAATGTTATAGTTAAATGTGTTGAGTATATTTATTGTATGTCTATGAAATAGAAATTATTAATTGATAATTCATTTTAAAATTTAAAGAAAAGTGTTTATATTTTAAAGGAATAAATAAAAATATGAAGAACAATGATGTATTTGTAGTATATTGTAATTTCACCTGGCCCTTTTTTGAATTCAATTGAATCAAACAAAAACAAAATATAGGTCACAAGGGAGTTTCTACAGTGTGGTTGTCTTTCTTTTTACCTCTTCTCCCTGACCTCTATTATATCCTTTGAGGAGGGTCGCAATTTCTCTGCTTAACACCGATGAAGCATACACCATCGAATGGGAAACTATGATCTAAAGATTCAGAGCACATGGTTATCCTAAATGGGTTCTTGAAAATGTCTTGTCCAAAATGAACACCATCAGTAGATCTCAAACACTTGCAGAACAGAAAAGGGACACCAAGATCATGGATACAAGGGTCATTTTCAATTACAACAGGAACTCTCAACAAATACACCAAGCGTTAGTCCAAAGTTGGGATATTTCAACAGTAGGACACATCTTCCATGACAGACCCAGGGTCAATTATAGGAAAGGTTGGAGTTTGAGGGACATCCTGGTCCATAGTGATGTCTCCCAGACACACAAACAAGGGACAAATAACCTCAAATGCTTTTTTCCCTGTGGCCACTATAAAGCCTGCTGCAATAGCTGCATGATGAAGGAGTTCAGTACCAAGAAGTTGAGGAATATCACACAATTCCAGACCTGTAGCTCCAATTTTGTTATCTATGTGCTTGAATGTCCATGCAACATCAGCAGCTCAACACATTTCATGGTAAAGAAAAGAGTGTTAGAACATCTCTCAGCCATCAACAAGGACCCCCATTTTCCGATAGCTAGGCACTTCCAAGACTTCCATCCCTTGAACAGCTCTCTCCTAAGTTTCTTTGCCAAGGAACAGGTACATGTGGGCACTAGAGGTGGTAATAGGATGCACATCGCAAACATGAGTTCAAATGGATACTAAAGCTAAAGACCAAATTTCCTACAGGACATTTTTTGGATGACAAACTAGCCACTCATCTGCATGATGATTAGCATGAATATGCTGTTATTTTGCTATTGCCTTTGTCCATTTCCTTCCTCCTTTGCAGTAATTGTGCCACGAACAGTTTTGTTTTATCTGCAGTATGTGTTCTTCTGCAAATTTTAACCTTACACATCTCATTCCTATTTTTCTCACAGGAGATAAGGAAGGGTACCTATGCACCCTGATGGACACTCTCACTTGGGCACCCTACCCTTTTTTTTCCCAGTTCCGGATGGGCACATTGTCAAGAAAATAGTTTTTCACACTTATTTCTAGCTTTTAATAGTCACTGTACATAGTTACAATGCTGGTAGCATTTGTGAGGACATTTGACCTTGGAACTGTATCATGAGCATTTGCATTACACCACTTGGCCCTAGTATTGTGATGCTGCACAATGCAGGCTGTGGGTAATAGAATGCAACTGGGTACTTACAAACAACTTCCTCTTCTAGCCACAGTATGCTTTGGTACATATGGTCCAGCCATGGTCCAGACATATGCATTACACCACTTAGTGATTATGCTGTATAGCAGTACAGGTCACGCTGTGTGGTGCAGTATGCCATTGGGCTCTGTATTTTTACCCCCTTATTTCAGGCGAGATTTGAGCACACAACAGCCTGTGCAGTCTTTGTCAGATTTGGGACATGCATTTCCACACTTTAACTTATCTGTCACATAACATTTATTCAGCCCACACATGCTCCCCTATAAGGTTTGTACAGCTTGTCATCACTCTTCTGAGATACGCTTACACAAGCTCTATTGCTCATAGTGTTATTCACAACTGCTTCTTGTGATTACAGACATTGGTCTTGCTATTTTCTGTAACATCTCATGTTCCTATATGGCTGTCACCTTTGTGGCTGTTCACTTGACTCCTGTAGTCTATGTCCATCTTCCTATGTTTCCTTGCTACTATGGATTACATTCTGACTTTTCAGACTGTGTGTGAACAAGACAACTTTGCTGTTGAAATGGGTAAAGACTGGTGATTAAACCTGCACTAAGCCTACATCTCCTAAGAATAAAATTCACTTCATTTCTTTGTGGGACACTACGTCCGGCCTGTTCCGCATGCTTCATGCACCACCTGACCATGGGCTGGGATTCCAGAAGGAACGTGGTGTGTTTTGCATATGTTAAGAAATATACGTGTTTTAATAAGTTTAAATATTAGTTCTTGCTTTGCCATGTGGATGCTTTCGGAAATTCTGCTACTTTTGATGGCCAATCTGAATACAGATGAGGTTATGCATTTCAATCACAAAATAAGTCAATAACAATTGTTAATCAATTGTTCTTCATTCTGCCTTTCCTCTTAATCTCATCTTTCAACTGTATGTTGATCATAAACTAAATGAATATCCTGAGCAAAGAGAGTTCATAATAATTAAAAAGAGTTCACACAGTATTTCTCTTCACAGAAGTCTTCTTTGAGCTTTGTCTATTTCAAGCTTTAGTAACAAGTAGTTACTTCTGGCCACCAGCATGACGGTACATAACCAATAGGTCCGGCCAACAGCAAAAGAACTCCTAGCCGACACGTTATTTGTCTCTGTGGGAGTATTCAATGACTTCTACAGGGCTAGAATTATACAAGTAAGCCCACATTATAACCGTTTTGGCCACCTCAACTGTCATCTCTATATTCAATAGTTACAGAGAGAGCGGGAGCAAATAGCAGAGGGCCACATGTGTCTTATATCCTTAGGGAAAAAAAGAAAAATAGAGTAAAGGATCAGAAAAGATTAACTAGAGACACCACCAGATAAATTCACAGAGAAGAACTTCATAAAAAGATAACCCGTGGGTGACTGGAATAATAGAGGAAAAAAATTCTCACTATCAGGAGAAAAAATGGACCCAACCGATCTGTGTGCACACCCAACAAACTATCTAGATTACCCAATCAACTCAAGTCACCAAATTCTGTATATAGTCTGGCAAAGCTAGTATAAGCTCAGGTGCTTGTGTTCAAAACGTACTGTCTTAAGAGAACAGCCAGGCGAAATCCTGCAATGTAAGGCATATAACCATAAGTTATAAAAATATGTCATAATCATAAATCTATGCATTGATTAAACATTACTAATTACGGGAATAGTGAATAGTAAAAACAAAGAAAATATTGTTTAAAATCCCTTAAATCAGGCATAATAAGTTCAGAGCCTATCTTAAGGTCATATGTCAAACTATGGATGAGTGTATTTATGAGAACCAGGCACCTAAACAACCAATAATGCTGATGTTTTCCATGAGATAGTTAACAGAGTGTTGGAGAAATGGGAGAATATGATGAATACTAAATTGTCACACTATAATACCAACTTGACATTTATGGAACATGCAGCATTAAAACAGCTTAGCTCTGATGATACTATCATTATAAGAGAAGCTTATAAGGGTGGAAACATCATTGTCATGGATAAAATAGCTGACGATGCAGAGATTATGGCACAACTTGATAATGCTTGTTGGTACAAGAAACTTACACATAATCCTATGCTGGAAATCACTAAAGACATCAGTAGAGAACTAAAAAACTAGAATGCCCAGGGCCTACTTAATGATGATGAATATGAGTACCTATTAGTAGACAGACTGAGATTTCCTTGTCTATACGCTCTTCTAAAGATACATAAGAATGCTTCCTCCCCACCCGGTAGACCATTTGGTTCGGGCATTGGGAGGCCTACTGAAAGAATTTATGAATTTGTTTCTACATTTTTACAGTTATATGTGATTAACTTACCCTCTAGCATCAGAGACACTAAGCATATTCTGAATATTCTCAATGATATTTCATGGGATGCGACTATGATATTTGTAACTATGGATGTAGTGTCTCTTTATACAAATATTTTTCACCAACAAGTTCTTTCTGTATTATGATATTTGCTGTATAAAAGAGCAATAAAACTGTTAGAACATTCAGACATTTAAATCACCATGTCACAATTGAAATTGTAATATAATGTCTTTATGTTCAATGGCAAATGGTATCGGCAAATATGCGGGACTGCGATGGGTTTGAGATTTGTGCCGTCTTTTGCCTGCCTCTTTATGGGGTGGTTCGAGGCAGCGCATATCTGGTGCCCAGCCAGGGCCAAGTGGCAAGATTTGATTTTTTACTATGAAAGGTATATTGATGATGCTTTTCTAATTAATACTGGTAGTGAAGAAGACTTACATGAATTCTTCACACATATGAAGCATAATTCTTTTAATATGGCATTTACCATGACACATAGTAGGAATAATATTTTATTTTTGGATCTTGAACTGTATGCAGATCAATGGAGGATAAGCAGCAAAATGTTTAGAAAGAGTACATCATGTAATGCTGTCTTGCATACCAGCAGTGCACACCAAACATCTCAAATTAACTCTATTCTCCATTGAGAATTATTAAGAAAGTGTAGAAATTGTATGACAATGCTGAATGTGTTAACTGTGTGACTGATATACAACAGAGGTTCCTTTCAAGGGGCTATGAAAAAGGTACGATCCTTAAAGCGAGAAAGAGAGCTTTTAATCTGGCCAGGAGTGTATCATTGAAGACTAAGACAAAGCCAAGGGTAGAATTATCCACCAGTCAGATTGATTACAAGTTACAACCCATAGTCATACAAAATATATGGCAGACTTAAATGTCATTGGTATCCTCTTACATCAGATGTCATATTGCAACCGCATATACTGAGCCATCCTAGTGTTACCTACTGCAAAGGCAAAACCATACATCATATTCTTAGCCTAAGTTATCCAAGGGTGTGGAAATGTGGGCAGACATGGTTTACAAATGTAATGAAGTATCTACAGAAATGGAAACTGCAGCATGTGCAGATGAACAATTCATGATATTCATGATTTTGAATATAACGGCTCAAGGAAGTATTACATAGACACACACATTGCCTGCTCAACAAAACTTGTGATTGATGCCATCATTTGTGAATGCGACAAGGTCTATATAGGCAGTACAAACAGATTTCCTAAAGATCATATCTCAGAACACTCCAGGGGTCTGAAGAATTTGGATTCCGGATATCCCATTGTTGTTCATGCCCTAGACTGTGGGGCACAAGGCAAACAGTTGACCTTTAAATTCAATTTTATTGAATCAGTGAAATTGGATTAGAGGGGTGGCAACTGAGAGCTTAAACTCAGACAAAGTGAAGCATGATGGATCCTAAGAATACGAGCTGTAGAAATGGGTCTCAACATCGATAATGAATTACAATACTTTTTAGGTACTTGATGTACTGTGCACTCCTATACTATTTGGGTTTCTTTCCCTGATTAAATGTGTTCAACTTTTCTATTTTTATACTGTTATTGTTTGATCTTACCTATGATGAACTGACATGATGAGTCTTTCTCTGATTTGATCTTAGACCACTGTTACTTAGGATATCGATGTATTAGTGGACTCTTCATTGTATAACTTGTTCGGTCCACCATATTGAGTGATACTGTACTCTGTGTTCTCCTACCTGCCTCTACATGTATCTCAACTTGGGGACTTTTCTTCTGGTACCTATCTGGTCTGTCACTATGGCTATCTATGACTTAAGAGCCGATTCTACTATTTGAGAGATTCTTGGTGATTTTTAACTGAACTTGTGGTTATGCTGCCCATTTTGATCATACCCAATCTCTACACATTTTGAGGGACTGGTTCAACTGTGATGACCTCACCAATTGCACTGAACACATGTTCATCAGACACACTGGTAACAGCACAAGCCAGATACTGTATTGCCAGCCTGCTGAGCTCTGGCCATTGGCGTATCTTCCCATAGATCCAATTGATTTTGATTTACATAACCTTTTTTGAATCATCCAGATACTCCTGGAACATCCTGTGAATAATCACTGGTGCTGTGACTTATTCTACCTGTTTTACCACTTCACTGGACTTGAACCCTGCCAATTGCAACAAATACAATTCAGAGGTTGGGTCTGGTTCTCCTTTTGCTGTTGCTGCCGGTTTTCCGGTTGATGGTGTTGTTGGCTGCTGTGAGACAAGACTGCCCCCTCTGGAAGTTGAAGGCAGCACCTCAGAGCTGCAGGGTGGGACTTGAAGTTTCAGTAGTTCTTCTTCCAAATTTCCAGCATGCTTTAAAATCCACCTCTTGTATTTTAAAACATCCCCTCCAAAAAAAGGATGAAAGGGGGCAGAATGTTTTTGTACTGTGGATCAAGTACTGTGGCATATATATACTCTTTGGACTCAATGATGTAATGTTGCAGCATTCTATTAGAAGCCAAGTGCAGGACTAATCTCTTAGCCAAGGCATGTGCTTCTGTGTTTCCATGCACACCTGCCAGGGCAAACTTTTCAGACGCGTTCTTTACCCAGTATTGTAGGAGATGCAGCAATGGGATAGCTTGGCCCATCGTTCTATCCTCCTTTCTAACTTAATGAATCAAAACCTCAATAGTGAGTAGCATCTGTGTGAGGGATTTGCCTAGGCCCCATCTGTCGGCATCCATGGTCATAGCTTTCCCAATGCATCCACTCCTCTTTGAATGACATAGTCATTAATCTGTTTTTTCTGCTCAAACATATGTTACAGCATGTAAAAAGTGAAGTTCAAAGGTTTTGGCACCTCCTGTATCGGGACTTTAACTGGTGCTCTATTACACTGAATACTCTGCAGCTTCTTCCAGGTTTTAAAAGAATGGCTGGAATGGGTGCAGATTCTTCTGCAGAAGGTCAGTATGTTGTTGACAATGTCTCCCTTTTTGAGGAAGTCTTGCACCACCAAGTTGATGCAATGGACCAAACAAAGGACCCTGAAATTACCTAAGTTTGATATGGCCTTAACTAAGTTACTGCTATTGTCTGTGGCAACATATCCAATTCTAAAACCTCTGGGTCACAGCCATTCATACACCCTGCTGTTAAATTCCTCAAAGATGTTTACAGCTGTATATGATTTCTCCATGGTGAGCATGACCACTGTTGCTAGCTGCCAAAAGCTCTTAAAACTTTCTTCATGGCCAAGACCTGAAGATATGTTTTGCTTTACCACTGCAAAAGAGATCCAGTGTGCAGTGATGCACATAAAATCAGTCGCCTGACAACTGGTCCACATGCCTGTCTTTAGACACATCTCACATCTCACATCTACCACAGAGCCACAGCCGCCATTGCATCCGAACTGCAACGCACCATCAACACCACCCTCAATACAGGTACTTTCCTGGATGTATAGAAATGTGCAGAAGTCAGGCACCTACTCAAGAAGCCAACAGCGCACCCCACCAACCTAATAAACTACCGGCCCATCCCTCTTCTCCTCTTCTCAGCCAAAGTCGCAGAGAAAATGGTCAACAGAGAACTGACACGGTTCATAGAAGAGAACTCTGTCCTCGACCCGTCCCATTCCGGACTCCTAACCAACCATTGCACGGAGACTGCCCTACTCACCACCACAGATGACATCCGTACCCTCCTGGATCAAGGACACTCAGCAGCCCTCATCCTACTCGACCTATCAGAGGCGTTCGACACCGTCTCTCGCCGACTCCGGCATACAAGGAACAGCCCTGGACTAGATCCAATAATTTCTCCCCGGAAGAAGCCAGAGAATCAGGCTACCACCCTTCCTTTCTGATCCTACGATCCCACAGGGATCATCACTGAGCCCACCCCTCATCAATATCTACCTGGCCCCCCTTGCATATAAAAACAAGGCCTCAGCATCGTATCCTAGGCTAACGACACCCAGCTCATCCTCTTCCTCACCCGAGACCCCACCACCGCCAAACTCAATCTTCAGAAAGGAATGCAAGATGTCGCAGACTGGATGACCAACAGCTGGTGGCTGACCACCCTCTGGAGCCCACCTACACCCGCTGACCACGCAAAGAACCTGGGTATCATCCTTGACTCCTCACTCACCATGAACCGACAGGTCAACTCTGTCACATCCAGCTGTTTCTTCATCCTCCGCGTACTCTGTAAGACCTTCAATTGGATCCCCCTAGTCAAGGTAGATGGTCACCCACGCACTCATCACCAGCAGACTGGACTATGGAAATGCACTCTATGCCGGCATCAACAAGTCCCTACTTCGCAAACTCCAGACCATACAAAACACAGCAGCCAAACTCTTACTTGGCATTACCCAACAAGAACACATCAGCTAACACCTACAAAGACTCCACTGGCTCCCAGTAGAGAAATAAATCACCTTCAAAATCCTCACCCATACCTACAAATGCCTACACAACAACAGACCTAAATACCTCAACGACAGAATCAACTTCCACATACCCAAAAGAAACCTCCAATCCTCCAACCTCGCACTGCTCGAAACCCCACGCATCCACAGAGCCAGAGCAGGTGGAAGATCCATCTCTCACATCGCAGCCAAGACATGGAACGAGCTACCGGTAGACATCAGACACTCCCCCTCCCTGAACACCTTCAGAAATACCCTTCAAGACCTGGCTCTTTGGCTAAACAAACCAGCAGACCCCCCCAGTGCATTGTGACCCCCACGGGTGAGTAGCATGCTACAATTCCCCTGATTGATTGAATGATTGATAGATGGACGGCGTGAACAACAGTTTCCTGCAAAGCTTGTCCACTTAACTGCAGCACATTGTGATGCAGTGTTGGAACAGCCACTCTGACAAAATAGGTCCTACTTGGTACCTTTCATTTTGGGCAGATGGCTGCCATGAATTCTAAAAATCCCACTCCTTCCACAAATTAAAAAGGGAGGATGTCCAGCGCTAAAACATTTCCAGCTTCCCATTGCACAAATGCAATGTAGGGCTCCTCCTGCCTAAACATACCTGTAATAGTAGCCAGATCTTTTTCTTTTCTTGGGACACTGACTCAGGCATCTTTTGAGAAGTAGATGCTAGTGGTTGACTCAATGTGCAGAGTGGTGATGGAGCAGTCACTGAATGCGGCGGTGTCTATATCATCTCTTCTTGTGCCATTGTGAAATAGCTGAGGTGGGTGATTCAGCTTGTGCACTGCTGGGGACAGGTCTCCTTTGTGAGAATATGTCACCATCTTCTTCCTCATCATCGCCCCTACCGTGATTAGAATTGTAGCTGATGTTCCCCAGCTACCCCCACCACCACATCAATGTTCAGCAATTTTTTAAGGTGCTCGTCCCACTTGATTTTGCACTGTTTTTTCATATAGGTCGTCTGGTCTGGCCTCCTGTACCATAATGTGTACCAGGCTTACCTCGACATACATTTGTGTGGCAAATGGTGCATATTGCAATGTGCTCCCCCTCTTTGATAACTGTAAAAAAGTCCCAAACTGGGGAGGAGTACTTTTTTACTGGGCCATTGCCAATGCCTGAAGACACACTCAAGGGTGGTGGGAATGTTGTCGATTGTCTCTATGCTTCTCCTGAGGCAGGGGATGGTGCAGGTCTCAGCTGGGGTTTTGCAAATATGGGTGCTGGTGGCGGTGCAATCTGTGACAAATCCCTAGAAGCTGGTTGAATAAGAATGTCAGATGCCTTTGTGTCACCTTCCACCATGACAACTTCATCATCCTCCTCTTCATCCCCTTCCATAAGTCAAATTTTTCTAAACATTTCTTTTCCTGTGCCTCTCCTGTTACCTCCTGGTCTTACTCAGGATCCACTCGATGTCCCTATCGTCATCATCAGAAGTGCTGTTTGGAGAAGATGGTACTCTAGCACCCTTCCTTTTACTTGCTGAAGATCTAGGAGGCAATGATTCTAAAAGACAGGTTTACCTTCATGGTCTGAAGGAAGATCAATCTCTTGTTCTGCTCCAACATCAGACAAATCCGTTACTGTCTGCGGCTGCTGTCCACTTTGTTGTGTTTCCCAAAATGATTGTGCAATACTTTGCGAAAGGGACAAATCCAACTCATCGGCCTCAACATGAGTTCACTGGCTGCCTCACTGACAGACATTGTACTGGGCTTAGGTTGGGGAGGTGGTGCTTTTGATGCAGGAATGCTGCTCTCAGCTTGCTTACTGGAGGCCGGTGTGGCAGGCACAGCTTTCCTAAAAAAGGTTGGGGTCACCATGCCAATGGTGGAAATCTGCTACTTCTACTCCCCACTAGCTTCTTTCTCGGCAGCACCTTTCTTTGGGGGAATCTTGAAGCTGTCAGTTGGAAGTGGCACTTAGCTTCACAACAAGCTGAAGAGATTACCATGTTGCATGGTCAGTCAAGCATTATGTTGAGCAGATTCCTCTGGCAGTACTGTGGGTGATGTCTCTTCTCATGTGAACCTTAAAGCAAACAAGCAAGAAAAACATCAGTGAAATATCGCATTGTTGCAGTTCAACTAGTAGTACAAATATACAATATCCTTTAGTGTGGTTACTTAACTCAAGCTTTATAAATAATTAACAGTAGCATACACTGTTCATTCGTGAAAAGGTAAACTAGACCAACATAAACTTTCATGATGACTGTACACTCAGGAAGGATTAAAAAGAGCAACAACAACAACAAAACAGTACAGGTGTAACTGTTTGCTCTATGTGCAATTGATCACGTGGGATGTGACATTCAGGGAGGTGCAGCTGACAAATGACAATCAAATAATCCTTACACAATGATATCTGTAGTGCACCTATATCAAAAATGGGGTTGATGGCAGATGTTATAAGAATGGTTACAACAAACTTAACATAAAAAAATATATACAAATTAATTTTTTTTTTTAAAGCTAAAATTGAAATAAATTATACATGAGTTATATTATCCTCAAGCATTACATTTGCTTTAATTTATTAAACTGCTATCTCTTTGTTCAACCATCCATGCAAACATATGGCAAAGGGCCATACTGGCTGGACACACAAAATGGCTGCCTGCCATTGCCACATGGTCATCAACAACAACAACATGGAGCAAGTAGACCTTGGAAATGGGAACAAGGAGAAGAAGAGATGCAGGCCAATGGCGAAAGCACACTGGCTACCTACACAAAATGGCCACAGGCTGAACTGCCCTCTCGGTGAACCATGATGGATGGATAGAAGAACAACCCATGCAAGCCTATGGCAACATCACACTGGATGCCTGCCTACATAAAATGCCAACCAGCCACATGGTCAAGCAGCAAGCGAGGAGATAAGGCTAACAAAGATGATATGCAAGACTACGGGGAAAGCAGAAGCACATTAGGCTGGCTACACAACATGGCTGCCAGGCAATGTGTCAGAACAACAACAACCAGCAAAGAGCTTGGCTACAAACAGAGACGAAATGCAGGCCTATGGGAAAAGCACACTGACTGGCTACACAACAACCAGCAAGGATGTATGGCCACAAACCGAGAAGACATATAGGCCTATTGGAAAAGCACATTGGCTAGCTGCACAAATTACCCACCAGCCACATGGTCAAACTAACAACAACCTTCAAGGACGCATGGTCACAAACAGAGAGGACAAGCAGTCCTATGGCAAAAGAACACTGTCTGGCTACACAAAATGGCTGCCAGCCAAATGGTCACAAGAACAACAATCTGCAAGGGTGCATGACCACAAACAAAGAAGAAATGCCGGCATATGGGGAAAGCACACTGGTTGGCAACACAAAATGGCCACCAGCCAAACTGGTCACAACAACAACAAGCAGGAGGCCTACAAAACGAACAACACATGCAGGCCTAGGGTGGAGACCCACTTTACAAAATGGCCCCTAGCCACATGGCATAATGATTCTTTAAAAACAAAGGCAAATGTTTTCCTATGCCAAACACACATACACACACACAGTGGCCAGACAAATGAGGCATGAGAACATTGAATTAATTCAGCATGCCATAAATGAAAATGAACAGTGGTAAAAATGTTCACAACAGCACACATCCTCCAAAGTAACTGTGCAACATGTTTCCTTTACAAAAGAAGTTACATTTCATGCACAAAAAACTAGGTCCCTACTAAAACCTGCAGGCCACCCACCACAATAAATTTAAAAAATCAAATAAAAGTGCAAATAAATCTAGATGCATGTCCCCAGTCAAACAAACAATACCCTTATACACCAGTTTTTCAACTTACTTATATCTCAACAACAAACTCCTTAAGTCGAATGGTATATATGCAGCAGACAAGAAGAATTGCCCTTCCAGCTCCAAATCCCATTGAAAAGTAACCAGGAGAGGGAGGGACAAAGCACTAGGAGGAGCCTGCTGGACAGGAACAGGAAGTTGGAGTCTCAGGGGCACTACCTTCTGGTTTGAATAAATATTTTTTTTTAAATGGCTTCTCGCAAAAAAACAACTCTAATGGCAAGTTTGAGAAGACTGAGCTGCATTCTCAAGCAGAAAAGCTGCTCTACTGCTCTGTTTGCGATCAGCTCTAAATTGCCTCTGTCACGGCTGGAAGCCATGCGAGTGAGTGCGAACTGTTGCAGGAGCTCTCTAGTGATGTGAGATATCTTGTGCGGACTCACAAGCAGCCTGAGAGTCTTGGCACTCAACCACAAAAGAAAACTAGAGTGTGCAAACAGAAAAAAAACTCCCCTTCTCGCCCGAATGGTGGAATTCAAGAATTTTGAGTTCCTCCATGGAGCACGGTGTTCCTGAATTCAGCAGGCTCCACAAGCGAAGTGGAGTTTACTGCCCAGGTTTAGATGTGATGTAAAGACTCACATACATGCACATAAATGTTTATAATGGAGTTGATTTGGGACATGAGCACGTGCGGTAAGTTGCACATGGTACTCTTGATCTGTACTAATGTTCAGAACATTGTTATGTTTGTAGTTATTTCTTATTAAGGATACCTGAAATGCATTGGGTGGCTTATAAAACTGGATGCCATTGAAAAAAATGAGTAATTGCGAAAGGTTGTGCGTCCAAGCAAAGAATATGGCTGTTGTGGATATTTACATTTGGCATCTAATGGATCACAACAAAGCATTAAAAACCTGAAAAAGTTTAGATGTCAGCTCCTTTATTCATTGATAAATTGTTTGAACCCATGGGCCAATAGTTGTGAGTCTCGGGATTGCATCCAATGAAACCGGTAACTTTAAAAGAAACCTATACCTTTCACAATTCTAAAATATAGGTCTAAAGGCAGGAATTAAAAAAAAATCTGTTTATCTCAGTATTCACTAGGAATGATGACCTACTGTAAAGGTATCAAACAACTTCACACAGTGGCAAATCTCACATCTCACACTGTCCCTAGTCACAAAGTTTTTGGTTCATGCTCTATCCTCTGCATATTATTCTGGGCCTTAAATCACACAAACAAAATATTATGACAATATTTGTACATATATCTTCAAAGACACCAACTGATTTAATAGTAACATCCATCTTCTGTTATTAATATATTTCCCCATGTTGTTTGCATAAAATTGCTTCGGTTCACTGCCTGCAATAACATATCCCTTAGCACAATGCAGCCCTAGCCACTCACTCATCTAGCCATCATCTAAAAGAATGTATTCCATAGTGCATGTTAGTATGCAAACAAAGGCAAAGCAACATAAAGTTTTAGAATTCCTGATACAAGCATTATAATGTAACAACAGGCATTGATGACTCAAAGATTTTTGCAAAACGTCAGATCCATTCTGTTGTGTTGTGCAATTGCAGATAAGGATCATATGGCAATAGTGAAGTATTCTGGGATTAGAAACGGACCCTAATTGTCTATAGCAATATTTATAAAACCATAACATTTTAGACACAAAGGGGTCCATTAGGATGTAGGGTGGATCGCCACTGCCCACATAGCGGTGGCAATCCGCCCTACCTCCTTCCCAGCCCGCCACCCATTTCCCCCCACCATATTAGTATGGTGGGGGTACCGCGGCAGACAAGAAGACCGTCCGCAGCTGTTCCGCCCAGTCAACAAGCCGACACCGCCATCCATATCAGGATGCAGGTGGGGGAATGGAAAGGCATGTGGATGTTGAAGTTGTGGGGCCAGTTGTGGGCCCCAAGAATGTTGGGGGGGTGGGAGGGGCACATTGGGGGTAGCTGTGATACCCCCCTGCATGTGCATGCACAACATGGCAGGCACAGCACGGTGCCTGCCATGTTGTGCATGCATATGCACAACATGTATTTTTGGTACTGCGGCGGTAATGCTGAAAGCACTACCCACCGCAATGTTAAAAATGCAGGATGGCGGGCGCATTCTAATCACCCCCATGGGACCACTGCACTTGTGGCGGGCGGTCAGGATGGCGAGCGGACAAAGTCCGTCCGCCATCCTAATGATGCCCAAAGTCTAAATTCAATATCTTCATGTAAATAACATTTTATTTTAATAAATAAATAAAAAGGTTAGTTGTCATTAAAAATATTTGGATGAATACAGGATTATGCAGCTTTCCCCTCAAAATGTCTGTCACTGCTGCTGCTAGCACGTGTATCTGATGAGCAAAGTGTGATTAAATTATAAATACACTTGAGGAAACTTAAGTTCACACAAGGCAATTTACAAAAAGTTTCAAATACAATTGACACAGAAGTTCTTGAATAATTTTTTTAATGATTTTAAAGATGTTGTCTTGTGGGGCCTGGTCAATCAACTCCACAAAATATTGATGTGTTTCATCATACCAAAGTCTCCACAAGGAGAGTAAAACAAATACACACACAAATGCACATGTTGGTCATTTCTTAACAACCGCAGTTTCAGTATCATTATACTGCATGGGAAACTTTAATTCCGGTATAAATGAAAGTTTCTCATTACAGTTGATGCCATGAATGCAGTTTAAAATCAAGTCACGGGGCATCAGAGAATGTGCACTTTAAAAAATAAGAATAAAGACTTTTAGTTTTATGCACTATTTTTGTTAAATGAACAATGGCCAACAGAAAAGAGATCTTCATGGTACGACTCATCTTCTAAGCTCCAATATTTTGTGTAATCTAATTTATATTAACCCCTTGTATGCCCATGACGAGCTGGACTCGTCATGGAGCACAGTTGCGCTGTGCCCATGACGAGTCCAGCTCGTCATGAGGCATTCCCTGGGGAATCCCTCTGGTGCGGGCACCAGAGGGATTCCCTTTTAGTGAAATTAGCCTCGGGTGCTGGGGAAGAGCTTCCCCAGCTCCCGTGCCCCCCCCTTTCACTGTAATGACGATCATCGCGCACGTCGCGCCAAAGTCATTACAGTGAAAGTGAAACTGAAATGAGCCAAGAGGCTCATTTCAATTTCACTTTCTACGTGCTCAGGGGGCTATCTCAGCCCCCTGAGCACGTAGAAAGATGGGAGAGGTATCGTTGGAAAGGGGAGAATCTCCTCCCAAGCAGGGATCCACCCACTAGGCACCAGGTAGGGGGGAGCGGTCCCTTGGGCAAGGGCCTTTGCTCCCCCCAACTGATGTTGGCACCAATTAGTCTTTTTGCCCCCCCTGGGGGGCATATGGGGGCATTAGACCCCAATCTGCCCCTCCCGGGGGGGTAAAAATCCCACTAGACACCAAGGAATTTTGTATAAAATAAAAATAGGGGTGGGGGCTGCCCAAAACAGGCAGGCCCATGCCCCCACCCCACCCCCAATTATCACAGTCTTTTTGCTCCCCCTGGCGGGCAGATGGGGCATTGGCCCCTAATCTGCCCCTTCGGGAGGGCAGAAAGCCCACTAAACACCAGGGATTAGTTTTCAGTTTGTTTTAGGGTGGAGGCTGCCTGAAACGGGCACGCCAATGCCCCCACCCACCTGCCACCATTACAGCCTTTCTGGCCCCCCTGGGGGGCAGATGGTGTATTGGCCCCCAATCTGCCCCCCGGGGGGCGGCAAAAAGTCCACTAGACACCAGGGAATTTTACAAAAAATTAAAATAGGGGTGGGGCTGCCCGAAATGGGCAGGCCCATACCCCCACCCCACCCCACCCCCCAATTATTACAGTCTTTCTCCCCTCCCCGGGGGGCAGATGGGGCATTGGCCCCTAATCTGCCCCTTCGGGGGCCAGAAAGCCCACTAAACACCAGGGATTTTTTTTTAGCAATTATTTTTAGGGTGTGGTCTGCCTGAAACGGGTACACCAATGCCCCCACCCCCCCCACAAAAATGGGAGTCTTTCTGCCCCCCAGGAGGCAGATGGGAGCTGTAGCCCCCAATCTGGCCCTCCTGGGGGCGCAGAATGCCCACTAGAAACCATGGATTTTTTTGTTTTATTAGTGTAGGGGTAGGGGCTCCCCAAAATGGGCATGACAATACCCCACCCCCAGAAAAATTAAGGTCTTTCTGCCCCCCCGGGAGGGCAGATGGTGGCAGTAGCCCTTGATCTGCTCCCTGGGGGGGCAGAAAGCCCACTAGGCGCCAGCGAGTACGCAGGCTTATTTTATGCGTGGGGGTGGGGGCTGCCCAAAATGGTCATACCAATGCCCACACCCCCACAAAAAATAGCCACAGTCTTTCTGCCCCTTTAGGGGCATATCAGGATGAAACCCCCTTCCCCGATTCCCCTCTAGGGCGGCAGAAAGCCCACTGGGCTCCGAATTATTTTTAGCAATGTGCATACCTGTGGATTTTGGGCCCTAGCCCAGTTGGCACGTAGGCAAACCTAGCAAACCTGTACATTTATTTAAACTAGACACCGAGGGGAATCCTGGATGGGGTGACTTTACTGGCTCTCAACGGGTTCTGTTACCCAGAATCCATTGCAAACCTAAAAATGTGTCCAAAATAACACACTTTCCTCACATTTCTGTGGTGGAAAGTTCTGGAATCTGCGTGGGTCCACAAAATTACACCCAAAGTCTTCAGAGAAAAATGGTGCCTCACTCGTGTGGGAGGCCCAAGTACCCGCGACAGGCAAGGGCCCAAAACCTGGTTTTGCAAGGGGGTCACCTGGGTTTTTGGCCCGGTGCTCGGCGGCCACCTAGGGGAACCTACCAAACCCACACATTTCTGAAAACTAGACACCCGGGGGATTCCAGGGAGGTATGGCTTGCGTGGGTCCCCAAGGTTTCCTTACCCAGAATGCCCTGCAAACC
The DNA here is from genome assembly GCF_964204655.1 of Triturus cristatus. Taxonomy (NCBI): domain Eukaryota; kingdom Metazoa; phylum Chordata; class Amphibia; order Caudata; family Salamandridae; genus Triturus; species Triturus cristatus. The sequence continues at coordinate 64,127,805 of NC_140581.1, read as the reverse complement.
TCAAATTTAGCTGAAAAAATCACCTTTTTCACATATTTTTGTGTGGGAAAGTTGTGGCATCACTGGGCTGACACAAATTTCCTACCAGACAGCGTTCCCCCGGGTCTCCTGATAAAAACCGTGCCTCACTCGTGTGGGAGGCCCAAGTACCCGTGACAGGCAAGGGCCCAAAACGTATCGAGGCGACATGAAAATTGCCTACCTCAAAACGACCTGGTTTTGCAAGGGGGGTCACCTGGGTTTTTGGCCCGGTGCTCGGCGGCCACCTAGGGGAACCTACCAAACCCAAACATTTCTGAAAACTAGACACATGGGGGATTCCAGGGAAGTATGGCTTGCGTGGATTCCCCAACGTTTCCTTACCCAGAATGCCCTGCAAACCTCAAATTTAGCTGAAAAAATCACCTTTTTCACACATTTTTGTGTGGGAAAGTTGAGGCATCACCGGGGTGACACAAATTTCCTACCACCCAGCGTTCCCCCGGGTCTCCCGATAAAAACGGTGCCTCACTCGTGTGGGAGGCCCAAGTACCCGCGACAGGCAAGGGCCCAAAACGTATTGAGGCGACATGAAAATTGCCTACCTCAAAACCACCTGGTTTTGCAAGGGGTGTCACCTGGGTTTTTGGCCCGGTGCTCGGTGGCCACCTAGGGGAACCTATCAAACCCACACATTTCTGAAAACTAGACACCCGGGGGATTCCAGGGAGGTATGGCTTGCGTGGATCCCCCAAGGTTTCCTTACCCAGAATGCCCTGCAAACCTAAAATTTAGCTGAAAAAATCACCTTTTTCACACATTTTTGTGTGGGAAAGTTGTGGCATCACCGGGCTGACACAAATGTCCTACCACCCAGCATTCCCCCGGGTCTCCTGATAAAAACGGTGCCTCACTCGTGTGGGAGAACCAAGTACCCACGACAGGCAAGGGCCCAAAACGTATTGAGGCGACATGAATATTGCCTACCTCAAAACGACCTGGTTTTGCAAGGGGGGTCACCTGGGTTTTTGGCCCGGTGTTCGGCGGCCACCTAGGGGAACCTACCAAACCCAAACATTTCTGAAAACTAGACACCTGGAGGATTCCAGGGAGGTATGGCTTGCGTGGATCCCCCAACGTTTCCTTACCCAGAATGCCCTGCAAACCTCAAATTTAGCTGAAAGAATCACCTTTTTCACATATTTTTGTGTGGGTAAGTTGTGGCATCACTAGGCTGACACAAATTTCCTACCACACAGCGTTCCCCCGGGTCTCCTGATAAAAACCGTGCCTCACTCGTGTGGGAGGCCCAAGTACCCGCGACAGGCAAGGGCCCAAAACGTATTGAGGCGACATGAAAATTGCCTACCTCAAAACGACCTGGTTTTGCAAGGGGGGTCATCTGGGTTTTTGGCCCGGTGCTCGGCGGCCACCTAGGGGAACCTACCAAACCCAAACATTTCTGAAAACTAGACACCCGGAGGATTCCAGGGAGGTATGGCTTGCATGGATCCCCCAATGTTTCCTTACCCAGAATGCCCTGCAAACCTCAAATGTAGCTGAAAAAATCACCTTTTTCACACATTTTTGTGTGGGAAAGTTGAGGCATCACCGGGCTGACACAAATTTCCTACCACCCAGCGTTCCCCCGGTTCTCCCGATAAAAACGGTGCCTCACTCGTGTGGGAGGCCCAATTACCTGCGACAGTCAAGGGCCCAAAACGTATTGAGGCGACATGAAAATTGCCTACCTCAAAACGACCTGGTTTTGCAAGGGGTGTCACCTGGGTTTTTGGCCCGGTGCTCGGCGGCCACCTATGGGAACCTACCAAACCCACACATTTCTGAAAACTAGACACCCAGGGGATTCCAGGGAGGTATGGCTTGCGTGGATCCCCCAACATTTCCTTACCCAGAATGCCCTGCAAACCTAAAATTTAGCTTAAAAAAATCACCTTTTTCACACATTTTTGTGTGGAAAAGTTGTGGCATCACCGGGCTGGCACAAATTTCCTACCACCCAGAGTTTCCCGGGGTCTCCCGATAAAAATGGTGCCTCACTCATGTGGGAGGCCCAAGTACCCGCGACAGGCAAGGGCCCAAAACGAAGTGTGGCGACATGAAAATTGCCTTCCTCAAAACGACCTGGGTTTGCAAGGGGGGTCACCTGGGTTTTTGGCCCGGGGCTCGGCGGGCGGCGGCCACCTAGGGGAACCTACCAAACCCACACATTTCTGAAAACTAGACACCCGGGGATTCCAGGGAGGTATGGCTTTCGTGGATCCCCAACGTTTCCTTACCCAGAATGCCCTGCAAACCTCAAATTTAGCTGAAAAAAATCACCTTTTTCACACATTTTTGTGTGGGAAAGTTGTGGCATCACCGGGCTGACACAAATTTCCTACCACCCAGCGTTCCCCCGGGTCTCCTGATAAAAACTGTGCCTCACTCGTGTGGGTGGCCCAAGTACCCACGATAGGCAAGGGCCCAAAACGTATTGAGGCGACATGAATATTGCCTACCTCAAAACGACCTGGTTTTGCAAGGGGGGTCACCTGGGTTTTTGGCCCGGTGCTCGGCGGCCACCTAGGGGAACCTACCAAACCCAAACATTTCTGAAAACTAGACACCCCAAGGATTCCATGGAGGTATGGCTTGCGTGGATCCCCCAATGTTTCCTTACCCAGATTGCCCTGCAAACCTCAAATTTAGCTGAAAAAATCACCTTTTTCAGACATTATTATGTGGGAAAGTTGAGGCATCACCGAGCTGACCCAAATTTCCTACCACCCAGCGTTCCCCCGGGTCTCCCGATAAAAACGGTGCCTCACTCGTGTGGGAGGCCTAAGGACTAGGGGTGGGCAGAATTTGCGAAATCCACTTTCGCAAATTATCGCAAAAATGTTTAAAATTATCGCAAACACGCGGACATATCGCGAAGATGCGGACGTTTTTTTCCCTTATGTTCACGAGATTTTCTACATGGTTGCGGCTCGCCAACTTACCCCTGTGGTTGCTCGCGGGCGCGCCCATCTTGTTTTCAGTTGTCTCACGGTGCATGATCGCGAGAAGAAAGACGTGATTGTGCGACGCATGACGTCACTGCGGGCGCGAACTGTCGCGAGACAGCGCAAATGGCTAAAAACAATACATCTCTTGGAGAACGCGACCGGATCAAGAAAACTTGTCGGCGAACGCAGGGATCAGGTAAGGCGCTCGCGCGCGCGAGAGAATGTATTATTTTACAGCGCGAGCAAGAAACAAATTATCGCCAAGCTGCGGAATGCGGAAATTTTGACATTTTCGTGCTTTCCACGGAACGCAAAAATGTCAAATTATCGCAATTTCCGCGAACGGAACTAAATTTTTGCCCAGGCCTGCTAAGGACCCGCCACGGGCAAGGGCCCAAAAGTGAGGCGCACTACGTTGAGGACACTTGCCTGTTGAGGCGCACTACATTTTGGACCCTTGCCTGTCGCAGGTACTTGGGCCTCCCACACGAGTGAGGCACCGTTTTTATCGGGAGACCCGGGGGAACGCTGGGTGGTAGGAAATTTTTGTCAGCCCCGTGATGCCACAACTTTCCCACACAAAAATATGTGAAAAAGGTGATTTTTTCAGCTAAATTTGAGGTTTGCAGGGAATTCTGGGTAAGGAAATGTTGGGGGATCCACGCAAGCCATACCTCCCTGGAATCCCCCTTGTGTCTAGTTTTCAGAAATGTGTGGGTTTGGTAGGTTCCCCTAGGTGGCAGCCGAGCACCGGGCCAAAAACCCAGGTGACCCCCCTTGCAAAACCAGGTCGTTTTGAGGTAGGCAATTTTCATGTCGCCACACTACGTTTTGGGCCTTTGCCTGTCGCGGGTACTTGGGCCTCCCACACGAGTGAGGCACCATTTTTATCGGGAGACCCAGGGGAACGCTGGGTGGTAGGAAATTTGTGTCAGCCCGGTGATGCCACAACTTTCCCACACAAAAATTTGTGAAAAAGGTGATTTTTTCAGGTAAATTTGAGGTTTGCAGGGCATTCTTGGTAAGGAAACGTTGGGGGATCCACGCAAGCCATACCTCCCTGGAATCCGCCAGGTGTCTAGTTTTCAGAAATGTGTGGGTTTTGTAGGTTCCCCTAGGCGGCCGCCGAGCACCGGGCCAAAAACCCAGGTGACCCCCCTTGCAAAACCAGGTCGTTTTGAGGTAGGCAATTTTCATGTTGCCTCAATATGTTTTGGGCCCTTGCCTGTCGCCAGTACTTGGGCCTCACACACGAGTGAGGCACCGTTTTTATCGGGAGACCCGGGGGAACAATGGGTGCTAGGAAATTGGTGTCAGCCCGGTGATGCCACAACTTTCCCACACAAAAATGTGTGAAAAAGGTGATTTTTTCAGCTAAATTTGAGGTTTGCAGGGCATTCTGGGTAAGGAAACATTGGGGGATCCACGCAAGCCATACCTCCCTGGAATGCCCCGAGTGTCTAGTCTTCAGAAATGTGTGGGTTTGGTAGGTTCCCCTAGGTGGCCGCCGATCACCGGGCCAAAAACCCAGGTGACCCCCCTTGCAAAACCAGGTCGTTTTAAGGTAGGCATTTTTCATGTCGCCTCAATACGTTTTGGGCCCTTGCCTGTCGCGGGTACTTGGGCCTCCCACACGAGTGAGGCACCGTTTTTATCGGGAGACCCGGGGGAACGCTGGGTGGTAGGAAATTTGTGTCAGCCCAGTGATGCCACAACTTTCCCACACAAAAATATGTGAAAAAGGTGATTTTTTCAGCTAAATTTGAGGTTTGCAGGGCATTCTGGGTAAGGAAACATTGGGGGATCCACACAAGCCATACCTCCCTGGAATGCCCAGGATGTCTAGTTTTCAGAAATGTGTGGGTTTTGTAGGTTCCCCTAGGTGGCCGCCGAGCACGGGGCCGAAAACCCAGGTGACCACCCTTGCAAAACCAGGTCGTTTTGAGGTAGGCAATTTTCATGTCGCCTCAATACGTTTTGGGCCCTTGCCTGTCGCCGGTACTTGGGCCTCCCTCACGAGGGAGGCCCCGTTTTTATCGGGAGACCTGGGGGAACGCTGGGTGGTAGGAAATTTGTGTCAGCCCGGTGATGACACAACTTTCTCACACAAAAATGTGTGAATAAGGTGATTTTTTCAGCTAAATTTGAGGTTTGCAGGGCATTCTGGGTAAGGAAACTTTGGGGGATCCACGCAAGCCATACCTCCGTGGAATCCCCTGGGTGTCTAGTTTTCAGAAATGTGTGGGTTTGGTAGGTTTCCCTAGGTGCCGGCAGAGCTAGGGTTAAAAAACTACAGCTAGGCACTTTGCCAAAAAAGGTTCATTTTTGACAGCGAAATTGAGGTGTGTCCACGATGCGTTTTGCGCCGTTTCCTGTCACGGGCACTAGGCCGACCCACACAAGTGAGGTACCATTTTTATCGGAAGACTTTGGGGAATGCGGGGTGTGTGGAAATTTGTGGGTCCACGCAGATTCCAGAACTTTCCACCAGAGAAATGTGGAGAAAATGTGTTTTTTTGGCAATTTTTTAGGTGTACAAGGGATTCTGGGTAACAGAACCTGGTGGGAGGCAGTCAAGTCACCCCATCCTGAATTCCCCTGGGTGTCTAGTTTTCAAAAATGTATAGGTTTGCTAGGTTTCCCTAGGGGAAGGCAGAGCTATGGTTCAAGAACTACAGATAGGCACTTTGCCAAAAAAGGGTCATTTTTTGCTGTGAAATTGAGGTGTGTCCACGTTACGTTTTGTGCGGTTTCCTGTCACGGGCACTATTCCGACCCACACAAGTGAGGTACCATTTTTCTCGGAAGACTTTGGGGAATGTGGGGTGGGTGGAAATTTGTGGGTGCACGCAGATTCCAGAACTTTCCACCAGAGAAATGTGGGGAAGATGTGTTTTTTTTGGCAATTTTTTAGGTTTTCAAGGGATTCTGGGTAACAGAACCTGGTGGAAGGCAGTCAAGTCACCCCATCCTGGATTCTTCTGGGTGTCTAGTTTTCAAAAATGTATAGGTTTGCTAGGTTTCCCTAGGTTCCGGCAGAGCTATGGTTAAAAAACTACAGCTAGGCACTTTGCCTAATAAGGGTCATTTTTCGCAACAAAATTGAGGTGTGTTCATGTTATGTTTTGCTCCGTTTCCTGTCGCGGGCACTAGGCTGACCCACACAAGTGAAGTACCATTTTTCTCGGAAGACATTGGGGAACGCGGGGTGGGTGGAAATTTGTGGATCCACGCAGATTCCAGAACTTTCCACCAGAGAAATGTGGCGAAAATGCATTTTTTGGGCAATTTTTTAGGTTTACAAGGGATTCTGGGTAACAGAACCTGGTGGGAGGCAGTCAAGTCACCCCATTCTGGATTCCCCTGGGTGTCTAGTTTTCAAAAATGTATAGGTTTCCTAGGTTTCCCTAGGTGCCGGCAGAGCTATGGTTCAAAAACTACAGCTAGGCACTTTGCCAAAAAAGGGTAATTTTTTGCTACGAAATTGAGGTGTGTCCACCTTACGTTTTGCGCCGTTTCCTGTCGCGGGCACTCGGCTGACCCACACAAGTGAGGTACCATTTTTCTCGGAGGATTTTGGGGAACGCGGGGTGGGCTGAAATTTTTGGATCCACGCAGATTCCAGAACTTTCCACCAGCTAAATGTGGGGAAAAAGTGTTTTTATGGCAATTTTTTAGGTTTGCAGGGGATTCTGGGTAACATAACCTGGTGGGAGGCAGTCAAGTCACCCCATATTAGATTCCCCTGAGTGTCTAGTTTTCGAAAATCTATAGATTTGCTATGTTTCCCTAGGTACCGTCAGAGCTAGGGTTAAAAAACTACAGCTAGGCACTTTGCTAAAAAAGGGTAATTTTGCATTGTGAAAATGTGGTGTGTTCACGTTGGGTTTTGAGCCATTTCCTGTCGTGGGCACTATGCCTACCCCTACAAGTGAGGTACCATTTTTATCGGGAGACTTAGGGTAATTCAGATTTGTAAAGGAACTGTTATTACCTATTGACTTTTGATGCATTTCTGCCTTCCAAATAAAAGACATTGTGTAAAAAAGAAGTCATTCTAAAAAATGACTGATAATTCTCATGCTAGTATGAGTATTCCCAATTTCGGAAATGTGCAAATATCTACTGTTTCTAAACTCTATATTTTGTTCCCATTTCAGAAATACATAGGTGTCTTTCATACCGATTTTTCCATGTACACATTTTTACAGAATAATTACTATATACCCGGTACATAATAAAAAACCATTGCAAGTTGCTGCTCAGTTTTTGGACGTGGGTTCGTCGGGTTCTTGGTGAACCTACAAGTCCTATATATCCCCACAACCTGTAATGTCCAGCGGATGAAACGGTATATTGCTTTCAAAGAGCTGTCATAATTAGATGAAGTTACAGGTGAAAACGTTGACACAAAAGTATTTTTTATTCGACAAATTTTCAATTTATCCTATATTTAACTGTTAGTCTCTATAAAAAAACCTTGATGGATCTACACAAATGACCCCTTGCTGAATTCAGAATTTTGTCTACTTCTCTAAAATGTATATCGTTCCAGGATCCATTATTGCTTTTGTACCCATTTCTACCATTAACTGGAAGGAGGTCGAAAGCACAAAAAATAGCAAAAATAGGCTATGTCCCAGAAAAATGCCAAAACTGTGTAAAAACTTTGGGTTTCTGACAGAAGTCTGGTATCCCCTAAAAGCTGGGAAAATGGTGATTTCAGCCCCACAAACCATTTTTTGATAACACTTGCAGGGTAAAACTCAGAAGCTTTCATTTTCAGCCCGTTTTTCCCATTTCCCCCCCCAAAAACTAAATGTTGCTGTATTTTGGCTCATTTCTGTGACCCCTCCAGGGGAATCCACATACCCTGAGTACCTTCAGAATCCCCATGATGTTGGAAGAAAAGGACGCAAATTTGGTGTGGATACCTTATGTGGTCAAAAAGTTACAGGGGCCTCAGCGCGCACTACCCCAAATAGCCAAAAAAAGGGCGTGGCACTGGAGGGGAAAAGGCCTGGCAGCGAAGGGGTTAAACCAATTCTAATATGTCTTGAAAAACACTAATAGCTGTTTTTTGATTGGTTTTGTTCATACCATAGATTCTGCTTTTATTCATCATCTCTACACCATACATTCTCTTTCACACAAAGAAGCAAGATTCAAATAAGATAAGCAATTTGTGAAATGATGGTGTGACCGAGAATTATAAGGAATAAAATACCTTCTGTCATATGCTAAAATGATACTTCATGTCATATCTGCCTTTGGCCTCCTTGCACTATTGGTAACAAATCTCATCTGTGACCTGTAATAGCGTTATAATGTACAGCAGATATTACTTTATTCCATTTCCTCTCCAATCATATACATGTATAAATCTCTTTGTCTCATTCTCATTCCGGCTTCTCTGTATAGCACTGTTAATCACACGAGTCCCTCAACTCTGCCTTCTTCAAACCTTCAATTACATCCAATATTCAAGGTTGTTGTGTTGTTGCTGGGACTTGGAGTGAAGTGGAAAATATTTATTCAGAGCACACTTTTGAGGGCAAGAAGAGTTTAATCTAATGGTGTCAGATGATTCTTTGTATCTTGCCTTTGACATATGCTGCAGCTGTCTGCCATCTCAGTCTTCAGAGTCACCAAAGAAGAATTGTCCAGTTTAATACTTGTTGAATCATGTGCAATTATTTTAAAAGTCGGATATTCCCCAATGGCAGGCATCTGATACATAGTCTATTATTTTATCATGTATTCTTTATACTTTTTCCTTCTAATTTGGCCATTAAAGGTATTTTATTAATTATATTTTTTATTTTCTTTCATAAGATTGCTTCTTCAATTTTGTCAATATCAGTGATTAGTTCTAGAGTTTGAAGCATGTCTTTTGTCATTTTTGTAAAACATGATAAATTTTTAAGAATGTGATTCTTTGCTTCAGATTTGTTTTTACTTTTTTTTCTTCAGTAAAAAGCTTGTGGAATCTTAATATTTTCTAAACTATTCGAGTTCCCACATGTAATTCAAGGTCCCTTCGCGAGTTGCAGAAAAACATAACAGCATGTTTTTATACTACCAAAATAATATCTTTATTTTTATCTACGGCTTTCATGTTGCTCATGTTGACAAAATGAATGCTATGCAGTGGATGTATGACGTTACAACGCATACATTTACATCGCGGTACACTACATCGCGGTTTTAACAACGCAAGTCGTTACAACGACTTGCGCTAGATGGCGCTCTAGGACAAGGAATAGGACTTAGGAGTAGTATAATTTACTATTCCAACTCCAGTCTACATACAGTAGGGAAGGTCTTGGATAGTAAATTATACTATTCCTTGTCCTAGAGCGCCATCTAGCGCAAGTCGTTGTAACGACTTGCGTTGTAAAAACCGCGATGTAATGGCATCGCGATGTAATCCTCGAGTAGGAGCTGAACTGAGTCTGACCCAAGCTAATTTTGGATTAGTGGATGTCTTTCAGGTTGGAATCTTTGCAATATTTCTTTCTCACAGTTTCATACTGTGGGGATCTGACTCGAGGCCATTGGAACACTTTACAAAAGAACAAAGTGTACATCAATGGGAAGGTTAAGTGACATGTCCAGATTTGCAGGATGTTGAGCTACAGTCCAGGATTCAACCGGGTACCAAGATTACCTAAACCTTTGGCTTGTCCTTGCGTCAACAAGGTAAAGGCTTAAGTAAGATTCACAAAACCAAGCAAGGGGTGTTATGCATGACTTTGCAAATAAATGTAATGCAGCACATTGGCTTGTGCCGCATTGCTTTTGAATTCATAGTAGTAGGCATTTGATGGCTGAAGCATTGGTGTTCCTGTGCATCTATGTGAGGCATGAGTATCCCTGTGCATCCACAATTAAATTTGATGCAATCCTAGATTTACTGAAATCTGAAAATCGTGGATTATACTAAAATGGTACACCACTCCAACCATGGTGCAATGAGGAATAATATATTTATATATCCCTGTTATTTCCTCTTTCAGTAAGCGATGCATTTTGCGTCACACATCGAACAAGTGTGCTTGCGGTCCTATATTTTGAATTTCTAGTAAATATAACTCATGGTTCTTAAGTTTAAAAGTTGGCAGCTCAGGCCACTAAGCCACATCTCAAGTCACATGTTATGTTGATCCTTCCAAAGTGTGGAAATGTTCTGAGAGCTAGAGGAAAAGTGTCCTCACACAATGCATTCTAGAGCAAAACTGGCTGCACTTATAGGAAGTATTCCTGCAGATGGGAGCAAAATGTATTTTTTGAAGTGCATCTTCTGCAAACTAGGGCCTTTTTGCCAAAACTAAAGCAAATTGTGTCTTTTACATCTTCTGTAAGCTTTCCATAGGCCAACTATCTGTTATGCAGTCACGCATATTCAAGTATAGAGAAACTCACAGTTGGCAAACAAAAGACAATCACTCCTAAGAAAGCTTAACAAGGATGATTGAATTCACAGACTGTGCTCGGGTGGATCACCAACACCAAAACCCTTTCCTACTACGACATCTGTGAAACTACCATCTAACAATGTATCTGTTTATAGGCTGCTCACAGTATCATAACAATCCATCCTTACATGGCTAGTGTCTTTAACACATGATTTTCACAATACGTAGTTTGGGCCTACTGACTTTATCATATTGTTTCAGATAAACAGATGAAACCTATGAAATCTGTCATGACGTTCACCTTTCCCCCTTTGTGATTGCTTTACACCTTATCCATGGCATGCTTATTCAAGTGCTCGTAAACTTGCAACCATCATGCATACACATATAAAATTATAGATATGCAATGAAATACAGATGCAAAGAAAGAAACAATCCCTCTAGATAGGGTCTATCAAGGATCATCACCTCAACGTTTGCCAGTGGGTGGCCAACGCAATCACCCCTACCCACTATGGTAATCTGAGAGATTACATGGAACTCAAAATCAGTCTATAGCTTGTAACGCCATGTAATTACCAACCACTGAAAGCTTCCTGGCTATAACATATGCTTTTCACAATTAATAAGCTAGACCAACTGCCATTGTCCTAATGTTTCATAATAATCAGACCAGACCCAAGTCATTCGATGTATCATTTCCAGTGCACCCAACAGATGTATAGCTTGCCACCCTAACCATCTAAGCATTGAAAGTAAGCTTTCCCACAATGCAACCATCAGACACAGTCAGAAAACTGGCAAGGTTTGCAAAATGCTGTCTGTCCTAATAGCCGCTAATAACGATTCTGACACAGCAAGCCGTCTATATCAACAGTTTGGTACACTGAGTGACTGACACAAAAAACATTGCTTATATGGCACTTACATCAGATTCCATATTATATCCCTAACTGCTAGCTTTAAAAGAAACTAATAACATTCCAACCTTAAATGTCTATCGACCCAAACACGTGCTTTTCACACTAAATGTCTCAGGCCCAGTGCCTTTATCATAACATTTATTCATAGACACTTGTTGTGAGTGTACATTTTGGAATACAAGTAGTGTTTTATTGGAAGCACACATGTTTGGCCCATTCAAATCCACACGTTATGAGAACCATGATGTGGGTGGAGCCTATGCCCCACCCTCAGTAAGACTTCCAAAGCTCTTTTACGATGATCATATACGTTCAGGGAACAGTTGCACTTTAATGCTGGAAAAATAAGTACAGGTAGATTAGTGAAGCTCTGTGTCTCAAACACAAAACTGAAGTCTGAAGTGCAGAGGTATTAACCACACTCCTCTCATCTGTGCTCCTACCAGAGAAAAAGAAACGCTGCAAATGATCTTGTTAACTAAGACAATGGCCTGAAAGTTGGTGAGGTCAGCAGTGTCCAGTATAGGATTCTTTAGGAGCGGGAGTATCTGGCCTGTATTGAGAGCTTCTGAGAAGATACCTTGAGTGAGGGATGCTTTGGCAATGGAGAGTATGGGTTGGAGGAGCCCCCTGAGTGAGCTCTGATGAAAGGTGAGGGTAAGACATCATAGAATTTATTTACAAGGTCCTTCCACTGCCAGAATGTCACTTTAAATGATGCTCCAGTAGCACACATTGCAGTGCCATAGCTATATGGTCATGTAAATCCACCCTTCTTGGCTTTTCATGGCATTGTAGATATGATGTTAGACAACGCAGTGCAAGTCGCTGAGTTGCCACGCACTGGGATGAGGAGGTCTGCCATGGGCATTACTGTGGGTGTTCCCACATAACACCTATGGCACTTGACACATTCCTAGATTTATAATGTTCTGTAAACTTGGGAGTGCTTCAGAAGCCTATGCATGGTGAGGACTAGGGGAGGCGTAACAAGGAGAAAAAACTTTTTTTTCTCAAAAATGTTTTCCTCTGCATTAAACAGATCACATAGAGGAGGAAATTACCTCCATGGATTGCTTTTGTGAAGGATGGTGTCCTTTCCTGCACAAAAACCATAATTCCCACAACGCAAACAACCTTTCACCATGGCACATGGCAGTCACTGTAGCACCAATGAAGGGAAAGAGGACATGAATGAGCTGTATCTGATCAACAAGGCACATTCCGGCACTTTTTTTGCCATAAGGCAGTGCAGCAGGAAGACTTGCACCGCTGCCCTTCAGTAAAATATTATAAGTGCATCCCTATCTTTATAAGAAGTGACTTTCAAGGGAATTCGATGGTAAAACAGGAATTTGAAGATTTATTGTTGCTGCATTTTAGGGAAAGGTGCAGTTGCAAGAGATGAAGCAGCATTGGTGTTGGTGATGTGCTATTGGATGTTCTGGATTCATTGACTGAAGACAAGGTTCATGGGATTGCACTTTCCTGTGTAACAAGGAAAAGGTGGGTCTGGCAGGGAGTTGATGCTGTGCTTGATTTTATGCCTTCTGTAGGCGAGAGGACCTGGTCAGCGAGCAGCACATGCACAATGAAGGAAAGAAACTCAGGAGATCTGAGAGCTCCACCCAAAGGTATTGCATAGCAAAATGTATGAAAAGCAACAGATTACAGGGATTGCCCCAAACTTCAGTGCTATAGGAACATACTGATTTAGGACGCTGCAGTTGTCTTCAACCTATGGTTAGCCTCCTCCAGCTTACGTATGATGGTTGGTAACTTAGCAGTGATCAGGAGTGAGTAATCAGTACTACTTTTAACCAGGGGTCGTAAACTCACTATGATTTCATTCAAGACTCCCAGCAGACCATCAAGCACTCCGCTGAGCTCCAGGTACTTGTTGGCCGCACTGGTCTTGCCAACATTGCTCAGTAAACTGGTGCATTTCCTCAACGAGATGAGGAATTCATTCAAATTTTGATAGAGTGCCCTTTCCGAGTTTAGATCCTCTTGGAGGACTTGAATTTTTACTGTGTTAGCCAAAATGGTCTGTTCCGTGGAACGGATTGCCGCCCCATAGGTTTGAAACTGAGATTCATATTTCTCCACAGCTTTCATGTGTGTCCTTCTCATCGATCCAGCTTCTTTTAGGTCCTTTACTGCATTTTTCGCAGCTGCTTTTGCCCTATTGAGTGTGAGAATACCTAACAGAAAGGGAAAAAAGACTACATGTTTATTGGTACACTGTACCACTGAAGTGTGTAAATATATATAAATTAAGGGATTATTCATAAAATGCACTTACCAGTGGATAAAGTATATGGTTGTATATGAGGCACCTTTTTAATTCAGATTTCATGTTTTGCTACTAGGATAACATGCTAACTATTAATATTAGCTCTGGATGGATTTATGGGTAATTCTGAGTTGCTCTTGTTTGTCAGAATTACTGATAAATTCAGACGCTCCCTGGCTGAAATAATCTGAAGTGGTTGGTTTCTAACCTGGGCAGGAAGAAGGAGCAGTCTCTCTACGGTTAAGGTTGAAGTTTAATCTGCAATGTTTTTTCTTCCAGCCCTGTTTGGATGCAAGGGTGTACTTTGCATTAAGAAAATAGGGCAAAATGCCCACTCTGCCCTCTCCTAATTTCACAGAATTGTAATGGAATTCCGTAGAATTATACTCTGCCAATTCTGCCCGCTGCTTGATATTATATGGAAAAATCTATACATTATTTGAAACCTTTCAAACACTGGTGTTATCCCTGTCTAGTTTCAGCCAGTCTGCCATCACCAGACATGATTCTGGACCCCTGGGAAAAGAACTAGAGCTCTCCAGATCCAGAGACAATGCCTGCTATGAGCAGAGGTGGTCACACCTTCCCCCTACAGGATCTGCCTCCGCAGAAGAGGGAACTTCAAAGGATATGTCACATTTTAACCCTGTTCCCAATCCTCTGCTGTTAGAATTAGATGGTAACCCCCCAGTCTTGCTCCACTGTTGGTGCAAAAATGAGGTAAAGTAGTGGGTGGGTCTACCTTCACCATGCGCAACCACTCAGGTTGGGCAGGTAAGTAGACCCTACTTTTCACTGTCCGTCATCTTAAGAATGGGGATAGTAGCTTATTAGGAGTTGGGGTATGCCAACCCCCTATTGGGCTGAACATAAAGAGAGTATAGGCACTTTACAATTAGGTGGCCCATTAGTTACTACCAGGCGTCCCCTAAAATCGAACCTAAATTCACTATCCAGGTGACTCCCTGAGAACCGAAATTCAAATTTGACTAACCTATAAAAGAGAATAGAAGAAGACCTCTGCCAGACCAGGAACTGAGCACTACTGCAGAAGAAACCGGCGAAAAACCCTGCCAACTGCTAGCAGACTTGACTACTGGGAATTGTTCTTCTTCCTGAAGCCTGCAAGGCCTCCAAGAAACCCTGGAGCTCCTGTAGACTTCATAATTTGCCAAGATCCTCCTTTTTAGCTACAGGCTCTTGACCCCCAGCATTGGCCATTAAAGAAACCCCTGTGGTTGTGGACCTGCACACTCTGTGTTGACACAACTCACCACTGGAAAAGAAACATTGAAGAATCCCAGGACTGTTGGTTTACCAGTCCTGTGGAATTGACCCCGGTACACCTCTATCACCTTGAGGGATCCTCTCAACATGATAACCAATGTTGGAAACAGCCCTATTCCTGAGAGCTCTACCCTCTTGCCAATGACTTTGATGGCATTCAGCAGCAATGTTGGCATGACTGCCTACTCTATGATGGTCTGCTCTGTATCACACCTGTGGCCTGTCGGTGCTGGTGAACTTTGAGACTCCTCGCTGGAGCCCTCCTACCAGTGACCGCGAGGGCATTTGAGTGGTAGTCCTCTGCCATCCATATCTAAACCGGCTGTCCAGCAACCATGACTACTGAGCTGGCAGTATTCGGCATCCATAGACCTATAGTGACCTGCAGCCAGTGGACATGAAGGTAGCTGTGTTGATTGTCTACTGAACTCCATTCAAGCTGTACTCATGCATTGCTTTCTCTGACAACCGCAATGAAAAATGTCTGATGGTATCAACCACTGAGTGCCTAGATACTGAAAGTACTGCATATTTTGAACTGCCCCACATTTCTCTCCGTAATAAAAGTCTACAAGTATTTCTTCAAGTTACTGGAACTGTATAAAATACATTCCTGATTTGAAGTCTGGCTTCTCAAAAACATATATGAGGGATCTTGGTATTTGTTTCTCATTTATTGACTCTGTGACTACAACAAATGCTAAAGACTGTCCTCTGATTAGAATAACTGCACGCCCACGTTACCACAAAAGGAGAGTTAGTATTTGCTGCTTCTTTCTTCGATTTTCGTCTGGGAATATCTCGCACACTCTACATAGTTTACTTCATTTTACTAAACTGTACAGAGAGGCGGTATCATACATTGGTGGATCAACGGTGGGGTACATAACTTTTCATTTGCTTGACTACTTTGTCAATGAGTGAATACATGAGAAAACCCCAAAATTGCCTTTTTATAGACTAATTTGCAATTCACTTTTGTTTTTACATTTCTAACATAAACTGCTAGGGTCTTAGTTAAATCCCTAAAACGAATATTTAGAAATGTTAAAATATGTACTTTATTTAGGACAAAGTAATTTAGTTATTTTTTGTAAGTCTCTAAAAAGGTCAGAACTTTAGTGAAATAATGCCCGGAACCAGTAGCCATGATCATGAGCTTGACGTGACAACTTAAGTGGACCTGGATGATGCACATTGCAGAAACATCTGTAAGTGCTATTGTATCGGATTGGGCACAAGTCCTAAGACTGAATATCTCAGACACATGCTAGCTCAGTTTGAGAAAGATCACCCAGATATGATTGCCTAATCTAAGTTTGATGGGATTGTAACTGATAATGATACTGAGAGTGGACCCCTGAGAAACAGCTGAGGTCCCCTCAGAAGAGGACCTTCAGCTTAAACAATCGGCCAAGAAAGGGACTGCCCTATTTGTAAGAAGTGCGTCACTTCTCAGTGTGCCCTCCTTGCGACATGATGAATGCGTCATATTTACTGGATGACGCATCATGACAGATACGTCAGTATTACTAACGTATCTGTAGGCGCAAAACTGAAGCATTGCTGGAGTTGTGTCAGAAGCGTGACACAACTCCAGCAATGTTCCTTTCACTTGGGGCAAGCTCCATGTGTAAGGGCCTGTGTCAGTCTTACGCCTGCCATGAGGCAGGCATAAAGTTTTCACGCAATGGTGTCTTAGAAGTGGCGTACTGAAAACATATACATTTCAATGCGGCACTTCTATGTGACTTGTATGCGGTTAAACGCACACCATGCATACATTAGACCTGACACAGTTATAATGTTGTGCAGGGGTTTACAAAGTAAAGCATCTACCTAGATGCATCACTTTGTAAACAGGGTGCAATATGGTGCATTTTTTACACCGCCAGTGCGTCACAAAAAGTGATGCGTTAGCGGGCAAAAGTGTGGCAAAGGCTCATAAATGAGCCCCTGAGTTTAGAAACTGAGCTCCTCGAAATAGAAATACAAAAGGAAAGAAATGGGCCTAGGACTTATCTCTGGTGATGAAGTAAATAGTGAGAAAGAAATATTTTAACCTAAAACTCCCCAAGGGAGAAATCCCCACCCATATGCAGAGGGTGATGATATCACCAAATGGTTCACTTCTTTTGAGAGAGCTTGTGCAGCTAGGAAAGTAGCAAAGAAACATTGGAACTCTCTCTAATTGGAACTGTTCTCAGGAAAATGTCAGGATCGACTCTTGACATTGAATGAGGCAGCTGTTAAGACCTATGAACTCCTTAAGTATGCTCTGACAAAGGGCTTTGTTCCTACCACTGTAGAGTATAGAATATGTTTCTGGGAGAATCTAACAACTCAGCGTCAGTCCTGGGTCAAATTTGTTGACTTTTCAGTAAAAACACTCGATGGTTGGTTACAGGTAACAATGTGAAAGACTACGAAGGACTTTACAATTTAATTATGAAGGAACATTTTCTGAGTAATTGTTACATAGAGAAGTTACATCAGCATCTGGTAGACCTGGGTCCACTTTGTCCGCTAGAGTTGGGGAAAAAATCAATCCACTGGATCAAAACTAACATGACCAGAACTACCACTGGTGGGGGAGACCAAAAGAGGGAGGCCAAAAAGCCTTCACCCAGGTAAAGAGAGTAATCCTAAGAACAAAGAATCTTCATCAGACCCCAAAAAATCAGTTCAGAAGGGTGGGCCCTGAGACTCTTCACAGCCAAGGGGTGTACCAGGGGAAGAATTGGGATCCTTAGAAGGCTTGGTGTCAGGACTGTTGGTCCTTTGGCCACCAATCTAGACACCCTGGCTGTAAAAATAGGAAAAATGTCTCTAGTTCTTCTGCAGTAAATGCAGTGGCCAGTTTCCAGATAGGATATCAGGAGGGCCTTGACCATGTCAGAGAGTTCACTGAGGTGACTCTCATGGGGGATGTAGACTTAGCCTCCTTAGTTGCCTGACCCAATAGGGAAACAACCTTTACAATGCCAGCATCACATCGTGATGCCATTACAACACGGTCGTTACAACGAGCGTTTTGTTACCACACAATGCCATTACTATGCAAGTCATTACATTGACCTGCCGTAGATGGTGTGCTAATATTAGGAATAGTATAGTTTACTATTCCAACACCTTCCCTACTGTTACGTGTTTTGGAGTTGGAATAGTAAATTATACATTTCTAATGTCAGCGCACCATCTACTGCAAGTCGATGTAATGATTTGCGCAGTAATGACTTTGCATGGTAACAACGCAGTCGTTGTAATGACCGCTTTGTAATGGCATGCAATGTAATGACTTGCACTGTAACGAGTCATATTTGACCCAAAACCATGCAAAAATACAGACAATATTCAGTTGGTAATGAGTTTAGGCTGTAAGGATTGAGAGACAATGGTGCTCATGTCACCATCCTGACTCAGAATCTAGTGTCCCCTGATCAGTGCATGCCTGGAAGGTCCTATCCAGTCACAAACGTTGACAATGTGACAACAAACCATCCCATGGTAGTGGTGGCCTTTGACGGGGGGTTTGCTGGTAAGTAAGAGAAAAAAGTCTCTCTGACACTCCCAGTTGAATGTTTGCTTGGAAATGATTTGGAGAGCTCGCCATGGGATTAGGCAGCACTAAGGATCCATCACAGAATCCTTGGAATCACACACTGGGTGTGTACAAAAACCTGAGCACAGAGCGGAGCTTAGAGTGCAAAATAAGGTGCTGGAGTCTGGAAGAATGACCCAGCCCTTCAAGAGGAAAGGCAGGAATACTGTAGAACCAGCTTCTGAACACACACCGGACCACTCTCCTCAGGAAGAAGAGTCAGCTCCAGAGCTAACTAAGCCACAGGA
Organism: Triturus cristatus; assembly: GCF_964204655.1. Taxonomy (NCBI): domain Eukaryota; kingdom Metazoa; phylum Chordata; class Amphibia; order Caudata; family Salamandridae; genus Triturus; species Triturus cristatus. The sequence continues at coordinate 64,109,042 of NC_140581.1, read as the reverse complement.
GTTGGAGCCCTACCAGCCTGAGCTCTTGGGCTCAGGGGGACCCTCTAGGGAATATCTGTGCCAGGGGTAAAGGACATGTCCCACTCTTCAAAGCCTGAAATGGCAAGCTGCTGCACTGGAAAGTGGTTATGTCATTGATTCCCACAAAACCTAGTAAGAGGAGGGGATAGTTTACACTGAGGCCAGAGACCAAAAGCTTCCACAGCATTCATCAGTAACTGTGCCATGACTGCCTACTTCATGATGGTCTTCTCTGCATCACACCTGTGGCCTGTCTGATGATAGTGAACTTTGTAACTCCTTTGTGGAGCCATCCTTCCAGTGACGATGAGGGCATCTAAATTGGTGGTCCTCCACCATCCAAATTACACCAGCTATCAAGCCCCCAAGACCACCGGGTTGGGGGTGTTTGGCATCCATGGATATAGAGAGTCCCGCTGCCGGTGACCAAGACGGTAACTGTGTTGGCGGACTACTTCTTTCACGCTATATGTTTCATTGCTTTCTCTAACGATCTTAATAGTAAATATCGGATGGTATCAACTGCCAAGTGCCCAGATACTGAAAGTACTGCATGTTTTTACCTGCTCTGCATTTCGCTCTGTAATTACAAGTCAACAAAGTATTTATTCAAGTAAATAAAACTGTATTAAGTATATTTCCGATTTGAAGTTTTCCTTCCTATATAAAGAATTTTGTTAATTATATTAGGCTTGGGAGGTGAACTTCACTCCGTTCGCGGAGTTTGCAGAGTTTTCTGAACTCCACACACCTCGGAGCACGCGGAGTACAGAAAACTCCGCTTTGCGATGTGCAACAGAGTTTTTCCCTGCACGCGATCGCGAATGGTAAGTTTGCGATCGCGGACGATAAGTTCGCGAGCGTGAGCTGTCGCTCGGCTAGAACTTCTACCCGAATAGCAGGAATACCAGCACAAACTACAGTTCGCACTGCACTCCGCCACTCGCAGAACTTCGCAGAGTGTTGTTGTAACTTCACGGAGTTCCGCGTAGCAAAACTCCGCAAACTACCCCCTGGCCTGAATTTTATACAAAATAGATTTTTGATTTATTCTTGACTGTCTCATTGAGTACAACAAAAGCTTAACACGGTTCTCTGATAAGCCTAACTGCTCACCCACACTACCTGAAAAAGACAGTTAGTATTATCTGCATGTTGCCTCCATCTTTCTTAGAGGATACCTAGCACTCTCTCTATAGCATACTTTATTTTACTTCTCTTTGCAGAGAGAAAGAGTATATTACAATTTACAAAAAGTCAATGCAAATCAGGGCATTACGCAAAGATAGTTCCATGAACTGAATTGCATTAAATGGATAGAGCAAAATTGCTTTATATTTACAAAGATATAGATCATTCATGCTCTCTTCTTGAGCTGGTACACTGTGTGCAGCTCAGCGCCAATGCTGACACCCGTGCAGCATAGTGCAAGGGTGCCTACACTGCAGGCAGGATTGTATTTTTGCAGAAAGAGTAACCTTCTTGCACAAAAAAAATACTTCGAGGTATTTTCCTCTTTCTATGTGTGCTGCATGATGCAGCACAACTGAAAAGAGGAAATAACAGAGAAATAAAGATATTTCTCCTTGTCACACCTCACTTGGGAAAGTATAATATTCTGATGCAATCCCAGTAAATATGGGATAGTGTAAACCTTTATAGCTGGATCCATGGAATGCCTTTTCAATTCAGAGTAATGAAAAGAAGTGATTTAGGCTTAGCCATGCAGAGCCACTCAAGGTGGGTTTGTAAAGCTTAGTAAATCCCATTTAAAGGTGTGTGTTGTCTTCTGTTGCCTACAACCTTTATGGCTGTATGTGATTATGGATAGAGAGTTGGTATTTGTCCACTATGTGTGTGTATTTATGTGTTCGTGGGTTATGTCTTTCCAGCTGAGCCTTTTTAAATGTATGCATGTGTGTGAGCATGGTGAGTTTTGTGGATATGCCTTCCAAAGTGATGTACCTGTCTATGTGAACGTGTGTGTGTTAGAAACCAGGGCCAGATTTGCACAGATTTTTCATTAGTTTGAGCTACTTTTTAAACACAAACCCGGATCGAAATCCAGGATGGCATTTATAAACTAACGCAAATGAAAAGTTGTGTTGTGATTAGGCCTGGGCAGCAAATTCCGCTCAAAAGTCTGCTTTCCGCAATTTCGCGAAATTTTTGCTTGTTCGCGTTCTCAAAATGCATGTTCGCGAGATATTTCTCCTCGAGCACGCAAACAGCAAATGCGAACAGGAAAAAAGCATCGCGAACAAGCAATTCCACGTGTTCACGGAATTTCTGCGTGTTCGCGGAGATTTTTTACCGTTTCGCGGAGATTTGCGTAACGCAATTCCGCAAATTTCGCCCACCCCTAGTTAAGATATGACCAAAAGTAATGCATCAAATGAGTGTTCAATGGAAGGTGCATGGGCATTCCTTTGGATTCACCGATGGATTCTGAAGCAAATTTATATCTATCAAGATTTGTATAAATGGGTTTACACCTCCCAGAGGTTGGCATAATGAGAGCATTGTTTTGTGTTTCCTCCTTTCTTCCTCTCTGCATGTGCCCTCCATTCTGCAGCACCCAAAAACAGAGGAAGTTGCATTAAAACATAGTTTTTGTGCAGAAAGGAAATCCTGTCTGTACAAAACTATCCTGCCCACAGCTCCCTTAACCTTGCCCTAGGGAGCAAGGGTACCTGACTTGATTTATGGCTGCAGAAAGTGTGCCAACAAATAGAGATAGCATTACTGTGCCAATCCTTTACAGCTATGGCACATTTCAGCTCTCGCCAGTTGACGCAAAACAGCACAGCAACTTTATTTGCTGCCTTGCGTAAAATCTTAAATTTTTTTGCCCTAGGTGTTTATCCGGGTTTTGTTTGGGACTAAGTGATATGAATGTGGGTGTGGTATTTCTCTTATAAAATTCAATATGAGCCAAGAGCAATATATACCTATTATTGGTCCAACTATTGGAATAAATATTAGGCCAATGCCCTTCTTCCTTTCTGCCACTGCATCTCCCCATGCTTTCATCGCTCTGCCTATAGCATCATTTGCATCATTGAGACGTTTCCTTGCTGCTTGTAGTTGTTTGTCAATGGACTCCTTGCTTTGATGTCCAGAGAGTTGCACCTTAAGACCTTTTTCCTTAGCTTGTAGCACCTTCTGTTCATCATTCAAGTGGTTTATCTTGTCTAACCGCTCTTCCACATTTGCGCTCAATACTTTCACTTGTGTCACGGATGACTGCTCTGCCTTTGACAGACTTTTATGCGATGACTCTAAGAGTTGGCGAACATTTTGAATGCCTTGCAGGAGGTCGGTGCTGGTCAGTAAGGTTTCAGCAACAGACGTCAAGGAATTTAAGCCATCCACAAAGGGTGTCAGAACAGCCTGTTTAACACTCTTTTCTGTAAAAGGAATGACACCCAGAATGTGTCCTGGAAACACTGTACCTTAAAGGGAAGGAGAGACGAACAAAGGTTAGAGATGTAGTCAGGAGGAGACAGTCGTACTTTTCAATATTTTTAGATAGGGAGGATATCAGAATACAAAAGGTACTGCTCTATACTCTATAACGTGACAATCTTTTACAAGAAACACAGCTAAAATTTTTGGGCTTCAAAATAGTGCTGGAAATGCAGGGGATCCATGAGGATCATGTATCTGGCAGCTATACAAACAATCAATCAATCATGAGTTTGTAAAGGGCAGCTACTTATGCGTCTCAAGGCGCTTGGGTGGGTGGCTCTGTTGGGTGCTGGGTCATCTGAAGAGCCTGGTCTTGAGGCCCTTCCTAAACTGCAGTAGTGTAGGGCTTTGCCAGAGGTGGAGGGGGATGTCGTTTCAGGTCTTGACTGCGAGGTAGGAGAATTAATTTTCACCTGTTCTGCTCCTATAGATGTGTGGATGGTGCCCAGAGAGAGATCTGCTGATCTGAGGTTTATCTTGGAGGCGTGGAAGGAGAGGCGGTTGTTTCAGTATGCTGGTCCGATGTTGTGTAGGGCCTTGTAGGCATGCATGAGGAGCTTGAAGGTTATTCTTCTTTCAATGGGGAGCCAGTAGAGATCACTGAGGTGTTGGGTGATGTGGTTTTGACGGGGGCTGTCTAGGAACAGTCGAGAGGCAGCCTTCTGGCCTGTCTGGAGCTTGCAAGGAAATCTTTGTTGATTCCAGTGTAGAGGGCTTTGCCATAGTCCAGTCTGCTAGTGATGAGGGTGTGCATTTGGAGGGAAAACATCTGAAAGTTTGCAGAGGGTGTTCAATACAACTTTGATCAGGTGGTTCATAGTGTGTGATGAGTCCATTATGAAGCTGAGGTTTTGTTCATGGTCTGTCGGGGTGGGGGGTTCCAAAGGCAAAGGGTGTAATCCCATACTGAGGGGTGGAGCCAAGGATGATGACTTTTGTTACCTCTGAGTTTCAGGCAGCTCTTCTTCATCCAGGTGGTGACAGCTTTCATCCCTTCTTATAAGTTGTGCCTTGTGGATTTCGGGTTCCTTAGTGAGGGAGACGATGAGCTGGGTGTTGTTGGTATAGGAGATGATGTTGAGCCCATGGAATTCTCTACATCTGTTCTCTGTCGAGTATGAGAGGTAGGTCAGGAGCCTGATTTGGTGAGTTCTGCCTTTGTGAAAGAAGCTTGTCCAGTTGAGGGACTTTTCTCGGATGCCGACGTTGTGGAGCCCTTGTGGCTAGTGCGCAGTGGGAGATGGTGTCGAAGGCAGCTGACAGGTCAAGGAAGATGAGGGCTGCCATTTTGCCCTGGTTGAGGAGGGCACACATGTCATCGAAGGAGAATAGCAGGGTGGTCTCTGTGCTGTGGCTGCTCCAGAATCCAGTTAGGGAGATGTCCAGGACCATGTTGGCTTCAATGAAGTTTGCTAGCTGGGTGTTGATGCCTTTTCAAGGGTTTCTTCAGGAGGGAGTTGACTTCACCATGATTCTAGTCTTTGGGGAATGTAGCGGTCTCGAGGGAGCAGTTGATCGTCTGGCGTAATTTGAGAGCAATGGACATGGTGGCCCTCTGGGAGATGTGGTGAGGGCAGGGTAGTGAGGGTACTCTGGAGAGGATGCTCATCATAGTCCCTAAGGTGTCTTCCGTCATGAGCAGGGTCAGTTGGGAGGGGTCACTGGGGGTGGGGCTGAGGTGGTGCAGAGGTCTTGGTTGTCGAAGTTGTCGTACAGCATCTCAATCTTGAGGTTAACAAATGGACAGAGTCTGTTGAAGAGGTCTTGGGAGGGTGGGACATCAGTTGCTTCACTGCCTGGTTTGGCAAGTCCAAGTTGTGGGCATTGGTTAACCCTGGGTGGAGTTTCCCAAAAACTCTGCCGCACTATGCGGAGAACCCCGAGCAGCGTAGTGTCTTTAGATAAATGCAGTTTGCAGTGATTGCCAGTGCCAGGTGCTTGTCCACACTGTGCAATCATCACGAATCGCATTATGCACAGTGCAAGCAGACACTGCTGCTTTTCTGCCGCTCGAGTAGATTTTTCAACGTGAGCAGGCGGTTTCTCAACACTAGTGATCGCAATTAGAATTCCAACTGCCCGTGTCGAGAAATCTCGCTGGAAGGTTGATTTTCCACACTCGCGCTCACCAACTTGATGTTGACGATTTCGAACAAGGAAAATCCTGCCGGGAGGTGGATTTTCCTCGCTCATGCTCGCCAACTTGACATTGATGAATGAGAGCGAGGAAAAAAAATCCGCTCCGCAATGCAAAGCAGAGTTTTTAGTAACTCCGCGAGTACACTGTAACACAGAGTGCAGAAAACTCAGCAAGCTCAGTGAGCGGAGTGGAGCTCACCACCCAGACTTAGCATTTGTGAGGATTATGTCTTGGAGGAAGTTCTTCTTTGTGGATTTGATGAGTTGGTGCTGTGCTGGCAGTTCTGTAGGTGGTGTGTATTTCAGGGGTTTTGCTGTATCTCCATGTCTTTTCGAGTCATTGGCAGAAGCGCATTGATTCTTGGAGTGCAGGAGTGAACTAGCTTGCTTTCTTTTTGTGTTGTCCTGTAGCTTCTTGAGGGTTCATGGGGTGTTGGTGCAGTCAGTGATCCAGCAGCGGAAGTTACTTGCTGCAGTTTTCATGTCTTGTGTCATTAGAGGTGTAGTGCTTGTGACGGTGAGCTGTTTTTCAGTGACTTTGTTCTAGCTTCTGTGGGGGAGGCAGAGCGAGCTTGTGAACGGTGAGTTTTGTGAAGGAGAAATGGATGCAGTGGTGATACGTCCAACAAGGTTCCATGGTGTGGCTGTAGGAAACGCTGTTTCCACCTGTGAATATGGGGTCAAGTGTTTGTTCTGCTATGTGTGTGGGGTAGTGACAAGTTGCTTCAGTCCTATATTGGCGAGGTTCTCTAGGAGGGCAGTGGTGTTGGGATTGTTGTGGTTGTCCAGGTGGAAGTTTAGGTCCTCGAGTAGTAGTAAGGCTAGGGTGTGGGTGTGATGAAGCGGCAATGGTGTCAGTTAAAGGAGATGAGGGTTCTGCAGAGAGTCAATTTGTGGTTGGTCTGGATCTGGAAGTGGAGATGTTCCATGTGGGTCATAGCATCATCCGGGTCAGTGGTTGTCATGTGGAAGGAGCTTTTGTGAATGATGTCGATGCCTTCTCCTTGGTGGTCTTTTCTCAGGATCATTTTTCTGTTAGGAATGGCTTACCTGTGTAGGGAGCTGTCAGTTGTTGCTTCATCCGGGGTTGAGAGCGTGGAGGTTGCTGGGGTCGTAATGGAGGTAATTGTGGGGACCTATGTCCCTGGCTCTGGTTGCTGGCAAGCACAGATGGGCTTACCTTTGTCAGGAGGAAGGCAGTCAGCTGGCCAGTGGGAGCTGGAAGAACACACTGGAGGTGCGCGGGGCAGCCAGAGGAGGGCAGTAGGCTGGCAGTGGGAGTGGGAAGTACACGCTGGAGATGGGATGGGCAGCAGGGGCACAAGCGGCAATGAGCATGAAAAAAAGAGATAAAAGAGCACTGAGGACATAGAAAAAAGCGGAACAGCAGAAGAGCAGAGTGCTCACCCACTGGACCACCAGGGATGAGGTGCAGGCAGGAGCTTGTGGATGGAGGAGGACCTCAAAGGTCCTCTGAAGAGAGAGATCAGGGCTCAGAGGGCAACCCTTAATGGTGTAGCTGCGTGGGGAGAGAGCAGTCACACTAACCAGGTCAGTGGTCCTGCTCTTCTTACAGTGCAGCAGCTGTAATTAAGTAGGGTCAGGGGAGAGCGGTGAACTGGGAGGCGGGAACAGGAAGGACATACTGGAGGGGGGATGGCTTGTGTAGGGAGAGCACATTGTAGAGGATGCAGTTTAGTTGTTTGTTTGCAGTGGCGTCGGGTAGGCTGGGTGCTGCTGCTCAGGTCCAGAGGTGGGTGAAGGTGCAGCTACAGTACAGGCAGGAGATCGAGCCTTGGGTGTTGCTCGGGGTCAAGAGCTGGCAGTGGTTTCTGGTCCAGGTTTGAGAGCGCGGAGGGTGCTGGGATCATAATGAAGATGGGTGGGGGGAGCAGGTTCCCTCACACTGGTCGTAGATGGGCACAGAAGGGCTTTCCTAGTACACCCACTGTGCACAGCAGCCACCATTAATTGGGGGTTCTGGAGGAGGGCAGTCATCTGGCCAGAGGGAGCAGTAAGAACAAGCTGGAGATTAGAGGGGAAGTGGGAGCAGCAACGTCAGGGAGTACAGAAAAGAGAAAGAGGGAAAAGAGAAAAAAGAGCACCCAGGGCACAGACAAAATCAGAAGTGCAGAGTGCTCTCCCACTGGACCTCCAGGGATGAGGTGTTTGCAGGAAAATGTGGGTGGAGGAAGACCTCAAACCTCAAAGAAAGGATAGCTTAAGTCTGAGAGAGCAGAATTTAACATTGGAGCTGAGTGGAGGGGAAGCAGTCACACTGGTATTGCCAAAGCCAGGTCCATTTACCCTCAGTAAAATGTGCCAACTTTTTCTTGGTGCCGACACCAGGGCACTATCAGCAGGATGGTAAGTTGAGCATTTTCAATTCAGAGCATTAACCTGCAGGGAGTGAGTAAAGCTTATTGATTTTAGTTCCAGCTGGGGCACCACATAAATGCCTTAATAAAAAGTTCAAATGCAAAAAGAACCAATGATGGACAGAATGCTGCGTTAATCAAACATTCACCCCATGTCACAGATCTGAGTTAAAATAAATAAATGCAAACAAAAATATATCATATGCAAAAGATACTTTCTTTGTTTGAAGTCCCGCGTACGGTCAAAAAACAATTTCTTAAGCATGTTGCTTAATTTTAGTTTTTTAGCTGTTTAAACATTATGTCACATTTTTGCTTGTGGAAGACTCTAAAAAAGTCAAGCAGGTAGCAGTAAACTGGATGTGCAATAGATTTACAAAAATAACAATTGATGGACAGAATGCAGAACAATGTCATACATTCACTCCAGTAAAGAGATCTGGGCCTAAATCCATCGTTTTTTTGCTCACCATGCCATTCCAGTTTGGTAAATCGGTCTTGACCCTGCGCCCAATGGGAACAGTCCAGCCCAAACTGCCAGGCCAGGTCCTCCCTGGAATGGGAACAAGCATCCTATGACCGGTTTTGGGATTTCAGCCCTCATCAGCCAGCATAGTTTAATTCCAGTGGCATAGAGGGCACAGAACTCACATCTGGGCATACCCGTCCCACTCAGGGTGACAAGTGCAAAAAGAACAACTGATGGACAGAATGCAGAACAATGTCATACATTCACCCCAGTACAGATATCTGGGCCTAAATCCATCATTTTTTTGTTCACCATGCCATTCCAGTTTGGACCCAGCCATATGCAAATCAGTCTTGACCCTGCGCCCAATGGGAACAGTCCAGCCCGAACTGCCAGTCCAGGTCCTCCCTGGACTGGAAACAAGCATCCTCGGACTGGTTTTCGGTTTACATTTGGTTTTGGTTTACATTCTGATCGACTGATTACAATATTCGCAGTCGGAAGGTAAACCTTGCAGTTATTCTGAATCAGTTCCAACCGGCTCTCAGAGTGTCAGTGTCGGTAGGATCCGCATTGTACATTCCAAAGGACAGCATTACCGACCTCGGGATTACGATGTCGATTTCGAACTGTCTTTTCAAGTTAGCCTATCCAACATGAAAAAGCTGTTGGAAAGCGAATTGGGGAGCCCCTGGCAGGGCCACCTTCATCGTGAGGCTTTCTATTGGTGTCTGAGGGGGTACCTGAGGGATGCCCTGAAAAGCCATGTCTTGCGTGGCAGGCACCATGGAGTGTCTGTGACAGGGTGCAGGGTGTTCTGCACACCACCCATAATTGGTCGGGTAGAACCGCAGACCGTGAATCAGCTGGTCCTGATTCCGAGTTGGTGTCGGGTGGAAAGTTTCTGAACAAAATTGTAATCGGCCCCTTACTTGTGTTTTGGATACACACATTTTTGTAATAAAACAGAATGGAAACCATCATACTATACTGCCTTTCATTACCTTGCATCAGGTAGAAGTTACATAGATAAAACACGGGCATTCTGATGTAGTGTGATTCAAACCCATATGTACCAAGACTTGTTAACATGATTTTGTGCCAAAATAGTACTCCTACCTATGGCTGGCATAACAAGCAGAAATATATTTTTGTTACTGCTTTGTACTTCCTTTTTGCATGTGTGGTCTATTCCACAGAACACATAAAATGATGAAATAGACTCCATTGTTAGCTCTTTGCTCAAAGAGAGCCCTCATTATCTACAATGATACTTCCCAAAATGCAGACACCACTGTGCCATGGCAAAAGAGTGCTTACATTTGTATTAGGCATTCCAAAGTGAGTCAGTGCAATGAGGAAGCAGAACAGGACCATCTCTTAGTAGATGGGCCACTGTTAAAACTGGCATTGGTTTGCTGAGGCAGTGCCCTGGCCAGGCAGAGCCTACCACTCCCCTCAGGGGAGGGTGATTACACTCACTATATAACCAACGCTCACCCTTGAATAGCTTGGCACTGAACAGTCAGGCTTATCACATAGGCAATGTGTGAAGCATTGGCACAACCCTCTCACACAATTCACTGAGCGTCACAAAAGAGATTTCACACGTGGCGTATGTAAATAAAGTTTGCTTTCAACAAACACATTAATTAACACAATATAAACATCAAGTATTTCTGGGCATAAATCACATTTGGGAATAATGTTATCAGTACTGGGCTGAGACGTGTTAAAATTACATCAGTATATGCACATTTGGGAAATATTCTACCTTACCCCCCAGCAACCTCATGCAGTGTGAAACTTTATTACAACTGGGCCCACCCTGGCATATTACAAATCAGTTCTAGACAGTTACAGAGGGCACCCCAGATCACAACTTCAGGAAGATGCACAAGGATAATTACACCACTTTTTAACCAGCACTGTAGGCCAAAGCTGCACAGGTAAAAACCAATGTCAAACGTAGCATGACATTTGGCAGAAAATCAACGTGTAACGCAACACCACTTAGCAATGTATTTCATAACAAGGAGTCCTCACACAGCCACTCCTAAGCACTCACTCACTCAGCACTGATACACAGTGCCACAGATATCAGGCAGGTCCGTATGGGGTACTCTCGCACACAAACATGCACATAGCAGTGTAATGCGCTACAACTAATATCCGGCAGGTCAGATGACAGTACAATGCACACCCCATGCTCCAAGCCCTCCTCACTATATCAGCTAACCCCCACGGCCCTACACCCATGGGTTGGGTAGAAACAGCCCTTCCCCAATACTAGGCTGATCGCGGTCAGAGTCACATTAGGTCAGGGTCCTAGGAAAGAAGGTGGGGGAAGGTAGCAGGACTAATTAGGAAGCAGTCGACAACTCGGGGGTTTGACCAACACTCGGGAAGTTCCACCCACAGTATGCAGAGCAGGAGCGGGCTGAGGGCAATAGTTGTTCACTCAATGAATATCACAGTATGCCTTCTGGCAGCTGGTCAGTTCTCTAAAGCACATGGGTAGAGTTCATGCAGTTGGTTGACCTACTTCCAACTTCTCTTTATTCCAACTGCTCTTGGAAGCGTTCCTTCAGACTAGTCAATCACTCTCACTTCCCATGCCCGATATGGAACTACCACCTAGCAACATGACGTCATCAGGCATGGTGGGAAGAGGACAGGTGGTCTTCCACCACTAAGGGCTCAAAGGAACAATCAATAAATGGGGGAAGAAGCAGGAGAGCCTCTTGGAAGAAGGAGGCACCCTGTCAGACACACATTGATTCAAGTAGCAACTAAGCAATCTGAGCACCTTGTCTGGTGAGTGTTAATACAAGTCAAACCAGCTTTCCTGTAAAAGATCCTGGCCACTTGTTAATATCCTTCCCACTTGTCAGATGGTATGCTGAAAGCATCTTTGCAATCTTAAGAGTTAATGAAGAATACCGTTGACTTTTTAGTCCATTCTGGTGCACTGTTTTGCTACGCATGGGAACTAAAACGCAAATATTTCTAATGTGCTTTGTGTGGCATCAAAGAAAGAATCATCCCAACTATGTTGCTTAGCTGATGTTTTTCAATCCAAGGGCTGTGAATGCTATATTATCCCTGTAGTAACCGGATGTAAGTAAAATGACAAGAGAAACACGGATAGCTTCACAAGGTAAGTGTGGGTTTATTCAGGAACACAGAAGAACAGCGTACAACTCCCCAGCTGACCAGACTCGTAACTGCCCGATCTGGAATCTAGCTGGTTGAAAGAGCACACCATGAACATTTGTTTATTCTAGAAGTGTAAAGGGAAAGGACACAAAGGAAGGGCTAGAACAGGTAGGCACAATTAAGAATAAACATTTACAACACATCTTCTCCCTTTCAATTAAAAATAAGGCACAGGAATAAAAATAATGAAATGTGAATACTAGCATAAATAATCATTCAAGTACATAGGTGGTCTGTGAAATAATGAAATGTGAATATTAGCATAAATAATCATTTAAGTACATAGGTGGTCTGCAAAGTCTTCCACTTCTGGTTTCACCAGAAGTGGAACACTCCTGAGGAACCTGACTAGAAGAAGTTTGGAAGACCTGCTCACTAGAACAACTTTGAAAGGCACCACCTTCTCCACTACGAGAAATTAAGGATGAGGATGGAGTGACCACAACCGAAGTAGAAAGCATATATCCAGTGTTGGACATACATTCCTGATTCACATGAGTGGAAAAATTAGGAGAAGAAGATTTTTGATACAAAGCAACTCTCCGAAGATTCCACTTCTCACCATTATCAAGCACAACATAATCAGTAAACATTTCCTTAACTTTATAAGGAACCCTGAACTTAGCAAGACCTTTGGTGAACCTGCCAGGTTTAACTTTAACCAAATCACCAGAAGAAATGGACTTGGAATAAGAAGCAAAGTTGCCATGCGAGCAAGAATCAAAATTAATGTTGCCAGATAATCTGTTCTTAATCCAAGAAGGAGTCAATTTGGTACCAGGACGTCTCCCCCGCATTAATTCAAAAGGAGACTTACCATTATGTTCATGGGAAGTAGTGCGGTAAGCCCACACCATGTCTTGCATCATCCCATTAGCAAAACTACCTGAAGAACAAGACATTTGTATAATGCCTTTGACCACTCTATTAGCCCTCTCACAAGTACGGTGGTGTGTTACGCCACAGCCAAACAAGAAGGTGTGCATTTTGTGTGAAGTGAGTCGTGTGCCATTGTCTGTTATCATAATTGAAGGACAACCTTCTTCTAGAAATAAATCTTTTAGAAACTTTGTAGTACATTCAGTCCCATAAAAGATCGGAGTTGATCTTTATCTGCAGGACAAGGAGCTAAATGTATGGCTTCTAACAGATCCTTGTTGGGCTTAATACCTTGTGCAGAAATTTCATACCCTAGATATTTGCACTAAAAATGAAAACTTTTCTTTGCGTAGAGTTAACCCAGCATCTTCAATTATGCATAGAACCTCTTTAAGAACACAATTATGATCGCCAAAAGTTTCCCCAAAAATTAAGATATCGTCTTGGAAAAAGACAGCCTTATCAATACCTTTAAACAATTCTGTAACCATCCGCTGAAAAACGCCAGCAGCAGAGGTTAGTCCAAATGGGAGCCGAGTAAATTGAAACGTACCCTCTGTGGTTTTGAATGCAGTAAGGCTCTTTGATTCATCATGTACGCGAATCTGATGGTATGCACTCTTAAGATCTAACTTAGTGAAAAATGTTGCGCCTTTTAATGTGGAAACTAATTCCCCAATATTAGGAAGAGGAAAGGTATCAGCTGTGACATTTTTATTAAGAGACCTAAGGTCCACACAGAATCTAATTTTTTCATCCGATTTGCGGGAAATCACAACCGGAGATATCTAAGTGGATACCTCAACTGGTTCATTAATATGTGACCTGACTTCATCTCTAACTGTTAGGGGAACTCTCCTGAGTTTGTGTTGAATAGGAACAGAATTTTTTTTTAACAACATCTTGTGAACATAGCCGTTCAGTTCACCTAACTCCTTTCTAAATACTCTACACGCCTCATGTAAAATGCTATCAAGTGAAAGCTCATCTACAACCATCACTTGGGGAAACGCACTAGGGTTAACAATTATATGTAGATCATACTGGTGAATCCACCTGAGGATTGGAGGACCATCAATGGCAACATACACTTTACCTTTAGTGGACTTGCCTGAAAAAGAAATGTCAGCATCAAAATATCCTAACAAATCTATACGTTCACCTTGATAACAAGTAGGACAAATGTCACTGAATGTGAGAGATAAATCAGACCACTCTTTTCTAAATACAGGTTCAGGAATTATTGTATATCTTGAACCACTATCCACCATTAGGGTTATCACATGACCATTGATATTCAAGTCTGCCTTTGGACGTTTTTCCATCCTCTCATTAATAACATTAACATCCATAGTGGAATCCTCTACTATTAAAATCTTATCTTTCTCTCTCTTAATTTCAATAAACTTGTCATCCACAACTGCTACTTTAGGCTTTCCTTTGTATCTACATATTTTCGAAAAATGACCCAGCTTGCCACATTTTAAACATTCTTTGTTGTTGGCAAAACAGAATTTAGCATCAGATGCATGTGTATTGCTACCGCATCTAGAGCAAACTTTTGTGGGCTTTTTTACAAAAGTATTTTTCTTGCAGATGAATTTTCCTTTAGATTTGAGCACAGCAATAGACTCCTCATCAACACTTTTGCACTCATGCATATTTTTCTCAGATACTTCAGATATCTGTGCTTGGGTACTGGACTTTTGTAATTCCTTCATACATATTTCAGATTGTTCAACAACTTTAGCCAAATCCACCGCAACTTTTAACGATGGATTCTTGGCTGCCCAGAGTCTTTCTTGTATCTTTTTATTATTGCACTGCACAATCAACTGGTCGCGTATTAGTTTGTCAGCCATGGAACAAAAATTGCATTTTACAGATAATTCTCTTAAACGTGCAACAAAATCGTCAATAGACTCATCAATACGTTGTTTAGTGTTTAAACATTATATCTATTTATGACTAGATTTTCTTCCTTTGCAAATCTTACTTCTAATCTAGACGCAACATCTTTGTACTCATCAGGTAATGACTGACCACTAGCTTGCAATGCTTGAGGAAGGCATTTAAAGATACTTTGTGCTTCTTTTCCAATGGCACTTAATAATAACTCTTTCTTCCTCTTTGCAGAAAACTCCTGACCATCAAGGGCATCAAGATAGTTATCAAGCATAACTATCCACTCCTCCTAAGGAATTTCCGGTGTACCTGGTTCTCTTAAAAAGGGTGGAGGGAGGGCCACTGCGACTTGCTGTGCCATGATGGTGATACAAAGCTAATGTGAGATATAATTTTGGTCGAGAGTGTGAGAATACAAGTAATATCAAAGCACAAGAAGGTAAAAATAAATAGTCACCAGGTATGTGATCCCCAACAGGTGATAAACCAGATATAATTTTGGTTGAGAGTGTGAGGATACAAATAATATCAAAGCACAAGAAGGTAAAAATAAATAGTCACCGGGTATGTGATCCCCAGCAGATGATAAACCACATATGTCTGTGTGGTACACAAGAGAGAAATCTTCGATATTAAACAAAGGGTGAGCGCATCACCGTTACGCTCATAAGAGAGAAGGAGTCGTCTTTGAAGACACTACAGTGCACGTTGTGGAATGACGCGCACAGTTCCAGTTGGACGTCTGCTACTGAAGTCAGCGTTCTAGCTGACTTGCATCCAAAATGGCTCCCCAATGTGACGTGATGACGTTGCAGCGTTACGCTGTGATTGTAGATGGCGCTCGGAGTTCGATGTGTGGAGACTGAGCGTAGCTAAGCAACGTTTGTCACGCGTGAACTCTCGTGCGAATACGAGGTCGTCTTACAGTTGAGGATGACGTAGGTGCCGAGCTCCTCCAAAAATGAAACAGGACAGCAAAATCGCCGCAATTCTCCAAAAGAATGCAAATGGATGCAGCATGACGAGGCCGATGCCGTCGCACGCAGGATACGATGTTTGTGGAGAGTCGCTGTCCAGAAAATGCTCCGAAACCATAAACAGGAGTCGCAGTCCAGTCAGCCTCCAAGATCGTCGCCAAATGATGTAAGTAAAATGACGAGACGACACGGATAGCTTCACAAGGTAAGTGTGGGTTTATTCAGTAACACAGAAGAACAGCATACAATTCCCCAGCTGACCAGATTCGTAACTGCCCGATCTGGAATCTAGCTGGTTGAAAGAACACTCTACGAACATTCGTTGGTTCTAGAAGAGTAAAGGGAAAGGACACAAAGGAAGGGCTAGAACCAGGTAGGCACAATTAAGAATAGACATTTACAACACAACCATTTACAGAATTTTTGCTGAGCGATGATGCCAAAGGCACAAAATGTGAGGAACTTTGGTCGCATATCTATAGTGATGTGAAAAAGTGCACTCTACTGCGTTCTTAGATTTTTACAGGAAAAAATAACTGCTGTAGTGGACATCATGAAAAAACTAGAGTCTGAAAACACCCGTGTCAGTATAATTGGTGTAGATGTGAAAAATATCCTTTAGAGTAGGCTGAGCGACACTTTGAATGATTTTGGACTTGCAACAGGTTCCATGTTAGCGTGCTTGTCACTTGGAAAGCAAAGCAATGTTGAAGAACTATTCAGGAACATTTATTTTACAGTGTATGAGAAATGGCTTGCAGTGATGCATAGGAATATACCTTTACCCACCATGGCATTTGAAGTCAATGAAACCTAACTGTGGAACTCTGTACAAGTTCTAGATCACTTCCGTAAAGGGGAATTTTCTCCGTAGTTTAAAACATGCTGCTTGATTTTTGACCACTTCAATAACTCTGAAGGCATAAGCGCCCAGTTCAACACAAATGTTGCAGAACCTGCCCAGAGAATTGCAATCTTCAAGTGCACCAGTATTGGCATCAAAAGCTTTCAGTGGTGAGAGTTAGCAAATTGTGTACTGGCTGCGTCGGCGTTGCCTGTCTCAAGGCCAATGTTGAAAGGGCCTTTATACAGATAAAAGCATACATGGGAAGGAAAGAGTGAGCGCACATGACCAAAGATTTATTGAAGAAGTATTGTATGGACTACTATAATAAGTTTGATTTGGAAAAATGTATTTGGACCTCATATACACTGTACACACACTGTCTATATGCCATGCACTATCAGTGCAGAAAGCAAGCAATAATAAAAGCAAAACTTTCCATAACCACCGGAAAAACAATGTTTCTGTTGTTTTAAATGGCACAAAAGTTTGTAACCACGGATAACCACTGTTTTTTAAGCTATTGAAATCGCTTTAAAACACTAAAAACATCCAAAAAACCCACAAGAATTTACCAAAATAGAAACGGAAAACAGGAAAGCCTAGGTATGTCCAAGTCATACAAAACCATTCACAGTGTGCTTTGTGGGACCAGGTCGAAGGCGGACTTGAGATCAACAAAGGCAGCATAAAGACTGCCCTTGCTATTAGTTACTGTATGCCAATAGAGTAGCTGAAATCATAAGACCTGGCTTAAATAAAGATCCAATCTTGTGTGACTTTTCCACATGAAGCATACCTTTCAATCATAATGCAAGTGACTGTGAAGCATAACTCAAGTAGTCCACATAATTTGTATGAAAGTTACAATTTCTACACATGGAAAAATCTAATTGTGCCCGCTTCTGCTCCTGGAGTTGGGGCTGTGGTTGCAGCTGTTCTCAACAAGAATTAGCTACCCTAGTGACACATTAATGGTTGCAAAACATAAAATGTGATTCTAAACTCATGAATAGATTTACTAATGCTTTAATTCACATTAAAATAAAGTTGTTCACAGGACTGCGCAGTGTACTTGTCATGGACTGCTTAAGCTGCTCAATGGAAACACTGACATTATCATCTGTTTGTGGGCATTCAAAGACTTTGAGCAGGCATATCCCCATCCTGGGTATGGGTAGAGTTCAAATGTAAGACTATGTGAACATTCAAGGTGGAAAATGGGGCAGGAGAATTCCCAAAACTAGTGGGTCTGAAGGGAGCAGGAGATGAAACAGATTGAGGAAATGTTTTCTGCATGTTATTCAGGAGTCAAGTTTGTATCTGCTCTGTCTGCTAACATGAGGTTGCATGGATAATTGGAAACTGGGAAATGTTGGAACTTTTATCTTTTTATTTTGAACTTCTATATACTGCCCACCACACCATTGTAAACAACCAAGCTCTTCACATATACACAAAATGTATGTGGATCAACGTACAGAATAATGCTCTTCAAATTCTTCTAAAAGGGGGCACCAGTCCACATCCAACAAGTGAGTTGCAAGAGCCCTAGAATGCTCTCACTCACAGTGTTCTTTATTTGTTTGTAGCCTATCCTTGTCATGGTACTTTTTTGGCCCTATTTTTAGATGAAGTTGGATGGCGCTGCAAACGGCTCAGTCCCGAGGTAAAGAACAACCTCCCCTTGCAGAAATACCATTGGGAACTCAGTAAGATAGCATGGGTTAGCTGGGATGACGAGCACAGCGCTGATAAAGCACTTTGCAATTCACTTCTCAACAGTCTGCAGACTTTAAAAATGAGAATGTAGATGAAATGGATAACAAAGAGTAAAATAGATGCAAATGAAGCGCACACACATGTATAGACTGAGCATGAACATGTATCCAATCTAGATGACAATAGTGTATGATGTCACCTGTATTATAACAGCTCCAGTGGATGCTGATACTGGACCCTGTTTCCAGTTTATGTAAAAGTAATGGTCACGTCAGCCTCATTCCCCCATTCATGCAGAGTGGAACTCTTTCATCCCCTTTTTGAAGACACTGTTAACAGATTGTAGTTCAGAGCACTCGGGAGCAGGTGTTCAAGTTCTCTGGAAAGGATGGGAGTTACTCCCCATTCAGAGTTGGAATGAGACCATATCACACCAAAACTCAAAGGAGAGGG
Source organism: Triturus cristatus (assembly GCF_964204655.1). Lineage (NCBI taxonomy): Eukaryota > Metazoa > Chordata > Amphibia > Caudata > Salamandridae > Triturus > Triturus cristatus. Next base: position 64,090,565 of record NC_140581.1, on the reverse strand, counting down.
GATAAGGAGTGTAGTTGGGAGAAAAGAAAAAGAAAAGGGAAAATATGCATTTGTGCATCAGGACGGATTTCTCCAAAGTGTAAATCAACATTGTGTACAATTATACTCTGGGGAAAAGCCAGTTCAGGGAATATGTCCTATGGATTGCACAGTAATCTACCAGGAAATGCTTGTTTGGTGCACCTTTCCAGACGTACTACTAGTTCAAGAGGAGGAATACATCTCTGAATGTAGGGGCTCATTGATGAGCTTTTAATGCAGTGTGGCTCAGCAAGTCATCCTGCTGCACTGCACTGTGTGACAGGGAAATGGTAGGAATGTGCCCCATTTAAGGCAATATGATACATTCTTTTCCATTCCCATACACCCTTTTGGCATACTAGCAACACTGCAGGAACCATATTTCTTCTTCGTTTGCCCCCCTTGGGAAAATGAAAGATTTTGGTGCATCCCCATGTTTACAAGTTCTTGTAAAGCCCGGGATGCATCAAAATATATGGGAGTTGCATGAGAACACCGATGCAACACTCATAGAATGCCTGCATAGGGCAAAGTAACCCAAAGCAGTGATTTGCGCTGTGTTGTGTTACTCCATATTTTTTAATCCACTCAGAGCCAGGCAAAGTGGCTATGTGTGGTTTCAAAAATCTGACTTAGAGGTTTGCATCACCTATCTACCACATTGCATGGTGCGAATGTGACACAACCCTCTTGAAAATAAACCCCATAGTTTTCGGTAAATTTAAGCAGTGTATTTACTACTGATAATTTCTCAACTCTCTATATTCAACCAAATTTGTTTTATTTATTAAATAAATCACTTTACTATAAACAAATGTGGTATGCAATTTAAAGTGGCTACACAAGAGTAGAGATATGTAGCAAAAGTAATTAGGTGGAGCTTAGCAAGGGTCCTTGATGCATAGGATTGGAATGTCTATCTCACTTGTCCATATAACATGATTAATTACCTGATATTTAATCCCTCTGGTGAGTATTCATAGTGTACTTATGTACGTGTGTGACATCTGACATATGAGGTCACTAACCTGTGATCACGGTTAGAAGAAAGGAACAGAGTTGTGTGGAATCCATGGCTTTGATGTGTTTCACTCAGGTGGAGGAATCCCAGCTCCTGAAAATCTTTAAGAAAATAATTTCTGTCAATTAAGTTGAAGATTTAAGCAGTGGCTTCTTAGGGTGAAGCTATATATTCATATATAAATATATATTTTCTTTTACCCAACGATATCCTCCAGAATTCCAGAAGAAAACACGAAGCGGCACACTGGGAGATTTTGCACAAAATCTATTGTGCACCACAAACAAGACGACGCATCCTGAAGAATGACAGCCCAAGAGTGCCCTGTATCTACGTCCTACTAAAGATACACAAGGACCCCACTAATCCACCAGGGAGACCAATAGTTTCCTCGAATGGGAGCTCCTGGAAAATACGTCAATCTTTTTGGATTTATTTTTACAGCCTTTTGTAGTCAATTTGAGATCATATTGCGAAGCCAGCTCTGATTTTTTAAGACGCACACATGATATGGGAATGCAACTACTATATGATATCGTAGGATGTATGCTCTTTGTAAACGTGTATTAATCATAAGAAAGGTGTGGATGCATGCATGTAGTTCTTACACAGCAGACACATATCATTGAGTCTTCATAATGAAATGTTGGAAAAAATTATGACAAATTGTTTGGAACAATATTTCTTCCTATTTGGGAAGAATTTGTATTGGCAGAAATCAGGGACTGTGATAGGTACTTGTTTCACCCCAAGCCTAGCGAATCTGTTTCTGGGCCAGTGGGAGGAACAGTTAGTGTGGGCAAAAGCCAACAATATCTATACTGAGCACATCCCAATCTGGATCAGGTATATAGATGACCTGTTCCTGATCTGGGATGGATCATTCGAGTTCGCCACGGAATTTATACAGAAACTGGGAGCAAATGACCTTAATCTTAGCTGCACACATAAGATTAGCAATGATTATTGCAAATTTTGGGATGTAAGTTAACAGATTTCTGATAACAAGATCATGACAAACTTATTTAGGAAGGAAACATCTGGAAATACAATCTTACCTGCTTCCAGTAATCATCCCACATCTTTGATTCACAGTATACCATATGGTGAGTTCCTTAGAGCTCACCGTAATTATAGTACTCCGGATAGTTATATGAAAGAACAACTTATGATAGAAGACCATTTCAAACAAAGAGGCTACAACAGCAAGGTACTAACAAATGCAAAGAAACAAGTTAGCAGCACCAAACAGAGTTATTTATTGTTTAAAAGTAATCCTAGAAAAATAAAAAATAACAAGGATACTCTTAGAATGATCATGACTTTTAGTACTGACTCATATAGAGTGAGGAACATTTTGAAAAGACATTGAAGTCTATTGAGAGATGATCCTATCATTGGCAAAGACTTAGGCTTGGTCCCTAAAATGACATATAGGAAGTCCAGATCTCTAAAAGATCATCAGGTCCGAAGTTTCCAACAGGATGAGATGTCAGGAAATTGGCTGAGAAGTAGCAAAGGATTTACCACCTGCAATTCCTGTAAGGCTTGCAGGAACAGTAAAAGTCGTAGAACATACAACACTGATCTAGGAAAGACTAAAACTATCATGAAATTCATAACGTGTACAAGTGATTTCGTCATCTATGTCTTAGAATGTCCATGTGGATATAAGTACATAGGCAGTACCAAGTTACAACTGAGAGTTCGTATCCTCCAGCACCTAAGGGCAATATCCAATAAATATTTTAACTATCCCACAGCAGCGAGACATCGCGCTGAGAAGCACAACAGCAATAACACACTTTTGTCATTTTATGGAATAGTGTCATGGCCCACCCAAGAGGTGGGGATTGGGAGAAACGTCTCCGCATACTGGGGTTGAGATATAATATTGAAGTAAACACTAAAAGTCCTAATGGACTTAACAGTGGGGAAGAGTTAGCAACCCACATAGGAGTATGACTGTATCTATTGGGGATTGAAGTCTCAAGAGTGTGGAAAGGTTACCAACCTATACTGTACCATCTAGGACCGATACTTTAAGAAAAATGGGATCTGAAAGCTAGGGCTTCACTTTTTAATTCACCATCACTGTTTCAAGTTAGGACTGCTATATCCATTGGCAAAATGTGAACAATCATGGTAGGCGGCACAGGCACTTTACAGGGCTGTATTGTGTGAAGAATTCATATATTACTGTGGGATTAGATTAATTTACTGTGGTATGGACTACTCAGATTATAGTTCAGAGATTTATAACTCTCTCTGTATCAGCATTTGAAACAATGAGGCTTACATTCCCTTTCTAAACTCTGTATATAGTCTCACATCCCTTATGCACTTACATATCACAATAGCACATTCAACTGATACCACCAATCGCATATTCCCCAATTCTAGCTGTGAACAACACTGAGCATTCATTGTGCAATTTGTGACCAAAAGGTGGATTTGGGTACAGTTCCTGAGAGTTCAATAATCGGTTATCGCATGGGAATGACAACGCAGGGAGTCTTGCCTCATGGAAGAATTGAAAAACATGAGTGGCAGATCAGCTGTTCGTAATGTGCAACTCTAAAAGCATTTGCAATGTGGCATTTTCGAAACACATCAGACAGGCACGTATTGTGCAGTAGCCAATTGTCACATTGCTTGCTCTCATACGTAGTAATATTGCAGCTTGGTTGCTTTTACTCGTGCGAATATTGTTTTCAACTGTAAAACGTTTATTTAAAACTGCATTTGGGTACAGTACCCGAGAGTTTAATAAGTGGTTGTCGGATGGGGATGACAATGCACAGAGTATTGCCTCATGTAAGACTTGAAAAATATGAGTGGCAGATCAGCGGTTTGTAATGTTCAAATATAAATGCATTTCCAATGTGGTATTCTCGAAATACATTAGGCAAGCACATATCATGCTGTCGCCATTGTCACATCACTTGCTCCCACACATGTGGTAATAACGTTGCTTGTTTGTTTTCATTTGTGCTAATATTGTTTTCAATTGTAAAGCTGTATTTAAAACTTTATTGAAAATGCCAAGGCGGCCATAGTTAATGAAACAAGGTCGCAATAGAATATCAAGTTATGCAATGAATTCAATAATTATCATATATTCATTTTTTGTCACTATATGAAAATAAAAATAGGCATCATGAAATAATTATGTTGTGTAACACAATATGAAATTGCAATGACCATGGATTGTAAGGTTTTTTCAATTTCTATGAGCTCGGAATTTATTTATATGGGAATATTGAGGAAGTGTGGTACTCGAAAAAGGCTAAACGTGGAAACGCGTTGTCTTGTTTGTGGTGCACAATACATTCATTGTAAAATCTCCCAGTGTTTTCTTCTGGAATTCTTGAGGATATCGTTGGGTAAAAGAAAATTAAACGACGACTCCGTTTGCTGAATTCCTTTTGTTGGAAAAAACGGACGACAAACCCAATCTTCATGCAAAATAGAGGTGTTTTATTAAATCAGTAAATCCCCAGCTGCCATGACGCATTTTGGTCACACTCAGCCTTGATCACATGATGCGCTAGCTGAGTCAGAGTCAAATATTTCAAGTGCTAGTTGCTTGCACACGTGGTGCGTCTGCCCTATGGACATAAACAAAATACTGTGTGGACAAGTTCATACATAAATTCAATCAGTATTAATGCAAACACAGATCATCATTTATGTAAAATACAAATTCATTAAAAAAAAATCATTTTTTTCAATAAAATTATAAGCTTGTATAGTTGATATCCTTGATATATCTGCCTAATGCAAGAACGAGAAGGGCTATATTGAAGTAAGTACATTTGTCCCGCCCATTGACACTGTGTGCATTATTCTCAAATGGGGTAAAGAACCGACCCAAATTCCTGTCTGTATTGCAACAACTCATTCACAGTGTTTGTCTCCATAGTACTAAGTGCAAAAAATGTGCAAATTCTGTAAAATCTAAAATTTCATATATTATACATAAAATATCATAAAAGGATCCTTCATATAAATACATACAAATATAAAAAAACATGGTGTAAGTGAGTTAAAAGAAATCCCATCTAAAATAGTAAAACATAGTGCAAGATGCAGCATGCTGAATATAATAATGTAAAACATTTAGGACTTGGAATTTGAAAGAAAAGACGATTAGATGCAGCGATTAATCATTATGATTGAGATTTATCTGGTCCCAGAAAAATTCATAACCATATGTGAAAATCCTCGCTTGAATTGTGTCCATTAGGATTCTTATTATCGAGTTCGAGGATGTATCGTGACTCAAGGCGTCTGAGTTTAGTCTCTCGATCGCCTCCTCGTCTGCACACGGGTACGGAATCAATTAGAACATATTTTAAATCATGAAGGTTATTTGCATGCCTTTCCTTAAAATGGCATGCAATGGGGTAAGTATGGTCACTGTTTGTAATTCCCCTCATGTGCTGCAGTATATTCAATATATCTTTATTCGATTCACAGAATCATAAAAGCATCAATACAACCAAAAGAGAATATATAATCTATTTACATATATGGAACTTTGGTCCCTCATTAAAAATTCTCATTACAATGGATAAAACCTTACAATATCATAAGCAGCAACATAATTATTTCCCTAACAATCAAGGTGCATGCTGCCTATGTGCTTTTAGCATTCATAGAACTTTAACATGTGGATGACTCCGAAATAACTCAAGATCAGAATATTCAGGAATACCCAGGATTAATTTCCCATAAAGTGCAAAGTGCATAGCATAGGGATGCTAGAGTTTTTTTTGCATAAAAAGCGTGTAAACATAAGTCTCCCAATGTATATTTACAGTCATACATCAGCTATTAGTGGTATAGCATTTGTTTACTTATGGGAACCACACATGATTACAATGGATTATAAAATTCATATGATTTAAAAATTCACATTTAAAAATTTGAGCCCTTTTTTAATCCTGATAAAATTGACTGCCAATAAAAATCTACTGGTACCAAATACAATGAGTTTTGAGGTGTCAGTTTTTAAAATGCGCAACATTTCAACATATTTCCCAATACATAGTTTCTTGCCCAAAGGTTTTATCCATTTCTTTCTAGGCACTCTATAAGCAGGGAAAAAAATAAAACATGCGCAACATCCTCTTTGCTTCCTATGTGGCACTGGGTACACCTACCATCAATTTCCCCTCTCTGGGCGGACCCCCATTTAAAAGTAAAAGACTTGATCTGGAGGGTGCCGTACCTAAATTTTAGATACAATACTTTAGCGAGTAAGGGCTCGATCTCGTCTAGAAATTGTTCAAAGTGGGGGAATATTTTGAACATCAAAAATTTAGTGGTAAGTGAACCAGCTCCACAGTTTAAAACGACATTATGCTTGATAAAATTCCAGTAAATAGCCTTGATTTCCATTTTTGAATCGGGGGTGAGCAGGTTCGGGTTTGCCCAAAATCTGCTCAAACCCAGGTCCAGCAACCATTTACGAATATGGATCAGCCACGGGAAACTAAGGTGTGTGTCTAGGGCCAAGAGTTCACTCAGTGATTGTCTGTAGGTATGAAGTTCCTCTGTCGTCCATAATCTTATCCAATAAGACAGGGTCATCCAAACAGCCTGTGGCCCATTCGTTTTAGACCCATGTCCATCATTAAAGGGGTCGTAGGTGTATTTTGGGGGAGAGCGACAAGTTTCCTCAAAATCTTATTTTCCCCCGTGGTTGGTATCGAGAGGCGGCCCCCCCCCATAACTCTGAGCCATATAAAGCTGCAGATTGGGCCCTGGACTTGTAGACATCCAGGGCCGGAGTGATGGCCTTTGACGTAGTTGCATAGAGTTTTTTTTTTAATTGGTGCTGAGTTTTGTATTAAAATTGATCTTGATTTCGTAATCTGTGGATTCCACGAGAGTTTAGAATCAATATTCACTCCAAGATAGATAAAATTAGAAACACACTCTAGACTCATTCCATTCAACTTGATGTTATGCTTAAAGCATTTGTGGGGCCTGATTGACATATATTTAGTTTTTGCAGGATTAATTTCCAGGCCTTTTAATTTGCAATATTCATTAAGTGAGTTCAAAAGATTTTGCAAACCCTTATTGTGTCGTCTGCAAAGGTTAATGCGCAGACATGATTCCCCCCCCAATTTCGGGGAATCGTGATTGGATTTTTGCAGGAACTCAACCATGTCATTAACATATAAAAGGAAGAGGGTTGGCGCCAGGACACATCCCTGACGCACACCTCTATTGACTGGTGTTTCTTCGGTGAGTTCTCCCGCATGGCCCCAGCGTACTTCTGCAAAATTATTCTCATGTAACCTAACCAGCTGCACTAGAATATTTTTAGGTACCCCCTGTTGTAATAGATTTAGCCACAAGAGGTCTCTAGGGATTGAATCAAATGCGGCCTTTAAATCAATAAAGGCCACATATAAGTGGCCAGATCTTAACCTAGTGTATTTCCAGGCTATTGTTACCAATCTAAACACCTGGTCTATGGTGCTTGTCCGTTTTCTAAAGATTGCTTGGTATGGGGAGAGTACATTATTTGCAGACATCCAATCACTCAATTTTTCCAAGATCTGTTTGGCATAAACCTTTTGTAGTATATCCAACAAACGAATAGGTCTATAATTAGCGGGATCGTCCCTGCCACCCTTTTTATATATCGGGACGATCTCCGCTCCCTTCCAAGATTCAGGGATTGGCTGCCCACCTGCAATTGCATTGCTCAACAAATTAATATATGGTGCCCACACATCTGGTGCATGTTTAAAAAGATCGCCCGGTATTTTATCAGGGCCAGGTGCTTTTGAGGGCTTAATAGCATCCAGGGCCAGCCTAGTGTCTTCTATGCTAAAAGATAACGGGGCAATCTCAGTTGATGACATGACATTTTCAATGTCACAATAGTGACCACTCGTCGTTGGAGCTAGGGAAGCATACAAGTGGGCAAAGTGCCTGTGCCAAGTACCTGGATCCAGGTTGTAATCAAGGGCTTGGATACTTGATTTCTTGCCATTTGCGATAATCCGCCAAAATGAGGATTGATCGCCCAATTTTGATGCTATTAGCAGTTCTCCCCAACTTGCGTCTTCCCAGCACCTACGGGCTACATTCAAGGTTTTATTGTATAATTTCCTTGCTTCCCTGATAAGTTGGATCCTTTGCATGCAATGCCTTCATTAGGAGTTGTTTCTTTTCAGCACAATCTTTACTAAACCAGGGGTTAGTTGGCCCAATGTCAGTGGTGCATTCAATCTTTACAATCCCTGGTTTAGTTAGGTATGGTTCTATTGTTTTTACCAATTTTAAATGGATCTGTGTTATCAGTGTAATCCCGAACATTCGTTTAGGTAAGACGACACTAGGTCACTAAAACTATTATAAATGCAAGTGAGTGATTCAATCTTCCCCATTATAGAAGGCCATTTTACTGCCCTTCTATTGTTGCTCACTATGGGCTGGATAACTTCATTCCCTATTCCTGAGTGAGTCAATGAATGTATTTGAAACGATTCCTCTGCAAGTTCTAAGCAGAGGGGAAAGTGATCACTTTCTCTTCTAGCATCTACTTTAAAGTCTTTCACATAAGCTCAATAAGCAGTGCATATCATAATATAATCAATCCTAGATGTGGAGGACCCCCTCGAAAATGTATTGGATCGACCAGGGACTGACGGGGTTCTACCATTGCATGATCTTAGACCTTTTGCTACAGTAAAATTTAATAGTTGTAGTGCAGAGACAGAGCATCTAGGAGTTTTAACTATCCCTAGAGGTGGAATACCCAAAGCAATATCTTCTTCCTCAAAAATTTCGTTTAAGCCTGACAATGGTTCATAACAGCAATTAAAGTCCCCGCCGATTATAATGGGCCCATTTGGGAATATAGGGTCTATAACTTCTTCCAAATGCTGTAGTATTAATGATTCTTTTGAACTGTCTCTTGGCCTAATATATACATGAAATAAATATAACAATGTGTTATTAGTAAATTTGAAGCTTAGGCCCAAGACATCCTCTGTATCTAATGGTATAATTCCTATTATGGCGTTTATGTTGTTCCTTAACCAGATAAGGAGTCCTTCTGATGGCCTTCCTCTGGGTGATTGTCGCGCCTCTACACTAAATGTTCTGTAACCCATCTTATGCAGTGGTTCCCTAGCCCACGTTTCCTGAAGGAGACAAAGATCGAAAGCATCAGTGTATTTCTGCCAGTCTGGTACCTGGAACTTTCTTGTAAGACCGGCTATATTCCAGCTTACCATCTTCACACAGTTTGAGTTAATATAAGTGGATTTAGTATTAGGGGCATTACAGCCTGCTGGTAGATGTACTAAATGGTTGGAGAGCTGGGTGGCACCATTAGTGCAGTCAAGACATCCCGTCTCCTCTATAGTAATGCCTAGTCTTTCCTCGGAGTGTGGTACCTCATGATGTGTATCTACCTCAAGTGGATAATCAATTACAGTTGCACTTTGGGGCTCGGGGGCTATAGCGGGTATCACTCTTTCCGAAGGGCATTGATGCCACGCTTGACTCAGTCAGTCTGGATCTTCAAGGTTCGTTTGCCCCCCATGAGTATATGACTCGATATCCCTACCAGGTAAGCAGGTTCTTTTTTGCCTAATGCCAATACTGGAGTTAAAGAGGGAATGAGATCTTAAGTTCATGGTTATTAAATTATCAGCGATGATTTTAGAATAGAATGTTAACTTTATATCATCCAAATCACCCTTATCTTGTTGGATCCTTTCCACATTTTTTATATCTGATCTTATTATAGAAAGGCACTGCCTTTCCTTTCTGATCCAGTGTACGGCTTTGTTTGTTAGGGAGTCCTTGTCTTCCCTAATACCCGCCTTTAATCTTGGAACATTTGTGCGGAACACACTACTGGAATCCAGATCCTTCCCAATTAAAAAGTGGGGGGTCCGATCTGGCTCTCGGTTTCGCTCTGGCCCCCTGAACCCCTAGGCTATGAGTATCTTGTGTCTCTGGTATATCTTGTGTCTGCACCTGGGTATGATCCCCTGTCACATCGAGGTGCTTTGGAGCCATTTCGTCCTTACTGCTCGCATAGTTCGTATTAGCAATCTCTGGATTGTCGCCAAGGGGTGCAAATCTATTTGAACACTCAATATTGATCACCTCTCTACGGGTAATACTACCTGAGTTTCTGTCTAGATTTTCAGTAATGTCAAGGCTAGGGGGGCGTGTAGTAACTGGCCCCATGCTTTGCTTCTCTATTTTACCGTAGTATGATGAGATTTTATTTCCTCCCTTGGTGTTAATCCCCTTGTCACTAGACAACATATTCTCAACTTCTTCTATTAGGTCATCAATCTCAGCCAATGTGCAATTATTTGCTGCAGATTTTGCTGGCTTCTGCGTCTTAGCTAATTTTCTCTTCCCTATCATAGGTTCAGTAGCCTTCCGCGTTCCCATCGTTATCCTAGGGGTGGGATTACACAGTATATATTGCAACTGATGTAACTCCTTTACCACGTTACAAAAAACGAGAAAGGATAAAGGGGCCCTACTATCGGTGTGACTAGGGTATCACCCACAATCAATACCACAAGCGAATATTCTGTTGACAATCAATGTTTTAAAACTGGTACCACACATGCACCCTAATAGTAAGTTACCATATAAAATTTCCTATGACGACAATAGCGGCGATAGGGCCTCAGTGAGTTAAATACTGCAGGGATGAAATGCGTGAGTACCCGCTTGAATCTAGCGGGGTCTTGCTTTTAATTTACCAGTGGACCTTACTTGATTGTTAAGGGGGATGGCCCAGTCCAGTCTTTTCTGGTCTTTGACGGGCGCTGACGGGCCCGCCCTTGGCCCGTGCTTGGCCCGGGCACGCCCGCGCTGCGGGATGAGAGCGCGGATACAATAGCGCGCCGCGTTTCCACGTCACCGCTGCGGGGCTTCTGGGGCTGCTGGGGGCTGTAGTTCAATAGGGGATGATGGCCATTACCCTCACGGCGAAAGCAGATGCAAACAGGTAAGCCGTTCCCCTCACGGCAGAAGAGAGCTGGCTGACCGTTCCCCTCACGGCTTTTCGCGGGACCCACACTGCGGGATGCGAGCGCGGATGAAATAGCGCGCCGCGCTTCCACGTCACCGCTGTGGGGCTGCTGGGGGCTATAGTTCAATAGGGGATGATGGCTGTTCCCCTCACGGTGAAAGCAGATGCAAACAGGTAAGCTTTTCCCCTTACGGCAGAAGAGAGCTGGCTGGCCGTTCCCCTCACGGCTTTTCGCTGGACCCCTGCAGTATATGCTTGTGGGCTTTCAACTTGGTGCTGCCTACATGCTGCAGTCCACAAGGGCAACTCAACACATTCATCTCAAATTTAGTCTTGCTTGTCAGGAATTTTGTTATTTTAATAGGATCCAATGTAAACGGGGAGATGTGTGCAGTAGTGTTGACCCCGAGTTTACAGGCACTACAGTTGGTGCATTTAGAGGATCCTTTCCTGGTCGTGAGCCATGTTGCAGGATTTGTTTACTTCTGGGCTGCTTTTGACTATAGAATTCCTCATGGATTTGGATTTTCTAAAGGTGATACTAGGCTTAATTGGTAGAGACCTACCAATGACGGGGTCACCACGTACCACACTCCAATTTTTTTGATGATTCTACATATAGTGTGGTGCTACTTGCTATATGTACGAATCAGTCTAGTTTCCATCTTGGTGCTATCCTGACCTGAGGGAATTTTGGAAGCTCTGTTTGTAAGCAGGTCTATCCTGGCGTTGCCGTTAGCTTTAGAGATGGCCACATCAATTGTCTCTGCTTTGTAGCCTCTCTACAAGAATCTTACTTTGCTGTCTTGCTGTGCTGCTACCTGAATGAAGAAAGGGAACCTCTTATCTGACCTGTCTTATTCTTGTAGAATTAATCTCTTGTATACTACAAAAACCCCCAAGGTGCAAAGTTACTCAGAAAACATGAATACTCTGTTATGTATATCTTTTTCTCTTTTAAAAAAAGCAAATAATAAATATCTTATATAAAAAAATGAAAATGTTTTCTGAGTAACTTTGCACCTTGGGGGTTTTTGTAGTATACAAGAGATTAATTCTACAAGAATAAGACAGGTCAGATAAGAGGTTCCCTTTCTTCATTTGTCGTTCTCCCCTCCTCTTGGACCTAAAAGTACTTAGGGGAAACCTTTCGCCTATATGTGCTGCTGCCTGATCCTGGTGCTGCAAGTACGTCTTATCCTCAGCATTTGTCCATATGGAATACTCTGGATGAGATGCTGAGGATGATGACTGGTTTCATGCAACAAACTCTTGCCTGCAGTGGGTTTGTGGAATAGTTTAGTTTCTATCTCATGATCCTTGATGTAAATCTCCCCAACAAGGAAACATACAGATTCCATTCCTTGCTGATTGTTGCTGTAAACTGCAAGTTTAAGTTATTTTTATTCAGAAACTGTACAAACTCCTGTGCTGATTCAATTGAACCGCGCCATATGACAAACAAGTCAGCTATATAATGGTGCCAAACCTTTATCGGGGTATCAACTACAGTTTTCTCCCACCAACCCATTTGGAGGCAGGAGTAGCTAGGGAAGAGGCAAGCTCCCATAGCTACTCCTCAGTACGACATCATAGTTAGCAGAATTTTGTTGTGTTCAGTCAAATGTATAGGTCTGCTATTTAAAAAAAACTGTGTAACTCGAATGCCATCCTTGTGATGTATACTTGTATACAAGGATGTAACATCTAGACTCAGAAGCAAGCAGTCAGGTTCCCATATCACATTATTGATTTTCATGAGGAAGTCCCCAGTATCTTGTACAAAGGAGGGAAGGATCTTAACAGAGTCCTGTCGGAAGAAATCAATGTACTTGGTAGTGTTTTCCAGAATGCCCCGTATAGCTGAAATTAGAGGTCTGCCGGGTGGAGTAATGGCATTCTTGTGCAATTTGGAAATAAAGTACATTATTGGCTTTACTGGATGTTCATTTTTCAAAAATGTGTATTCATCCATACTGATCAATCCAGTACTTCTCCAAGCACTAGGATTTGAAAAATATTCAATCCAAGATGTACGTACCATCTGCATGTTGGTTCTCTTGTAACAGTTGGCATCCTCCAGTTGTTTTGTAGACTCTTTCATATATTCTTCTTTAGGCTATATTACAATGTTCCTGACTTTGTCAGAATTTCTAATGACTATTTGGTCATTTTTTTGTAATTTTGTCATTAGCCCGTTGTATGATTTTTAATGATAACTTTGTCTTTGTAAACTTCTATTTGTTTGTCCGTTCAATTTTTTAATTTCTGTGGTAAACTATTCATTAAACACATCTAAAGAGTCTCTGATGGTGATAGGTTGAAATGTTGACTTTGGTTTGAACGTAGTTGAAACTGTGCCGTATACATGGAGACCGATGTTTTCATCTCTAATGTTGGTGCCACTGTTTTCATGTGCCAGATCCTGTAAATTGCTCAACAACTCTGCATGTGCAGCTGTCAAGTTGTCGTTGGGTTGCCCGATGTTATCGATCTTGTTTTGTCTCAATTAGTTTGAATGATATTTTCTGAGCTTTAATTTTCGGACAAATTTGAAGATGTCCACACGCATTTGTGCGTAATTAAAGTTCATTTGTGGACAAAAAGATAATCCCAGTTCCATCAGTTTAATCTCAGCTTTGTTCAGACTCGTTGTAGATAGGTTAACCACAGTTTTATTGGAATCTGTTTCACTTGTTGTTGTTTGCAATTTCAACTTTTTTTGTATTGTGTTTTTTTGTTGGTGCTGTTTCCTCCATTTGCGCCTTTCTCTGCGCTTGTGATTGAGCCTTTGGTTGGTTGAAGGGGTTGTTTGTGGGGACGCAGTGTGTCTTTGCAGTCTTGTCTTAGACAATTTACTTCCTCCGCTAGTGTGAATACGCGAAACCCCAATTGAGCTGTTGTTCTCGAGTGCTTATTTTCCAATTCGCTATCCATATTTGCGCTCATTTCAGAAGTTGAGACTGATGTTGATATTACAGAGGCCTCTCGTCCACCAGCTTGTTGGTCATCAAGAGCCACTGTTTTTTTGACTGTTTTAATAGAATCAATCTTTCTTGCAAAAGTAAAAACGCGCCCTTGTTCGTAATCCTGCTTGTCCCTTTGAAACTTGTAGGCCTTTCGTTTTTTTAAAACTTCCTCATCTTTTGCCAGTCTAATCAACATTTCTTCACGTAATTTTGTGATTTGTGGTGTAATTGCCAATTTATGTATGTCCTTTTCAAGCTCCTCAATTTGTTTTTGTAATTTGACTCTATCTCTTTCGGAAAATTTAACCAGGATAATCACCAAACGTCTCCAAAATTCCAAACTGCATTCTGCCACTCGACTAACATCAGTGGCTCTGGGTTTTTGTAACTAGCGAAAATCTCTTGGTATGCGTACTACTTGTAGATATCTTTCCATACTCATAGCCTTTTCTAATTACTTGAACAGTTCCTTAGTGTTTATTTGCCCCCGTTGTTATTCTGGCTACTGTGAGCCAATACCTTTTGTTCAGTGCATGGGGCATCATTAAACATTTCTTCAGCTCCGTAGCGAGTGTACTGAAAATTGATGTACGCTGGTATGTTTGTGATTAGAAGAGTACTTGGGCAAAGTTGCCGTATTCCAGTGCACACCTTCCCAGCCGGTCACTTCCACTCATATTCGTACCATATGTGTTCGTTCACGGTCTGCGCGTCCTCCGACCCGTATTCCGTTGCTATACAGCCGTTAGAGACAGAACCCTTCTTGGATGTCCGGGGGCTGGTTGCGACGTTCTCATTCGAGATTCCGGGGAAAGTATTCCGACCACAGCCAGAAGCGGCTTCCTGTTGGCTTGCCCAAACTGGGGGAGGGGATTCGCCTGTACTGGGGAAGACTTCCCGGTATCAATATCGCCAAACTCCATTTGCTGAATTCCTTTTGTTGGGAAAAACGGATGACAACCCCATTCTGCGTGCAAAATAGAGGTGTTTTAGTAAATCAGTAAAACACCAGCTGCCATGACGCGTTTTGGCAACACTCGGCCTTGATCACGTGACACGCTAGCTGAGCCAGAGTCAAATATTTAAAGTGCTTGTTGCTTGCACACGTGGTGCGTCTGCCCTATGGACATAAACAAAATACTGTGTGGCCAAGTTCATACGTCCACAAGAGAGTGCAAAATACAGCAATAAATACTACAAATATTATAGAATAAATTCAATCAGTATTAATGCAAACACAGATCATCAGATTATGTTGTGTAGCACGATATGAAATTGCAATGACCGTGGATTGGAGGATTTATTTCTATGGGAATTTTGAGGAAGTGTGGTACTCGAAAAAGGTTTAACGCCAAAGCACATCGTCTTGTTTGTGGTGGACAGTACATTTTGTGCAAATTCTCGCAGTGTGCCGCTTCTTGTTTTCTTCTGGAATTCTGGAGGATATCGTTGGGTAAAAGAAAATTAAACGGCGGCTGCTGCAGTAGCAGGCACCAACACCATTGGAGGGTGAAATGCGATCAGCAGCGCTCATGAGCAGTTATATATATATATTACCTACTGGCGGTCGCCAGTGGGTAATTATAATTAGGAGCTAGTTACTACAGGAAAATGGCAACATTTTATTCGCAATAACTTTGGCGCCGATTGATGAATCTTCATGACATTTTCAAAACTAATTCTTTGTTAAGATCAGCTCCTATGTTGAAAGTTTGAGGGTGATTCATCAGGGGGGGCCGAGAAAAAAGGGGGGTCCCAAAACGTGTTTTCTCCATGTTAATTTCCATAGGAAATTTTAGACAAGGCTACAGGTCGAACGGGTCAACGGAATAACCCAAATTTGGCAGGCAAAAGGGTCTTGATCTAGAAACCACGCTTTTGTTTATTTGGTGTAAATTAGTTCAGTAGTTATTGATTCCGTTGAAGTGAGTCAGGTGAAAAAAGGGGGAAAAAAGGGGGAAAGAAGTGGGAAATAGGAGGGTAGGAGCACTGTATTCTCTGTGAGGTCTTTAGGGTGTGCTATAGAGGGGGTGCAAAGTGAAGTATTTACACCTACCGGTGTGTAACTGGTGGACTACGAAAATTAAGTGAGGTATTGGGTAGAGTCTGATGCGGGTAAGGTGAGCTGGTGCAGGACTCTGGGATTGAAGCGTGAGCCCAAATTGTGTGTCTTATGCTGTGAAGTCATGTGCCGTGGCCGCTGCACTACAGTTGTGGAAGTAGTGTCCGAATGTGTTTATAACTACTAGGACGAACTACTGACCCGTACTGGTATGAAAGTCCTGGGGTACGGAATATATGTGAGGTATTGTCTAGAGTGTCATGTTGCTAAGCTGAGCTGATGCCGGAGCCCAAACTGTGTGTCATGTGCTGTAAAGTCATGTGCTCTGGCTGCTGTGCCACATCTGTGCAAGTAGTGTCAGCATGCAGTTGTAGGTACTTTGATGAACTTTTGTTTAGAACATTGTAGCTTGTGTATGGAGCTTAGGTGGTGTTGTATAGGGAGTGCAAGAGTAAATCAGTATGGTATTTGTAGAGCACAAACTACTTACCCCTATGGTTGAGTAGAGCTGGGGATCAAAGCGAGAGGTCTGTGCTGCAAAGTGAGATGGTCTGGCCGCTGCGCCACAGCTGTGTGGAGAATAAATGTTGGCGAGGGTGCGGGAGTTGGTGTTATCTGGCCCTAAAATAGTGGGCCTAAGTTGGAAGTTATAGGATGGCTCTACAAAGAGCCTGTGTGTTCATTATTTTCAGCTACATATAAGTTTCCCTGATCTGTGAAGTGTACTCCATCTCTTCTGTATATATCGGCCATATCAAAACATGTTGTTGTTGTATATGGACCCCATTTTGTGGTCTCTGAGGTATGCAGAGACAGCTTTGTTGAATTTTTTCTGAGATTTTTCAATCTGAGGACAAAATTGTATGGACCATTTCCACTTCTGTCTTTCACATCTATTGAAATATACAAAGAAAGCTTGAGGCAAAAGTAACATCATTTGTCCAAAGGTGTCCTTCATAAGCATTTCCGAATCTACCCCTTCCAATGTGCCTAGGTCGTTTCCACCACATTGCACAATCATGAGGTCAGGGTTTTGCAGATGCAAACAGGTTTTAACCAAAGGCAACAATTGGTGCCACTTCAATCCTCTCTGTCCAAACCATTTAATTTCCACATTTTGTAAAGCTCGGTCTAAGTCAATACGTTTCTGTTCTGCATACCTCTTGCACCAGAAAACATAGCTATGTCCTACGACCCACACTAGCATATTGAAAGTATGGCTGGAAGGTATGGAAAGATGTCTGTAGCTCATGCAGTTCCTCCGTAGAATCAGAGATATGTTTAAAGATGGAGAACTAGTTTCTTTTCGCATACAAAACAGTACCTGATTGAGCGATGAAAAGCATTGTTTTTTAAAAGTAGGGTACACATTCGTTTTGTGGAAAAGTATGTTTGTGATTGGTTAAGAAAAAGCAGTGTGCACGTACATATTATAGTACATATTACTCAACACACCTGCTACTTGCATTTGGAAGGCACTGTTCGAACTGAAAACAATCATGAACTTTTAACCTCCACGTGTTGTAGAATGTTCTACAAAGTGTGTTGATAGAATACGCTGCATTTCTGACTTCGATGTGTACTTGAATATTAAAAAAAGTATTTATATGGAAAAGTAGAAAGACAGTAATAGAGAGAACTTTTGGAAGCTAAAAGAATCAAGGAACTATTATAATTTGTTCTGGATTACCTACTGGCGATCGACAGTAGGTAGTTAGCACTGTTAACGGTCTGAAAGTGCGGTGTTGCTCAGAGTGGCATGGTGGTGATATGATATGGCGCTACACTCTGGTATGAAACCGAGAGTCCAAACCGTGAGGTCATTGCTGTAAAGTGATGTGGTCAGGTGTTTGTAGCATACGTGTGCAAGTAGTGTTAGTAGGCGTTTATACCATACAGGGAGTGGTAGCAAACTACTGACCGCTACTGTGTGTTGATAGTATACCGGAAGCGGGAAGCGAAGTAGTTACGCCTACCGGTGTGAAGACCACACAAACACCACTGCACAACCCTAAACCCTAAAACACTACCCCCAGCATGTTCCCCTATACTACACAAACACCACTGCACTACCCTAAACCATAAAACACTACCCCAGCATGTCCCCCTACTCTACACAAATACCACCGAACTACCCTAAACCCTAAATCCACCCCAACCATGACCCCTACACTACCCAAACACTACTGCACAACCCTAAACCCTAAAACAATACCTCTAGAACGACCCCCTACAGTACACAAACACCACTGCACTACCCTAAACCCTAAAACACTACCCCCAGCATGACCCCCCACTACCCAAACACAACTGCACTACCATAAAACACTACCCCTAGCATGTTGCCCTACACTACACAAACACCACTGCACTACCCTAAACCGTAAAACACTAGCCCCAGCACGACCCCCTACACTACTCAAACACCACTGCACTACCCTAAACCCTAAAACATGACCCCCTACTCTACACAAACACCATTGCACTACCCTAAACCCTAAAACACTACCCCCAGCATGACCCAGGCACTACACAAACACCTCTGCACTGCTCTAAAACACTATCCCCAGCATGACCCCTACACTAACCAAATACCACTACACAGCCCAAAACCCTAAAACACTATCCCCAGCACGACCCCTTACACTACCAAACACCACTGCACTACCCTAAACCATAAAACACTTACCCCAGCACAACCCTCTACACCACACAAACACCATTGCACAACCCTAAACCCTAAAACACTACCCCCAGCATGTTCCCCTATACTACACAAACACCACTGCATTACCCTAAACCCTAAAACACTACCCCAGCATGTCCCCCTACTCTACATAAACACCACCGCACTACCCTCAACCCTAAAACACTAAACCCAGCACAAATCCCTACACTACCCAAACACCACTGCACTACCCTAAATCAAAACCCCTACTCTACACAAACACCACTACAATTCCCTAAACCCTAAATCTACCCCTGCACAAAAACCTACACTACACAAAACACCACTGCACTACCCTAAACCCTAAAGCACTACCCCTAGCACGACCCCTTACACTACACAAACACCACTGTACTATCCTAAACCCTAAAACACTACCCCCAGCATGACACCCTACACTACCGAAACACCACTGCACTACCATAAACCCTTAAACAATTGCCCTAGCACGTTCCCATATACTACACAAACACCACTGCAATTCCCTAAACTCTAAAAAACACCACACCCATAACGACCCCCTACACTACCCAAACACAACTGCACTACAGTAAACCCTAAAACACGACCCCACTCACAACACAAACACCACTGCACTACCCTAAACGCTAAAACACTACCCCCTACACTACACAGACACCACTGCAATACCCTAAATGCTAAAACACTGCCCCAGCACGACCCCCTACACTACACAAACACCACTGCACTACCCCAATCACTTAAACACTACCCCCAGAATGACCCCCTACACTACACAAACACCACGGCAATACCCTAAACGCTAAAACACTACCCCCTACACTACAAAAAACACCACTGCACTACCCTAATCCCTTAAACACTACCCCCAGCCCTACCCCCTAGACTACCTAAACACCACTGCACTACCCTAAACCCTAAAACACAACTCCCAGCACAACCCCCTACACTACATAAACACCACTGCACTACCCTAAACCCTAAAACATAACCCCTAGCACAACCCCCTACACTACCCAAAAACCACTGCACTACCATAAATCCTACATTTTATCCCCAGCACAACCTCCTACTCTACACAAACACCACTGTACCACCCTAAACCATAAAACACTACCCCCAGCATGACCCCCTACACCACACAAACACCACTGCACTACCCTAAACCCTAAAACACTACCACCAGCACGACCCCCAATACTACCCAAACACTACTGCACTACCCTAACCCTAAAACACTTACCCTAGCACGACCCACTAACCCACACAAACACCATTGCACAACCTTAAATTCTAAAACACTACCCCAGCACGACCCCCTACACTACACAAACACCACTGCACTACCCTAAACCCTTAAACACTACCCCCAGAATGACCCCCTACACTACACAAACACCACAGCAATACCGTAAACGCTAAAACACTATCCCCTACACTACAAAAAACACCACTGCACTACCCTAATCCCTTAAACACTACCCCCAGCACTACCCCCTACCCTACCTAAACACCACTGCACTACCCTAAACCCTAAAACATAACCCTTAGCACAACCCCCTACACTACCCAAACACCACAGCACTACCCTAAATCCTACATTTTATCCCCAGCACAACCTCCTACACTACACAAACACCACTGTACTACCCTAAACCATAAAACACTACCCCCAGCATGACCCCCTACACCACACAAACACTGCTGCACTACCTTAAACCCTAAAACACTACCACCAGCACGAACCCCTATACTACCCAAACACTACTGCACTACCCTAACCCTAAAACACTTACCCCAGCACGACCCCCTAGACCACACAAACAACACTGCACTACCCTAAACCCTAAAACACTACCCCAAGCATGGACCCCTCCTTTACACAAACACCACTGCACTACCCTAAACCCTAAAACACTACCCTAGCACCACACCATACACAACCCAAACACCACTGCACTACCCTAAACCCTAAAACACTACTCCCAGCACAACCCCTTACAGTACACAAACACTACTGTTCTACCATAAATCCTAAAACACTGCCCCAGCACGACCCCCTATACTACCCAAACAACACTGCACTACACAAAACCCTAAAACACGCCCCCCCACACTACACAAACACCACTGCACTACCCTAAACCTTAAAACACTTACCCCAGCACGACCCCCTACACCACACAAACACCATTGCACTACCTTAAATTCTAAAAAAACTACCCCCTACACTGCACAAACACCACTGCACTACCCTAAATTCTAAAACACTACCCCCAGCACTTACCCTAAATCCTACATTTGCCCCAGAACGACCCCCAACACTACACAAACACCACAGTGATACCCTAAATGCTAAAACACTACCCCCTACACTGCACAAACACCATCGCACTACCCTAAATTCTAAAACACTACCCCCAGCACATCCCCCTACACTACCCAAACACCACTGCACTACCCTAAACCCTAACACACTACCCCCAGCACTACCCCTAGACTACCTAAACACCACTGTACTAGCCTAAACCCTAAAACACAGCCCCCAGCATGACCCCCTACACTACACAAACACCACTACTCTACCCTAAACCCTAAAACATAACCCCTAGCACAACCCCCTACACTACCCAAACACCACTGCACTACCCTAAATCCTACATTTATCCCAGCACAACCTCCTACACTGCACAAACACCACTGTACTACCCTAAACCATAAGACACTACCCCCAGCACGACCCCCTACACTACACAAACACTACTGCACTACCATAAATGCTAAAACACTACCCCTAGTATGACACCCTACACTACCCAAACACCACTGCACTACCGTAAACCATAAAACACTTATCCCAGCACGACCCGCTATACCACACAAACACCGCTGCACTACCCTAACCCTAAAACACTACCACTAGTACGACCCCCTACACCACACAAACACCACTGAACTACCCTAAACCCTAAATCACTACCCCGAGCATGAACCCGTATATAACAGAAACACCACTGCACTACCCTAAACCCTAAAACACTACCCCAGCATGTTCCCCTACTCTACACAAACACCACTGCACTACCCTAAACACTAAAACACTACCCCCAGCAGAACTCCCTATACTACTGTCATGATTCCCCCGAGGCAAGCGCTAGCAGCGACCCACGGACTTCCTCACTCCGAGACGCCCGGAACTACAGTCCCCAGAGGGCATAGCGCGTCTCGCGAGAAGTCGCGCTTGACGCTTAAGACAGGAAGTCTCCAACCTCCAGTTGTCGGAAATTCCCGTGGTGTGATCACGTCCCCGTCCGATTCTTGGTCTACAGTCCGTGGCCTTTGGTGTACGGTAAGGGTGCTTGCACCAAATGTTAGTTTGAACCTTCCGTAGTCGAGCGGTTGCTCCTACGAAGGACTACGTTCGGAGTCCAGAGGATTTGTCCGGCCTGCGATTTCGGCAGGCGGAGCGAGAGAGAGAGCCTCTCCCCGGATCTTTGTTCGGCCAGCATTGTCGGCCGGCGGGGTGGTGGCTTCAAGACTGAGCTTACAGGGTCCATTGGCAATCATAGAGCTCCGAGGAAGCTCGCAAGTGTGGGGCCCTATCTTCGATACTTGTCCTGCTCATCTACATAAAGATTACAGTGTGAAGTGAACACGAAGGGAGAGTGTGGTGACTGCGTGCGGAGGATTACAGTGATGGGTGCAGTACTGTGGTGTATTGTCTAACTGTTTGTTCCTGTGACTCTATCTTAATAGGTGTTATCGTGAGTGGTAGAGGGCTGCACTCTACCCCTGTGAAGTGCGGTGGAGTCAATAGGAGGGTAGGTGCCAGATCACGCTACAGAGCCTCACAGTTCAGAGTAGGCGGTTAGCATAGGGGCTGATCCTTGTTCGTTTTGTCATTGTTACAGCCCAACCTCCCGCCTCAAGCATTGTCAGCCCACCTCTCAACCTGCCTTCAATCTTACGTTACCTACGTCATGTTATGAATGGATGTTCTTTTCCTTTACAGGTATAAGGGCCATGGGCAATACCAAATGCTGTACACAGTCTTAAGTGTTGTATATGTTGAGGTGATTCTTACTGGTGTGTGCTCTGTTCTTTTCTCATTTCAGATCTCCCTCCCCGGTGTTCCCTTCCTTTCCTTCCCTCGCTTGATCCTTCCGCTGACCTGCGCTGTAACAGCATTCAGGCTTGGTTAGATCAAGAGGTGGACCCCTCATTCTTCAACCCGCTCCTGAGGACCGGTCGGCATAACAGAATTTCCGACCCAAGAATTGCGGTCCTCCAGGGCGGTTTCGGGAGTGAGGATGGCCACTCTCGAAGAAGTATTAGCGGTGTTGGCTACCATGCAGGGAGAGCTAGCAGCCTCAAGGCAGGAGACCGCCGACTTACGCGCACGGATGGATAGCATCCCGAGAAACCCATTTTCCATCGGCCCGATGGCTGGGCCGTCCACGCCGGTAGTGGTAGAAATGCCGGTCTCTATTCCGCTCGCCTCTCCAGAAAGGTATCAGGGGGGTCCGGACAACGTCCAGGTATTCCTCACACAAATACGACTGCACTTCGCCTGTAAACCCAAATCCTTCCCCACGAATCAAGCTAAGGTGGCGTTCTTGATCTCTTATTTGGTGGGGGATGCGGCGCAATGGGCAGTGCCACTAGTGAGTCGTGACGATCCTCTCTTACATGATTGGGACGCCTTCATGGGTGAGTTCCTCAGAGTGTTCGATAGGAGAGCCGACTCCTATACCGCGGACCGAGAATTACTCGAGCTCCGCCAAGGTGATAAGGAACTGGTGGTTTATTTGAATTCCTTTTGCAGGCTGGTAGCAGAAACCAAGTGGCCTGAGAGTAAACAGGCCGCCCTGTTTCATCAGGGTTTGCGGGAAGACCTTAAAGATGTAGTGGCCCAGATAGATCCCCAACCTGCCTCCTGTGAGGACCTGATAAATTTAGTGCTTAGGCTGGACCATCGGCTGAGCGAAAGGAAAGGGGGACGGAAGGATAGGTACCCACACCCGCCGGAGAAACACCGGAACACACCTATCGTTCCCTCGCCTTCCGGTGAGCCTATGGATCTTGGGGCGGTCTGAACGGCGCTGACCTTTACGGAAAAGGAGACTCGCCGTAAGCAGGGGCTTTGTCTCTATTGCGGCAAACGTGGGCACTTTGTAAGGGAGTGCCCAGTAAAGCCACAAAAAATACAAGCCGGTTCCGCAACCCGCGCGTGGCCTCCGCCAGCGCTGAAGTGCTGCTGGAAAACTAGCGGGCTCGGAGAAAGGCGAAGGGTTTTCTTGGAGTCCTGCAGTGATCCCTTCAGTGACCGGAGAAGAGCTGACAGCCGGGGGGCATTTGTGAATACAGGTGGGTTTGGGAGTAGCTCCCGGGAGAACCCGCATGTCGGCCATGGTGGACTCTGGTGCAACGGGCATGTTTATGGATTTGGGTGCAGCACGAAGGACAGGTATTCGCTTAGTGCCGAAGGACAAGCCTGAGGTGGTATACGCAGTAGATGGCCGGCGATTGATTACAGGGCCCGTGGGGTATGACACGGAAAGTCTGGAGGTGTTCTACGGGAACGCTCATAAAGAACAGGTGATCTTTAGCATCATCAATGCCCCCCAGTACGAGATCATCTTTGGGTTGCCCTGGTTGCAGCGACATAACCCCAAGATTGATTGGGTGGATAAAACAGTGCATATGACCTCCGAGTATTGTGCGAAGTATTGCCTTGACACTCCGGTGGAACCCGCCTTGGCGTTAGCCCAGAGGACCGTGATTGCCACCGCCGCAGAAAAGAACGTGCTGTTACCCGAAGCATATCAGGAATATCGAGGAGTTTTCAGCGAAGTCCAGGCCGAGGCATTGCCCCCACATAGGCTGTACGACTGCCAAATAGACCTGATTCCTGGGGGGGTGGTTCCTACGGGGCGCATATATGCACTCACTGAGCCCGAAACAAAACATATGCGGGAATACCTGGACAAGCTCCTGGGATTGGGTTTCATACGCCCGTCCAAATCCCCTGCCGCCTCCCCGCTCTTCTTCATCCCAAAGGCTAACGGAGAGTTGCGGGCATGTGTGGACTACAGGGCATTAAATGCGATCATCGTAAAGAACAGGTATCCGCTGCCGCTAATCAGCGTTTTGCTCGAACAAGTAAAAAAGGCCACTATCTTTACGAAACTCGATCTTAAGGGGGCATATCACTTGGTTCGCATGAGACACGGTGACGAGTGGAAGACCGCCTTTAAGACCCGCTACGGGCTGTTTGAATATTTGGTAATGCCGTTTGGGCTGTGCAACGCCCCAGCGGCATTCCAATATTTTCTTAATGACGTCATGCGGCACATTCTGGACCTCTACGTTGTGGTGTACATCGATGACATCCTGGTGTACTCCAACGATGAGGTCTCCCACGTACACCACGTAAAGACCGTGCTCGGCATTCTGCAGGAGCATAACCTCTTCTGCAAGCTGTCGAAATGCGATTTCCATGTCCAGACAGTGGAGTTCCTAGGGGTTATTCTGAATCCCGCTGGCCAGGAGATGGCGGAGCGCAAGGTCACAGCGGTGAGAGAATGGCCAACTCCCCGTACCGTGCGAGACATTCAATGCTTCATCGGGTTCGCCAACTTTTACCGGAGATTTTTCCATCAATTCTCCGGGTTGGTGGCCCCCCTCACTCGGTTGTTGCGGAAATCGCAAGGGTTCGTGTGGGACGAGGCTGCTCATGGGGCATTTGAGGCATTGAAGGCCGCCTTCGTGACGGCACCCGTCCTGGCTCACCCGGACCCGGACAAACCATATGTGGTGGAGGCCGACGCCTCGGACGAGGCGGTGGGCGCTATCTTGTCACAGCGACATGACACCACCGGGCAACTGCACCCGGTGGCCTACATGTCCAAGAAGTTGAACGGGGCGGAGAGGAACTATCCTATTGCCGAAAAGGAGCTCCTGGCCATCAAGGTGGCGTTTGCAGAGTGGAGGCATTTCCTGATGGGAGCTCGGCATGTGGTAACGGTCTATACCGACCACAGGAACTTGCAGTTTATGGCCGCCGCTAGACACCTGACGCCCCGACAGCTGCGCTGGACGTTGTTCTTTGCTGGCTTCCATTTTGTCATCACCTACCGGCCCGGAGCGGAGAACCGTAAGGCGGACGCCCTTACGCGGCAATCTTCACCTGTGAGGTCTGTGGGAGTCTCTAAGGGGAGCATTATAGCCCGTGGGCAGGTGATAGGGGTCATGCAGCCGGACACCTTTCTTCTTGGAGTTTAACGGGGGGTAGCGACGGCCAAATGGAGGACCTGGCTTCGTTTCCATCCGGAATGGCGTCTCCAGGGGGGATTCCCCATTCACAACAACCGTCTGTTGCTTCCCTCGGAATGGTTGAGAAAACAGGTGTTCCAGTGGTGTCACACGTCCCCCAGTGCGGGGCACCTGGGGGTGGCCAAGACCAGAGATCACATCCTGCGACAGTTCTGGTGGCCCTCGCTAGGAGGGGATGTGCTTGCGTGGGTCTCCTCCTGTGCCGTATGCGCCACCATGAAATCCGACCATCGGTGCCCACAGGGACTGCTGTGACCACTGCCCACGCCTAACAAACCCTGGGACCGCATTTCTGTGGATTTCATTGTTGGTTTACCCGCAGACAAGGGGTACACTGCCATCTTGGTGGTGATTGACTTTTTGACCAAGATGGGGCACTTCATAGCCTGTAAACAGGTACCCCCGGCGGGCCTGTTGGCGGAATTGCTGCTGGAAAACGTGGTGCGACTGCACGGCCTGCTGAGTGTGATTGTGTCGGATAGGGGGTCGCAATTTACTGCGAGATTTTGGAAGACGTGGTGCTCCGCCCTGCATATCAACACTGCCCTGTCCACTAGCTTCCATCCGCAGACTGACGGGCAGACGGAGCGTCTGAACCAATCTCTCAAGCAGTATCTCCGCTGTTACGTGGACGGCTGTTCCCACAGGTGGGTGGACCAGCTGTGGTTGGCGGAGATAGCCTACAATAATGCCACACATAGCTCCACAGGGGCCTCCCCCTTCTATTGTACCTACGGCCACCATCCACGTTTTCTCCCTTTTGCATCTCCAGGGTGGCAGCACGCCATGCCAGACGTGTCGGCGCGGGTGGCGCACATAAAAGACACCTTGACTCAGGTACAGGGGCATCTCCGAGCCATGAAAGACCGTTACAAGGCGGCATCTGACAAACATCGTCGGCAGGGGCCCTTATATCGTAACGGGGACCGAGTATGGTTATCCACAAGGAACATCCACTTCCAACAGCACAGCGTGTTTAACCCCAAGTTTATCGGCCCGTATCGGATCCTGAAACGGATCAATCCAGTGACAGTCAAACTGCAGCTGCCGGCCCACATGCGCATACATCCGGTATTTCACGTGTCCCTCCTAAAGCCAGCTACAGCAGTCCTTCGGAGGCCACCTCAGCCGGTTCTGGTGGACAGTGAACTGGAGTACGAAGTTCGGCAGGTGTTGGACTCGAAAGTGCGCCGAGGGAAGGTGTGGTACCTGGTGGCCTGGAAGGGTTACGGGCCGGAGGAGAATTCGTGGGAACCGGCCCGGGGCATACATGCTCCACGGTTGCTGTCAGCCTTCCATCGCGCACATCCGTCCAAGCCTGGCCCGTAGGGGCGCTCCGTGGGTTGGAGGGATGTACTGTCATGATTCCCCCGAGGCAAGCGCTAGCAGCGACCCACGGACTTCCGCACTCCAAGACGCCCGGAACTACAGTCCCCAGAGGGCATAGCGCGTCTCACGCGAAGACGCGCTTGACGCTTAAGACAGGAAGTCTCCAACCTCCAGTTGTCGGAAATTCCCGTGGTGTGATCACGTCCCCGTCCGATTCTTGGTCTACAGTCCGTGGCCTTTGGTGTACAGTAAGGGTGCTTGCACCAAATGTTAGTTTGAACCTTCCGTAGTCGAGCGGCTGCTCCTACGAAGGACTACGTTCGGAGTCCAGAGGATTTGTCCGGCCTGCAATTTCGGCAGGCGGAGCGAGAGAGAGAGCCTCTCCCCGGATCTTTGTTCGGCCAGCATTGTCGGCCGGCGGGGTGGTGGCTTCAAGACTGAGCTTACAGGGTCCATTGGCAATCATAGAGCTCCGAGGAAGCTCGCAAGTGCGGGGCCCTATCTTCGATACTTGTCCTGCTCATCTACATAAAGATTACAGTGTGAAGTCAACACGAAGGAAGAGTGTGGTGACTGCGTGCAGAGGATTACAGTGATGGGTGCAGTACTGTGGTGTATTGTCTAACTGTTTGTTCCTGTGACTCTATCTTAACAGGGGTTATCGCGAGTGGTAGAGGGCTGCACTCTACCCCTGTGAAGTGCGGTGGAGTCAATAGGAGGGTAGGTGCCAGATCACGCTACAGAGCCTCACAGTTCAGAGTAGGCGGTTAGCATCGGGGCTGATCCTTGTTCGTTTTGTCATTGTTACAGCCCAACCTCCCGCCTCAAGCATTGTCAGCCCACCTCTCAACCTGCCTTCAATCTTACGTTACCTACGTCATGTTATGAATGGATGTTCTTTTCCTTTACAGGTATAAGGGCCATGGGCAATACCAAATGCGGTACACAGTCTTAAGTGTTGTATATGTTGAGGTGATTCTTACTGGTGTGTGCTCTGTTATTTTCTCATTTCAGATCTCCCTCCCCGGTGTTCCCTTCCTTTCCTTCCCTCGCTTGATCCTTCCGCTGACCTGCGCTGTAACAGCATTCAGGCTTGGTTAGATCAAGAGGTGGACCCCTCATTCTTCAACCCGCTCCTGAGGACCGGTCGGCATAACAACTACCCAAACACCACTGCACTACCCTAAACCCTAAAACACTATACCCTACACTTCACAAACACCACAGCTCTATCCTAAATGCTAAAACACTTCCCCTAGCATGACCCCCTACACTACCCAAACACCACTGAACTGCCTTAAACCCTAAAATACATACCCCAGCATGACCCCCTACACCACACAAACACCAGTGCACTACCCTAAACCCTAAAACTCTACCCCCTGCACGAACCCCCACTTTACACAAACACCACTGCACTACCCTAAACCAAAAACACTACCCTAGCACTACCCCCTATACAACTCAAACACAACTGCACTACCCTAAACCGTAAAACACTACCCCCAGCATGACCCCCTATACTACACAAACAACACTGCACTACACTAAACCCAAAAAACACGACCCCCTACACTACACAAACACCACTGCACTACCCTAAACCCTAAAACACTCACCACAGCACGACCCACTACACTACACAAACACCGCTGCACTACCCTAAACCCTAAAACACTACCCCTACACTACACAAATACCACTGCACTACCCTAAAGACTAAAACACTACCCCCAGAATGACCCCCTACACTACAGAAACACCTCTTTACTACCCTATACCCAAAAAACACTACCCAAAGCATGACCCCCTACACTACCCAAACACCACTGCACTACCCTAAATCCTAAAACACTACCCCAGCACTACCCCTACACTACCCAAACACCACTGCACTACTATAAACCCTAAAACACTACCCCAAGCACAACCCCCTACACTGCAAAAACACCACTGCACTACCCTAAACCCTATAGCACTACCCCCAGCATGACTCCCTACTCCACACAAACACCAATGTACTATCCTAAACCCTGAATCTACCCCCAGCACGACACCTTACACCATCCAAACACCACTGCACTACCCTAAACCCTAAAACACTACCCCAAGCATGACCCCCTATACTACCCATACTCCACAGCACTACCCTAAACCCTAAAACACTACCCCTAGCACGTTCCCCTACACTATGCAAACACCACTACACTACACTAAACCCTAAAACACTACCCCCAGCTCGAACCCCTACACTACACAAACTCCACGGTAATACCCTAAACGCTAAAACACTACCCCCTACACTACACAAACACCACTGCACTACCCTAAACCCTAAAACACTACCACAGCATGACCCACTTTACTACACAAACACCATTGCACTACCCTAATCCCTTAAACACTACCCCCAGCTCAACCCCCTATACTACCTAAACATCACTGCACTACCTTAAAGCCTAAAACACTACCCCCAGCACTATCCCCTACACTACCCAAACACAACTGCACTACCCTAAATCCTAAAACACTACCCCAGAACGACCCCCTACACTACACAAACACCACTGCACTACCTTAAACCCTAAAACATTACCCCTAGCATGACCCCCTACACTACCCAAACACCACTACACTACCCTAAATCCTACATTTGCCCCAGCACAACCCCCTACACTACACAAACACCACTGCACTACCCTACACCCTAAAACACTACCCCTAGCATGACCCCCTACACTACCCAAACATCACTGCACTAGCCTAAACCCTAAAACACTTACTCCAGCACGACCCCCCTATAAACACTACCGCACTACCCTAAAACCTAAATCACTACCCCAAGCATGAACCATTACACTACACAAACACCACTGAACTACCCTAAACCCTAAAACACTACCCCAGCACATCCCCCTACTCTACAAAAACACCACTGCACTACCCTATACCCTAAACATGACCCCCTACACTACAAAAAGACCATTGCACTACCCTAAGCCCTAAAACACTACCCACAGCATGACCTCCTACACTACACAAACACCACTGCACTACCATAAAACCCTAAAATACTACCCCCAGCACGAACCCCTACACTACACAAACACCACTGCACTACCATAAAACCCTAAAACACTATCCCCAGCACAAACCCCTACACTACCCAAACACCACTGCACTAACCTAAACCCTAAAACACTAACACCAGCATGAAGCCCTAAACTACCCAAACACCACTGCACTACACTATACCCTAAAACTTGACCCCCTACACTACACAAAGACCATTGCACTACCCTAAACCATAAAACACTACCCACAGCATGACACCCCACACTACACAAACATCACTGCAATACCCTAAACACTAAAACACTACCCCCTACACTACACAAACACCACTGCATGACCCTAAACCCTAAAAGACTACATCCAGCATGACCCCCAACACTACCCAAACACCACTGCACTACCCTAAACCCTAAAACACTACTCCCAGCACTATCCCCTACACTACCCAAACACCACTCCACTACCCTAAACCCTAAAACACTACCCCAGCATGAACCACTACACAACCCAAACACCAGTGCACTACCCTAAACCCTAAAACACTACCCCCAGCACTACGCCCTACACTACACAAGCACCATTGCACTACCCTAATCCCTAAAACACTACCTCAGCCCTACCCCCTACATTACCTAAACACCACTGCACTAACATAAACCCTAAAACAATACCCCCAGCGCAACCCCCTACACTAGACAAACACCACTGCACTACCCTAAACCCTAAAGCACTACCCCCAACATGACCCCCTACACTTCCCAAACAACACTGCACTACCCTAAACCCTAAAACACTACCCCAGCACGACTCCCTACACCACCCAAACACCATTGCACTACCCTAAACCCTAAATCTCTCCCCAGCACGACCCCCTAAAATACTCAAACACTACTGCACTAAACTAAACTCAAAAACACTACCACAAACACGACCTCCTACACTAAACAAACACCACTGCACTACCCTAAACCCTAAAACACTTTTCCCAGCATGACAACCTACACGACCCAAACAACACTGCACGACCATAAAACACTATCCCTAGCACGTTCCCCTACACTACACAAACACCACTGCACTTCCCTAAACCTTAAAACACTAGCCCCTACACTACACAAACACCACTGCACTACCCTAAACCCTAAAACATTAACCCCAGCACGACCCCTACACTACACAAACACCACTTCACTACCATAAACCCTAAAACATGACCCCCTGCACTACACAAAACCATTGCACTACCCTAAACCCTAAAACACTACCCACAGAATGACCCCTACACTATTCAAACACCAATGCACTACCCTAAACCCTAAAACACTACCCCTTACACTACACAAACACCACTGCACTACCCTAAACTGTAAAACATTACCCCAGCATGAAACCGTACACTACCCAAACACCACTGCACTAACCTAAACCCTAAAACACTACCCCAGCACTACCCCCTACATTACCCAAACACCACGGCAATACCCTAAACCATAAAACACTACCCCCTACACTGCACAAACACCACTGCACTACCCTAAACCCTAAAACATTAACCCCAGCATGAAGCCCTAAACTACCCAAACACCACTACACTACCCTATACCCTAAAACATGACCCCCTGCACTACACAAAGACCATTGCACTACCCTAAACCCTAAAACACTACCCACAGAATGACCCCCTACACTACTCAAACACTAATGCACTACCCTTAACCCTAAAACACTACCCCTACACTGCACAAACACCACTGCACTACCCTAAACCCTAAAACATTAACCCCAGCATGAAGCCCTAAACTACCCAAACACCACTACACTACCCTATACCCTAAAACATGACCCCCTGCACTACACAAAGACCATTGCACTACCCTAAACCCTAAAACACTACCCACAGAATGACCCCCTACACTACTCTAACACTAATGTACTACCCTTAACCCTAAAACACTACCCCCTACACTGCACAAACACCACTGCACTACCCTAAACCCTAAAACATTAACCCCAGCATGAAGCCCTAAACTACCCAAACACCACTACACTACCCTATACCCTAAAACATGACCCCCTGCACTACACAAAGACTATTGCACTACCCTAAACCCTAAAACACTACCCACAGAATGACCCCTACACTACTCAAACACTAATGCACTACCCTAAACCCCAAAACACTACCCCCTACACTACACAAACACCACTGCACTACCCTAAACTGTAAAACATTACCCCAGCATGAAACCGTACACTACCCAAACACCACTGCACTAACCTAAACCCTAAAACACTACCTCAGCACTACCCCCTACATTACCCAAATACCACTGTACTACCATAAACTCTAAAACAATACCACCAGCACAATCCCCTATGATACACAAACATCACTGCACTACCCTAATCCCTAAAACACTACCTCTAGCACGACCCCCTACACTACACAAACACCACTGCACCACCCCAAACCCTAAAACACAACCCCCAGCATGACCCTCTACACTACCCAAACACAACTGCACAACCATAAAACACTACCCGTAGCACGTTCCCCTACACTACACAAACACCACTGCACTACCCTAAACCGTAAAACACTAGCCCCAGCACGACCTCCTAGACTACTCAAACACCACTGCACTACCCTAAACCCTAAAACATGACCCCCTACACTACACAAACACCACTGCACTACCCTAAACCCTAAAACACTACCCCAGCACAATCCCCTAAACTACACAAACACCAAGGCTAATCCCTAAACCCTAAAATGCTAACCCCTACAATACACAAACACCACTGCACTACCCTAAACCCTAAAACATTACCCCAGCATGACCCCCTACACTACACAAACACCTCTACACTTCTCTAAACCCTTAAGAAAAACAACACAACCCACTACACTAACAAAACATCACTGCACTACCCTAAAACCTAAAATACTACCCCCATCACAACCCCTACACTACCCAGATACCACAGCACTACCCGAAACACTAAAACACTAACCCCAGCATGAAGCCCTACACTAACCAAACACCACTACACTACCCTATACCCTAAAACATGACCCCCTGCACTTCACAAAGACCATTGCACTACTCTAAACCCTAAAACACTACCCACAGAATGACCACCTACACTACTCAAACACCAATGCACTACCCTAAACCCTAAAACACTACCCCCTACACTACACAAACACCACTGCACTACCCTAAACTGTAAAACATTACCCCAGCATGAAACCCTACACTACCCAAACACCACTGCACTAACCTTAACCCTAAAACACTACCGCAGCACTACCCCTACATTACCCAAATACCACTGCACTACCATAAACCCTAAAATAATACACCCAGCACAACCCCCTAAAATACACAAACACCACTGCACTACCCTAATCCCTAAAACATACCTCTAGCACGACCCCCTACACTACACAAACACCACTGCACTCCCCGAAACCCTAAAACACAACCCCCAGCATGACCCCCTACACTACCCAAACACAACTGCACTACCATAAAACACTACCCGTAACACATTCCCCTACACTCACAAATACCACTGCACTACCCTAAACCTTAAAACAGTAGCCTCAGCACAACACCCTACACTACTCAAACACCACTGCACTACTCTAAACAATAAAACACAACACCCTATACTACACAAACACTACTGCACTACCCTAAACCCTAAAACACTACCCCCAGCACAACCCCCTAAACTACACAAACACCACAGAAAATCCCTAAAACTCTCCCCCCTACAATACACAAACAGCACTGCACTACCCTAAACCCTAAAACATTACCCCAGCACGACCTCCTACACAACACAAACACCACTGCACTTCTCTAAACCCTTAAAAAATCAGCACTACCCACTACACTACCCAAACATCACTGCACTACCCTAAAACCTAAAACACTACCCCATCACTACCCCCTACACTACCCAGATTCCACAGCACTACCCTAAACACTAAAACACTAACCCCAGCATGAAGCCCTACACTAACCAAACACCACAACACTACCCTATACCCTAAAACATGACCTCCTATACTACACAAAGACCATTGCACTACCCTAAACCCTAAAACACTACCCATAGCATGATCCCCTACACTACACAAACAACACTGTACTACCCTAAACCTTAAAAGACTACCCCCTACACTACAAAAATACCACTGCACTAACCTAAACCCTAAAACACTACCCCCAGCATGACCCCCTAAACTACCCAAACACCACTGCACTATCATAAACCCTAAAACACTACTCCCAGCACTATCCCCTACACTACCCAAACACCACTGCACTACCCTAAACCCTAAAACACTACCCCAGCATGAACCACTGCACAACCCAAACACCACTTCACTACCCTAAACCCTAAAACACTACCCCAGCACTACCCCCTACACTACACAAACATCATTGCACTACCCTAAACCCTAATTCACTACCCAAGCACTACTCCCTATATTTCCCAAACACCACTGCACTACCATAAACCCTAAATCTAACCCCCAGCACAACTCCCTACAATACCCAAACACCACTGCACTACTCTAATCCCTAAATCTAACCCCCAGCACGACTCCCTACAATACCCAAACACCACTTAACTACTCTAATCCCTAAAACACTACCTCTAGCACAACCCACTACACTACACAAACACCACTGCACTACCCTAAGCCCTAAAACACTACCTCCAGCATGATCCCCTACACTACCCAAACATGACTGCACTACCATAAAACATTATCCCTCACATGTTCTCCTATACACAAACACCAATGCACTACCCTAAACCCTAAAACACTAGCCCCAGGACGAAGCCCTACACTGCACAAATACCGCTGCACTACCCTAAACCTTAAAACACTACCCCCTACACCACATAAACACCCCTTCACTACCCTAAACCCTAAAACACTGCCACTAGCATGCCCCCTACACTACCCAAACACAACTGCACTACCATAAAACACTACCCCTAGCACAGTCCCCTACACTACACAAACACCACTACACTACCCTAAACCCTAAAACACTACCCCCAGCATGACCCCCTACAATACACAAACACCACGGCAAATCCCTAAACTGTAAACCACTACCCACTATAAAACAAAACACCACTGCACTACCCTAAACCCTAAAACATTACCCCCAGCAAGACCCCCTACACTACACAAACACCACTGCACTACTCTAAACCCTTAAACACTACCCCCAGCACTACCCCCTACACTACCCAACCACCACTGCACTACCCTGAACCCAAAAACACTAACCCAAGCATGAA
The DNA here is from genome assembly GCF_964204655.1 of Triturus cristatus. Taxonomy (NCBI): domain Eukaryota; kingdom Metazoa; phylum Chordata; class Amphibia; order Caudata; family Salamandridae; genus Triturus; species Triturus cristatus. The sequence goes on along the minus strand of NC_140581.1, from coordinate 64,054,667 downwards.
GCCCTACACTACCCAAACACCACTACACTACCCTATACCCTAAAACATGACGCCTACATTACACAAAGACCATTGCACTACAATAAACTCTAAAACACTACCCATAGCATGGACCCCTACACTACACAAACACCACTTTACTAGCCTAAACCCTAAAACACTACCCCCAGCATGACCCCCTACACTAAACAAACACCACTGCACTGCCCTAAACCCAAAAACACTTCCCTCAGCATGATCCCCTACACTACCCAAACACCACTGCACTATTATAAACCCTAAAACACTATTCCCAGCACAATCCTCTACATTATCCAAACACCACTGCACTACCCTAAACCCTGAACCACTACCCCAGCATGAACCCCTAAACAACCCAAACACCACTGCACTACCCTAAACCCTAAAACACTACCCCAGCACTACCCCCTACACTACACAAACACCACTGCACTACCCTAAACCCTAAAATACTACCCCAGCATGACTCCCTACACTACTCAAACACCACTGCACTACCGTAAACCCTAAATCTTTCCCCAGCATGACTTCCTACATTATCCAAACACCACTGCACTACCCTAAACCCTGAACCACTACCCCATCATGAACCCCTAAACAACCCAAACACCACTGCACTACCCTAAACCCTAAAACACTACCCCAGCACTACCCCCTACACAACACAAACACCACTGCACTACCCTAAACCTTAAAACACTACCCCCAGCATGACCCCCTACACTACCCAAAGACGAATGCAATACCATAAAAAACTATACCTAGCATGTTCCCCTACACTACTCAAACACCACTGCATTACCCTAAACCCTAAAACACTACCCCCAGCACGACCCCCTACACTACACAAACACCACTGCACTACCCTAAACCCTAAAACACTACCCCCAGCATAATCCTCTACACTACCCAAACATGACTGCTCTTCCATAAAACATTATCCCTCACACGTTCCCCTACACACAAACACCAATGCACTACCCTAAACCCTAAAACACTAGCCCCAGGACGAAGCCCTACACTGCACAAACACCACTGCTCTACTCTAAACTAGGCCTGGGCAAAAATTTCGTTCCGTTCGCGGAAATTGCGATAATTTGACATTTTTGCGTTCCGCGGAGAGCGCGAAAATGTCAAAAATTCCGGTTTCCGCAGCTTGGCGATAATTTGTTTCTTGCTCGCGCTGTAAAATGATACATTCTCGCGCGCGCGCGATCGCCTTACCTGAATCCCTGCGTTCGCCGACAAGTTTTCTTGATCCGGTCGCGTTCTCCATGAGATGTTGTATTGTTTTTAGCCATTTGCGCTGTCTCGCGACAGTTCGCGCCCGCAGTGACGTCATGCGTCGCGCGATCACGTCTTTCTTCTCGCGATCATGCACCGCGAGAACAACTCAAAACAAGATGGCCGCGCCCGCAAGCAGCCACATGGGTAAGTTGGCGACCCGCAACCATGCAGAAAATCGCGCGAACATGCCGGAAAAAAACTTCCGCATCTTCGCGATATTTCTGCTTGTTTGCGATAATTTTAAACATTCTCGCGATAATTTGCGAAGGTTAATTCCGCAAATTCCGCCCACCCCTACTCTAAACCTTAAAACTCTACCCCCTAAACCCCACAAACACCACTGCACTACCTTAAACCCTAAAACACTACCCCCAGCATGATCCCCTACACTACACAAACACCACTGCACTACCCTAAACCCTAAAACACTGACACCAGCATGCCACCTACACTCCCCAAACACAACTGCACTACCATAAAACACTATCCCTAGCACATTCCCCTACACTACACAAACACCAATGCACTACCCTAAACCCTAAAACATTGCCCCCAGCAAGACCCCCTACACTACACAAACACCACTGCACTACTCTAAACCCTTAAACACTACCCCCAGCACACCACCTACACTACCCATACATCACTGCACTACCATAAAACCTAAAACACTACCCCCAGAACTACCCCCTACACTACCCCACCACCACTGCACTACCCTAAACCCTAAAACACTAACCCAAGCATGAAGCCCTACACTACCCAAACACCACTACACTACCCTATACCCTAAAATATGATGCCTACATTACACAAAGACCATTGCACTACCCTAAACCCAAAACACTACCCATAGCATGGCCTCCTACACTACACAAACACCACTGTACTACCCTAAACCTTAAAACACTACCCCCTGCACTACACAAACACCACTTTACTAGCCTAAACCCTAAAACACTACCCCCAGCATGACCCCCTACACTACACAAACACCACTGCACTACCCTAAACCCTAAAACACTCCCCTCAGCATGATCCCCTACACTACCCAAACACCACTGCACTATCATAAACCCTAAAACACTATTCCCAGCACAATCCCCTAAATTATCCAAACACCACTGCACTACCCTAAACCCTGAACCACTACCCCAGCATGACCCCCTACACAACCCAATCACCTCTGCACTACCCTAAACCCTAAAACACTACCCCAGCACTACCCCCTACACTACCCAAACACCACTGCACTACCCTAAACCCTAAAACACTACTCCCACCACTATCCCCTACAATACCCAAACACCACTGCACCACCCTAAACCCTGAAATACTACCCCAGCATGAACCACTACACAACCCAAACACCACTGCACTACCCTAAACCCTAAAACACTACCCCCAGCACTACCCTCTACACTACACAAACATAATTGCACTATCCTTAACCCTAAAACACTATCCCAGCATGAACCCCTACACAACCCAAACACCACTGCAATAATCTAAACCCTAAAACACTACCCCAGCACTACCCCCTATACTACACAAACACCATTGCACTACCCTAAACCCTAAAACACTATCCATAGCATGACCCCCTACAATACACAAACAACACTGCACTACCCTAAACCTTAAACCACTACCCCCTACACTACAAAAACACTACTGCACTACCCTAAATCCTAAAACACTACCCCCAGCATGACCCCCTACACTACCCAAACACCACTGCACTACCCTAAACCCTAAAACACTACCTCTAGCACGACCACCTATACTAACCAAACACCACTGCACTACCCTAAACCCTAAAACACTACTCCCAGCATGACCCCTACACTACCCAAAGACGACTGCACTACCATAAAAACTATCCCTAGCATGTTCCCCTACACTACTCAAACACCGCTGCACTACCATAAACCCTAAAACATTTCCCCCAGCACAACCCCCTACACTACTCAAACACCCCAGCAATAACCAAAACCCTAAAACGCTACCCCCTACAATACACAAACATCACTGCACTACCCTAAAACCTAAAACACTACCCCATCACTACCACCTACACTACCCAGATACCACAGCACTACCCTAAACACTAAAACACTAACCCCAGCATGAAGCCCTACACTAACCAAACACCAGTACACTACCCTATACCCTAAAACATGACCCACTACACTACACAAAGACCATTGCAATACCCTAATCCCTAAAACAGTACACATAGCATGACCCCCTACACTGCACAAACAACACTGCACTACCCTAAACCTTAAAACACTACCCCCTACACAACACAAACACCACTGCACTACCCTAAACCCTAAAACACTACCCCCAGCATTACCCCCTACACTACCCAAACACCAGTGCACTATCATAAGCCGTAAAACACTACTCCCAGCACTATGCCCTACACTACCCAAACACCACTCCACTACCCTAAACCCTAAAACACTAGCCCAGCATGAACCACTACACAACCCAAAAACCACTGCACTACCCTAAACCCTAAAACACTACCACCAGCACTACCCCCTACATTACACAAACACCATTGCACTATCCTAAACCCTAAAACACTATCCCAGCATGAACCCCTAAACTACCCAAACACCACTGCACTAACCTAAACCCTAAAACACTACCCCAGCACTACCCCCTACATTACACAAACACCATTGCACTACCATAAACCCTAATTCAATACCCCAGCACTACCCCCTACATTACACAAACACCATTGCACTATCCTAAACCCTAAAACACTATCCCAGCATGAACCCCTAAACTACCCAAACACCACTGCACTACCCTATACCCTAAAACACTTCCCCCCGCATGAACCACTACACAACCCAAACACCACTGCACTACCCTAAACCCTAAAACACTACCCCAAGCACTACCCCCTACACTACACAAACACCATTGCACTATCCTTAACCCTAACACACTATCCCAGCATGAACCCCTACACAACCCAAACACCACTGCAATAATCTAAACCCTAAAACACTACCCCAGCACTACCCCTATACTACACAAACACCATTGCACTACCCTAAACCCTAATTCACTACCCCAGCACGTCTCCCTACATTACCCAAACACCACTGAACTACCCTATACCTAAAACATGACCCCCTACACTACACAAAGAACCTTGCATTACCGAAAACCCTAAAACACAACCCACAGCATGACACCCTACACTACACAAACAGAGCTGCACTACCCTAAACCTTAAAACACTACCCCAGCACAAACCCCTCCACTACCCAATCACCACTGCACTACCATAAACCCTAAAACATGACCCCCTACACTACACAAACAACATTGCACTACCCTAAACCCTAAAACACAACCCACAGATAGACCCCCTACACTACACAAACACCAATGTACTACCCTAAACCCTAAAACACTACCCGCTACACTACACAAACGCCACTGCACTACCCTAAACTGTTAAACACTAACCCAGCATGAACCCCTACACTACCCAAATACCACTGCACTAACCTGAACCCTAAAACACTACCCCAGCACTACCCCCTACACTACACAAACACCAATGCACTACCCTAAACCCTAAAACACTACCCCAGCACAGCACTTCCCCCTACATTTTCCCAAATAATACTGCACTACCATAAACCCTAAAACAATACCCCCAGCACAACTCCCTACAATACGCAAACACCACTGCACTACCCTAAACCCTAAAACATTACCCCAGCACGACCCCCTACAATACACAAACTCCACTGCACTGTTCTAAACCCGTAAAAAAAAAGAGCACAACCACCTACACTACCCAAACATCACTGCACTACCCTAAAACCTAAAACACTACCCCATCACTACCACCTACACTACCCAGATACCACAGCACTACCCTAAACCCTAAAACACTAACCCCAGCATGAAGCCCTACACTAACCAAACACCACTACACTACCCTATACCCTAAAACATGACCCACTACACTACACAAAGACCATTGCAATACGCTAAACCCTAAAACACTACCCATAGCATGACCCCTACACTACACAAACACCACTGCACTACCCTAAACCCTAAAGCACTACCCCCAGCATTACCCCCTACACTACCCAATAACCAGTGCACTATCATAAGCCGTAAAACACTACTCCCAGCACTATCCCCTACACTACCCAAACACCACTGCACTACCCTAAACCCTAAAACACTACCCCAGCATGAACCACTACACAACCCAAAAACCACTGCCCTACCCTAAACCCTAAAACACTACCCCAGCACTACCCCTACACTACACAAACACCATTGCGTTTCAAAAACTTTATTCGACAGTTAAGTCATAAAAGTATCAGACATCAACCATAGCATCAATACAGGTTGCACCAAAACATAATAATCAACATAATTCTATGAGTAAACACCATAGATTACACTATTCATCACCTTGTAAACGCAATGTTGGTGCCTATACATCCAAATAAATAAAAACATTTCATTTTCACATAACAACATTTTATCCACATCTAAAATGTACAATAAAACCAACTAGATATCCCAGACTAGCAATTTGGACAGTTAAACAAATCTATTAACAGGCAAATAAGTAAATGAGTGAATGCAGGCGCCTATTCAAAGGGCGCTTTTAGTGTTAGTTTGTCTGGACCGTATTATCCAGGCCCACTTTATGTATTTTGCCATTGCTATTGCAATTACCGGGCTCGGATCTGTACGCAGAACTCTTAAGGCCTCTTCATGCCTTTGGAAACCTAATAGTCGACAAACAGGTAGTACCCATTTTTTACGTGGGGACACGTAAAGAGGGCAAAAAAACACAAAATGGCTCAAAGATTCTATCGTATCCAGACACTTGGGACATTTGTCCTGAGACCCTTTAACCCATTTAGATGAAAAGGTACGAATCGAGAGGGTACCTATTCTGAACTGGAAGTAGAGTTTACGATCAATGGGAGTTTCAATCAGACCCCAGAATGGTTCCTGTCTAGGGTAGGTCTTGATTTCTAAATATCTGGCTGTTAGTAGGGAAGTACTCCCCTTGGCTAATGATTCTAAGCCAATTAGTTCCCAATACTTAGCCTTGAGTGTTTCTTTTGAAGGGAACATCGCATTTTGGGGATCATCCCATAAGTTATTCCATCCCAGTCTATAAAGTAATGATTTTATAGACCTCAGCCACTCTATCTTATGAAAAAGATCTTTTTCCATAATTTCCTTTAGGCCCATAGCATAGTGCTTGAGCTCCTCAGTTGACCATACCCTACGCCAATACAGCAAAGGCCGCAAATTAGCTGTGTCTTGTAAGGTTTTCAGACCAAGGTCCCAAAATAAGGGTAACAAGGGAGTACTTTGCGGCACACCAACGACTTTCCGAATGAACTCACTCTCCATAACATTCAGTCGTTGTGGGTTATTACCGTACCCCCATAGCTCAGAACCATATAGGGACGAACTACGAATCTTCATCGAGTAAATCTCGAGGAGGGGGCCAATAGGTTGTGTCCGCGCAGCTTTAAATCTTTTCTGAAGGAAGCCTGTCTGCTGTTGGAACTTTAGTTTAGACAAGTCCAAATGACTATTCCAACGCATATTCTTCTGCAGGGTGACTCCCAGATAAGTGAATGCGTCAACCTGCTCCAAGGGTATGTCATTCATAAGGATTACGCCATTAAAAGGTTTGTAAGACCTACACGGGTTAGGGCCATTGAGGACCATAAACTTGGTCTTGGCGACATTTATTTCCAGTCCACGCAGCAAACAGAACTCCTCGAAGCGCCGGAGGGTAAGTTGCAAGCCACTCGGAGTTTTGGAAATCAGCAAGGTGTCGTCCGCGAACATGAGGACTGGAATGCGATTACCTGCCATAGCCGGGGCATCCGAGGGGCCCCGGGAGAGGAACTCGGCCACCCCGTTCACGAAGAGTGAGAACAGGGTCGGTGCCAGGACACAACCCTGCCGTACTCCGCGATCAAATGGGAAAGGCTCCGTTACCTCCCCCTGCTGTCCCCAACGTACCCGGGCAAAATTGCCCTCATGCAAACGAACGACCAGTGCCAACAACTCCGGTGCCATGCCCAGCTCCTCCAGTACTTGCCATAGTCTGCTGCGCGGGACTAGATCAAATGCCGCCCGCAGGTCGACAAACACTGCGTACAATACCCCTTTTCCTATGACCACAGTCCTTCAATAGAGGACAATGAACCTAAACACCTGGTCTATAGTGCTGGTTTTTGGACGGAATCCAGCCTGGAGAGGACTTAAAATGTTGTTATCCTCCATCCAGGTCTGGATTCTGCCCAAGACCAGCCGGCCAAAATTTTTTTGCATGGCATCAATCAAACTGATTGGCCTATAATTACTGGCCAGCGCTTTATCCCCTTTTTTGTATATCGGGACAATTTCCGCACCTTTCCAGGATTGGGGGATAGGCATTCCCTGGACTATAGCATTGGCTAAACAAGTGATATATAAGCGCCATCTTTGTCTATCATTCAAAAATACATCGGCTGGGATACAGTCCATGCCGGGTGCACGTCCCTGAGTTACCGTATCAAGCGCCGAGTCAACCTCCTCAACATTAAAAACAAGGTTATTGTAAAACCCCTCTCCTGATAAAACATACTAATCTCCTCAGCACCTTTAGCATATTGTGGCTTAAAAAATTCAACCCAAGAGTTCTGGGGGACATGATTATGGGGGCTATCAGTGATTTCACCCCTCTTCCATTTGAATATGTCCCAAAACTTTTTCTTGTTTTTGTCCAAGCATGCTATTTTCAGCTCTTGCCACTCACTTTCTTCCCAATCCTTTTTTGCTTCCCATTGGGCCTTCCTATAGGACTTGCGGGCTTTTTTAATCTTGCTTGAATCTCGTAATTTCAGAGCAACTCCCAGATCTCTATGAGCTAGTTTACAGGAGGCGTTGTACCATTCCTCCTGTTTATTTCTAGAGATTTTTTTTCCTGAGGAAGATCTACAGAAACAAGATTTAAGGTTGGTAAATAATTTTTCATGTATTTCCTCAATGACAGCTGGAGGTTGGCTTTTAGATCCTCCTACCGTGATTGATGTCAACGCATCTTCAACATTAGTCTTAATGCTAGCTAAGAGTTCGGGTTGCTCTGCAACTTTATGCCACTTAAGGTGACGTTCATCATTTGATAAAACAACGGCCTGACAAGCCATTTCAGAGGCTCGATCCTTTCTATCTCCCAAACCCAGATCAAAGGTGGCAACTAGTGGATTATGGTCACTTTCAATCCATGGCGTAACCCCCATATCCACTAGAGTATGCCACATTTTCAGGTGGACCAGAATATAATCTATATTACTTGCCCTGGTTCCATTGTCATAAGTTTTACTACATGTCCTATCTGATGTGGTTCTGCCATTAGCTGCCCTCAGTTGGTTGCCCAGGCAGAACCCTTTCAGATACAGGGCCGCCTCTGTCCATTTACTGATTGACTTAATCTCGAGCTGTGGGACACCCCATCTGAGATCTTCCTCCTCTGTTAGGAGCATATCGTGTGGCCCCAATGGCTCAAAAGTCGTATTAAAATCTCCCGCAACTAATGGGAGCACGTCAGTGGCACAAGTTTCGACAAGGGCGTTTAGTGCTAAAACTACCTCCGATCGCTTCCCTCCTGGTAAGCCTCTTGCATATACATTATATATGACAATTTTAAAATTCGACAGAAAGTTCAATCTGATTCCCAAAATGTCATTGTTTTGAGTTGGGACAGGTAGTATGTTACATTCCAGACTTTGCTTGATCCATATAATCAGTCCACCTACTGGCCGGCCCTTGGCCCTTTTTACAGCTGGGATAAAAAAATTCAGATACCCCAGCATGAACACTGGCTCTAATGACCATCTCTCCTGGAGGAGACAAATGTCATGCTTGTTAATAAAATCTGACCAGAGGGGAGAAGATAGTTTGGATCCCACGCCCGCCACATTCCAGGATAAAAACATGATGTGACCTGTGGTATTGGTACCCCCTCCACCACTTCTTGTATTTGACATAGGAGGAGCAACTGCAACAAACCTAGAAAGATTACCCACATTGCTTAGCGTTTCTTTCTGTGGCACAACTTGTAGGCCCCGCTCACCAGCCCCAGTAATTTTTATTAGAGCAGAGGGCTCCAATTTGCCTCTATTACTATTTATAATACACTCCTGTGTTTCTCGAGCTACGGATGGATTTTCATGGTTAGGACACCCTTTGCCATCTTTCAGTCAATCACAATCCGCCAGCCCGGATAACACATCAAATCTATTGATGGACCTAATGTCCCCCAAAGAACATTCATTTGTCTGGGGTCCCACATGTGTTACCCCTCCTTGTGGTCGAAATGGATGAGCATAAAAGTATTGGAGTGGCATTGTGCTTATTAAAGTAGTAGAGTCATCCTGAGGCCAAGAGCAGATATATTCCACACAATGCCTATCCCTAAAGTTAATAATAATGCAATCCCCCTTTGTCATCTTAGGTCTCCTGCCAACCCAATTTACTCTTCTAGCGTACAGAATTTCAGCACGCATATGGGCCGGCAGTGGACGCTTGACATTAAGCCAAAATGTGCATTTATTCTTTAGGTCCCTATAGGATTCCCTTGCTCCATTAGCCAGTGGTGGGACCCCTGTTAGGACCACCACATAGGAGGCTGCTTCGGGGGGTAGGTGGATGTCAATTAAGCCTGGTGAAGCCTGCGCTAAAGGTTGTACAGACGTTAATTGCTTAACATTTCTAGCCCTACCTATCCCAGGGCTATTTGCTACAACACGTTGGGGAAGGTGTTCAGCACTTGGTTGATTATCAACGACAGGAGTTATTTGAGGCACCTTCAAAATAAGGGGATTATCTTTCACAAAACAACTTGTTGATTTATTAGAGGTGGATTTAATCTCGGGGCATTGGCCTACCCTACGAGAACATTCCTTTTGTGGGCCCGCGCCCTCTCTACCCCCCCGTGACTGAGCCGAGGCAAGTGAGAGCTCCATACATACAAGCCTACTTTCGATGGAGCCTAACCTTTCGTAAATTGGGCCACATAAGTTCTTAACAATACTTTCCAGTTTGTCCCAGAACATTACGTCTGTAGTTCCCATGGGCTGTATCCCCAGTGATGATAATGCATTAGTCCTCTCCTCAACAGTTGTGGGTTGTGGGCCTGGAACAGTGTCCTTCCTTAAAACAGAACTAGTATCAGGTTTAGCGTTTTTCCCAGCTGCAGACTGTTGATTTCCCCTCCGTTTTTTTTTCAGGGTTTGGGCTAGTTGTTGATGATGGACGGAGACCATTTTCCCTTTACTAGCCGAGCGGGTCTTTATGCTTGGTAAAGGTTTAGGGATTGAGGTCATTTTTTCAACTTCCAAGATAGCTTCCGTTTCACCTGCTTTTTTTGGGGAACATGTTGTTGTTTCGCCAGGGCACTCCTCCATCAGAGAAATTATTGAACCCTGAGAACTCGACATAACAGACTGACAACACGGTGGCGATCTTATATTGGCCAAGTTTCCCAGCGAAGACCTCTTGTCACAAAGGATATCTAAAGATAATCTTTTTTCAGTTAGTTCTATGTCCTTGGCAAGCACTGTTTGTACTCGCACTAGGAAGTTATCTAAGGTTCCCAATAGAGCTCCCCCGGGCAATTGCTTACTTGGTCCATCTTTTTTGGCGAATTTATCCATTGCTTAATATTGTTGACAAACTCAGTTAACACACTAGATACTTGGGCTTACCCTCGATGGTTTGTTCTACAGTTGTTAGAGGGAGGTCCCGTTCCGTTCTCTGACGTTCTCGGACGGGCTCAGACGGGCCCGCCCTTGGCCCGGGCTTCGCCCGGCGCGCGTCCTGCGCGCGTCCCGCGGGCGCGGTTGTGGGCTGGATTCAAATAATGGGAGTAGGAGGGGCCGGGAAGAGTGTCCAGGTGCGCTGTGTTGGCTTTGTGGCTACGCACCCTGGACCTCGCAGTCCCAGCAAGTAAAAACAGGCTCCAACTAAAATAAATTGATTAGCGCCAGTTAAAAGGTCCCGGTTACATCCTCAGTGTTCGTAGAGTAAAACGATTTGGAAACCAATGTCCGCGCCTACGAGCTGCACTACCCTCAACCCTAAAACACTACCCCAAGCACAAACTCCTCCACTACCCAAACACCACTGCACTACCATAAACCCTAAACAACTAACCCCAGCATGAAACCCTACACTACCCAAACACCACTGCATTACCCTAGACCCTAAAACATGACCCCCTACACTACACAAATACCATTGCACTACCCTAAACCCTAAAACACAACCCACAGAATGACCCCCTACACTACACAAACACCAATGCACTACCCTAAACCGTAAAACACTAACCCAGCATGAACCCCTACACTACCCAAATACCACTGCACTAACCTGAAACCTAAAACACTACCCCAGCACTACCCCCTACACTACACAAACACCAATGCACTACACTAAACCCTAAAACACTACCCCAGCACAGTACTTCCCCCTACATTACCCAAATAATACTGCACTACCATAAACCCTAAAACAATACCCCCAGCACAACCCCCTACAATACACAAACACCACTGCACTACCCTAAACCCTAAAACACTACCCCCAGCATGACTCCCTACACCACCCAAACACCACTGCATTGCCCTTAACCCTAAATCTACCCCAACCATGACCCCCTACACTACCCAAACACCACGGCAGTACCATAAACCCTAAAACACTACCTCTAGCACGACACCCTACACTACACAAACACCACTGCACTGCCCTAAACCCTAAACCACTACCCCCAGCATGACCACCTACACTACCCAACCACAACTGCACTACCATAAAACACTACCCAAAGCATGTTCCCCTACACTACACAAACACCACTGCACTACCCTAAACTGTAAAATTCTAGCCCCAGCACGACGCCCCTACACTACTCAAACACCACTGCACTACCCTAAACCCTAAAACACGACCCCTTACACTACACAAACACCACTGAACTACCCTAAACCCTAAAACACTACCCCCAGCAAAACCCCCTAAACTACACAAACACCATGGCAAATCCCTAAACCCTAAAACGCTACCCCCTACAATACACAAACACCACTGCACTACCTTAACCCTAAAACATTACCCCAGCACGACCCCCTACGCTACACAAAAACACTGCACTTCTCTAAACCCTTAAAAAAAACCAGCACAAACCCATACACTACCCAAACATCACTGCACTACCCTAAAACCTAAAACACCACCCCATCACTACCCCCTACACTACCCAGATACCACAGCACTACCCTAAACACTAAAACACTAACCCCAGCATGAAGCCCTACACTAACCAAACACCACTACACTACCATAAAAAACTATCCCTAGCATGTTCCCCAACACTACTCAAACACCACTGCACTACCCTAAACCCTAAAACTCTACCCCCAGCATGACCCCATACACTACAAAAAAACACCACAGAAATATCCAAAACCCTAAAACATGGCTCCCTACAATACACAAAGACCATTGCACTACCCTAAACCCTAAACAACTATCCCAGCATGAACCCCTATACTACCCAAACACAACTGCACTGACCTAAACCCTAAAACACTACCCCAGCACTACCTACTACACTACACAAACACCACTGCACTTCCCTAACCCTAAAACACTACCCCCAGCATGACCCCCTACACTACCCAAACACGACTGCACTACCATAAAAAACTATCCCTAGCATGTTCCCCTACACTACTCAAACACCACTGCACTACCCTAAGCCCTAAAACACTACCCCCAGCATGACCCCATACACTACACAAACACCACGGCAATATCCAAAACCCTAAAACACTACCCCTACACTACACAAACACCACTACACTACCCTAAACCCTTAAACGCTACCCCCAGCACAACCCCCTACACTACCCAAACATCACTACACTACCCTAAATCCTAAGACACTACCCCCTACACTACCCAAACACCACTGCACTACCCTAATCCCTAAAACACTAACCCCAGCATGAAGCCTTACACTACCCAAACACCACTACACTACCCTATACCCTAAAACATGACGCCCACATTACACAAAGACCATGGTACTACCCTAAACCCTAAAACACTTCACACAGCATGATACCCTACTCCACACAAACACCACTGCTCTACCCTAAATCTTAAAACACTACCCCCTACACTACACAAACACCACTGCACAACCCTAAACACTAAAACACTACCCCCAGCATGACCCCCCACACTACACAAACACCAATGCACTACCCTACACCCTAAAACACTACCACCAGAATGCCCCCTACACTACCCAAATACCACTGCACTACCCAAAACCCTAAAACACAACCCTAGCATTAGCCCCTACACTACACAAACACCATTGCACTACCCTAAACCCTAAAACACTACCCCAGCACTACCCCCTACATTACCCAAACAACACTGCACTACCATAAACCCTAAAACACTACCCCCAGCACAACCCCCTATACTACACAAACACCAATGCACTTCCCTAAACCCTAAAACACTACCCCCAGCAGTGCTCATTGCTCTCATAAAATTTTCTCAGAAGCTGGGTAAGAGACCTCCAGTAGAGCTCCTCCGCATTTATAAAGCTAAGTGTCATTCTACTGCACTTTACGGGGCGGGGCTATGGGGGCATAAAAACACAACCCCACTACAGATAGCAGAAAATACGTTTATGAGATTCCTCTTGATGGCACCCAAGCGTGTCTCTACTTTTGCTTGTCATGCAGAGCTTGGAATGCCTCATATTGAGGATTTGGCAAAAATTCAACCCCTTCTGTTGTGGCGCGTCGTATCTGGACAGCAACAAAAAACTCACTCACGAAAGAGATCATAGCAGATTGTATGTCTCTGGACCAGGTGAAAAAAATTGAGTGGCTAACTTATGTGAAAAATCTCCTGGTAGACCTGGGACTAGACAAATATTATACAAACCCCGAATCAATTATTGAGATCTCAAAGATAGATCTAAAAAAAAAGGCCTTGTCCCATATGGAAGAATTGCGGATAAGTAGGGAGATAAATAAACCATCTGTCCAACATTCTATGGCAGTAATGACCACCTTGGATATGGAACCATACCTGATTTACGTTGAGCCACAATTTGAGCGTTTTCTTCTGGCACGCTTTAGATTGAATTCTTTCCATAGGCTCGTAGCCTTCCCCAGAAGAAATAATTGGGATGACTCCTTAACGATGTGCCCTTGTGACGAATTATCAGAGCAATCAACAATGCATACAGTTCTGTTTTGCAAGTATTATATTGCACATCGCAAGTTATGGCTAATACCCTTGCTGAGAGCCCTTGGCATTAAAAGATGTCGCCCTGCCATGCTTTACCTACAATTTCTGAGTAATGCTTTAATTACAAAAACTGTTAGCACCTTTTTAAAATGTATTTTTAAGCACAGAGTAAATCTTGGATGAATTTAATTCTGTCTTATCCAGTTTGGCACACTACTGTACGTAATGCTATGTAATGCTACGTAATATATCTGACTCAGTTTGCGTCCTGGAAAAAAGTTTTATGTTTTTTTCTTCTCTTTTTATCTTTTTTATGTACTTTTATGGTTATTAATTCTTATAACCGAATAAAGATTTACTTACTTACTTACCCCCAGCATGACTCCCTTCACCACCCAAACACCACTGCACTACCCTAAACCCTAAATCTACCCCCAGCACGACCCCCTACAGTACCCAAACACCACTGCACCACCCTAAACCCTAAAACACTACCTCTAGCATGACCCCCTACACTACACAAACACCACTGCACTACCCTAAATGCTAAAACACTACCCCCAGCATGTACCCCTACACTACCCAAACACAACTGCACTACCATAAAACACTACCCCAGGCACAACCCCCTACAATACACAAACACCACTGCACTACACTAAACCCTAAAACATTACCCCCAGCACAACTCCTCACACCACCCAAACACCACTGCATTACCCTTAACCCTAAATCTACCCCAACCATGACCCCCTACACTACCCAAACACCACGGAACTACCCTACACCCTAAAACACTACCGCTAGCACGACCCCCTACACTGCACAAACACAACTGCACTACCATGAAACACTACCCATAGCATGTTCCCCTATACTACACAAACACCACTGCACTACCCTAAACCCTAAAACACGACCCGTTACACTACACAAACTCCACTGCACTTCCCTAAACCCTAAAACACTACCCCCAGCAAAACCCCCTAAACTACACAAACACCACAGCAAATCCCTAAACCATAAAACGCTACCCCCTACAATACACAAACACCACTGCACTACCTTAACCCTAAAATATTACCCCAGCACGACCCCCTACACTACACAAAAACCACTGCACTTCTCTAAACCCTTAAAAAAAACAGCACATCCCCATACATTACCCAAACATTACTGCACTACCCTAAAACCTAAAACACCACCCCATCACTACCCCCAACACTAAACAGATACCACAGCACTACCCTAAACACTAAAACACTAACCCCAGCATGAAGCCCTACACTAACCAAACACCACTACACTACCCTATACCCTAAAACATGACCCCCTACAATACCCAAACACAACTGCACTAACCTGAACCCTAAAACACTACCCCAGCACTACCTACTACACTACACAAACACCACTGCACTTCCCTAACCCTAAAACACTACCCCTAGCATGTTCCCCTACAATACTCAAACACCACTTGTTAGACCTGGCACTATTGGCGTGGGTCACCCTTCCATTTTTGTCTGTGCCTCAATGTGTTTTTGTGTTGGTGTTAGCTGCTCAGGGCACTGTGCCACTGCCATCCAGTGCCACAGTGCAAGTGCTCCCTATGGTAAAATGTATTATGTGAATTGACCTCCATGTTTGGCTTATTTGGTTTACTATCAGTCCCTAGTAGAGTGCACCAGGGGTGCCAAGGTCTTGTATATCCAAATGCTGCTAGTGGGCTTGCAGCACTGGTTGTGCCACCCACCGAAGCAACGGGGTAAAATGTGTCTAAGGTCTGCCACTGCAGAACCTGCGCGCGGTCTGGTACTGTCGCGCTGACTGTGCAAGTGCCCCCACTTTCCAGTCCCTAAACCTTCCCTTAACTACATGTTAGCCACCCCTCTGGTAGGCCCAAGGGCAGGGTGCGTTGTAGGCATAAGGTAGGACATGCCCTGATGTGTGTGGCATGTCTTAATAGTGAATTACAGCCATTTTCGTTTTTCACTATTGAAGGCTACCTGCTCTCTATAGGCCAGAATGGGCTGCTGGGATTACTACACGCTGCAATCCCAGTGGACTTATAGAGCACGGCAGAAAGTCATGTTTAGTATGCCTGAACTCAGGATAATAAAATACTCCTTTTAGCAAAGTTTATTTTAATATCCTGTGTTTGTAAATACTACTTTTAGAAGGTTAGTATTTAATGACCTGACCATCTCTGTCCGCCTCTGCGCTGTGTGTGTGTTCTGCCTAGCAACAGTAGGAGCAGGGCTGGGGGAATTCCAGGAGACAGGTTGGCTGCCAGGTGGTGGGTAGAGCGATTACACCAGGATGGGTGGGAGGAGTACACCTTGACTCTTGAATAGACCTGTGCTCTGCCACCACAATGCCGGCTCCGCCCCCCGTGGAGCGGCTGATATCTCTGCACTGCTGCTGAAAAGAAAGAGCAGAGTCACCACAACAAAGTGCCCCAAAACTGGACTGAGCCAGGCCCAGGCCCCCTGACGACCAAGAACAAAGGATTTGCGCTTTAAAAGAAGGAGCCCTGCTCCTAAGAAATCAGATCCAGATTGAACCACGAAGGAACTCTGCCCGACTAGAAGGACCTGGAAGAAGCTGAAGGAGGAGTAACTTTCCCTGACCTGGGGGATTGGCCTGCAGTGGTTGCCTTGCTGAGAAAGGAGAGGAAAAGACTGAAAGAGACTTTGTACTTTGTTTTTCAACTATCTCCAAGGGCTTGGAAGAAGAGCTTGCCCCTGAACTGAACCCCAGGACCAGTGGGTTCACCGTGTCTCCGCTCGTCTGAGAATCGAGCCGTGTTCTCTCTCCCGCCGGAGCGCTCTGCGCACCCTTGCCACCCCTCCTAGGGCCGTGACACCCAGAAGCCTGGCCGCCTCCACTCGCCGAGAGCCCCGCTCTACCTGAGTCGCTCTTGACCCATCGGGTCTGGCCGCCCCGCTTCCCTGTCACCTGCCTGTCACTGGAGCGTGCTTGGTGCCCTCCCGCCCTCCCGCCGGATTTCTAATCGGAAAGCGAACTCAAGCCCCGGACGGCCGCCCGTACGTCGCAACGTATCCGGCCGCCCCGCTTCGCCTCCCAGCAAGAGTCTGACCGTGCCGCCCTCTGAAGTAACCTCCCGCACAGTCCGTGTCGAAGGCCCAGGGCCGCGCCTGTCTACTGAGAGCCGCCCGCTGATTCTCGATCCAGAGACCCGAGAAGTGCAGAACCTGCACCTCCCACCGAAGACCCGTCCAGCACTGCGCACGCTCCCAGGTACAGTGAACTCCCTTTCGGACTCGGGGTCCGCAACGTTTGATTTCCCCGCATCTCTGTACCCTGGGTGCGCCGTGCATCCCCAGTCCTGGACAAACCCGAAGGAGCACCGCGAGGCGCTCGTAACCAAACAACTTTCCTAAGAGAAGAACGGTGCCTAATTACCATCTTGTGGCCCCCATTTCGCAACCATTATTTATGGTCTTGTACATGCCTGCGTAACAAAGAATCTTTTATATAAAGTATACGTATTTTTTGATACAACTTACGCCTGGTGTCCATTTGTGGGGGATCTTGGTGATTTACTGTGTGTTATCATAAATGCTTAACTGACTTAGCGCCCTGAAGTTTAGCCCTGACTGCTCGCGCCACACTACCTATAGGGTGAGCAGGGGTTGTTCTGAAGGGGTAATTCTCTTGCCCTGAATAGAAGAAGGGACCACTGCTTGTCACAAGTACCTACCTGTGCCAACCCGAGGTTCCCCATTCTAACATTGGTGGTCAGCGGTGGGATTTCGAATTTGCATTTATGATTTACATACAGTGAATTATTGATCACCACATAGAGCAGACCTATAAAGCAGCCACAGATTGATTAACAGTTGTTGCTAAAGAAGAATCTCCACCTTAAAAAACCATGCCTAGCTCAGTCAGTGGAGGCGGAGCGTCCTCTATATTCTCTGGAATTGATGACATAGATTGGGAACAGGAGGCACTGAGGAAGTGCACAAATGAAGTCTTGAAAGGATATCTCTCCAAGTACAGAATTAAACAAAGTGGATTAACAAACAAGGATCAGTACATAAAAGCGCTGAGAGCCTGGCACGAATCAAAGTTCCCAGAGAATGCACGAGAGGTGATACCCCCAGAAAGTGTTTCTGAGCCTAGCAGAGGCCTGTCGCCAGAGGAAATGGCCAACAGGAGTGCTGCACGAGCACATGAAGTGGAGATGGCAAAACTGCAAATGGAAATGGAAAGACAAAGGCTGGCCATGGAGCATGAGGTAAAAATGAGGGAGTTGGATCTCAAGGCCAGGAGTTTAGACAACTCACACTCTGGTGGCAGCAATTTAACAGAGTCAAGGGTGCACATTCCTAAAGATGTAGTAAAATAATATTATAAGCAGGATGATATTGGGCAATGGTTCAGGGCCTATGAAGTAGCCATGTCCTCCCACCGGGTCCCTGAGAAAGATTGGGGAGCGGGGTTGTGGGGAAGGTTCCTGAGTGAGGGGCGGGACAAACTGCTGGATCTCCCCTCTGATGTCAACACATCCTATCCACACATGAAGGAAGCTCTTATGACAAGGTATGGGTTAACTCCTGAATTGTACAGACAGAGATTTAGGGATTGCACCAAGAAACCTGGTACCACTTATGTAGAATATGTGACCTTTTTTTCCAGAGCGCTGGATGGTTGGGTGAAGGGTAGCAAAGTGAATGATTACCAAGGGCTGTTTGATTTAATTGCATGGGAGCACTTGTCGGATAATTGTTTTCCTGAGCTACGCCAGCACCTGATCGATAGCAAGCTGACTAACCCTAGGAAGCTTGCTGAGGAGGCGGACTGCTGGATCAGCACCAGGGTCCACAAGGGTCCCGTGGGAGACCCCTCCAAAGGTGCTCAGTGTCCCCAGCAGAAGAATGGGGGGGACAAGGGTAAACAGAGGGAGTTCTACAGAGGGCCCCAAAGTAATCCCCAAGGGAACCAAGGGAAAGGTTCTCAGCCACCCCCACCCCCGAAGCAGACCGGGGGCCCGACAGGTAACCCTTTTCAAAGAGGGCCCCCCAGATGTTACAAGTGTAACAACCTGGGGCACTATTCCATTGATCCCAAGTGCCTCATGTATGGTAAACCAGCACCCTCTGGTGCTCCACCCCCCAAGCAGGTGGCTAGTGTAGCCTTTGGGAGGGAGGTAGATGTCCAAGGGGAGGGGGTTCCCGAACAGATGACCCTAGTCTCGTTAGGAGACAGTGAGATGGTCCCTGAGGCCCAACTGCCCCCCAATACTTAAAAGTATGGGCAGTGGGTGACCATAAATGGCCGAAGGGTGGGGGCTCTTAGAGATACAGAAGCCAGTGTGACTGCTGTCAGGCAACACCTGGTGTCTCAAGAGCAGGTTGTCCCACATGCATTCTGCCGTGTTGTCAACGCCGACAACACAGAGAGTCAGTGTCCAATGGCTCAAGTTCCCTTTGAGTGAGGGGGGGTCTCTGGTACTCTGCAAGTGGCTGTGAGAGAGGCCATGCCTGTTGATTGTCTCCTAGGTAACGATTTGGAGAGCTCCCCTTGGGAAAAGGTGGAGAAGACGACTCACCTGCGGATGGTGGGTTTACCCGATTGGGAGTGCGTGACCACCCGGTCGATGGCAGCCAGTAGGGGTGTTGAAGGGACCCTGGAGCCTGAGGAAGAGGCCCAGGAACCGGCCTTAGGGAGAGGGCCCAGGAGGCACGGGAATCCGGCTCCTGAAGTTCCCACGGCCCAGGAGGAGGCAGACCTTGAGGGGG
This sequence comes from Triturus cristatus, assembly GCF_964204655.1. Lineage (NCBI taxonomy): Eukaryota > Metazoa > Chordata > Amphibia > Caudata > Salamandridae > Triturus > Triturus cristatus. The sequence continues at coordinate 64,034,226 of NC_140581.1, read as the reverse complement.
ATGCCCTGGAGCCTACCGGGGAACAGATAGCCGAACTGGGGGACCTGCCTGAGCTGACCCATTGGCAGCAAGAAGGAGGCCCCACCAGGGAGGAATTCTGCCGGGAGCAGAAAAAGTGCCCCTCTCTAGAGGGTATGCGGCAGCAGGCTGCAGCCCAGGCCAATGGTGATCAGTCCGGTACTCACTTGATCTACTGGGAGAACGACCTCCTATACTCAGAGCCTAAGGTTGCTGAACCTGGGTCAGCCCGTGCGCTGGTGGTACCCCAGAAGTTCAGAGCCTTCCTACTGGGGCTGGCTCACGACGTTCCGTTAGCAGGACATTTGGGGCAGGACAAGACCTTTGAAAGGCTTGTCACCCACTTTTATTGGCCTCAAATGCGCAGGAGTTCTGACACTCACTGCAGGACATGCCAGACTTGCCAGGCAAGTGGTAAGAGTGGAAGGAAGCTGCGGGCTCCAGTCCAACCTTTCCCTGTGGTCAGTACCCCATTCCAGCGAGTGGGGATTGACATTGTGGCGCCACTGGACCCCAAGACAGCCATGGGCAACAGGTTTATCCTGGTCTTGGTGGACCATGCCACCCGGGTCCCTGAAGCCATCCCTCTGAGGACAGTGACGGCCCCCGTGGTGGGACGAGCACTGATAGGAATTTTCTCACGAGTAGGATTCCCTCTAGAGGTGGTGTCTGACAGGGGGACCAATATCATATCCAAATATTGAAATCCCTTCGGCAAGAGTGTGGTGTGACGTACAAGTTCACCACTCCTTACCATCCCCAAGGAAATGGGTTGGTTGAGCGCTTCAACCGAACCCTGAAGGGCATGATTATGGGTCTCGAGGAACCCATGAGGCATAAGTGGGACGTCCTCTTGCCATGCCTTCTCTTTGCGTACCGCGAGGTGCCACAAAAGTCTCTGGGGTTCAGTCCCTTTGAGCTGTTGTATGGCCACCCAGTACGAGGACCTCTTAGTCTGGTCAAGGAAGGCTGGGAGCAATCTCCTAGGAAACCTCCCCAGAATGTATACAGTTACATGCTGGCTTTCCGGAACCAGACTAGGCGTTTCAGGCAACTTGCTGAGGCAAACCTGGAAGCCAGCCAGGAGGAAATGAAGCGGTGGTACGACCAGAATGCCACTCTGGTTGAGCTTCAACCTGGTCAGAAGGTGTGGGTCCTGGCCCCTGTGGAGCCTTGTGCACTCCAGGACAAGTGGACAGGACCCTTTGAGATTGTAGAGCGCAAGAGTTCTGTCACCTACTTGGTGGACTTGCGGTCTCCGAGGAACCCATTAAGGGTCCTACATGTCAATCGACTTAAGCCCCACTTGGAGAGGTCCGAAGTGGGCATGCTCTTGGCCACCGATGATGGGACGGAGGAGGAGTCTGAGCCTTTGCCTGACCTCTTGGTAGCCTCAGAGCGAGACGGGTCAGTGGATGGAGTTAACCTCTCACCCACCCTGACCCCTGAGCAACAGGATGACTGCCGCCAGCTGCTGGGGCAGTTTCCTGACCTGTTCTCCCTGGTTCCTGGTGTCACAGATTGGTCCGTCCATGATGTAAATACAGGAGACAGCTTACCTGTGAAGCACAAAGCTTACAGGGTAACTGACAGGGTCAGAGCCTGCATCAAAGAGGAACTCTCAAAAATGCTTGCTCTAGGGGTGGTTGAGTCCTCCAGCAGTCCTTGGGCCAGCCCAGTGGTCTTGGTCCCAGAGGCTGCAGCGCCGGGTGCCACACCCGAACTCTGGTTCTGTGTGGACTACAGAGGACTCAACTCAGTCACGAAGACTAACGCGCACCCCATCCCCAGAGCTGATGAGCTCATCGATCGGTTAGGGGCTGCACAGTACCTCAGCACGTTTGATTTAACGTCTGGGTACTGGCAGATCGCCTTGACTGATGGGGCAAAAGAGAGGTCCGCATTCTCCACACCAGATGGGCATTTCCAGTTCCGGGTTATGCCCTTTGGGATTAAGAATGCCCCTGCCACCTTCCAGAGGTTGGTCAACCAGGTGTTGGCCGGGCTGAGCGAGTTCAGCGCCGCATACCTGGATGACATCGCAGTGTTCAGCGGCACATGGAAAGAACACCTTCAACATCTCTGGGAAGTGTTGATGGCACTGCGCAAGGCAGGCCTCACAATCAAGGCAAGCAAGTGTCAGATCGGGCAGGGTTCAGTGGTGTACTTGGGACACCAAGTGGGGAGCGGCCAGGTGGCGCCCCTCCAACTCAAAGTCAAAACCATCCTGGCTTGGGACCCCCCAAAGACCCAGACAGAGGTGAGGGCCTTTTTAGGACTCACAGGGTACTACAGGAGGTTTGTCAAGGGGTATGGCAGCATCGTTGCCCCTTGACAGAGCTGACTTCGAAAAAGCAGCCCAGAAAAGTGATATGGACTGACACCTGTCAGAAGGCCTTTGACACCCTGAAAACTGCCATGTGCACGGCGCCCGTGCTCTTGGCTCCTGACTTCTCCAAAGAGTTCCTGGTGCAGACAGATGCATCAGAGCATGGTGTAGGGGCTCTTCTCTCACAGATCACTGAGGAGGGCTTTGACCAACCTGTAGCCTTTATTAGCAGGAGGCTACTTCCCCGGGAACAAAGGTGGAGTGCGATAGAGCGAGAAGCATTTGCTGTGGTCTGGGCGCTGAAAAAGCTAAGACCCTACTTGTTTGGGTCTCACTTCCGGGTTCAGACCGACCACAGGCCCCTCAGATGGTTGATGCAAATGAGGGGAGAGAACCCAAAACTGTTGAGGTGGTCCATCTCCCTACAGGGTATGGACTTTACGGTGGAGCATCGCCCTGGCACAGATCACGCCAATGCTGACGGTCTGTCCAGGTTTTTCCGCCTTAGTGATGAGGAACTCCTTGGGGTAGGGTAGTTCCCCCCACATTTCAGCTGGAGGGGACACGTGTTAGACCTGGCACCATTGGCGTGTGTCACCCTTTCATTTTTGTCTGTGCCTCAATGTGTTTTTGTGTTGGTGTTAGCTGCTCAGGGCACTGTGCCACTGCCATCCAGTGCCACAGTGCCAGTGCTCCCTATGGTAAAATGTATTATGTGAATTGACCTCCATGTTTGGCTTATTTGGTTTACTATCAGTCCCTAGTAGAGTGCACCAGGGGTGCCAAGGGCTTGTATATCTAAATGCTGCTAGTGGGCTTGCAGCACTGGTTGTGCCACCCACAGAAGCAACGGGGTAAAATGTGTCTAAGGTCTGCCTCTGCAGAACCTGCGCGCATTCTGGTACTGTCGCGCTGACTGTACAAGTGCCCCCACTTGCCAGTCCCTAAACTTTCCCTTAACTACATGTTAGCCACCACTCTGGTAGGCCCAAGGGCAGGGTGCGTTGTAGGCATAAGGTAGGACATGCCCTGATGTGTGTGGCATGTCTTAAAAGTGAATTACAGCCATTTTCGTTTTTCACTATTGAAGGCTACCTGCTCTCTATAGGCCAGAATGGGCTGCTGGGATTACTACACGCTGCGATCCCAGTGAACTCATAGAGCACGGTAGAAAGTCATGTTTAGTATGCCTGAACTCAGGATAATAAAATACTCCTTTTAGCAAAGGTTATTTTAATATCCTGTGTTTGTAAATACTACTTTTAGAAAGTTAGTATTTACTGACCTGACCATCTCAGTCCGCCTCTGCGCTGTGTGTGTTTTCTGCCTAGCAACAGTAGGAGCAGGGCTGGGGGAATTCCAGGAGACAGGTTGGCTGCCAGGTGGTGGGTAGAGCGATTACACCAGGATGGGTGGGAGGAGTACACCTTGACTCTTGAATAGATCTGTGCTCTGCCACCACAATGCCGGCTCCGCCCCCGTGGAGCGGCTGATGTCTCTGCACTGCTGCTGAAAAGAAAGAGCAGAGTCATGTTAGACCTGGCACCTTGGCGTGAGTTTCCCTTCCACTTTTTGATGTTGTGGCTCGATTGTTTTTGCTGGTGTTGTCCGCTCAGGGCGCCGCGCCACGGCTAATCTGTGCCGCAGCGCAAGTGCTCCCTAGATAAAGTGTGCATAATTGATGTACATGATTGGTTTATTGGATTCACTGCCAGTCCCCAGTAAAGTGCACCCGGAGTGCCAGGGCTTGTGAATGCCAATGCCGCTAGTGGGCTGCAGCACTGGTTGCGCCACCCACAACAGCGGCCATGTAAAATGTGTCCTGGGTCTGCCACTGCAGACCCCGCGTGCAGTCCCGTACTGTCGCGCCGGCTGGGCAAGTGCCCACACTTGCCAGCCTCCAGAACCTTCCCTTAGCCTCATGTTAGTCACCCCTATGGTAGGCCCGCGGGCAGGGTGCGTTGTAGGTGTAAGGTAGGACAGGCCCGGGTTGTGTGGCCTGTCCTAGTAGTGAATTACCGCCATATTCGTAGTTCACTATTGCAAGGCTACCTGTTCCCATTAGGCCAGATGAGCTGCTGGAATTATTACACCCTATAATCCCAGCAGGCTCAGGGAACGTGGTAGAGAGATATGTTTCGTATGCCTGAACTCGGAATGATAAAATATTTCTTGTAGCCAAGTTTATTTTACTATCCTGGGTTTGTAAATACGACTTTTAGAAAGTCAGTATTTACTCTCTTAATCATTTCAGCCGCCTCTGCTGTGTGTGTATCTGACTGTCTGGGGTATGTGAGTGGCAAGGCTGGGGGGATGACAGGTAGCGAATGGCAGGAGAACACCTTGGTGGGTGGTGGGGGTGCCCCTTGGACTCTGAATAGGGCAGTGCTCCACCACCACAATGCTGGCTCCGCCCCCTGGGGAGCGACTGATGACTCAGCCTGCACCTGGCCCCGGACGGGCGAAGCGCTGTCCACAAGGTGCTCCTGAAAGTACTTGTCCCCTGAATGCCGGCTCCACCTCCTGTGGAGCGGCTGATGTGCCTGCCCCTCACAGTGAAAGCAGAAGTCAGAGTACCCCCAACAAAGTGCTCAGGACTGAGAACGGTTATGCGAAGGCCCCCCTGGCCTGAAAGAACAAAAGAAATGTGGTATAAAAGTAGGAGCCCTGCTCCTTGCAAATCAGAATCCTGTTTACCACAAAGAACCTCTGCCCGACTAGGAGGAGAAGAAGACGCTGGAAGGACTGGCCTGCTGCTTGCCTTGCTGAGAAAGGAGAGGAAAAGAATTGCTGAAAAGACTTTGCTGCTTTGTGCTTGAACATTCTCCAAGGGCTTGATCTGAGCTTGCCCCCTGAACTGAACCACAGGACCAGTGGGTTCTCTGTGCTTTTGCTCGTCCTCCAATTCGATCCGTGTGTGCATCCCGCTGGAGAGAGACTGCGCCCCTCATCGCCCCCTTCTAGGGCCGTGACACTCAGGAGCTTGCCTGCCTCAACCCCGTGAGAGCCCCGCTCCGTCCGGAGCCGCTCTCTGTCCCCGGGCTAGGTTGCCTGCGCCCCTGTCACTGCCTGCCACTGGAGCGCGCTGAAAGCGCTGTCACCCCTCCCGCCAGAATCCTTCCGACGATCGTGATCTTTGCTGGGTCACCAGCTGCACGGACCGTGCCCTGTGATCCCGCTTTGTTATCCTCGGAACACCCCGGGCCGCGCCGCCCCCACTGTGGAGACCCCCCTGCACCGCCGTGCTAAGGGTCGCTGGCCGCGCCTGCCTACCTGCCCACACCCGCTGCTTGAGGACCCAAAAACACTTCCCCAAGTTGAGCGTCGCACCGTCCCTTGCAGACTCTCCACACAATGTTGCTAAAGGAGTTCCAGTATCGGGCTCGGGGCCCGCACCGCCTTATTTCCCCGTAAATCCTCACCGCACCGCACGCCCATCTCACCTCCCGCTGCCCTGGAGCCGCCGGGGGGAGCTGTGCACGGCGCAGGTGCGCCCACGACAGATGCGTGAGCCGTGGTAGGCCTGAAGTAAGTCAAGACTGGAATCCCCCAAGTGACATTGGTAAAGGACTAAAGAAGCATCCGCTTAAAGAAACAATTGCCTGCTTTATAATCTGGTGGCATAGAAACAACGTTACTAGTCTTGTGATAAGTCTGCGTATTGAGATAACTATTTTTATATAAAGAAGCGTATTTTCTAATACCTAAGCCTGGTGTCTGTTTCTGGGGGGATGGATGTATTTACTGTGTGTGTGATTATAATTGCTCAACCAACAACGCCTGAAGAATCGCCTTGGCTGCTCACGCCACGCACCTAGAGGGTGAACAAGGGTCATTCCAAAAGGGGTTATCCTTTGCCCTGACGTAGAGGAGAGGGTCCCTGCTTGACACAAGGACATCCTTGCGCCAATCAGAGATCCCCGAGTCTAACATTGTTGGCAGCGGCTGGGATTTCGGATTTGCATTTGTAATTTGCATACAGTGAATTATTAATCACCAGATAGTGAGAGCAGACCAAGTAACGCAGCTACAGGTTTTCATTTTTCGAACTTTGTTGAGACATCTGCCATTATTGCAACCATGCCTGGCTCACTCCCTGCTGGAAGAGCACTCTCTGTGATTTCTGGAATAGATGAGGTGGATTGGGAGGGACTGGAAGGTTACACAGTAGAGTAATTGAAAGGCTACAGTGTAAAACTCAAAGTTCCCCATACTGGATTCAAGAAGAAGATCCAGTACACCAAGGCGTTGAGAGCCTGGAAGGAGTCAAGAGACCCACAGAATGAGGGGGACATCATTCCACCCGACAACCTTGGGGAGCCCAGCAGAGTCCTGTCGCCAGAGGAGCTGGCAGACAGGGCAGCAGACAGGGCGCATGCAATGGAGATGGCAAAGTTGGCAGGACAAATGGAAATGGAAAATCAGAAGTTGGCCTTGGAGGCACAACAACGCCAAATGGATCATGATATAAGATTGAAGGAGTTGGAGCTGAAGGCGAAAAGTTTGGACACAGCTCCTTCTGGTGGCAGCACTCCGCCGGTGCAGGTAGAGTCCAAGGTGTACATCCCCAAAGATGTAGTTAAGGAGTATTTTAGAAAGGATGACATAGGGCAGTGGTTTAGAGCCTATGAGGTAGCCATGTCTTCACACCGGGTCCCTGAGAAAGACTGGGGAGCGGGGTTGTGGGGAAGGTTCCTTGCTGAAGGGCGTGACACACTTTTAGATTTGCCCCTAGATCTCCAGGCCTCATACCCCCATATGAAGGAAGATTTAATGACCAGGTATGGGTTAACTCCTGAGCTATATAGACAGAGGTTCAGGGAGACTAAGAAGATCCGTGAGAGTACGTATGTGGAGTATGTAACTTTTTTCTGCAGAGCACTGGATGGTTGGGTGAAGGGTAGCAAAGTGAATGATTATCAAGGGCTGCTTGATTTAATTGCATGGGAGCACTTGTCCAGTCAATGTTTTCCTGAGCTACGATACCTAAGCCTGGTGTCTGTTTCTGGGGGGATTGATGTATTTACTGTGTGTGTGATTATAATTGCTCAACCAACAACGCCTGAAGAATCGCCTTGGCTGCTCACGCCACGCACCTAGAGGGTGAGCAAGGGTCATTCCAAAAGGGGTTATCCTTTGCCCTGACGTGGAGGAGAGGGTCCCTGCTTGACACAAGGACATCCTTGCGCCAATCAGAGATCCCCGAGTCTAACAAGTCACCACAACAAAGTGCTCCAAAACTGGACTGAGCCAGGCCCAGGCCCCCTGGCGACCAAGAACAAAGGATTTGTACTTTAAAAGAAGGAGCCCTCCTCCTAAGAAATCAGATCCAGATTGAACCACGAAGGAACTCTGCCCGACTAGAAGGACCTGGAAGAAGCAGAAGGAGGAGTAACTTTCCCTGACCTGGGGGATTGGCCGGCAGTGGGTGCCTTGCTGAGAAAGGAGAGGAAAAGACTGAAAGAGACTTTGTACTTTGTTTTTCAACTATCTGCAAGGGCTTGGAAGAAGAGCTTGCCCCCTGAACTGAACCCCAGGACCAGTGGGTTCACCATGTCTCCGCTCATCTGAGAATCGGGCAGTGTTCTCTCTCCCGCCGGAGCGCTCTGCGCACCCTTGCCACCCCTCCTAGGGCCGTGACACCCAGAAGCCTGGCCGCCTCCACTCGCTGAGAGCCCCGCTCTACCTGAGTCGCTCTTGACCCATCGGGTCTGGCCGCCAGCTTCCCTGTCACCTGCCTGTCACTGGAGCGTGCTTGGTGCCCTCTCGCCCTCCCGCCGGATTTCTAATCGGAAAGCGAACTCAAGCCCCGGACGGCCGCCCGTACGTCGCAACGTATCCGGCCGCCCTGCTTCGCCTCCCAGCAAGAGTCTGACCGTGCCGGCCTCTGAAGTAACCTCCCACACAGTCCGTGTCGAAGGCCCAGGGCCGCGCCTGTCTACTGAGAGCCGCCCGCTGATTCTCGATCCAGAGACCCGAGAAGTGCAGAACCTGCACCTCCCACCGAAGACCCGTCCAGCACTGCGCACGCTCCCAGGTACAGTGAACTCCCTTTCGGACTCGGGGTCTGCAACGTTTGATTTCCCCGCATCTCTGTACCCTGGGCGCGCCGTGCATCCCCAGTCCTGGACAAACCCGAAGCAGCACCGCGAGGCGCTCGTAACCAAACAACTTTCCTAAGAGAAAAATAGTGCCTAATTACCATCTTGTGGCCCCCATTTCGCAACCATTATTTATGGTCTTGTACATGCCTGCGTAACAAAGAATCTTTTATATAAAGTATACATATTTTTTGATACAACTTACGCCTGGTGTCCATTTGTGGGGGATCTTGGTGATTTACTGTGTGTTATCATAAATGCTTAACTGACTTAGCGCCCTGAAGTTTAGCCCTGACTGCTCGCGCCACACTACCTATAAGGTGAGCAGGGGTTGTTCTGAAGGGGTAATTCTCTTGCCCTGAATAGAAGAAGGGACCACTGCTTGTCACAAGTACCTACCTGTGCCAACCCGAGGTTCCCCATTCTAACACCACTGCACTACCCTAAACCCTAAAACACTACCCCCAGCATGACCCCATACACTACACAAACACCATGGCAATATCCAAAACACTACCCCTACACAACACCACCCCACTATCCTAAACCCTAAAACTTTCCCCCCAGCACGACACCCTACACTACACAAACACCACTATACTACACTAAACCCTTAAACACTACCCCCAGCACAACCCCCTACACTACCCAAACATCACTACACTACCCTAAATACTAAGACACTACCCCCTACACTACCCAAACGCCACTGCACTACCCTAATCCCTAAAACACTAACCCCAGCACGAAGTCCTACACTACCCAAACACCAATGCACTACCCTATACCCTAAAACGTGACCCCCTTTACTACACAAAGACCATGGCACTACCCTAAACCCTAAAACACTTCCCACAGCATGACACCCTACTCTATACAAACACCACTGCACTACCCTAAATCTTAAAACACTACCCCCTACAGTACACAAACACCACTGCACAACCCTAAACACTAAAACACTACCCCCAGCATGACCCCCTACACTACACAAACACCAATGCACTACCCTAAACCCTAAAACACTACCACCAGAATGCCCCCTACACTACCCAAATACCACTGCACTACCCAAAACCATAAAACACAACCCTAGCACTATCCCCTACACTACACAAACACGATTGCACTACCCTAAACCCTAAAACACTAACCCAGCACTACCCCCTACATTACCCAAACACCACTGCACTACCATAAACCCTAACACACTACCCTCAGCACAACCCCCTACACTACACAAACACCACTGCACTTCCCTATACCCTAAAACACTACCCCCAGCATGACTCCCTTCTCCACCCAAACACCACTGCACTAAACTAAATGCTAAAACACTACCCCCAGCATGAACCCCTACACTACCCAAACATGACTGCACTACCATAAAACACTACCCTAGCACATTCCCCTACACTACACAAACACCACCGCACTAACCTAAACCATAAAACACTAGCCCCAGCACGACCCCCTACACTACTCAAACACCACTGCACTACCCTAAGCCCTAAAAGACGAACCCATACACTTCATTAACACCACTGCACTACCCAAAACTCTAAAACACTACCCCAGCACGACCCACTACTGTACAAAAACACCACGGCAATACCATAAACCCTAAAACACTACTCCCTACAATACACAAACACCACTGCACTACCTTAACCCTAAAACATTACCCCAGCACAACCCCCTACACTACACAAACACCACTGCACTTCTCTAATCCCTTAAAAAAACAGCACAACCCCATACACTACCCAAACATCACTGCACAACCCTAAAACCTAAAACACTACCCCATCACTACCCCCTACACTACCCAGATACCACAGCACTACCCTAAACACTTAAACACTAACCCCAGCATGAAGCCCTACACTAACCAAACACCACTACACTACCCTATACCCTAAAACATGACCCCCTACACTACACAAAGACCATTGCACTACCCTAAACCCTAAAAAACTATCCCAGCATGAACCCCTACACTACCCAAACACCACTGCACTAACCTAAACCCTAAAACACTACCCCAGCACTACCCCCTACACTACACAAACCGCACTGCACTATCCTAACCCTAAAACACTACCCCCAGCATGACCCGCTACACTACCCAAACACGACTGCACTACCATAAAAGACTATCCCTAGCATGTTCCCCTACACTACTCAAACACCACTGCACTACCCTAAACGATAAAACACTACCCCCAGCATTACCCCATACACTACACAAACACCACGGCAATACCCAAAACCCTAAAACACTACCCCTACACTACACAAAAACCACTGCACTACCCTAAACCCTAAATCTTTCACCCAGTACGACCCCCTACACTACCCAAACACCACTACACTACCCTAAACCCTTAAATACTACACCCAGCACTACCCCCTACACTACCCAAACACCACTGTACTACCCTAATCCCTAAAACACTAACCCCAGCATGACCCCTACTCTACACAAACACCACTGCACTACCCTAAATCTTAAACCCTAAAACACTACCTCTAGCACAAACCCCTTCACCACACAAACACCACTGCACTACCCTAAACGCTAAAACACTACCCCAGCATGAACCCCTACACTACCCAAACACGACTGCACTACCCTAAAAAACTACCCCTAGCACATTCCCCTACACTACACAAACACCACTGCACTAACCTAAACCATAAAACACTAGCCCCATCACAACCCCCTACACTACACAAACACCACTGCACTACCCAAAACCATAAAACACTACCCCAGCACGACCCACTCCCCTACAAAAACACCTCAGCAATACCCTAAAACACTACCCCCATAATACACAAACACCACTGCACTACCCTAATCCCTAAAACATTACCCCAGCATGACTCCCTACACTACACAAAGATCACTGCCCTACCTAAAACCCTTAAACACTACCCCCAGCTCAACACCCTACACAACCCAACCATCACTGCACTACCCTAAATCCTAAAACACTACTCCTAGCACTACCCCCTACACTACCCAAACACCACTGCTCTACCCTAAGCCATAAAACACTGCCCCCATCACGACCCCCTACAATACACAAACATCACTGCACTACCCTAAACCCTAAAACACAATCCCCAGCACGACCCCCTACACTACCCAAACACCACTGCACTATCCTAAATTCTACATCTACCCCCAGCACAACACCCTCCACTACACAAACACCACTGCACTACCCTAAACCCTAAAACACTAACCTCAGCATGAACCCCAACACTACACAAACACCACAGCCCTACCCTAAACCCTAAAACACTACCCCTAGCATGACCTCCTACACTACTCAAACACCACTGCACTACCCTAAACCCTAAAACACTTACCCCAGCACAGCCCCCTACACTACACAAACAACACTGCACTACCCTAAACCTTAAACCACTACCCCCTACACTACACAAACACCACTGCACTACCCTAAACCCTAAAACACTTATCCCAGCATAACCCCGAATACCACACAGACACCTCTGCTCTACCCTAAACCCTAAAACACTATCTCCACCATGAACGCCTACACTACACAAACACCTCTGCACTACCCTAAACCCTAAAACACTACCACAGCACATTCCCCTACTCTACACAAACACCACTGCACTACCCCAAACCCTAAAACACTACCCCCTACACTACACAAACACCACTGCACTACCCTAAACCCTAAAACACTACCCATAGCACGACCCCCTACACTACACAAACATCACTGCACTAGCCTAAACCCTAAAAAACTACCCTAGCACTACCCCCTACACTACCCAAACAGCACTGCACTAACCTAAACTCTAAAACACTACCCCCAGCACGACCCCCTACACTACACAAAAACCACTGCACTACCCTAAACCCTAAAACACTACCCCCAGCATGACTCCCTACACTACCCAAACACAACTGCACTACACCTAACCATAAATCTACCCCCAGCATGACCACCCACACAATACAAACACCACTGCACTACCCTAAACCCTAAAACACTACCCTCAGCATGACCCCCTACACTACCCAAACACCACTGCACTACCCTATACCCTAAAACATGACCCCCTACACTACAAAAGACAACTGCACTACCCTAAACCATAAAACACTACCCTCAGCATGACCCCTTACTCTACACAAACACCACTGCACTACCTTAAACCCTAAAACACTGCCCCTTACACTACACAAACACATCTGCACTACCCTAAACCCTAAAACACTACACCCAGGAACCCCCTACACTACACAAACACCCTGCACTATCCTAAACCCTAAAACACTACCCCCAGCACTACCGCCTACACTACCCAAACACCACTGCACTACCCTAAACCCTAAAACACTACCCCCAGCATGAACTCCTACACTACCCAAACACCACTGCACTACACTAAATCCTAAAACACTACCCCCAGCACTACCCCCTACACTACACAAACACCACTCCACTACCCTAAACCCTAAAACACGTACGCTAGCACAACCCCCTATACTACACAAACACCATTGCACTACCCTAAACCCTAAAACACTACCGCATCACTACCCCTACATTACCCAAACACCAGTGCACTACCATAAACCCAAAAACACTACTCCCAGCACAACCCCCTACACTACACAAACACCACTGCACTACCCTAAACCCTAAAACACTACCGCCAGCACGACTCCCTATACCATCCAAACACCACTGCACTACCCTAAACCCTAAATCTATACCCAACACGACCCCCTACACTTCCCAAACACCGCTGCACTACCCAAAACCCTAAAACACTACCCCCAGCATGACCCCTACACTACCCAAACACGAGCGCACTACAATAAAACACTACAATTGGCACGTTCCCATACACTACACAAACACCACAGCACTACCCTAAACCCTAAAACATTAGCCCCAGCAAAACCCCCTACAATACCCAAACACCACTGCACTACCATAAACCCTAAAACACTACCCCAGCACAACCCCCTACACTACACAAACACCAATGCACTACCCTAAACCCTAAAACACTACCCCAGCACGACCCCCTAAACCACACAAACATCACTGCACTACCCTAAACCCTTAAACACTACCCCCAGCTCAACACCCTACACAACCCAATCATCACTGCACTACCCTAAATCCTAAAACACTACTCCCAGCACTACCCCCTACACTACCCAAACACCACTGCTCTACCCTCAACCCTAAACATTACCCCCAGCATGACTAACTACACCACCCAAACACCACTGCACTACCCTAAACCCTTAAACACTACCCCCTACACTACACAAACACCACTGCACTACCCTAAACCCTAAAACACTACCCATAGCACGACCCCCTAAACTACACAAACACCACTGCACTAGCCTAAACCCTAAAAAACTACCCTAGCACTACCCCCTACACTACCAAAACAGCACTGCACTAACCTTAACCCTAAAACACTACTGCCAGCACGACCCCCTACACTACACAAAAACCACTGCACTACCCTAAACCCTAAAACACTACCTCAAGCACGACCCCCTTAACTACCCAAACACCACTGCACTACCCTAAACCCTAAAACACTACCCCCCAGCATGACTCCCTACACTACCCAAACCCAACTGCACTACACTAAACCATAAATCTACCCCCAGCATGACCTCCCACACAATACAAACACCACTGCACTACCCTAAACCCTAAAACACTACCCTCAGCATGACCCCCTACTCTACCCAAACACCACTGCACTACCCTATACCCTAAAACATGACCCCCTACACTACCCAAACACCACTGCACTACCCTAAACCCTAACACACTACCTCAAGCACGACCCCCTACACTACCCAAACACCACTGCACTAACCTAAACCCTAAAACACTACCCCCAGCATGACCCCCTACACTACACAAAAACCACTGCACTACCCTAAACCCTAACACACTACCTCAAGCACGACCCCCTACACTACCCAAACACAACTGCACTACACTAAATCATAAATCTACACCCAGCATGACCTCCCACACAATACAAACACCACTGCACTACCCTAAACCCTAAAACACTACCCTCAGCATGACCCCCTACACTACCCAAACACCACTGCACTACCCTATACCCTAAAACATGACCCCCTACACTACCCAAACACCACTGCACTACCCTAAACGCTAAAACACTACCCCCAGCATGAACCCCTACACTACTCAAACACCACTGCATTACACTAAATCCTAAAACACTACCCCCAGCACTACCCCCTACATCACACAAACACCTATCCACTACCCTAAACCCTTAAACACTACACCAGCACTACCCCCTACACTACCCAAACACCACTGCACTACCATACACCCTAAAACACTACCCAAGCACAACCCCCTACACTACACAAACACCACTGCACTACCCTAAACCCTAAAACACTACCCCTAGCACCACCCCCTACACTACACAAACACCACTGCACTACCCTAAACCCTAAAACACTATCCCCTGCATGAACCCCTACACTACCCAAACACCACTGCACTACCCTAAACCCTAAAACTCTACCGCCAGCTCGACCCCCTACACTACCCAAACACCACTGTACTACCCTAAACCCTAGAAAAGAAACCCACACCCCATGCCCAATCCCCCTTACCCCTCACTCCTCGTGGTTCCTCTCTCCTCATGGTTCCTGCTTCACGTCGTCTCTGAGGGGCGGTGCACATCGTTGTGAGGAAATGGAACAGCCTCTGTTTCCTTACAATGACGTGGATCGTCTACATGTTTTTTAGAACGCATGGTCATTTGCCATACATAGCTTTGGAATGAAATTTGTTGTTAAAGCATGCGTGGTGAATGACCATGCGTTCTAAAACAATGCGTAGTAATGACTAGGGATGGGCGGAATTTGCGAAGTTGCGCTACGCAAAACTCCGCGAAACGGTAAAAAATCTCCGCGAGCATGCAGAAATTTCGCCAACACGCGGAATTGCTTGTTCACGGTGCTTTTTTCCTGTTCGCGAACGCCATATGCGTGCTCGGGGGGAAATATCTCGCGAACACGCATTTTGAGAACGCGAACAAGCAAAAAATTCTGCAAAGCTGCGGAACGCAGATTTTGAGCAATTCCGCGTTCTCCGCGGGACGCAAAATTACCCAAATTTCGAAAATTCCGCGAACGGAACTGAATTTACCACCCAGGCCTAGTAATGACTTTGCAATGTACAACGCATGCGTGGTAATGCATGCGTTGTAATGGTATCGTGAAGTAAAAAGGTCATTGTAATGGCTGTTTACCGATTGAAGCTGGCCCCGGTTCTTCAGTTAGTCATTTATTTGATAAATTAGGAGGAAGGAATGTGTTTTTTTTACCGAAAAGTGCATTCCCAGCTGTTGTAATGTGAAAGTGTCCCCATGGCATGGTTTCACTTCCGGTGAGATAGTGGAAGAATCTTTTGGATCTAAAGGAGTTCTGTTGTTGGAATGGGGCCGGCGCGACACGTCATCAAAAAATACAGCTAATGAAAGAGTCCTCCCTGAAGTGTGGAGCAGTGCCATGAGAGGTCAATGAGTGTGCGTCCCACCACAGTATGACCGTACCGCGTGACCCATGTGCCGCCTCCATGGTATGGGAGGCAGAAGTGGCATTGCATGTCCTCTTGAAGACCGTTGTGGCACTAATTCTACATTTTGGAACTAGGGCATTTTAACCTCGTTGTTCCTGCCAGATACAAAGAGAAGATCCTGTGTTATTCAGTTCCCTTGTTACCTTTTTTGTGGGTTGTGGTGCTTGTCACTTCGCTGCCCTGCTGGTGCACCCGACTGGGCACCCCACCTCGTGCCATCTGCAGGGCCTCTGCCCTCAGATCACTGGTTTCAGTTTCTGGAGTGGCAACATAAACAGTTGCTCCCAAAGGACTAGCCTGAACACTTAGGTGAATATCCCCTGCACCAGCATTCCATGGAAATTCTTTCCTAGCTCTTCCACATCAACGAAGACGTCATAATAGCACGGCTCCACTCGCCACACCGTATGATGTCATTGGAGCCATAAGAGGACCTCGACGGCATGCTGACGTCAGTTCCACCCATTTTTTCCCTTCCCTCTCAGGCAAACAGGCGGACCGAGACATTTTCACATGTATACTTAGTATACTAAATATATATATATATATATATATATATATATATATATATATATATATTATCTACTGGCGGTCGCCAGTAGATAGTTATAGTTAGGACCTATTTTCCATAGGAAATCTGCAACATTCTATTCCCAATAAGTCTGGCGCCGGTTGACGAATCTTCGCGAAATTTTCCAAACTTTTGGCCAGCTCCGCTCCTACCCTGGAAGTTTTGTGGTGATTCGTCAAGCGGGGGCCGAGAAAAAAGGGGGGTCTCAAAACTAATTTTCCCCATGCAATTTCCCATAGGACCTGTTGTCACAGCTACAGCCCGAACTGCTGAATAGAATTACACCAAATTTGGCAAAGAGGTAGTCCTCAGCTCAGAGTTGTGACTTTTGCTTAAATGGTGTAAATCTGTTCAGCAGTTCCTGAGAAAATTAGAGTTAAATGTTAGTGATATATATGGCCGAGAAGGATCCGCGCACCCTCCCTGCACCCAGCGCGCACCCTGCCGTGCACGAGCTGAATGCTAATTGGCTGTCAACACTCCAGATCAGAAAGTGTTGGCAGCCATCTTGTGCCTCAGTAGAACCGAGGCACAAGAAACCTAAAAAACATACGTGAAAAATGCGACAAGGGGGCAGGGTAGAATTACCCTGACCCCCTAGGCCTGCTCAGGGGGTCCCACAAGGACCGCAAGGGCCCAAAAAATAATTTTTTAAAAAACAAAATCGGTGAGATTCGCGCACCCAGTGTGAATTTCGGCCGAAAATAAAAGAAACATTTGGCACGGGCTCCTGCGCTGAATATTCTATTTTGCCCCTGGGGCCAAATGCCGGGGACCGCCACCCCCGGGGCTTCATTATAAATGGGTGGGGGGGGCTTAAAGCGCCCCAAAGACCCAGGGACCGCCACCCCCGGGGCTTTAAGTTAATGTATGTGGGGGGGCTCATGGCCCCCCGCAGCCCCAGGGACCTGCCACCTCCCTGGGGCACTAAATATTTAAAATAGGGGGACCGTTACGGACCCCCAAGCCCCGGGGACCATCACCCCCTGGGGCTTTAAATTAAGTGGGAGGGGGGCCACGCGCCCCCCCCTGGAGCCAGTGATGGCCCTGGGGACCGCCACCCCCCAGGGTTGGCTTCTGCAGTGTCCCGGGGTGCCCACCCCCGGGACACTGCTGTTTGCAATGACAGGGCGGGAGCCTCGCGGCTGACGCCCTGTCATTGCAAACTGCTTTGCTTCATTGAAGCGAGAGCAGGGAAACCTGCTCTCGCTTCAATGAAGGAAAGACGAGTGCTTTTCAACATGGGGAGCAGCATGTTAGCTGCTCCCCATGTGGAAAATCAATGCCGGCTCCCGCAGGAAGCCACGCGGCCCCCCCTGCTAAATTTTTTTTTAAAAAAACGGCCTCGGTGGACGGGGTCCCCGGGGCCTTTAGTGTCTACAGGAGGGGGGCTACGCAGCCCCCTCCCTAAAAATATATATGTTATGTTAAAAAAGGCACATTCCCCAGGGGATGGGATCTCTGGGGCAGATTAAGGCCTCGGGAGGGGGGCCACGCTGCCCCCTCCACACTTTTAAAATAAAAATAAAAATTAGGGGCAGGCCCTGGGGGATGGGGTCCCCAGGGCAAAAAAATAAGAAAAAGAAAGGGGGCTCGACAGCCCCCCTTCTTAAAAAGAAAAAAAAAATACAGGATAGGGAGGAGGCCACGCCCCCTCCTTTCATCACTTTGCAAATGCGCCCCCTGGCGCATTTGCAGAGGGGGAACAAATTCCCCTTCAATACTGGGGGTCCCTGGGGGCCAACTAGATCCCCAGGAACCTCCAGTATGTACCAGGGGGCTGTGTTGCAGAGAGGTGTTCTGAGGCCACGCCGCTTTCTCTGCAACGCAGCTCTGTGGCGCTTACTGGAGGTACCTGGTGGTCTAGTTGGACCCTAAGGACCCTAAGGATTCAAGGGGACTTAATCGCCCAACTTAAAACGGCCACAGGGCGTGTTTACACAGTGGGGAAGTGAGGGGACGGGGCCTGAGGTGACGTGTGCAAACACGCCCTGTGGCGTGTTTTAAGAGGTAGTTTTAATCCCCTGCCCTATTATATACTAGGGGCTTACAGAGGAGGTCATGCTGAGCACAGGGGGACCCCAACGCATAATGTTCCCTAGTGTATATAGGTGTTTTCACTGTATTCTGAGTGTCTTTTAACATAGCACTGGCTCTAGGACTGGTTATCGAGACTCAGTTACCATCAGTATCCGCCTGAAAAAGTTGAGGGTACAGGATGATTTTGCAACAAGGCTTCTTCCTGCTCTTCTGTTTTTTCTTTCTGCACGTTATCCTTCTTCCTGCACTTTTCTTCGTCATTGAGGACTTCTGTTGCTTCTTTCTGCATTTCTTTTTTTTCTTTCTGTGCGTTGTTTCATCTTTCTTCACATGTCCTATCTCTGTATAGTTAGAAATTAGCATTTAAAAAACTTTTAAAATTCACTGAAAAAAACATAGGTTTCAGGCACATTATAGTTAGGAATTAGCATTTAAAAAACCTTAGAAATTCACTGAAAAAACCATGGGTTTCAGTGGCGTTATAGTTAGCTGGACGTTTCACTCGTACAAAACCATTGAAATTCCCCCCTTATAGTTAGTTCAGCTAACTATAACTCGCGCGCCCGCGATGCACTGCTGATGACGTCACATATTACATCACTCATGACATGGTCAGTGACATCTCTCAGTTAAAGTGCCTAGTTCATTTCCACCACAGTGCACAATTATAAGGTTAGGCTGTGGGAGATGTAGAAAGGATTTCACCAAAGGCATTAATTGGTGCCACTTTAACCCTCTCTGACCAATCCATTTAATGTCTACATTTGGCAAAGCAAGGTCTTTCACAATACCTCTTTTTTCTGCATACTTTTCACTCCGGAAGACATACCTATGACCTACAATCCACACTGTGAACAACTTCCAAGGAGATCTGGATGCACTCAG
The DNA here is from genome assembly GCF_964204655.1 of Triturus cristatus. Taxonomy (NCBI): domain Eukaryota; kingdom Metazoa; phylum Chordata; class Amphibia; order Caudata; family Salamandridae; genus Triturus; species Triturus cristatus. The sequence continues at coordinate 64,014,615 of NC_140581.1, read as the reverse complement.
AAGGTGTCTTTCAGTAGAATGGCAATATGAAATGAAAGATAGTTGTACAATGGAGGCATACATACTTTTTTTTTATAAAAATAACTCATTGGCTGTTTCAAACCATTCTACACTAAAAACTAGGCTGTATGTTTCCATTTATAAAAGCATGTTTTGTATTGGTTCTGAAAAATGTGTTCCCACAGAACATTACTTTGGATTTGCTGTTAGGTTTGAAAAGTCAAGCACTCTTGCTCTTTGGATTCGAAACATTGTGTGCTGAACTTCTGATCTCTCTGCTCACACCAGTGTTCCATGACCTGTTGCTATGCTAGGAGGTAGAAGTCATGTTGGGGGTAGGGATCATTTGGAAAGGGTTGACATTTTCAACCAATAGAAATGTGTGTTTCCATTTGCAAAAATGTGGGAAGCAATGTGATTTGAAGTTAACATGTATATGTGTGAAAAAAGAGATGGCAACTTTGCCATTTACTGGTTCTGGTGAGAGGAGTACAGCTCAGAGATTCTGGCTCCGATAATCTGCTTTGTGAGTGCCACATTTCTTTCTCAACTAACTACTTTTAAAGGTGAGTTATGAATTTGAGAGGGGATGTATATGTTGCATTTTGATAAAAATAATACAAATGTGATTCTTCTTTTAAAGTTGTGTTTTACATTTTATGTTTTGGAAGATATTTAACTGCCTTGAACTTTTTAGATATTATGGAGTATGTCTTAACCATAAGTTAAGGTGTACTGGTATCACCCAGGAATGTGGTTTTGTGCCTAGAATCACACCATGAGTCTGTCTGCACACAGGAATTGTTGTCAGAGATTTAATTTGTGTTGCTGTTGTTCTGTAAGACTTGCAGTTGCAGGAAAGGGGCAGCTTGTTTTCTTGAACTTGATGGTTAGCATTCAACAGAAATCACTATCTCACAAATGAGAGGCAAATGCTAACACATTTGAAATTAGCATGGTAGATTTTCCTTCCACTTTTAAAGTTGTGTTTTACATTTCATGTTTTGGAAGATATTTAACTGCCTTGAACTTGTAAGATATTATGGAGTATGTCTTCACCATAATTTAAGGTGTACTGGTATTACCCAGGAATACTGTTTTGTGCCTAGAATCACACCATGAGTCTGTGTGCTCACAGGAATTGTTCTCAGAGATTTAATTTGTGTTGCTGTTGTTCTGTAAGACTTTCACTCGCAGGAAAGGGGCAGCTTGTTTTCTTCAACTGTGATGGTTAGCATTCAGCAGAAATCACTATCTCACAAATGAGAGGCAAATGCTAACACATTTGAAATCAACATGGTAGATTTTCCTTCCACTCCTGCAATGGGTGAGGTAGTTTTTACATGTTCAAAACTCCAATTAACCCTTACCACACATGTACTCTTACATACATCTCTGCAGTTTTCATGCAGTTGTGCAAGTGTCCATGCAGATCTCTCTTGCACCTGACAATACACAGTCTCCAGAAACACACTCTTAGCACACAGGCAGCAGCTTCTCCTACACTCCCATGCTTACTATTCAGCACTGTGTGGTATTTCAGATAGCAGTGTGTAACTTTAACACATTCAACGTCACCAAGGCTCATTTCCGTTGCTCTAGTCTAATCACTCATTGAGGTAACACATGCTGATGGTCTCAAGTAGCTGTTAGGACATGTGCTCTTTTCTGCCTCTCTAAACTATAAGAAAATTGTGTCAGGCTGTTACAGTAATTGTCACTTACTGTATCATAGTAGGAAATGTGTTTTAAAATTGCCAATCATATATTGTTTTCTGCCTAGAATCACACCATGAGTCTGTGTGCATACAGGAATTGTTCTCACAGATGTAATTTGTGTTGCTGTTGTTCTGTAAGATTTGCATTTGCAGGAAAGGGGCAGCTTGTTTTCTTCAACTGTGATGGTTAGCATTCAGCAGAAATCACTATCTCACAAATGAGAGGCAATTGCTAACACATTTGAAATCAACATGGTAGATTTTCGTTCCAATCCTGCAATGGGTGAGGTAGTTTTTACATGTTCAAAACTCCAATTAACCCTTACCACACATGTACTCTTACATACATCTCTGCAGTCTTCATGCAGTTGTGGAAGCGTCCATGCAGATCTCTCTTGCACCTGACAATACACAGTCTCCAGAGACACACTCTTAGCACACAGGCAGCAGCTTCTCCTACACTCCCATGCTTACTATTCAGCACTGTGTGGTATTTGAGATAGCAGTGTGTAACGCTAACACATTCAACGTCACCAAGGCTCATTTCCTTTGCTCTAGTCTAATCACTCATCCAGGTAACACATGTTGATGGTGTCAAAGAGCTGTTAGGACATGTGCTCTTTTCTGCCTCTCTAAACTATATGGAAAATATGTCAGGCTGTCACAGTAATTATCACTTACTGTATCATAGTAGTAAATGTGTTTTGAAATTGCCAATCATATATCGTTTTCTGCCTAGAATCACACCATGAGTCTGTGTGCACACAGGAATTGTTCCCACGGAATTAATTTGTGTTGCTGTTTTTCTGTAAGACTTGCACTTGCAGGAAAGGGGCAGCTTGTTTTCTTCAACTGTGATGTTTAGCATTCAACAGAAATCACTATCTCACAAATGAGAGGCAAATGCTAACACATTTGAAATCAACATGGTAGATTTTCCTTCCACTCCTGCAATGGGTGAAGTAGTTTTTACATGTTCAAAACTCCAATTAACCCTTACCACACATGTACTCTTACATACATCTCTACAGTCTTCATGCAGTTGTGCAAGTGTCCATGCAGATCTCTCTTGCACCTGACAATACACAGTCTCCAGAAACACACTCTTAGCACACAGGCAGCAGCTTCTCCTACACTCCCAGTACTGTGTGGTATTTCAGATAGCTGTGTGTAACGCTAAAACATTCAACGTCACCAAGGCTCATTTCCTTTGCTCTAGTCTAATCACTCACCCAGGTAACACATGCTGATGGTATCAAGTAGCTGTTAGGACATGTGCTCTTTTGTGCCTCTCTAAACTATAATGAAAATGTGTCAGGCTGTTACAATAATTATCACTCACAGTAGTAAATGTGTTTTGAAATTGCCAATCAAATATTGTTTTCTGCCTAGAATCACACCATGAGTCTGTGTGCACACAGGAATTGATGTCAGAGATTTAATTTGTGTTGCTGTTGTTCTGTAAGACTTGCAGTCGTAAGAAAGGGACAGCTCATATGATAGGATTTGAAAAGCTCAAAAAAAAATCGTAATATATTAAAATTACATAAAGGTATTTTTTTTTTAGTTTCTTTCAGGTATTACTGAACAACAGTGAAATAAATTAAAGATGCCTATAAAGTCAAGAAAGAGAAAAGAACAGCAACAACATCTATATTTGAAGACAACTGGACAAAAAAAATTAGTTGAAGAACCTCATGTTGGAAAAAAGAAAAAGTCTTCTGGTAAGCAGACTAAGGACTTTTTTTAAAATTATCTTCAAACAAAGAAAAAATGTTAAAAATATATCCACTGCAAATAGTGTTTCAAGTACAAAACAACAACACAGTCGACAGAAAATACTAAATGCTAATGTAGAATCAGAAGTAAGAAAGAATGACTTAAAACGAAAAATAGATTTTAAAAACATTCGTAGAAAAATGTTTCAGAGAAGAGTGATGTTAAATTTGCTAAAGGATGTGAAAAAATATTAGAAGAAACATATTGAATCAATTGTTGCAAAGGCTTTGGAATTAAAAAGAAAACTATTCATTTTAATTTTGAACAGGATGCGTACATTAGATAAATTAGTCAATGCAATGAAGTCACAAAGCAAAAGGAAAAGAGTAGTGAAAAAAAATAACTTTTGTAAAGTTTTCTTAGGAGAATGGAAGCATAGTTCAAGTACTGAACCATTTTTTAATGAAGAGAGTTATCTTCAAAGTGATAGTTTGCTGCATGCAGTTGACAACAATGGTCAAGCTTATGAAGTTAAAGATGGTTGTGTAATGGAAAAGGAGAAAATGGTTCCAAGAAATGAGGAAGAAGTGTTAGCTGATGAGGTTATGGGGAGACGTCCTATAGCCCCAGTGTACACTTGGAATTGTAGTAGTATTTGTACTGTGCGACAGGAATCGATTGATAAATTACGTGACTTTCTAAGAGCATATAGTAAAAAAAAGTGTTAAACAGAAGATTAAGATGCTTCAAAGACTAGATCCATTCAGAGTGAGAAAAAATACTGGTTTGCAAGGACATTCTCTGGCTTGTCTTTCTAGGAAAGTTTGTCAAAGTGTTTTTCACCATTATAGGATGCTAGCAGTACATCATACTGAAATGAGAAAGTTTGTGAGAACATTGTATTTTGCTAAAAGTCTAGCACTAAAGTTAAATGAGTTGAATAATGCTCTGTTCCGTGGATCTGTATCAGATGTAGTGAAGGTTACTGATGATATTCAGCTTTGTTACTTTGGTCCAGAACAAGAAAGTGCAGGAATTGACACAGTTATTGAGGAAAATGTGAAAGAGAATGTAGAACTCACTGTTAGTAAAAATTTTGAAGATGAAATGAAAACATTCACTATCATCTCTAATGAAAGACCAAATATTACATGTATTTGTTGCCGGAGAAGCCATTATAAAATTTAAACAAGGAATGTTGATCTCTATTAAAAAAGTGAAAAAGAAGATAATTATAAGTGGAAGGATTTTGCTACATATATATTTCTGGAAAATTGTTTTGATTTGGGTGAAGATCAGCGTATTTGTAAATACTGTTATAACAAGTTAGAAGAAAATAAAATGCCAGCTAGAGCTGTACATAATAATTTAGAATTGGTTGATATTCCTGCAGAACTTTCTGATTTAAATACGTATGAGTCTATACTCATTCAATGTTTCCATCCGTTTCAGACTATAGTTCATATGGAGCCCAAAACAGGTAAATTACCTCCTTCAGATTTACAAAGAGGTTTAAAAGGAAGAGTTGTCTATTTGCCATTGGATTTGAAAAAAAAATATTGAAACAATTGATGCAGATAGTTTGGAAACTGAACCATTAGTTACTCTGGTTAATGGTGTACCTCCAAAGAATAAGAAAATTTGGCAGGAGCTGGTAGATGTACGAAAAGTACAAAGAGCAAATTTATATTTGAAAAGAAATAATAAACGGTATGAATCAATTTATATGGCTGAAGATGAAGACGTTTTACTAGAAGACACAAGAATACCAACTGGGCAAATTGAAAAAGTGGATAAGTCAAAAGAAGAAGACATTTATGAACATTTCAGCATACATCGTCTTCATTCTAAAGAAGTTATGGGAAGCGCTATTGATCTGTTTCAGATGAAAAAAGCAAAAGGAACTCCCGTGAGTGTATGGGAGGAGAGGTTGGAAGCTCGTTGTTTTCCCCAGCTGTTTCCTACAGGAGAAGGTGGACAATACGATGAATGTCCAGTACAGATTCCTGCTTCTGAGTATCGGACTACAAGATTATATGCAGAAGATCCAACATTTCGTCAAAGTATTCCTTATTTGTTCCATCTTTTATTTGAAAGTGACTTGTCTGCACTATCTTATGCAGTAAATCACATTTTAAAAACTGGAGTACATCTACATAATGTGTCTGCAAAGGATTTTATCAACAAAGTGCAACAGCGAGATGATCATTTGGAATCTCAATTGATTAATCTGATGGCTTGTCAGCGTGGGACTAATGAATATTGGTACCGATGCCATGGAGAATTGAAATGTATGTTACGGAATCTAAGAACTCCTACATGGTTCCCTACCCTAAGCTGTGCTGAGTACGCTTGGGATGATTTACTGGATTTTCTTCGAGAGGCAAATTCAAACATTGAAAACATCCAATACAAGACAGCAGGAGAATTGTGCTCATTGGATCTGGTTAATGTTTGCAGATATTTCAATCATAGATTTGAGGCTATGATGTCCTTCATCTGCAATAAAAAAAATCCACCTCTTGGAAAAGTTGTGGATTTCTTTTGGAGAAAAGAGTACCAAGCAAGAGGTGCTCCTCATATTCATATGCTGTTGTGGATCAAGGATGCCCCAAAATTTGGAACAGATGCTGATGAAGCAGTTTTATCTTTCATTGAAGAATATGCAACAGGATGGGAGGAGCCTAGCGCGCAACCAAGATGGCCGCGTAGGTGCGAGGCTCCCGAGGACCTCCGCAACCTCCTACGACTATCCTGAATTTATCCTGTCTCGGACGAGGGGAATGTGTTGGTGAGCCTGAGCTGAGGTGGCACCCGTTTCCCGTTGTCAAATCGGACCTCGGACACTGGAGTGAGCACCGATTGAAGTCTGCGGCCTTCTCCTCGCCAGACCCCAGATTTGCGCTGAGGGGCGACCCAGTGACAAAGTGAACAACAGCGGCGGGCCGGGCCTGGCGAATCGCGTACCCCGCACTTTCGCTTTCACTTTCGCACCCCCTTGCTGTTTCTGCAGGGTTGGGTCGCGGGGCTCTTTGTGTTGGTGTGTTCTCGCGGGGAGACTCGGCCTGCCCGCCGGCTGTGACCCACCCCACCGATCTGAGGTGGCCCCCCCCGGAGCTTGTGGCCCTGATTGCCTGCTCTTCACGTCGTGGCTGGTGCGATCGGGGGACTGGTGGCCATGGCCACGAAACAAGATGGAGACCGGCAAAGACCAAATCGACCCGGCGTGGCACCACCCATCAGGCCAACAGTATGGACCGCTATACCCTCCAGAAGGGATCTCCTGGCGGACCGCTCAAATCCCCTGAGGGCCCTCCTGATGCCCCGGACCTGCCCACGGATCTGACTCTGCGTGATGTCATGGGCGCCATTGCCGTGATGAAGGCCTCGGTGGGCCAGCGGTTCGACACACTGGCACAGAAGATCGACTCGGTCCTCGTGGATGTTGGCCTGGTGAGGGCCGATCTTTCCAAGACCAACGACCGAGTTGATTCTTTGGCCCACACCGCATCGGGCCTTACTACTGAGGTGGCAGCACTACAAAAGGAGGAGCGCCGGCTTAGTCAGGCGAGCGCCCTTATGGATCGGCGCCTGGAGGACTCCGAGAGTCGGGCCCGGAGGAACAACATTCACATCATCGGGGTGCCCGAGGGACGGGAGGAAGCGGCGGCGGACCTATTTGTGGAGGACCTGATCGCTACCCATCTCCAGCCACGGGGGCTGAGTAAATTCTTCGCGGTGGAGCGGGCCCACAGGGTTCCTCCGCGGCCTCTCATTGCCCGGATTTTCAACTTTCGGGACAGAGACGCTATCCTGCAAGCCTCCAGACTGCATGGGCCGGTTAAGCTTGACAATATGGAGGTGAACTTTTATCCTGATTTCACCCCAGCGGTCCAGAAGCAGAGACTGAGCTTCCAAGGCGTCAAGCGCCGTCTTTGGGACCTGAACCTTAAATACGCTATGCTCTTCCCAGCCAAGCTGCGAGTGGAGGTAGAGGGTCGCACGCACTTTTTTGACCGTCCCGAAGCGGCCGGAGACTGGCTGGACACTCTGTCTGGGGATCGTGATCTGGGGGGCGGGGGGGGGGGGGCGGCGGGGGTAGACGGCACACTGGATCGGGATTGAGGGGGTAATATTCTGCTTCACTCTGGACAAAAATGATGCCGCTCTCGATTAAGCGTTTGTCTGTATAATTTCCCCTCCTATGGAGGTTGTGTGGGGTCTACTGGGGGTTCTCCTTCCTCCTCTAGGGGGTTTAGCTAGTTTTCTACTATATATATGGGGCGACAGGCACACTGCACGTTGGGGGGGCTGTTCGGGCTCATGCAGGGGTGCAGGGAGGGGGGAGTTTTGTTGGGGCGGGTGGGCGGGGATGGGGGGGTGTTGTTCGTTTTTACCACAAGGCAAAAGTATTATTGTGCTAGCTCTATAGTGCTCTCCGGGGGACAAATGGTTGCTTCTGTCTACGGTGGGGGGTAGGGAACTAACTTTGTTGTCCTGGAACGTGAATGGACTGGGGGACAGGATAAAACGAGGTGTGGTCCTGCAGTTTTTGAAGCGAATCTCGCCCGATGTAGTTTTTCTGCAGGAGACACACCTCATTGGCAACTCCTTCTGCGCCATGAATCGGCGTGGCTATCGCCTAGTGGCCCATTCGGGCTTCACGTCTGGCTCAAGGGGTGTGGGCATCATGGTTAAGAACTCGCTCCCGTTGGAGATTGATGAGGTGCTCCATGACGACAGGGGACGTTACGCGGTCTTAGTGGGAAGGATGGAGGGCAAAGTGGTCGTTTTTGTGTCAGTATACATCCCGCCGGGGCTGCAGTCGACTACCTTTGCGGACCTGGGGCGCCTCCTCCTTGACCTTCCGGGGGGGATTCTGGTGGTGGGGGGGATTTCAATGCGGTGGTTTCCGGGACTGTGGATCGTCACCCCCCTAGGGACCTCCCCCGGGCTCAAGCGTGGCTATCTGGTCTATTGGACACCTTGGGATTGGTGGATTGCTGGCGTTTAAAACATCCCACGCAGTTACAGTATACCTTCCATTCGGGGGCCCATGGTAGTCTCTCACGACTAGATTATGTCCTGGTCCCGGCGGCATATGTTGGGAGGGTGGGAGAGGTGCGTCATTTGGCACGGGGTATCTCGGACCATTCCCCGCTCCTGTTACACCTGGATCTTTTTCCGAGGGGTGAGGGTAGGGTGGTCCCGATCAATCCCTGGTACCTGCGCGACCCCACCATTCGCGCTGAATTGATTAAATCCCTCCAGCGCTATTTTGACGAGAATGTGGGGTCCGTGCCGTCGGCTGTCTCACTGTGGGAGGCATTCAAGACAGTACTACGAGGAGAGGCCCTGTCCCTCATTTCCCACACCCGGAGGCGCGAGCGGGAGGAGGTGACCCGGGTGGAAGCTGAGATAGCCGAGTTGGAGGGTAACCTAGAATGTGGGGTGACGGATGCCGTATTACATGTCCTCCAACTCAAGCAAGCGGCCTATAGGGCCCTCGTCACGGAGGCGGCCAGGGGCCTCAGTAGAGAGCAACAGGGGAGACTGTATGATGTGGGTGATAAGGCTGGTAAATTGATTGCGTGGCTGGACAAAACGGAGAGAGCGAGTCGTGTAGTCCCGCTGATTGAGAAAACAGATGGTGTGTGTGTTACTGAGCCGGAAGAAATCGTCTCCTGCTTCGCGGACTATTTCCGTGGGGTGTATTCCCCGGTGTCTTCCCGCTCTGAAGAGGATTCCCGTGCCCTGCTCAGGGATATCTCGCTGCCTTCCCTTTCGGAGGAGGACAGAGTGTCGTTGGACGCCGCTCCAACCTCCGACGAAATCGCCCTCGCCATACGCTCGGTCGCTTCCGGCAAGGCCATGGGTCCTAATGGTCTCCCCATCGAGTTGTACAAGTTGCGACCGGATACGCTGGCTCCACATCTCCGATCGATGTTCCTGGAGGCTCATTCGGTGGGCTCTCTCCCGCTGGACCAGCGTCTGGCTACAATCGCGGTTATCCACAAGGAGGGGAGACCTCGGGACCGGGTTACATCCTATCGGCCCATTTCGCTACTGAACGCGGAGCCCAAAATTCTCGCTAAGGTCCTGGCCAATCGGCTGGTCGGCGTGGTGGGCGAACTGGTTCACCAGGATCAGTCCGGCTTTATTCCCCATCGTAGCACGGCCCTTAACTTGCGGCGTTTGCATGGGGTGCTCGCACGTGTTCAGTACATCCGGGAGCCGGCCATTTTGGCGTCCTTGGACGCCACCATGGCGTTTGACACGCTTGAATGGCCATACATCTGGGCGATGCTTGCGAAGTTTGGCTTTGGCGCTGGGTTCATCAGTTGGGTCAAATTGCTGTATTCGGGCCCATTGGCGCAGGTGGTGGTGAACGGTAGAGTATCGGCTCCGTTCGAGCTGGGCCGGGGCACGAGGCAGGGTTGCCCCTTATCGCCGCTCCTTTTTGCGCTTGCCTTGGAGCCCCTGGCGGAGTGGCTGCGGTGGGAGCCTTCCATCCGTGGTCTCCGTTGGACCCCCGAGTATGAGGACCGCGTATCCCTCTACGCTGATGACATCCTCCTGTACCTAGCTTCCCCACGTAAATCACTGATAGTACTGGTTGATGTTTTGCATTCATTTGGTCGTAACTCCGGCCTTGTCATCAACTGGGCTAAATCGTGTGTGTATGTTCTCTCTGGGGAGGCTCCTATTCTCCCGCGGGGCTGTCCGATCCAGATCGCCCCGCAGGGATTTCGGTACCTGGGTGTCTTCATTACTCTGGACCCGGAGGCCCGGTATGATCGGAACTTGCTTCCCCCCCTCCTGCGCCTGAGGGAAGATGTCACGCGCTGGCGGCGCTTGCCGCTTTCGCCGCTCGGCCGGGCGGCATTGTTTAAGATGATGTCTCTGCCGCGTTTCCTGTACGCCTTGCAGAACACCATGGACCTCGTCCCAGCGCGCTACTTCCGTGAGGTGGAGAGTTTGCAGCGCCGCCTGTTCTGGGACGGGAGGCCGCGTATCGCGCTGGCGAAGCTGACGCTCCCATGGTATGACGGAGGGGTCGCCCTCCCGGATATCAAACGGTACTATTGGGCCTCCCAGCTGGCTGCGATTAATCACGGCCTGTACGGGCCTGCCTTAAACCCGGCATTCGCAATGGATAAGATGCTACTCCTGGGTGGGGACTATAATCGAGCGCTCTACTCCAGCGCGCCCGACGCTCGGCTGACCGGCCCCACGCGTGTCATGGTGCGAGTGTGGCACGCGGCCAATGTGGCGATGGGGTGGAAGGACCGTTTGACCCGGGCATCGCCACTATACGCGTCCGAGCAGTTGGGCTCCCTGTGGACCTCGAAGGGCTTTGAGAAGTGGGACATGATAGGCATCAGCAAAGTGGGGGATCTCTGGACGAGGGGAGGATTTAAAACGTTCGAGATGCTGCAGACGGAATTCCAGCTGCATGACAGGGAGTACTTTCGGTATTTGCAGATCCGTCATGCACTGGGCTCCGTCTTCCCAGACGTTGCATCCATCCCGGAGTATTCCCCCCTGGAGGATAGAGTGCTGGATGGACACGTCCCGGACAGCACGATCTCACTGATCTACAAAAAACTGATCAATGACCGCTCGGGATTGCTGACTGCCCTTTGTGGGGCTTGGGTTGCCGATGGACTTGAGCTGGACGACGAGGACTGGACCTCTGCGGTTGCCTCCCCGAAAGAGGTGGCCATACCGGCCCGCCTTCGCTTCGTCCAGCTCAAGATACTCCACAGAGTCTACATGACGGGGCCAAGGCTCCTACGTATGGGTTATGCTGTGGACGGGTTGTGTAAGCGTGGGTGTGGCGCTTTGGGGACCTTTCTACATATACTGTGGGAATGCCCGGAGGTGGAGCGATTCTGGCGTGGTGTGCATGAGGTCCTGCGTGTGGTTACGCATGTGGTGCTTCTACCCGAAGCGAGGAGATGCCTGTTGAATGTGTGGGAACCTGCCGACTACTCGGCGCCACAGACGTGGTGGGTGACTCTGGGATATATGGTGGCCAAGCCTGATATTGCTCAACTGTGGGGATCCCAGAGGTCCCCGACTGTCTCGGCCTGGAAGGAACATATGGATTGGTGCATGTTTTGGGAAAAGGTGGTGTATGTGGCGAGAGGTAAGCCTGGGACATGGGTGAAAGTATGGGGCCCCTGGAACGCCTACCGGGGGGGATATTTGTGCTCCGCCGTTATTGCCCGATCCGTCGCCTGCCCCATCCCCTTAGCCGACCCATTTTCCTTGTTCCGGACATTGAGTTTACCCAGCCCTAGTCCTGATCTCTTCCCCTTCTTGATACTCCTATGGACTGGTAGGGTCCCCCTCTCAGGGGAGCACATGCTGCTATTTCGGATTGTGGATTGCCTTGTGGGTTTGTTTTTTCTGGTTGTTTTTTCAGTTTAAAATGAAACCGTACAGTGGGGTCCGGATGGGGTGGCTATCAACGCTGCTAACTCCTGTGCATCTTCCTCAGCCGCAACGCACGCTCTACAATGTGTATCATATGCTCCTTTTGTCTACTAGCGGCCGGCCGGAAGGTTGTAGGCCCATCTTTGTATATTTTTTGAGTTTTGTAATAAACGGTTTCAAAAAAAATAAAAAAAAATAAAAAATAAAAAGAATATGCAACATGTGCTATACCTAAAAGCACAGAAGAAAAAAACTTAAAAGAGCAAGTTTTACATTTCCAAAGTCATCGGTGTGGAAAATACTGTCGACGAAAGTACAAGAGTAAAGATAAATTCTACACAAAATGTCGATTTGGATTTCCACGACCTGTTCTTTCAAAAGGAAGAGTAAACAGTTTTATGTCAGCTGTGCGACATACTATTACAAGAAAATCACCGAAAAATACCTATAACCTAAGAAGAAAAGGAGTCGAAATACATAAATGACTACAACCCAGTCATTTTATCCATGTGGAATGCTAACATGGATATTCAATATGTAGCTGACAATTCTATTGCTGTTGCTCGGTATGTCACATCTTACATCACTAAATCTGAGAAAACGGAATTGAAAGAAATGTGGGAAGAGATTTCTCACGAGAAGACTGTCAGTAAAAAGCTATACAGTTTCAGTTTAAAGATGTTATCGCATCGAGAAATTGGGTCATAAGAATGTTCAGATAGGTTATCATCTGAAAGTCTGTACTCCAAATCCAGAAGAATAATTTGGGTAACTTTAGGCATTGCAGGAATGCGAAATCGGGTACTGAAATCTATTCGAGAAATTGAATATTTAGCAGAGTACGAACCAGACATTTTAAGAACAAACATGTTGGACACATATTACCCACAAAGAAGTCATCATCTTGAGAACATGTGTCTCTATGAAGTGCTGCAGAACTACATTTTTAAACGGAATGCCACAGAAGACATCAACAATGGAAAATATAAAGTCATTGGTGAGGAATGATGTTTGGTGAAAAAACCAAAGGAAGTTTGATTGATCACAGGAAGCTGAGTTGCAACACTACTGACAAAAAGGAATTTTACTACTTAGAACTTTTACAGCTGGTTAAACCATGGCGTTCAGAGGATGAATTATTTGGAGATTTTCAGCGCTATGAAGATTCCTTTAATGCATGCAAAGATAGCATAGAATGCAGTACTTTCACAACTTATGTACAAATGTTAAATGAAGAAATTGAACAAGAAGCAACAATTGCAGCTGAATTAGCTAGAGACAGTTCTCAAGACAGTCAAAGTTCTGGGACGTTCAGTCAAGATCCTCTAGGACAACCAATCGTAGAAAATGAAGCTGCAATAGCCATGACTGAAGTGGAAACAGCTATGAATCAAGCTCAGGAAGATTTAATAAACTTACCAAATTTGGAACAACAACTGAATGATGAACAACAACAAATTTATGAGGAAGTCAGAAAAGAAATTGATCACGGATTACTACATGAAAATAAAGAGTGCTCATGCACATCATTTGAACCAATCAGAATGTATGTGAGTGGACAAGCTGGAACTGGAAAAAGTTTCTTAATTAAAGTAATTAGAAGCTACCTACAGAACAAAACGGATTTAACTTTGTCTTGTATTGTTACTGCTCCAACTGGGTTAGCAGCGTATAACATAAATGGAGTTACCTTACATCGTTTGCTAATGTTACCAGTTTCAAGAGCATTGAAGAAAATGAAAGTACTCATTATTGATGAGGTAAGCATGGTATCAAACTTAATGCTTGCCTTCGTGCATTTAAGAATGCAGCAAATTCTAAAGACAGACTATGACGTGTTATTTGGAGGAAAACATGTTATAGTTTTTGGGGATCTTTTGCAGCTCACTCCAGTTAAAGGACAACCAGTATTCCATACTCTTACACATGAAGACACGAAAAAGTCGTTAGGAAGTATAGGTAATGTGAATATTTGGACATACTTTGAGTATAAAGAACTCATTACCAATATGAGGCAAGCAAATGATGAGGATTATGCAAGTATTCTCAAAGATATCAGAATTGGACTACTCACAGAACATGGCAGAAAAGCTTTAAAGAGTCGATTGCTATGTAATTTGTTTACAACAGAACAAATAGTTCCAGAGAAAATATACAAGAAAATTGCTGAAAAAAATACTGTAATATGCTTAATGCCAACACTACATGAATGCTCTATATTCAATCAAGAACTTTTGAAATTGGAAAATGTAGAGATTATAAAACTGGAAGCTGTGGATAAAATACAACATGAAGGAATAACTATTATATTGACAGGCAAATTGACAATTAAATTGGATTCTCTAGAGAAAAACATATCGAAAACAGCTGGTTTAGAAAAGAATCTTTATGTATGTATAAACTGTCGAGTAATTTTAAGACGTAATTTGGATGTAGAAAAAGGTTTAGTGAATGGAGCTATGGGTAAAGTTGTGGGTTTTGTTAATTACCAGAAAAAAGATGGAATTGAATTTTTTTAAAAAAATTTGATCAGATTGAAGAGGTTAAAGACATTAGTCGTTGTTCAGTTTGTTTTTTGCTTGTGAAAGACTTATATGTACGTAGGAAGCAGTTTCCGTTTTCTCTAGCATATGCTGTAACTATTCACAAATCTCAAGGATTAACTGTAGATAGTGCTTTTGTAAACATTGGATCTAGTGTGTTTAAAGAAGGTGTGGCATATGTTGCTTTGTCACGAGTGAAAAAAATATCTGGTTTATTCATGATAGACTTTGATGACTCAAAAGTTAGTGCTGATGCAAATTGTGTAAAGGAGTATAATAGATTAAGAAGAAGCTATGCTCCTCATTTAGGTCAGTATCCTGTGTTTGAAAAACGTGTTGTTTGTCAGAAAAGGAGAATTGAGAATATCTGTAATGAGGAAGTACAGAAGAGAAAACAAAAAGAGAGTGATGTGATTGCAAGCAAAAAGAAAAAGGACAATGTTGAAGAGGTTGTTGGTTGTCATTTTGAAAATAGCTCTGGTGTCAACTGCTACGCTAATGTAGTGCTGAATGTTGTATTTTATCTTGAAAGTTTGCAAGAGCAGATAATACTAAATCATGAAAAAAGATTCTGTTCTCTGCTGAGTTTCCTTATGAGAAGCTGAGTAATGATAACACTAAAATAGAAAGTGCTTTTGATGTTAGAAATCTTTTAGATGTATGTTCTGGATGTACACAGTTTACAGAAAATGTCCAGCAAGATGCTCAGGAATTCTTAATGTATATGCTTATGGTACTGGAAGATGAAGGGGTAGAAATGGAACATATATTTGGTCTCTCTTATAAATGGGAACATTGTTGTGAACATTGTTTGAACACATGCAGCACTAATGTTGATTCTGAAAGGTTTATACATTTAACATTACCAGAGAGTAAATCAGTGACTTTTAGTAAATTAGTTAAAGATGCAAATCACAACGTGGAATGTTCTCAATGTAAATCGGAAATGTTATCAACGTTATTTCTAAAGAAATATGGACAGTATGTAATTTTAATGATACACTGTTGTAGAGCTGATGGAACAAAATTGGACACTTTAATAAAGAAGTTTGTAGGAAATCAATTATCAATATCAGGAAAAACGTTTGTTGCGGTTGCAATACTTTTTCATGATGGACCTTCTATAACTTCTGGTCATTACACAGTTTATCTAAAATGTGAAAAAGGCTGGACACTGTGTAATGATTCTCAATTGATTTTCAAGCAACGTTTGCCTGCAGAATTACCAAATTGTTACTTAATATTTCTAAAACCAAAATTTTAGATACAAATTGCAGCATCTGAAGAAACCATTATTTCAATTGTATACGATTAACATTGGATATTTCACTTACAAAGGATTTAAAAATTACCATTTGGCCTCATGGAAAGGTAAATATTTCAATTGTGGACTTCTTTGACAGATATTATTTTGGTGTATGTGCTTAAGCAACAAGGTTTATAGACGTTATTTATTGCAAATTGTTATTGTTCTTAGAAGATATTTTTAATATATATCTGACATTTATATCAAGGTATGTTTTAGTGAGGATACATTCAGGGCTTTTTTAAACAATCTTTCAGATTGTTTATTTTTTTGCCCGCTGTTAAATGATGAATACAATTGATATCACTATTTTCGGTGAAATTCAATACATTCTGAAAACAGCAAAAAATGGGCAAAAAATTACTTTGTTAAAAATGAAAATACATGTACTGTTTAATAAAATGTATTGTTGAATATTAATACTTTTTTTCTTTTTTTCAGATCTTGAAAGAAAATTTAGGAAATTGAATCTATTTTTCTTGCAATTAAAAAAAAACATTTATTTCTAATTAAGTTATTTTGTTGGTCAGGTAAGTTTAAAATATCTGTATATCTCACTCCCTCACTTTCATGCTCCCTTTTCTTCACCCCTCCCCACTCTGCTTTTCTCATTCTTCTTCCCTCTCTCTTCTTGCTTTACTGCTCTTTCGTAACTCCCTCACTCCTTCTCTACTACTCCCCTAGGTTTACTGTCTCCATCACTATTTTTTCAACCATGTTTCTCTCCCTGTCTCCATATGTCTCAGTCATTCTAACTACCTTACTCCTTCTCAGTTCCTTGCTCTCTGTCTCTGTTTCTGTCTCTCTCCCTTTGTCTGTTTTACCCTTAATTTCCTTAACATCTCTGGGGTAGATTTTCAAGCTCCCTGCGCCACCACTACGTCACTTTTCATGACGTACTGGTGGCGCAGGGGGCTCCTCCATATTTACAAGGAGAGGAAAAGCCACCCTACGTGACTTTTCCTCTTCTCGTAAATACAGCCACTTCACACGCAGCACTGTACGTTGAAGGGGCATTCTATGGGTGTTGTTGTGGGTGTTCCCACGCAACACTCATAGAACTACACACATCTCCTGATTTACGAGAAATCGTAACTCTGGAGATGTGTGTGAATGCTACGCCACCCTAGAGGTGGCGTTGTGAGGCACAACGAGGAGAAATGTTTTCATTTCTCCTCGTCTTTTCCTCTTTCAGTGTGTGCTGCATGCTACAGCACGCATTGAAAGAGGAAAAAGCCTCTTGTGATTGTTTTTGTGCAGGAAGGTGTCCCTTCCTGCACAAGAACAATCTCCCCACCACGCAGGCATCCTTGCACCATGGTGCAAGGGAGCCTGCGCCGGCGCATGGCTGCAGTTTGTGCGCCAGCGCAGGGGAAGCATAGAGATGCAACATATTCTTGTAAATATGTCGCATCTCTGTGCTTCGAAACTAACGCGGCAGGGCGCAGCAAAATTACTTGCTGCACCGTGCTGCGTTAGTTTGTTATAAATCTGCCCCTCTGTTTCTACCACTCCTCCTCTCTCCATCACTCATTTTCCATCTATGTTAATTTTTTAACCTTCTCCGTCACTCCTATTCTCCTACTTCACTTCCTCCTGTCTGTATCTCACACCCCTTCACCTTTTTGCATTCTTTCCTTCAATCTCCCTCACTCTGCTTTGCTCATTGACATCCTGACTCCCTTTCTCTCACTCCAGTTTCCTAAATCCCTCCATCCCCTCACTCTCCATTTCTCACTTTCCCTTACCCCCTTTTCTAATCCTCATACCCGTAAAAAAAATAGAATAAAAAATCAAATGTAAGTGTTTTGATGGTGGTTGGCTCTAAAACGAGCCGTTATGTTAATTGAGAGTTTTAGGGTACCTATAAGTAAGTACCGATGTAGAGTCTAAAGTTCAAGAGGAAGACTCTGTTCCCTTCATCTGTGAAATGTACACCGTCTCCTCTATAAATGCCTTGCCACTCCCCTCACTATTTCTTCATATTTCCTGGGACAAGGAGCTCAAAAGGTATCAATTTTACTTGAAAATGGCAGAACAGCAGTCTACTTCAGGGAGTGAGTAGGAGACCTGGATGCACTCAGAAGGTGTCTTTCAGTAGAATGTCAATATGAAATGAAAGATAGTTGTAATATGGAGGCTTATATATTTTTTTTTAATAAAAAGAACTCATTGGCTGTTTCAGACCACTCAACAATAAAAAATAGGCTGTATGTTTACATATTTAAAAGCATGTTTTGTATTGGTTCAGAAAAATGTGTTCCCAGAGAACATTAGTTTGGATTTGCTGTTAGGTTTGAAAAGTCAAGCACTCCTGCTCTTTGGATTATAAATATTGGGGCAGATTTACAAGCCCCTTGAGCCACTTTTGCGTCACTTTTCCCATGTTAAAAGTGACGCAAAAGTGGCACAAGGGGCTTGTAAATCTGCCCCATTGTGTGCTGAAGTTCTAACCTCTCTGGTCACACCAGTATTCCATGATCTGTTGCTATGCTAGCAGGCAGAAGTCATGTTAGGGGTAGGAATCATTTTGAAATGGTAGAAAATTTGCAACCAATAGAAATGTGTGTCTCCATTTAAAATAAAGGTGGAGAACGTGAAAAGGGGGCAGGGTAGAGAGTTCCTGACCCCCTAGCCTTTGTCTGGGGGTCCCTAAAGGATCCCGAAGGGTGAAAAAAACGTTCAATTTTTGACAAAAAATCGCACCGTGCGCGCATGGTGTGTGCACGGCTGCAAAAAATTCGTAAAATAGAATTAAAAATCAAGTTTTAGTGTTTAGATATTAGGTGGCTCTAAAAAGAGCCCTTGTGTTAATGGAGGAATAGAGGAACAGAAAAACGAAAAAATGAAAAAAATTATGGAGGGGAGCATGGTGCTGCTCTATCTTCCTCTCTATCAGGTTAATGCTGTTGTCACCAAGAGAGAGAAGAGCATTGTAGTCATTGCACCGTATATGCACCCTCTCAAAAACAGGGCGTATATCCAGAGGAACAGAAGTAGGTGAAGCTGCCGCCGCAGATGAAGTGCTCGGCTGAGCTGCCAATGATGTACTCGGCTGAGCTGCCAATGATGTGCTCGGCTGAGCTGCCAATGATGTGCTCGGCTGAGCTGCTGCGGATGTGCTCGGCTGAGCTGCTGGAGGGTTGTCTCTAGCAGCTCGAGCAAAAGCCACAGGATGTACTCCTTCAATGTGCCTTAACATAGTGTAAATACTAAAAGAGTATTTCTTGTTAGGATTTCCACGAGATAAGGTCGTTCCACAAATAGTGCAGGTGACTTTGGGAGCATTCACCTTCTTCTGCCCCTCAGGAAAAGTGAAACATTGCCATATAAAAGAGTCTTTCTGTTTCCTCTGTCTCTGTGGCACAAGAGTCTCCTGCTCACTCCTAGAAGATGGCTGCTGCTCTGCCATTGTATCACAAAAACAGTTCAGCTCCTTCTCCCAGGGAATCTGAAGTAATAATGAGGGGAGTGGGTGTGGTGTTGGAAGAATCTGGAACTGAAGCTACTATGAACCAATGAAAAGTATTGTTTCTTAATTACATGACTTGCCGTGCGCGCTCCGTGCGCACGGCAAACCCTAAACATTACCCAAGGCATGACTAACTACACCACCCAAACACCACTGCACTACCCGAAACCCTTAAACACTACCCCCTACACTACACAAACACCACTGCACTAACCTAAACCCTAAAAAACTACCCTAGCACTACCCCCTACACTACCCAAACAGCACTGCACTAACCTAAACCCTAAAACACTACCCCCAGCATGACCCCCTACACTACACAAAAACCACTGCACTACCCTAAACCCTAACACACTACCTCAAGCACGACCCCCTACACTACCCAAACACCACTGCACTAACCTAAACCCTAAAACACTAGCCCCAGCATGACCCCCTACACTACACAAAAACCACTGCACTACCCTAAACCCTAACACACTACCTCAAGCACGACCCCCTACACTACCCAAACACAACTGCACTACACTAAATCATACATCTACACCCAGCATGACCTCCCACACAATACAAACACCACTGCACTACCCTAAACCCTAAAACACTACCCTCAGCATGACCCCCTACACTACACAAAAACCACTGCTCTACCCTAAACCCTAACACACTACCTCAAGCACGACCCCCTACACTACCCAAACACCACTGCACTAACCTAAACCCTAAAACACTACCCCCAGCATGACCCCCTACACTACACAAAAACCACTGCACTACCCTAAACCCTAACACACTACCTCAAGCACGACCCCCTACACTACCCAAACACCACTGCACTAACCTAAACCCTAAAACACTACCCCCAGCATGACCCCCTACACTACCCAAACACCACTGCACTACCCTATACCCTAAAACATGACCCCCTACACTACCCAAACACCACTGCACTACCCTAAACGCTAAAACACTACCCCCAGCATGAACCCCTACACTACTCAAACACCACTGCATTACACTAAATCCTAAAACACTACCCCAGCACTACCCCCTACATCACACAAACACCTATCCACTACCCTAAACCCTTAAACACTACACCAGCACTACCCCCTACACTACCCAAACACCACTGCACTACCATACACCCTAAAACACTACCCAAGCACAACCCCCTACACTACACAAACACCACTGCACTACCCTAAACCCTAAAACACTACCCCTAGCACCACCCCCTACACTACACAAACACCACTGCACTACCCTAAACCCTAAAACACTATCCCCTGCATGAACCCCTACACTACCCAAACACCACTGCACTACCCTAAACCCTAAAACTCTACCGCCAGCTCGACCCCCTACACTACCCAAACACCACTGTACTACCCTAAACCCTAGAAAAGAAACCCACACCCCATGCCCAATCCCCCTTACCCCTCACTCCTCGTGGTTCCTCTCTCCTCATGGTTCCTGCTTCACGTCGTCTCTGAGGGGCGGTGCACATCGTTGTGAGGAAATGGAAAAGCCTCTGTTTCCTTACAATGACGTGGATCGTCTACATGTTTTTTAGAACGCTTGGTCATTTGCCATACATAGCTTTAGAATTAAATTTGTTGTTAAAGCATGCGTGGTGAATGACCATGCGTTCTAAAACAATGCATAGTAATGACTTTGCGATGTACAACGCATTCGTGGTAATGCATGCGTTGTAATGGTATCGCGAAGTAAAAAGGTCATTGTAACGGCTGTTTAGCGATTGAAGCTGGCACCGGTTCTTCAGTAAGTCATTTATTTGATAAATTAGGAGGAAGGAATGTGTTTTTTTTACCAAAAAGTGCATTCCCAGCTGTTGTAATGTGAAAGTGTCCCCATGGCATGGTTTAACTTCCGGTGAGAGAGTGGAAGAGTCTGTTTGGATCTAAAGGAGTTCTGTTGTTGGACGGGGCCGGCGCAACACGTCATCAAAAAATACAGCTAATGGAAAGAGTCCTCCCTGAAGTGTGGAGCAGTGCCATGAGAGGTCAATGAGTGTGCGTCCCACCACAGTATGACCGTACCGCGTGACCCATGTGCCGGCTCCATGGTATGGGAGGCAGAAGTGGCATTGCAGGTCCTCTTGAAGACCGTTGTAGCACTAATTCTACATTTTGGAACTAGGGCATTTTAACCTTGTTCCTGCCAGATACAAAGAGAAGATCCTGTGTTATTCAGTGCCCTCGTTACCTTTTTTGTGGGTTGTGGTGCTTGTCACTTCGCTGCCCTGCTGGTGCACCCGACTGGGCACCCCACCTCATGCCATCTGCAGGGCCTCTGCCCTCGGATCACTGGTTTCGGTTTCTGGAATGGCAACATAAACAGTTGCTCCCAAAGGACTAGCCTGAACACTTAGGTGAATATCCCCTGCACCAGCATTCCATGGAAATTCTTTCCTGGCTCTTCCACATCAACGAGGACGTCATAATAGCACGGCTCCACTCGCCACACCGTATGATGTCATTGGAGCCATAAGAGGACCTCAACGGCATGTTGACGTCAGTTCCACCCATTTTTTCCCTGCCACTCAGGCAAACAGGTGAACCGAGACATTTTCACATGTATATCTCTGAAGAGAGTAAGTATGTGTAAGTTTCTGTAGAAGTAAGTATGGTGGTGTGTGTACAACTGTGTATATAACTAAATGGATGTTTGATACTTTGTTTGCATGTGTGACTATGTGTGTGAGTAACTCTATGGATGAGTGTCAGTGTGTAACAGGATGTATGGGTATATGAGTACGGATGATGAGTGAGTACATGTATGAGTGACAGTATAGAACTATTGGTGAATGAGTGGATGTGTGTGTAGATCTTGGAATTACTGAATAGGTGTGTTGTAACAGGTATTGGGATCTCCATTGTTTTGAAAATGTTAGTTTCTATTTTTGAGTGTGCGCATCAAAGGTTATATTAGGGTGAGAGGAGGTCTGCCACTCTATCACACGGATGATGTCATCAGTGATGTCATCAGTGATGTCATTTGAGATGTCATCAGTGATGTCATGAGTGATGTCACTGACCATGTCATGAGTGATGTAATATATGACGTCATCAGCAGTGCATTGAGGGCGCGTGAGTTATAATTAGCTGAACTATCTATAATGGGGGAATTTCAATGGTTTTTTACGAGTAAAATGTCCAACTAACTATAACGTCCCTGAAACCTATGGTTTTTTAAGTGAATTTCTAAGGTTTTTTAAATGCTAATTCCTAACTATAATGTGTCTGAAACCTATGGATTTTTCAGTGAATTTCAAAGGTTATTTAAATGCTAGTTTCTAACTATGCCTACAGAGTTAGGACATGTGAAGAAAGAAGAAAAAACCCACAGAAAGAAGAAAATGAAATGCAGAAAGAAGCAACAGATGTCCTCAAAGACGAAGAAAAGTGCAGGAAGAAGAAGACGTGCAGAAAGAACAAACAGAGGAGCAGAACGAGGCCTTGTTGCAAAATCGTCCAGTACCCTCAACTTTTTCAGATGGGTACTGGTGGTAGCTGACTCTGACTAACCAGTCCTAGAGCCAGTGCTATGTTAAAAGACACTTAGAATACAGTTAAAACACCTACATGCACTAAGGAACACTATGCGTTGGAGTACCCCTGTGATTAGAATGACCTCCTCTGTAAGCCCCTAGTACATATTAGGGCAGGGGGATTAAAACTACCTCTTAAAACATGCCACAGGATGCGTTTGCACACTGGTGAAGGGAAGGGGGGCTGAGCTGACGTGTGCAAACACACCCTGTGGCCGTTTTAATTTGGGGTATAAAGTCCCCTTGAATCCTGAGTGTCCCTTGGGTCCAACTAGCCCACCAGGTATCTTCAGTTAGTGCCACAGACCTGCGTTGCAGAGAGGTGTAAAAAATGGCACCGCCTCGACCACGTCTCTGCAACGCAGCGTAGTGGCGCTTACTGGAAGCACGTGGTGGGCTAGTTGGCCCCTAGGGTCCCTCAGGATTGAAGGGGAATTATTTCCCCAACTTAAAACACACCACAGGGTGTGTTTGCACACGTCACCTCAGGCCCCGTCCCCTCCCTTCACCACTGTGTAAACGTGCCCTGTGGCCGTTTTAAGTTGGGAGATTACGTCACCTTGAATCCTGAGTGTCCCTAGGATCCAACAAGCCCACTAGGTACCGCCAGTAAGTGCCACAGAGCTGCGTTGCAGAGAGGTGCAAAAAGGGGTACGGCATAGACCACCTCTCTGCAACTCAGTGCAGTGGCTCTTACTGGAAGCACCTGGTGGGCTAGTTGGCCCCCAGGGTCTCTCAGGAATGAAGGGAACTTATTTCTCCAGCTTAAAAAATGCCACAGGGCTTGTTTGCACACGTCACCTCAGGCCCCATCCCCTCCTTTCCCCACTATGTAAACACGCCCTGTGGCCGTTTTAAGTTGGGAGATTAAGTCCCCTTGAATCCTGAGGGTCCCTGGGGGCCAACAAGCCCCCCAGGTACCTCCAGTAAGCGCCACAGTGCTGAGTTGCAGAGAGGTGTAAAAAGGGTGTGGCCTCTGAACACCTCTCTGCTATGCAGCTCCCTGGCGCATACTGGAGGTAGCTGGTGGGCTAGCTGGCCCTCAGGGACCCTCAGTATTGAGGGGAATTAATTCCACAATTTACAACTCACCAGGGGGCGCGTTTGCACAATGGTATAGGAAGGGGGTGGGCCTGAGATGACATGTCTGCAATCACGTCCTGTGCCGCTTTTTAAGTTGGGGAGTGAATTCCTCTTCAATCATGACCAACTATCCCACCAGGTACCTCCAGTATGTGCCAAAGAGCTGTGTTGCAGAGAGGTGTTAGGAGGCCATGCCCCTTTTTACAATACTGTGCAACACAGCTCTTTGGTGCTTACTGGAGGTACTTGTTGGGCTAGTTGGCCCCCAGGGACCCTCAGGATTGAAGATGAATTAATTCCCCAACTTAAAACGTGCCACAGGCTCCTGCCATGCCATAACCAACTACAGTGTTCCAGAGGTGGGCACCCCGGGACACTGCAGGAGCCGGCCCTGGGGGGTGAAATTGGAAAATGGTGAAGTGGGTCAGCGGTTGTGCACACCGCTTCCGTTAAAGCCTCTGAAGAGAAGCATATGGAGCTATGAAACG
This sequence comes from Triturus cristatus, assembly GCF_964204655.1. Taxonomy (NCBI): domain Eukaryota; kingdom Metazoa; phylum Chordata; class Amphibia; order Caudata; family Salamandridae; genus Triturus; species Triturus cristatus. The sequence goes on along the minus strand of NC_140581.1, from coordinate 63,990,270 downwards.
CGTCAGGAAAATCCACTACAGAGCAGCTCCTACAAGCGGATCCCTGTACCTACCTACACATAAACCAAGCTGCTGGTTGAGTGCTACTTAAAGGTGGACAACTTTTGAAGCTGTATATAAAAGGCGGCCGTCCAGCCACGGAGAATGCACCATCCCGTAATTCTTGGGGGCCACGAAAGTGGAACAGCAGCCGTACATAGGATCGAGGACGGGCCCACTTGCAGGGTCCATACAGGACTTGATTATGTGCTTTCCGCACTACACTTCCCATAATGCACAGTCTCATTTGAGCCTCCCATTGGTGGGTGTGTCATATGTTAAATGGCGATGTGGGTTAGCGGTTGTGCACACCGTTTCCGTTAAAGCCTCTGAAGAGAAGCATATGGAGCTTCGAAACGCGTCAGGCAAATCCACTACGGAGTGGCTCCTACAAGCGGATCCCCGTCCCTACCTACACATAAATCAAGCTGCTGGTCGAGTGCTACTTACAGGTGGACAACTTTGGAGCAGAATATAACACGCGGCTGTCCAGCCGCGGAGTATGCACCACCCGGTAACAACTTTTGGAGCAGTATATATATATATATATATATATATATATATATATTCACTGAAAAAACCATAGGTTTCACACATGTTATTGTTAGCGGAAATTTTACTGATAAAAAACCAATGAAATTCCCCCGTTATAGTTAGTGCAGGCAACTATAACTCACGCGACCGCAATCCTCTGCTGATGCTAATACTGTATTTAGACACTTATTTACCCATGTCTTCTTCCATACATTTTTAGCTATACATATATTACAAATATTTTCTTTTCATAAAGACACATATGTCATCAGCAGAAGATTGCGGTCGCGTGAGTTATAGTTGCCTGCACTAACTATAACGGGGGAATTTCATTGGTTTTTTATCAGTAAAATTTCCGCTAACTATAACGTGTGAAACCTATGGTTTTTTCAGTGAATTTGCAAGGTTTTTTAAATGCTAATTCCTAACTATAACGTGTGTGAAACCTATGTTTTTTTCAGTGAATTTGTACGTTTTTTTAAATGCTAAGTTACTTTACGCCATTCGTGGCGTGCGCGCCCACTTAACGCAGTTTGATTCGTCGACCGGCGCCAAAGTTATTCAAAATAGAATGTTGCGGATTTCCTATGGAAACGTGGTCCTAACTATAACTACCTACTGGCGACCGCCAGTAGGTAATATATATATATATATATATATATATAGATATATATATATATATAGCACGCGCACGCGCACGTTGCGCGAAGCGCACCGTGCTCGCACGGTACGGGCACGGTGAAAAACCTTAAAAAAAAAAAAAAGACATAACTTAGCATTTAAAAAAACGTACAAATTCACTGAAAAAACCATAGGTTTCACACACGTTATAGTTAGGAATTAGGATTTAAAAAACCTTGCAAATTCACTTAAAAAAACACAGGTTTTACACATGTTACTGTTAGCTGCACATTTCACTCGTGAAAAATCATTGAAATTCCCCCGTTATAGTTAGTGCAGGCAACTATAACTCACGCTACCGCAATCCTCTGCTGATGACGTCAGATATTACATCACTGATGACATATGTGTCTTTCTGAAAAAAAAATATTTGTAATATATGTATAGCTAAAAATTAATGGAAGAAGACATGGGTGAATAAGTGTCTAAATACAGTGATGTAATATCTGACGTCATCAGCAGAGGATTGCGGTCGCGTGATTTATAGTTGCCTGCACTAACTATAACAGGGGAATTTCAATGGTTTTTCACGAGTGAAATGTCCAGTTAACTATAACATGTGTGAAACCTATGGTTTTTTAAGTGAATATATATATATATATATATATATATATATATATATATATATATATATATATATATCTCTATATAAATTTCAAAAATGTGAATAATTTTTAGTTAGGAAAACTATATTCATTCTTTTAAAAAAAAATATTATACAGAGGTCACACACCCTTCAGTCACCCTACAAGATGGCTGCGTGCATTATGTAGCTATTTTGAAAAGTCGCGCTAGGGTTGCGAATTCATCATCATTTGTAAAGTATGAAATATCTTTAAATTAATTATAAATAAAAGTTTTCCTTTATGACTTTTAGGGTTTAGTGTATTGTAGTGGTGTTTGGGTAGTGTAGGGGGTCATGCCGGGGGTAGTGTTTTAGAATTTAGGGCAGTGCAGTGGTGTTTGGGTAGTGTAGGGGGTCGTGCTGAGAGTAGATTTAAGGTTTAGGTTAGTGCAGTGATGCTTGAGTAGTATAGGGGTGATGCTTGGGGTAGTGTTTAAGGGTTTAGGTTATTGCAGTGGTGTTTGTGTAGTGAAGGGGGTCATGCTGGGGTAGTGTTTTAGGGTTTAGGGCAGTGCAGTGGTGTTTGGGTAGTGTAGGGTGTTGTGCTGGGGTAGATTTAGGGTTTAGGGTAGTGCAGTTGTGTTTGTGCAGTATATGGGGTAGTGATGGGTGTTGTGTTTTTGGGTTTCGTGTAGTGCTGTTTATGTAGTGTAGGGGGTCATGCTGGGGGTAGTGTTTTTTTAGGGTTTAGGGTAGTGCAGTGGTGTTTGTGTAGTATAGGGGTAGTGTTTTAGGGTTGAGGGTAGTGCAGTGGTGTTTGTGTAGTGTAGGGGGCCGTGCTGGGGGTAGTGTTTTACAGTTTAGGGTAGTGCAGTGGTGTTTGTGTAGTGTAGGGGGTCGTGTTTTAGGGTTTAGGGTATTTCAGTGGTGTTTGGGTAGGTTAGGGGGCCGGGCTGGGTGTAGTTTTCAGGGTTTAGGGTAGTGCAGTGGTATTTGTGTAGTGTAGGGAGTCGATTTAGGGTTTAGTGTATTGCAGTGGTGTTTGTGTAGTGTAGGGGTCGTCCTGGTGTAGTGTTTTAGGGCCCGATTCACAGAACTAACTTAAGACAAAATCCTAAACTTACTACCATTTTGGTATTCACAGAAGGCACTTACTCATTTTGGTATTCACAGAAGGCACTTACTCATTTCGGTATTCACAGAAGTTAGGAGTCCTAACTTTAGGACTCCTAAATGCCTTCTGTGAATACCGAAAGTCTTAAAATTAGGATTTTTCTCAATTTAGTAGTCCTAAGTCTAAACTTAGGACTACTAAATTGAGAAAAATCCTAATTTTAAGACTTTCGGTATTCACAGATTGCATTTAGGAGTCCTAAAGTTAGGAGTCCTAACTATACTACTACTAAACTGCGAAAAATCCTAATTTTAAGACTTTCGGTATTCACAGAAGGCATTTAGGAGTCCTAAAGTTAGGACTCCTAACTTCTGTGAATACCGAAATGAGTAAGTGCCTTCTGTGAATACCAAAATGAGTAAGTGCCTTCTGTGAATACCAAAATGGTAGTAAGTTTAGGATTTTGTCTTAAGTTAGTTCTGTGAATCGGGCCCATAGGGTTTAGGGCAGAGCAGTGGTGTTTGGGTAGTGTAGTGGGTCACGCTGGGGGTAGTGTTTTAGGATTTAGGGCAGTGCAGTGGTGTTTGGGTAGTGTAGGGGGTCATGCTGGGGGTACTGTTTTTTAGGGTTTAGCGTAGTGCAGTGGTGTTTGTGTAGTGTAGGTTCAGAGTTTTAGGGTTTAGGGTGGTGCAGTGGTGTTTGGGTAGTGTAAGGGGTCATTCTGGGGATAGATTTAGGGTTTAACGTAGTGCAGTTTTGCAGTTGTGTTTGTCTAGTATAGGGGATCATGCTTGGGTCGTTTCTTAGGGTTTAGGATATTGCAGTGGTGTTTGTGTAGTGTAGGGGGTCGTGCTGATGTTAGTGTTTTAAGGTTTAGGATAGTGCAGTGGTGTTTAGGTCAAATGTTTTAGGATTTAGGGTAGTGCAGTGTTGTTTGGGTAGTGTAGGTGGTAGTGCGGGGGTAAATTTAGGTTTAGTGTAGTGCAGTGGTGTATAGGGCGTTGTGCTGGGGGTAGTGTTTTAGGATTTAGGGCAGTGCAGTGGTGTCTGGGTAGTGTAGGGGGTCATACTGAGGGTAGATATAGGGTTTAGGGTAGTGCAGTGGTGTTTGTGTAGTGTAGGGGGTCATGCTGGGGGTAGTGTTTTTTAGGGTTTAGGGTAGTGCAGTGGAGTATGTGTAATGTAGGGGGTAATGTTTTAGGGTAGTGCAGTGGTGTTTGTGTATGTATGTATGATTATGCTCTGGGAAAAAGCGAGGTCTTGACTTGCTTACGAAACTGCAGCAAATCCTGTATCTGTCTCAGTTCCAATGGGAGACTATTCCACAGGCGCGCCTCTGCAACGCTGAACGCTCGCCCCCCCATGATAGTTCTTTTTGTCATTGGAATCCTGACCAATTTGGCTACCGCGGAGCGCAAGCTACGCGTGGGTACATACCAGCTGAACCTACGTTGCAGCGGTTTGGGTCCTAGCCCATGAAGAGCTTTAAAAACCATGCACAAGGACTTAAACAAAATGCTTTGTCTGACTGGGAGCCAATGCAACACTGCTAATGGCTTCGTAGTTGATGCATTACGAGTTTGCATTAAGACGAGCTTTGCTGCTGCTGCCTGAATACGCTAGAGTCGCAGAATCAAGTAGCCAGGAGACTCAAGCAGCAAGGCATTACAGTAGTCCAGGCGGGTAAGAATAACACACCTGACCACTGTACCTCTAACTGAAGAGGGTAAGAGAGGTAACACCTTGCGTAAGCCTCTAATAATCAAGAGGCAGTTCATGACTACTTTATTCACATGTGACTCCAGGCTGAGCTTCTCATTAAAGCTGACCCCCAAATTCCGCACTGTCTTTGCAGGAGCCAGAGGTGTATCCAAGGGAAAAGGCCAAAAATTAGATGGCACGGCCTTCGGCACTTTACCCACTGCGCAGTGCAGAATCTCAGTTTTTGCATTGTTGAATTGCAGACAATTATTTCGCAACCAGGACACCATTTCAGTCATACACTTATGAAACATTACTTGGGAGTCAGCATGGTCCCCCTCCAGGGATACAATCAATTGCGTGTCATCAGCATAATTTTCCGCCCTGATGTTATTGGTTTTAATAATCTCCACAAGAGGCCGCATATACACATTAAACAAGATAGGGCTAATTGATGATCCCTGAGGAACACCATACTCATTAGGAGAAAAAACTGATTGATACGGGAGCAGAAAACACAGCCTGCCGTCTACCTGACAGGTAAGAGCGGAGCCATTTCAAAGCCAGATTTGTAACACCTACCTCCTCTAACCTAAGCAATAGAATAACATGGTTGACCGTGCCGAATGTGGCGGACAGATCTAGCAATATCAACGTTGCAGATTGACCCTTATCCGTTCGCATCCGAAGATCATCCAACACGGTAACCAGTGCAGTCTCCGTCCCATGCCCGGGTCGGAAGCCAAATTGATTTTCCTCCAGCTTATTATTGCCCTCCAGAAAACCAGAGAGCGTCTGGCTCACCAAACGCTCCACTATTTTTACTGGAAAAGGCAACAGGGAGATAGGTCTGTAATTCCCATAACAAGTGGGGTTCAAAGAAGGTTTCTTAAAAAGGGGTGAGACCATCGCTTCCTTCCAGCAAGACGGAACCACTCCACTGCTAAAAGATTGAATACATATCTTGTAAAGTTGCGGAAAGATCTCAGACCCCAGTTCTTTCCAAACATTTTGAGGGATGGGGTCCAGCGGCGAGCCAGAGGACACAGCCTTTGCCATCCTAATGAACTCCTCCTCTGTGGGGAGGGCCCAATGATCAAGAAGAGTCCCTGGCATTGGCAGTTTTGTTCCAGTGGTCAAACAACAGGAAGGTTAAGCTAACCCTGGCTCTTCCCCAGCACTAGTACCTGACAGGGAATCTGAATGCAAACCCTCAATAATTCCTTTGATCTTATCCTGGAAGAAGACTGCTAGACCGTCACATAGCTCCTGCGATGGAGTTATCTTATTACTGATACAGTCCAGGTTGGTAATATCTCTCAAAATATAAAAAACACATTTCACGCTGTTTGGTGCTCTTAATATAAGGTCCGCAAAGTAAGTGGCCTTAGTAGCCACTATGGCTTTTTTATACCTAGCTAGACAGTCCTTCCAAATTACTTTATCATTATCAGTGTACTGCCTTCTCCACTGTATCTCCGCGAGTTTACACTGCATCTTAAAGCTCCTTAATTCCTCTGTGTACCAAGGGGCAGAGGGTTTCCCCCCTTTCCTGATCTTCTTCAGGGGAGCAAGCAAATTGATAGTATCCATAAAGTGCCTGCTGAGAACCCCGTAGTTTTCATCAACCGACTTCCCCGGGTCAAAAAGGGAGTTAAGGCCGAGAAGCGGCGCCATTTGGGCTTTCCTCAGTAAGGCCTTCCAGTCCCTGCCCAGGACACACCTTTCCTCCCGTGAAGAAGGCCTACTTCTATGGACAAGCATCACTCGGAATTTGACCATATGGTGGTCGGACCAGTCCACTGGTAAAATTCCGTCAATGGCCACAACGTTTTCCCCGGAAAAGATCAGATCTAATACATGGCCTGCAGTGTGGGTTGCCTCCAGAACCAATTGCGGCAGATTTAAGTTGGCACACGATTGAATAATGTTGTTGTAAGCTGATGCCATCTTTTCATTAGGCCAAAGATTAAAGTCTCCCAATATTAACAGTCTATGATGAGTGAGAGCCAGATTACTGACCACATCAAGTAACTGCTGTTGTGACTGAGCATTCAATACACCTGGGGGTCGATAACAGACTATACCTGTCAGGATATGCCCAGACCTATCTTTCAGCGAAAAGCCTAAGGTTTCAATGTGCATGATCTCATCTATAACCAGCGGCGAAAAGTCCCAGGAATCTTTATATATGATCCCGGGACCGCCCCCCCCTGCCATTGGATCTCGGTTTGTGAAAAGCTTTGAATCCTACAGGGCAAGCTCACCCCAGCTCGAGATCCAGCCCCGGCTCTATCCAAGTCATAAACAAGGCATCCAAGTTGTACACATCGATTAACAATTGTATTTCAGTGGAATGTTCAGGAAGTGACCTTACATTAAGGAGGCCACAATTCAAGGCTTCCACCTGTAGTGGAGCGATACCGGTCTCCACCAAGTGACTTAGCCCCGATGCCCCTGATGCAGCGCTGAGCTTACCTAATTCGCACAGCTCTTCTCTGGTGTAACACTGTCTAGAAATATCCGCATCCTTTATAACTTTTTGAGCAGGAGCGACATAGTTCCTGGCGCTATGCGCAAACGGTGCACAGACGGGTGCAGATGGTCTTGCCTTTGGTGCGCCGCCGGCGTGCCCGCTGCGTGCGTCCGCTGCGCGGTCGCTCCAGCGTGCTGTAATATAGCCGCCACAGGTAATACGCTAGAGCGCTAACCCCCTGATGCGACGGAGGCTCAACCGAGCAACGTCGGCCAGGTAGGGGGAGCGCTTTCCTAATAAAACAACACAGTTTTAAGCATTTTATAAAACAGGAGCCAAAAAAATACTAACAGTGGAGCTAAAAACACGCTTCCGCTGTTTCATGTGCAAGGATCGCAAGGTTAAAAACTTTCCATGTGCAAAGTTTGTAAAATACAATATATCACAGTTCCTGCGTTGCAACACCCAGCCCAGCCCTCAGGCGTCACTTCTCTACTATGTGTAGTGTAGGGGGTCGTGATGGGGTGGTGTTTAGGGTTTAAGGCAGGGCAGTGGTGTTTGGATAGTGTAGGGGGTCATGCTGGTGGTAGATTTAGAGTTTAAAGAAGAGCAGTGTAGTGTAGGGGGTCATTCTGGGGTCATTTTTTAGGATTTAGGGTATTGCAGTGGTGTTTGTGTAGTGTAGGGGGTCATGCTGATGTTAGTGGTTTAGGGTTTAGGGTAGTGCAGTGGTGTTTGGATAGTGTAGGGGGTAGTGTTTTAGGGTTTAGGGTGGTGCAGTGGTGTTTGGGCAATGTAGGGGTCATGCTGGGGGTAGATTTAGGGTTCAGTGTAGTTCAGTGGTGCTTGTGTAGTGTAGGAGGTCGTGCCAGGTATAGTGCTTTAGGGTTTAGGATAGTGCAGTGGTGTTTGTGTAGTGTAGGGGGTCATATTTTAGGGTTTAGGGTATTGCAGTGGTGTTTGGGTAGTGTAGGGGGTCGTGCTGGGGTAGTGTTTTAGAGTTTAGGATAGTGCTGTGGTCTTTGTGTAGTGTCGGGGGTCGTGCTGTGGATAGTGTTTTAAGGGTTAGGGCAGTGCAGTGGTGCTTGGGTAGTGCAGAGGGTCGTGCTGGGGTAGATGTAGGTTTTAGGGTAGTGCAGTGCTGTTTGTGTAGTTTAGGGGGTCCTGCTGGGGGTAGTGTTTTAGAGTTTAGGATAGTGCAGTGATGTTTGTGTAGTGTAGAGGGTTGTGCTGGGGTAGTGTTTAGTGTTTAGGGTAGTGCAGTGGTGTTTATGTAGGGTAGGGGGTCATGCTGGTGTAGTGTTTTAGGGTTTAAGGCAGTGCAGTGGGGTTTGGATTGTGTAGGGGTCATGCTGGGGGTAGTGTTTTAGGATTTAGGGCAGAGTAGTGGTGTTTGTGTAGTGTAGGGGGTCATGCTGGGGGTAGATTTATGGTTTAGGGTAGTGCAGTGGTGTTTGTGTAGTATAGGGGCCGTGCTGGGGGTGGTATTTTAGGGCTTATGGTAGTGCATTGGTGTTTGTGTAGTATAGGGGGTCATTTTGGGGGTAGTGTTTTTTAGGGTTAAGGGTAGTGCAGTGGTGTATGTGTAGTGTAGGGGATAGTGTTTTAGGGTATAGGGTAGTACAGTGGTGTTTGTGTAGTGTAGGGTTACGTGCTGGGGTAGTGTTTAGGGTTTAGGGCAGTGCAGTGGTGTTTTGGTTGTGTAGGGGTCATGCTGAAGGTAAATTTAGGGTATAGGGTAGTGCAGTGGTGTTTGTGTAGTGTAGGGTGTCTTGCTGGGGGTATTGTTTTAGGGTTTAGGGAAGCAAAATGGTGTTTCTGTAGTGTGGGGGGTTCATGCTGGGGTATTGTTTTAGTGTTTTATTGCAGTGTAGTGGTGTTTGGGTAGTGTAGGGGGTCGTGCTGGGTGTAGATTTATGGTTTAGGGTAGTGCAGTGGTGTTTGTGTAGTATTGGCAGTCGTGCTGGGGGTAGTGTTTTAGGGTTTTGGGTAGTGCAGTTGTGTTTATATAGTGTAGGGGGTCATTCTGGGGGTAGTGTTTTTTTAGGGTTTAGGGTAGTGCAGTAGTGTTTGAGTTGTGTAGGGGCAGTGTTTTAAGGTTTAGGGTCGTGCAGTGGTGTTTGTGAAGTGCAGGGGGTTGTGCTGGGAGTAGTGTTTTAGGGTTATGGGTTGTGCAGTGGTGTTTGGGTAGTGTAGGGGTCATGCTGGAGGTAGATTTAGGGTTTAGGGTAGTGAGAAGTGGTGTATGTGTAGTGTAGGGGGTCGTGCTGATGTTAGTATTTTAGGATTTACGGTAGAGCAGTGGTGTTTGGGTAGTGTAGGGGGTAGTGTTTTAGGGTTTAGGGTAGTTCAGTGGTGTTTGGGTAGTGTAGGGGGTCATGCTGGTGGTAGATTTAGAGTTCAGGGTAGTGCAGTGGTATATGTGTAGTGTAGGAGGTCGTGCTGGGTGTAGTGTTTTAGGGTTTAAGATAATGCAGTGGTGTTTGTGCAGTGTAGGGGGTTGTGTTTTAGGGTTTAGGGTTTTGCAGTGGTGTTTGGGTAGTGTAGGGGGTCTGTTGGTGGTAGTTATTTAGGATTTAGGTTAGTGCAGTTGTGTATGTGTTGTTAGGGGGTCGTCCTGGGGTTATAGTGTTTTAGAGTTTAGGATAGTCCAGTGGTGTTTGGGTAGTGTAGGGAGTCGTGCTGGTGGTAGTGTTTTAGGGTTTAGGGTAGTGTAGTGCTGTTTATGTAGTATAGAGGGTAATGCTGGGGTAGTGTTTTAGGGTTTAGAGCAGTGCAGTGGTGTTTGGGTAGTGTTGGGGGTTGTGCTGGGGATGGATTTATGGTTTAGGTTAGTCCTGTGGTGTTTGTGTAGTGTAGGGGGTCATGCTGGTGTAGTTTTTTAGGGTTTAAGGCACTGCAGTGGTGTTTGGGTAGTGAAGGGGGTCGTGCTGGGGGTAGTGATTTAGGACTTAGGGCAGTGCAGTGGTGTTTGGGTAGTGTAGGGGCTTGTGCTGGGGGTAGATTTAGGGTTTAGGCTAGTGCAGTGGTGTTTGTGTAGTGTATGGGGTCACGCTGGGTGTAGTGGTATTTAGGTTTTAGGGTAGTGCATTGGTGTTTGTGTAGTATAGGGGGTAGTGTTTTAGGGTGTAGGGTAGCGCAGTGGTGTTTGTGAAGAGTAGGGGTTCATGCTGGGGTAGTGTTTAGGGTTTAGGGCAGTGCAGTGGTGTTAGGGTAGTGTAGGGGGTCGTGCTGGGGTAGTGTTTTAGGACTTAGGGTAGATCAGTGGTGTTTGGGTAGTGTAGGTTGTCGTGCTGGGGGTAGATTTTAGGTTTAGGGTAGTGCAGTTGTGTTTGTGAAGTGTAGGGGGTCATGCTGGGTGTACTGGTATTTAGGGTTTAGGGTAGTGCATTGGTGTATGTGTAGTATAGGGGGTAGTGTTTTAGGGTGTAGGGTAGTGCAGTGGTGTTTGGGTAGTGTAGGGGGTCGTGCTGGTGGTAGATTTAGGGTTTAGGGTAGTGCTGTGGTGTTTGTGTTGTATAGGGGGTCGTGCTGGGGTAGTGTTTAGGGTTTTATTGTAGTACAGTGGTGTTTGGGTAGTGTAATAGGGTCGTGCTGGGGGTAGATTTAGGGTTTAGGGTAGTGCAGTGGTGTTTGTGTAGTATTGGGAATCGTACTGTTGGTAGTGTTTTAGGGTTTAGGGTAGTTCAGTGGTGTTTGCGTAGTGTAGGGGGTCATGCTGGGGGAAGATTTAGGGTTGAGGGTTGTGTATTCATGTTTGTGTAGTGTAGGAGGTCATGATGGGTGTAGTGTTGTAGGGTTTAGGATAGTGCAGTGGTGTTTGTGTAGTGTAGCGTGCTGTGTTTTAGGGTTTAGTGTATTGCAGTGGTTTTGAGTAGTGTAGGGGGTCAGGCTGGGGGTAATTTTGTTAGGGTTTATGGTAGTTCAGTGGTGTTTGTATATTGTAGGGGATCATGCTGGGGTAGTGTTTCTGGGTTTAATGCAGTGCCGTGGTGTTTGGGTAGTGTAGGAGGATGTGTTGGGGTGGTTTTTTAGGTTTTAGGGCACTGCAGTGGTGTATGGGTTGTGTAGGGGGTCATGCTGGGGGTAGATTTAGGGTTTAGGGTACTGCAGTGGTGTTTGTGTAGTGTAGGCTTCGTGTTGGGGTAGTGTTTTAAAGTTAGGGTAGTGCAGTGGTGCTTGTGTAGTGTAGGGGTCATGTTTTAGGGTTTAGGGTAGCGCAGTGGGGTTTGGGTAGTGTATGCGTTCCTGCAGTGGATAGTGTTTTAGGGTTCAGAGTAATGCAGTGGTGTTTGTGTAGTATTGGGGGTTGTGCTGGGGGTAGTGTTTAGGGTTTTGTGTAGTGCAGTGGTATTTGTGTAGTGTAGGGGGTCATTCTGGGGTTAGTGTTTTTTTTAGGGTTTAGGGTAGTGCAGTAGTGTTTGAGTAGTGTAGGGGCAGTGTTTTAGGGTTTAGGGTAGTGCAGTGGTGTTTGTGAAGTGCAGGTGGTCGTGCTGGGAGTAGTGTTTTAGGGTTATGGGTTGTGCAGTGTTGTTTGGGTAGTGTAGGGTGTAGTGTTTTAGGATCTGGTGCACTGCAGTGGTGTTTGGGTAGTGTGGAGGGAGGTGCTGGGAGTAGATTAAGGGTTTAGGGTAGTGCTTTGGTGTTTGCGCAGTCTAGGTGGTCGTGCTGGGGGTAGTGTTTTAGGGTTTAGGGTAATACAGTGGTGTTTGTGTATTTTAGGGGGTCGTGTTGGGGTATTGTTTCAGGGTTAAGGGCAGTGCAGTGGGGTTTTGGGTAGTGTAAGGGGTCGTGCTGGCGTAGATTTAGGGTTTAGGGTAGTGCATTGGTGTTTGTGTATTATATGGGGTAGTGCTGGGGGTAGGGGCATTGTTTTAGGGTTTCGGATAATGCAGTGGTGTTTGGGTATTGTAGGGGTCATGCTGGGGGTAGGTCTTTAGGGTTTAGGGTAGTGCTGTGTTGTTTGGGTAGTGTAGGAGGTCATGCTGGAAGTAGATTTAGGGTTTAGGGTAGTGCAGTGGTGTTTGTGTAGTGTAGGGTGCTGTGCTGATGTCAGTGTTTTAGGATTTAGGGTAGTGCAGTGGTGTTTGGGTACTGTAGAGGGTAGTGTTTTAGGGTTTAATGTTGTTCAGTGGTGTTTGGGTAGTGTAGGGGGTCATGATGGTGGTAGATTTAGGGTTCTGGGTAGTGCTGTGGTGTTTGTGTAGTGTAGGAGGTCGTACCGGGTGTAGTGTTTTAGGGTTTAGGATAATGCAGTGGTGTTTGTGCAGTGTAGGGGGTCGTGTTTTAGGGTTTAGGGTATTGCAGTGGTGTTTGGGTAGTGTAGGAGGTCGGTTTGCGGTAGTTTTTAAGGATTTAGGTTAGTACAGTTGTATATGTGTTGTTAGGGGGTCGTGCTGGGGGTAGTGTTTTAGAGTTTAGGGTCGTGCAGTGGTGTTTATGTAGTACAGAGAGAGGGTCATGCTGGGGTAGTGTTTTAGGGTTTAGGGCAGTGCAGTGGTGTTTGTGTATTATATGGGGTAGTGCTGGGGGTAGGGGCATTGTTTTAGGGTTTCGGATAATGCAGTGGTGTTTGGGTATTGTAGGGGTCATGCTGGGGGTAGGTCTTTAGGGTTTAGGGTAGTGCTGTGTTGTTTGGGTAGTGTAGGAGGTCATGCTGGAAGTAGATTTAGGGTTTAGGGTAGTGCAGTGGTGTTTGTGTAGTGTAGGGTGCTGTGCTGATGTCAGTGTTTTAGGATTTAGGGTAGTGCAGTGGTGTTTGGGTACTGTAGAGGGTAGTGTTTTAGGGTTTAATGTTGTTCAGTGGTGTTTGGGTAGTGTAGGGGGTCATGATGGTGGTAGATTTAGGGTTCTGGGTAGTGCTGTGGTGTTTGTGTAGTGTAGGAGGTCGTACCGGGTGTAGTGTTTTAGGGTTTAGGATAATGCAGTGGTGTTTGTGCAGTGTAGGGGGTCGTGTTTTAGGGTTTAGGGTATTGCAGTGGTGTTTGGGTAGTGTAGGAGGTCGGTTTGCGGTAGTTTTTAAGGATTTAGGTTAGTACAGTTGTATATGTGTTGTTAGGGGGTCGTGCTGGGGGTAGTGTTTTAGAGTTTAGGGTCGTGCAGTGGTGTTTATGTAGTATAGAGAGAGGGTCATGCTGGGGTAGTGTTTTAGGGTTTAGGGCAGTGCAGTGGTGTTTATGTAGTATAGAGTGTCATGCTGGGGTAGTTTTTTAGGGTTTAGGGCAGTGCAGTGGTGTTTGGGAAGTATAGGGGGTTGTGCTGGGGATAGATTTAAGGTTTAGGGTAGCTCAGTGGTGTTTGTGTAGTGTAGGGGGTCATGCTGGTGTATTGTTTCAGGGTTTAAGTCAGTGCAGTGGTGTTTGGGTAGTGAAGGGGGTTGTGCTGGGGGTAGTGTTTTAGGACTTAGGGCGGTGCAGTTGTGTTTGGGTAGTTTAGGGGCTTGTGCTGGGGGCAGATTTAGGGTTTAGGCTAGTGCAGTGATGTTTGTGTAGTGTAGGGTGTCATGCTGGGTGTACTGTTTTTAGGGTAGTGCATTGGTGTTTGTGTGGTATAAGGGGTAGTGTTTTAGGGTGTAGGGTAGTGCGGTGGTGTTTGTGTAGAGTAGGGGGTCATGCTTGGGGTAGTGTTTAGGGTTTAGGGCAGTGCAGTGGTGTTTGGGTAGTATAGGGGATCATGCTGCTATAGAGTTTTAGGGTTTAAGCCAGTGCAGTGGTGTTTGGGTAGTGTAGGGGGTCGTGCTGGTGGTAGATTTATGGTTTAGGGTGGTGCAGTGGTGTTTGTGTTGTATAGGGGGTCGTGCTGCGGTAGTGTTTAGGGTTTTATTTTAGTACAGTGGTGCTTGGGTAGTGTTATAGGGTTGTTCCGGGGGGTAGATTTAGGGTTTAGGGTAGTGCAGTGGTGTTTGTGTAGTATTGGGGATCATACTGTTGGTAGTGTTTAAGTGTTTAGGGTAGTTCAGTGGTGTTTGCGTAGTGTAGGGGGTCATTCTGGGGGTAGATTTAGGGTTCAGGGAAGTGTATTCGTGTTTGTGTAGTGTAGGAGGTCATGATGGGTGTAGTGTTGTAGGGTTGAGGATAGAGCAGTGGTGTTCGTGTAGTGTAGGGGGTCAGGCTGGGGGTAATATTTTAGGGTTTAGGGTAGTGCAGTGGTGTTTGTATAGTGTAGGGGATCATGCTGGGGTAGTGTTTTAAGGTTTAATGCAGTGCAGTGGTGTTTGGGTAGTGTAGGATGTCATGTTGTGGTGGTTTTTTAGGTTTTAGGGCACTGCAGTGGTGTTTGGGTTGTGTAGGGGCTGGTGCTGGGGGTAGATTTAGGGTTTAGGGTACTGCAGTGGTCTTTGTGCAGTGTAGGGGGTCATGCTGGGGTTAATGTTTTAGGGTTAAGGGTACCACACAGGTGTTTGGGTATTATATGGGTTTGTGCTGGGGGTAGTGTTTTAGGGTTTAGGGTGGTGCAGTGTTGTTTGTGTAGTGTAGGTGCTCATGCTGGGTATAGTGTTTTATGGTTTAGGGTAGTGCAATAGTTTTTGTGTAGTGTTGGGGTCGTGCTGAGGGTTTAGGGTAGAGCAGTAGTGTTTATTTAGTGTAGGGGGTCATGCTGGGGGTATTGTTTTAGGGTTTAGGGTAATGCGGTGGTGATTGCGTAGTGTAGGGGGTCATGCTGGGGGTAGTGTTTTAGGGTTTAGGGTAGTGCACTGGTGTTTGTGTAGTATAGGGGATCATGCTGGGGTAGTGTTTTAGGGTTGAGGGTAGTGCAGTGATGTTTGGGTAGTGTAGGGGGTTTTGCTGGGGTAGTGTTATAGGGTTTAGGGTAGTGCAATGGTGTTTGTGTATTGTAGGGTTCATGCTAGGGGTACCTTTTTAGTGTTTAGGGTAGTGCAGTGTTGTTTGTGTAGTGCATGGGGTCATATTTTAAGGTTCAGGGTAGTGCAGTTTTGTTTGGGTAGTGTAGGGGGTCATGCTGGGGTAGTGTTTCAGGGTTTAGGGTAGTGCATTTGTGTTTGGGTGTTGTAGGGGCTCATGCTGGGTGTAGTGTTTAGGGTTTAGGGAAGTGCAGTGGTGTTTGGGTACTGTAGGGGTTTGTGCTGGGGGTAGTGTGTTAGGTTTTAGGGTAGTGCTGTTGTGTTTGTGTAGTGTAGGGTGTCATGTTTTAGGATAGTGATGTTGTGTTTGGGTAATGTAGGGGGTCATTCTGTGGTTAGTGTTTTATGGTTTTAGGGTAGTGCAGTGGTGTTTGGGTAGTGTATGGGGTTGTGCTGGGGGTAGTGTTTTACGGTTTAGGGTAGTGCATTGGTGTTTGGGTAGTGTAGGGGTCGTGCTGGGGTAGTGTTTTAGGGTAGTGCAGTGGTGTTTGTGTAGTGTAGGGGTCATGTTTTAAG
Source organism: Triturus cristatus (assembly GCF_964204655.1). NCBI lineage: Eukaryota > Metazoa > Chordata > Amphibia > Caudata > Salamandridae > Triturus > Triturus cristatus. The sequence continues at coordinate 63,974,783 of NC_140581.1, read as the reverse complement.
GTTTAGGAGAATGCAGTGGTATTTCGGAAGTGTACAGGGTGCTGCTGGGGATCCTGTTTAGGGTTTAGGGTGTTTGAGTAGTGTAGGTATTGTGCTGTGGGTAGATTTAGGGTTTAGGGTAGTGCAGTGGTGTTTGGGTAGTGTAGGGGGCCGTGCTGGGGGTAGTGTTTTAAGGTTTAGGGCAGTGCAGTGGTGTTTGTGTAGTGTAGGAGGTCGTACTAGAGGTAGTGGTTTAGGATTTAGGGTAGTGCTGTGGTGTTTGAATAGTGTAGGGGGTCGTGCTGGGGGTAGTATTTTAGGGTTGAGGGTAGTGCAGTCATGTTTGTGTAGTATAGGGGGTAGTGTTTTAGGGTTTAGGGTAGTGCAGTGGTCTTTGTGTAGTGTAGGGGGTCATGCTGGGGGTAGTGTTTTAGGGTTTAGGGTAGTGCAATCGTGTTTGTGTAGTATAGGGGTAGTGTTTTGAGGGTTTAGGTTAGGGCAGTGGTGTTTGGGTAGTGTAGGGGCTTGTGCTGGGGGTAGATTTAGGGTTTAGGCTAGTGCAGTGATGTTTGTGTAGTGTAGGGGGTCATTCTGGGTGTACTGTTTTAGGATTTAGGGTAGTGCATTGGTGTTTGTGTGGTATACTGGGTAGTGTGTTAGGGTGTAGGGTAGTGCAGTGGTGTTTGTGTAGAGTAGGGGGTCATGCTTGGGGTAGTGTTTAGGGTTTAGGGCAGAGCGGTGGTGTTTGGGTAGTGTAGGGGGTCATGCTGGTATAGTGTTTTTGGTTTAATGCAGTGCAGTGGTGTTTGGGTAGTGAAGGGGGTCGTGCTGGGGGTAGTGTTTTAAGACTTAGGGCAGTGCAGTGGTGTTTGGGTAGTGTAGGTTGTCGTGCTGGGGGTAGATTTGGGGTTTAGGGTAGTGCAGTTGTGTTTGTGAAGTGTAGGGGGTCATGCTGGGTGTAGTGTTATTTAGGGTTTAGGGTAGAGCAATGGTGTCTGTGTAGTTTAGGGGCTAGTGTTTTAGGGTGTTGGGTAGTGCAGTGGTGCTTGTGTAGAGTAGGGGGTCATGCTGGGCTAGTGTTTAGGGTTTAGGGCAGTGCAGTGGTGTTTGGGTAGTGTAGGGGGTCGTGCTGGTGGTAGATTTATCGTTTAGGGTGGTGCAGTTGTGTTTGTGTTGTATAGGGGGTCATGCTGGGGTAGTGTTTAGGGTTTTATTGTAGTACAGTGGTGCATGGGTAGTGTAATAGGGTTGTTCCGGGGGATAGATTTAGGGTTTAGGGTAGTGCAGTGGTGTTTGTGTAGTATTGGGGATCGTGCTGTTGGTAGTGTTTTAGTGTTTAGGGTAGTTCAGTGGTGTTTGCCTAGTGTAGGGGGTCATTCTGGGGGTAGATTTAGAGTTCAGGGAAGTGTATTCGTTTTTATGTAGTGTAGGAGGTCATGATGGGTGTAGTGTTGTAGGGTTTGGGATAGAGCAGTGGTGTTCGTGTAGTGTAGGGGGTCGTGTTTTAGGGTTTAGTGTACTGCAGTGGTGTTTGAGTATTGTAGGGGGTCAGGCTGGGGGTAATATTTTAGGGTTTAGGGTAGTGCAGTGGTGTTTGTATAGTGTAGGGGATCATGCTGGGGTAGTGTTTTAGGGTTTAATGCAGTGCAGTGGTGTTTGGGTAGTGTAGGAAGTCATGTTGGGGTGGTTTTTTAGGTTTTAGGGCACTGCAGTGGTGTTTGGGTTGCGTAGGGGGTCGTGCTGGGGGTAGATTTAGGGTTTAGGGTACTGCAGTGGTCTTTGTGCAGTGTAGGGGGTCATGCTGGGGTTATTGTTTTAGGGTTAAGGGTACTACACTGCTGTTTGGGTATTATATGGGTTCGTGCTGGGGGTAGTGTTTTAGGGTTTAGGGTGGTGCAGTGTTGTTTGTGTAGTGTAGGTGCTCATGCTGGGTAAAGTGCTTTAGGGTTTAGGGTAGTGCACTGGTGTTTGTGTAGTGTAGGGGATCATGCTGGGGTAGTGTTTTAGGGTTGAGGGTAGTGCAGTGGTGTTTGGGTAGTGTAGGGGGTTTTGCTGGGGTAGTTTTATAGGGTTTAGGGTACTGCAATGGTGTTTGTGTATTGTAGGGGTTCATGCTTGGGGTAGTTTTTTAGTGTTTAGGGTAGTGCAGTGTTGTTTGTGTAGTGCATGGGGTCATATTTTAAGGTTCAGGGTAGTGCAGTTTTGTTTGGGTAGTGTAGGGGGTCATGCTGGGGTAGTGTTTCAGGGTTTAGGGTAGTGCAGTTGCTTTTGGGTGTTGTAAGGGCTTGTGCTGGGTGTAGTGTTTAGTGTTTAGGTTTTAGGATAGTGCTGTTGTGTTTGTGTGGTGTAGGGGGTCATGTTCTAGGATAGTGATGTTGTGTTTGGGTAATGTAGGGGGACATTCTGTGGTTAGTGTTTTATGGTTTTAGGGTAGTGCAGTGGTGTTTGGGTAGTGTAGAGGTCGTGCTGGGGTAGTGTTTTAGGGTAGTGCAGTGGTGTTTGTGTAGTGTAGGGGTCATGTTTTAAGGTTTAGGAGAGTGCAGTGGTATTTCGGCAGTGTACGGGGTGCTGCTGGGGATCGTGTTTTAGGGTTTAGGGCAGTGCAGTGGTGTTTGAGTAGTGTAGGTATTGCGCTGGGGTAGATTTATGGTTTAGGGTAGTGCAGTGGTGTTTGGGTAGTATAGGGGGCCGTGCTGGGGGTAGTGTTTTAAGGTTTAGGGCAGTGCAGTGGTGTTTGTGTTGTGTAGGAGGTCGTACTAGAGGTAGTGTTTTAGGATTTAGGGTAGTGCTGTGGTGTTTGTGTAGTGTAGGGGGTCGTGCTGGGGGTAGTATTTTAGGGTTGAGGGTAGTGCAGTCATGTTTGTGTAGTATAGGGGGTATGTTTTAGGGTTTAGGGTAGTGCAGTGGTCTTTGAGTAGTGTAGGGGGTCATGTTGGGGGTAGTGTTTTAGGGTTTAGGGTAGTGCAATCGTGTTTGTGTAGAATAGGGGTAGTGTTTTAGGGTTTAGGTTAGGGCAGTGGTGTTTGGGTAGTGTAGAGGGTCGTACTGGAGATAGTGTTTTAGGGTATAGGGTGGTGCAGTGGTGTTTGGGTTGCGTAGGGCGTCGTGCTGGGGGTAGATTTAGGGTTTAGGGTACTGCAGTGGTCTTTGTGCAGTGTAGGGGGTCATGCTGGGGTTATTGTTTTAGGGTTAAGGGTACTACACTGCTGTTTGGGTATTATATGGGTTCGTGCTGGGGGTAGTGTTTTAGGGTAGTGCAGTGGTGTTTGTGTAGTGTAGGGGTCATGTTTTAAGGTTTAGGAGAATGCAGTGGTATTTCGGAAGTGTACAGGGTGCTGCTGGGGATCCTGTTTAGGGTTTAGGGTGTTTGAGTAGTGTAGGTATTGTGCTGTGGGTAGATTTAGGGTTTAGGGTAGTGCAGTGGTGTTTGGGTAGTGTAGGGGGCCGTGCTGGGGGTAGTGTTTTAAGGTTTAGGGCAGTGCAGTGGTGTTTGTGTAGTGTAGGAGGTCGTACTAGAGGTAGTGGTTTAGGATTTAGGGTAGTGCTGTGGTGTTTGAATAGTGTAGGGGGTCGTGCTGGGGGTAGTATTTTAGGGTTGAGGGTAGTGCAGTCATGTTTGTGTAGTATAGGGGGTAGTGTTTTAGGGTTTAGGGTAGTGCAGTGGTCTTTGTGTAGTGTAGGGGGTCATGCTGGGGGTAGTGTTTTAGGGTTTAGGGTAGTGCAATCGTGTTTGTGTAGTATAGGGGTAGTGTTTTGAGGGTTTAGGTTAGGGCAGTGGTGTTTGGGTAGTGTAGGGGCTTGTGCTGGGGGTAGATTTAGGGTTTAGGCTAGTGCAGTGATGTTTGTGTAGTGTAGGGGGTCATTCTGGGTGTACTGTTTTAGGATTTAGGGTAGTGCATTGGTGTTTGTGTGGTATACTGGGTAGTGTGTTAGGGTGTAGGGTAGTGCAGTGGTGTTTGTGTAGAGTAGGGGGTCATGCTTGGGGTAGTGTTTAGGGTTTAGGGCAGAGCGGTGGTGTTTGGGTAGTGTAGGGGGTCATGCTGGTATAGTGTTTTTGGTTTAATGCAGTGCAGTGGTGTTTGGGTAGTGAAGGGGGTCGTGCTGGGGGTAGTGTTTTAAGACTTAGGGCAGTGCAGTGGTGTTTGGGTAGTGTAGGTTGTCGTGCTGGGGGTAGATTTGGGGTTTAGGGTAGTGCAGTTGTGTTTGTGAAGTGTAGGGGGTCATGCTGGGTGTAGTGTTATTTAGGGTTTAGGGTAGAGCAATGGTGTCTGTGTAGTTTAGGGGCTAGTGTTTTAGGGTGTTGGGTAGTGCAGTGGTGCTTGTGTAGAGTAGGGGGTCATGCTGGGCTAGTGTTTAGGGTTTAGGGCAGTGCAGTGGTGTTTGGGTAGTGTAGGGGGTCGTGCTGGTGGTAGATTTATCGTTTAGGGTGGTGCAGTTGTGTTTGTGTTGTATAGGGGGTCATGCTGGGGTAGTGTTTAGGGTTTTATTGTAGTACAGTGGTGCATGGGTAGTGTAATAGGGTTGTTCCGGGGGATAGATTTAGGGTTTAGGGTAGTGCAGTGGTGTTTGTGTAGTATTGGGGATCGTGCTGTTGGTAGTGTTTTAGTGTTTAGGGTAGTTCAGTGGTGTTTGCCTAGTGTAGGGGGTCATTCTGGGGGTAGATTTAGAGTTCAGGGAAGTGTATTCGTTTTTATGTAGTGTAGGAGGTCATGATGGGTGTAGTGTTGTAGGGTTTGGGATAGAGCAGTGGTGTTCGTGTAGTGTAGGGGGTCGTGTTTTAGGGTTTAGTGTACTGCAGTGGTGTTTGAGTATTGTAGGGGGTCAGGCTGGGGGTAATATTTTAGGGTTTAGGGTAGTGCAGTGGTGTTTGTATAGTGTAGGGGATCATGCTGGGGTAGTGTTTTAGGGTTTAATGCAGTGCAGTGGTGTTTGGGTAGTGTAGGAAGTCATGTTGGGGTGGTTTTTTAGGTTTTAGGGCACTGCAGTGGTGTTTGGGTTGCGTAGGGGGTCGTGCTGGGGGTAGATTTAGGGTTTAGGGTACTGCAGTGGTCTTTGTGCAGTGTAGGGGGTCATGCTGGGGTTATTGTTTTAGGGTTAAGGGTACTACACTGCTGTTTGGGTATTATATGGGTTCGTGCTGGGGGTAGTGTTTTAGGGTTTAGGGTGGTGCAGTGTTGTTTGTGTAGTGTAGGTGCTCATGCTGGGTAAAGTGCTTTAGGGTTTAGGGTAGTGCACTGGTGTTTGTGTAGTGTAGGGGATCATGCTGGGGTAGTGTTTTAGGGTTGAGGGTAGTGCAGTGGTGTTTGGGTAGTGTAGGGGGTTTTGCTGGGGTAGTTTTATAGGGTTTAGGGTACTGCAATGGTGTTTGTGTATTGTAGGGGTTCATGCTTGGGGTAGTTTTTTAGTGTTTAGGGTAGTGCAGTGTTGTTTGTGTAGTGCATGGGGTCATATTTTAAGGTTCAGGGTAGTGCAGTTTTGTTTGGGTAGTGTAGGGGGTCATGCTGGGGTAGTGTTTCAGGGTTTAGGGTAGTGCAGTTGCTTTTGGGTGTTGTAAGGGCTTGTGCTGGGTGTAGTGTTTAGTGTTTAGGTTTTAGGATAGTGCTGTTGTGTTTGTGTGGTGTAGGGGGTCATGTTCTAGGATAGTGATGTTGTGTTTGGGTAATGTAGGGGGACATTCTGTGGTTAGTGTTTTATGGTTTTAGGGTAGTGCAGTGGTGTTTGGGTAGTGTAGAGGTCGTGCTGGGGTAGTGTTTTAGGGTAGTGCAGTGGTGTTTGTGTAGTGTAGGGGTCATGTTTTAAGGTTTAGGAGAGTGCAGTGGTATTTCGGCAGTGTACGGGGTGCTGCTGGGGATCGTGTTTTAGGGTTTAGGGCAGTGCAGTGGTGTTTGAGTAGTGTAGGTATTGCGCTGGGGTAGATTTATGGTTTAGGGTAGTGCAGTGGTGTTTGGGTAGTATAGGGGGCCGTGCTGGGGGTAGTGTTTTAAGGTTTAGGGCAGTGCAGTGGTGTTTGTGTTGTGTAGGAGGTCGTACTAGAGGTAGTGTTTTAGGATTTAGGGTAGTGCTGTGGTGTTTGTGTAGTGTAGGGGGTCGTGCTGGGGGTAGTATTTTAGGGTTGAGGGTAGTGCAGTCATGTTTGTGTAGTATAGGGGGTATGTTTTAGGGTTTAGGGTAGTGCAGTGGTCTTTGAGTAGTGTAGGGGGTCATGTTGGGGGTAGTGTTTTAGGGTTTAGGGTAGTGCAATCGTGTTTGTGTAGAATAGGGGTAGTGTTTTAGGGTTTAGGTTAGGGCAGTGGTGTTTGGGTAGTGTAGAGGGTCGTACTGGAGATAGTGTTTTAGGGTATAGGGTGGTGCAGTGGTGTTTGGGTTGCGTAGGGCGTCGTGCTGGGGGTAGATTTAGGGTTTAGGGTACTGCAGTGGTCTTTGTGCAGTGTAGGGGGTCATGCTGGGGTTATTGTTTTAGGGTTAAGGGTACTACACTGCTGTTTGGGTATTATATGGGTTCGTGCTGGGGGTAGTGTTTTAGGGTTTAGGGTGGTGCAGTGTTGTTTGTGTAGTGTAGGTGCTCATGCTGGGTAAAGTGCTTTAGGGTTTAGGGTAGTGCACTGGTGTTTGTGTAGTGTAGGGGATCATGCTGGGGTAGTGTTTTAGGGTTGAGGGTAGTGCAGTGGTGTTTGGGTAGTGTAGGGGGTTTTGCTGGGGTAGTTTTATAGGGTTTAGGGTACTGCAATGGTGTTTGTGTATTGTAGGGGTTCATGCTTGGGGTAGTTTTTTAGTGTTTAGGGTAGTGCAGTGTTGTTTGTGTAGTGCATGGGGTCATATTTTAAGGTTCAGGGTAGTGCAGTTTTGTTTGGGTAGTGTAGGGGGTCATGCTGGGGTAGTGTTTCAGGGTTTAGGGTAGTGCAGTTGCTTTTGGGTGTTGTAAGGGCTTGTGCTGGGTGTAGTGTTTAGTGTTTAGGTTTTAGGATAGTGCTGTTGTGTTTGTGTAGTGTAGGGGGTCATGTTTTAGCATAGTGATGTTGTGTTTGGGTAATGTAGGGGGACATTCTGTGGTTAGTGTTTTATGGTTTTAGGGTAGTGCAGTGGTGTTTGGGTAGTGTAGAGGTCGTGCTGGGGTAGTGTTTTAGGGTAGTGCAGTGGTGTTTGTGTAGTGTAGGGGTCATGTTTTAAGGTTTAGGAGAGTGCAGTGGTATTTCGGCAGTGTACGGGGTGCTGCTGGGGATCGTGTTTTAGGGTTTAGGGCAGTGCAGTGGTGTTTGAGTAGTGTAGGTATTGTGCTGGGGTAGATTTATGGTTTAGGGTAGTGCAGTGGTGTTTGGGTAGTATAGGGGGCCGTGCTGGGGGTAGTGTTTTAAGGTTTAGGGCAGTGCAGTGGTGTTTGTGTTGTGTAGGAGGTCGTACTAGAGGTAGTGTTTTAGGATTTAGGGTAGTGCTGTGGTGTTTGTGTAGTGTAGGGGGTCGTGCTGGGGGTAGTATTTTAGGGTTGAGGGTAGTGCAGTCATGTTTGTGTAGTATAGGGGGTATGTTTTAGGGTTTAGGGTAGTGCAGTGGTCTTTGAGTAGTGTAGGGGGTCATGTTGGGGGTAGTGTTTTAGGGTTTAGGGTAGTGCAATCGTGTTTGTGTAGAATAGGGGTAGTGTTTTAGGGTTTAGGTTAGGGCAGTGGTGTTTGGGTAGTGTAGAGGGTCGTACTGGAGATAGTGTTTTAGGGTATAGGGTGGTGCAGTGGTGTTTGTGTAGTGTAGGGGGTTGTGCCGGGGTAGTGTTTTATGGTTTAGGGTGGTGCAGTCTTGTTTGTGTAGTGGAGGGGCTTATGCTGGGGATTGTGTTTTAGGGTTCAGGGTAGTGCAGTGGTGTTTGGGTAGAGTAGGAGGTCATACTGGGGTAGTGTTTTAGGGTTAAGGGTTGTGCAGTGGTGTTTGGGTAGTGGAGGGGGTTGTGCTCGGGTAGTGTTTTAGTGTTTAGGGTAGTGCAGTGCAGTTAGTGTAGTGTATGGGGTCATATTTTAAGGGTTCAGGGTAGTGCAGTGGGGTTTGGGTAGATTAGGGGGTCATGCTGGGGTAGTGTGTTATGGTTTAGGGTAGTGCAGTGGTGTTTGGGTAGTGTAGGGGGTCATGCTGGGTATAGTGTTTAGAGTTTAGGCAAGTGTAGTGGTGGTTGGGTAGTGTAGGGGGTTATGCTGGGGGTAGTGTTTTAGGTTTTAGGGTAGTGCTGTGGTGTTTGTGTAGCATAGGGGGGTCATGTATTAGGATAGTGCTGTTGTGTTTGGGTAGTGTAGGGGGTCATTCTGGGGGTAGTGTTTTATGGTTTTAGGTTAGTGCAGTGGTGTTTGGGTAGTGTAGAGGTTTTGCTGGTGGTAGGTTTAGGGTTTAGGGTAGTGCAGTGGTGTTCGCGTAGTGTAGTGGGTCGTGCTGGGAATAGTTTGCTAGGGTTTAGGGTCGAGCAGAGGGGTTTGTGGAGTGTAGGGGTCATATTTTAAGGTTTAGGGTATTGCAGTGGTGTTGGGGTAGTTTAGGGGCCATGCTGGGGTAGTGTTTTAGATTTTAGGGTAGTGCAGTGGAGTTTGTGTAATGTAGGGGTCATGATTTAAGGTTTACGGTAGTGCAGTGGTATTTGGGTAGTGTAGGGGGTCCTGCTGGGGATAGTGTTTTAGCGATTATGGTAGTGCAGTGGTGTTTGAGTAGTGTAAGGGGACAAGCTGGGGGTAGTGTTTTAGGGTATAGAGACGTGTAGTGGTGTTTCTGTAGTGTAGGAGGTCGTGCTAGAGGTAGTGTTTTAGGGTTGAGGGTAGTACAGTCATGTTTGTGTAGTATAGGGGGTAGTGTTTTAGGGTTTAGGGTAGTGCAGTGGTCTTTGTGTAGTGTAGGGGTTCATGCTGGGGGTAGTGTTTTAGGGTTTAGGGTAGTGCAGTCGTGTTTGTGTAGTATAGGGGTAGAGTTTTAGGGTTTAGGGTAGGGCAGTGGTGTGTGGGTAGTGTAGGGGTCATGCTGGGGGTAATGTTTTAGGGTTTAGGGTACTGCAGTGGTGTTTGGGTAGTGTAGGGGATCGTGCTGAGGGTTTAGGGTAGAGCAGTAGTGTGTATGTAGTGTAGGGGGTCATGCTGGGGGTAGTGTATTAGGGTTTAGGGTAGTGTACTGTTGTTTGTGTAGTGTTTGGGATCATGCTGGGGGAAGTGTTTTAGGGTTTAGGGTAGTGAACTAGTGTTTGTGTGGTGTAGTGGGTAGGGTTTTAGGGTTTAGTGTAATGCAGTGGTGCTTGTCTAGTGTAGTAGGTCATGCTGGGGTAGTGTTTTAGGGTTTACGGCAGTGCAGTGGAATTTGGGTTGTGTAGGGGTCATGCTGGGGGTAGTGTGTTATGGTTTAGGATACTGCAGTGGTGTTTGGGTTGTATAGGGGGTCATGTTGGGGGAAGTGTGTTATGGTTTAGGGTAGAGCAGTTGTGTTTGGGTAGTGTAGGGGGTCCTGCTGTGGGTTGTGTTTTAGGGCTTAGGGTAGTGCAGTGGTGTTTGTGTAGTGTAGGGGGTTGTGCTGGGGTAGTGTTTTAGGGTTTAGGGTAGTGCAGTTGTGTTTGGGAAGTGTAGGGGGTAGTGCTTTAGTGTTGAGTGTAGTGCAGTGGTGTTTGGGAACTGTAGGGTTTTGTGCTGGGGTATTGTTTTAGGGTTTGGGGTAATGCAGTGGTAATTGTGTAGTGTAGGGGGTCATGCTGGGGGTAGTGTTTTAGGGTTTAGGTTAGTGCAGTGGTGTTTGTGTAGTGTAGGGGATCGTGCTGCGGTGGTGTATTAATGTTTATTGTAGTGCAGTGGTATTTGTGTAGGTTAGGGGGTAGTATTTTAGGGTTTAGTGTAATGCAGTGGTGTTTGCGTAGTGTAGGGGGTGGTGCTGGGGGTCGTTTTCTGAGTTTAGGGTAGTGCAGGGGTGTTTGTGTAGTGTAGGGGGTCATATTGTAGGGTTTAGGGTAGTGCAGTGGTGTTTGGGTAGTGTAGGGTCCATGCTGGGCATACGGTTTTAGGATTTAGGGCAGTGCAGTGGTCTTTGTGTAGTGTAGGGGGTCATGCTGCGGATAGTGTTTTAAGGTTTAGGGTAGTGCAGTGGTGTTTGTGTAGTGTAGGTGGTCGTGCTGTTGGTAGATTTAGTGTTTAGGGCAGTGCATTTGTGTTTGGGTAGTGTAGTGGGTCGTTCTGGGGATAGTTTTTTAGGGTTTAGGTTAGTGCAGTGCTGTATGTGTAGTGTAAGGGGTCATATATTTGGGTTTAGGGTAGTGCAGTGGTGTTTGGGTAGTGTAGGGGCCGTGCTGGGGGTAGTGTTTTAGGGTTTAGGGCAGTGCAGTGGTGTTTGTGTAGTGTGGGATGTCATGCTAGAGGTAGTGTTTTAAGATCTAGGGCAATGCAGTGGTCTTTGTGTAGTGTAGGGGGTTGTGCTAGAGGTAGTTTTTTAGGATTTACTGCAGTGCAGTGGTGTTTGCGTAGCGAAGGGGGTCGTGCTGGGGATAGTATTTAGGGTAGTGCAGTCGTGTTTGTGTAGTATAAGCGGTAGTGTTTTAGGGTTTAGGGTTGGGGCAGTGGTGTTTGGGTAGTGTAGGGATCGTGCTGGGGTAATGTTTTAGGGTTTAGAGTACTGCAGTGGTGTTTGGGTAGTGTAGGAGGTCTTGCTGGGGGTAGTGTTTTAGGGTTTAGGGTAGTGCAGTGGTGTTTGTGTAGTGTAGGTGGTCTTGCTGGTTGTAGATTTAGGGTTTAGGGTAGTGCAGTGGTATTTGGGTAGTGTAGTGGGTCCTGCTGGGGGTTGTGTTTTAGGGCTTAGAGTAGTGCAGTGGTGTTTGTGTAGTGTAGGGGGTTGTGCTGGGGTAGTGTTTTAGGGTTTAGGGTAGTGCAGTTGTGTTTGGGAAGTGTAGGGGGTAGTGCTTTAGTGTTGAGTGTAGTGCAGTGGTGTTTGGGAACTGTAGGGTTTTGTGCTGGGGTATTGTTTTAGGGTTTGGGGTAATGCAGTGGTATTTGTGTAGTGTAGGGGGTCATGCTGGGGGTAGTGTTTTAGGGTTTAGGTTAGTGCAGTGGTGTTTGTGTAGTGTAGGGGATCGTGCTGCGGTGGTGTATTAATGTTTATTGTAGTGCAGTGGTATTTGTGTAGGTTAGGGGGTAGTATTTTAGGGTTTAGTGTAACGCAGTGGTGTTTGCGTAGTGTAGGGGGTGGTGCTGGGGGTCGTTTTCTGAGTTTAGGGTAGTGCAGGGGTGTTTGTGTAGTGTAGGGGGTCATATTGTAGGGGTTAGGGTAGTGCAGTGGTGTTTGGGTAGTGTAGGGTCCATGCTGGGAATACGGTTTTAGGATTTAGGGCAGTGCAGTGGTCTTTGTGTAGTGTAGGGGGTCATGCTGCGGATAGTGTTTTAAGGTTTAGGGTAGTGCAGTGGTGTTTGGGTAGTGTAGTGGGTCATGCTGGGGATAGTTTTTTAGGGTTTAGGTTAGTGCAGTGCTGTATGTGTAGTGTAAGGGGTCATATATTTGGGTTTAGGGTAGTGCAGTGGTGTTTGGGTAGTGTAGGGGCCGTGCTGGGGGTAGTGTTTTAGGGTTTAGGGCAGTGCAGTGGTGTTTGTGTAGTGTGGGATGTCATGCTAGAGGTAGTGTTTTAAGATCTAGGGCAATGCAGTGCTCTTTGTGTAGTGTAGGGGGTTGTGCTAGAGGTAGTTTTTTAGGATTTACTGCAGTGCAGTGGTGTTTGCGTAGCGAAGGGGGTCGTGCTGGGGATAGTATTTAGGGTAGTGCAGTCGTGTTTGTGTAGTATAAGCGGTAGTGTTTTAGGGTTTAGGGTAGGGGCAGTGGTGTTTGGGTAGTGTAGGGATCGTGCTGGGGTAATGTTTTAGGGTTTAGAGTACTGCAGTGGTGTTTGTGTAGTGTAGGAGGTCTTGCTGGGGGTAGTGTTTTAGGGTTTAGGGTAGTGCAGTGGTGTTTGTGTAGTGTAGGTGGTCTTGCTGGTTGTAGATTTAGGGTTTAGGGTAGTGCAGTGGTATTTGGGTAGTGTAGTGGGTCATGCTGAGGATAGTGTTTTAGGGTTTACGGTAGTGCAGTGATGTTTGGGTAGTGTAGTGGGCCATGCTGGGGTAGTGTTTTAGGGTTATGGGTGGTGCAGTGGTGTTTGGGTAGTGGAGGGAGTAGTGCTGGGGGTAGTGTTTAAGGGTTTAGGGTAGTGCAGTGGTGTTTGTGTAGTGTATGTGGTTGTGCTGGTTATAGATTTAGAGTTTAGGGTAGTGCAGTGGTGTTTGGGTAGTGTAGGGGGTCATTCTGGGGGTAGTGTTTTAGGGTTGAGGGTGGTGCAGTGGTGTTTGGGTAGTGGAGGGAGTAGTGCTGGGGGTAGTGTTTAGGGGTTTAGGGTAGTGCAGTGGTGTTTGTGTAGTGTAGGTGGTTGTGCTGGTGATAGATTTAGGGTGTAGGGTAGTGCATTGGTGTTTGGGTTGTGTAGGAGGTCATGCTGGGGGTAGTGTGTTATGGTTTAGGATACTGCAGTGGTGTTTGGGTTGTATAGGGGGTCATGCTGTGGGAAGTGTGTTATGGTTTAGGGTAGAGCAGTTGTGTTTGGGTAGTGTAGGGGGTCCTGCTGGGGGTTGTGTTTTAGAGCTTAGGGTAGTGCAGTGGTGTTTCGGTATTGTTGGGGGTCATGCTGGGGGTACTGTTTTAGGATTTATGGTAGTGCAGTGGTGTTTGTGTAGTGTAGGGGGTTGTGCTGGGGTAGTGTTTTAGGGTTTAGGGTAGTGCAGGTGTGTTTGGGAAGTGTAGGGGGTAGTGCTTTAGTGTTGAGTGTAGTGCAGTGGTGATTGGGAACTGTAGGGTTTTGTGCTGGGGTAGTGTTTTAGGGTTTGGGGTAATGCAGTGGTAATTGTGTAGTGGAGGGGGTCATGCTGGGGGTAGTGTTTTAGGGTTTAGGTTAGTGCAGTGGTGTTTGTGTAGTGTAGGGGATCGTGCTGGGGTGGTTTATTAGTGTTTTTTTGTAGTGCAGTGGTATTTGTGTAGTGTAGGGGGAAGTATTTTATGGTTTAGTGTAATGCATTGGTGTTTGCGTAGTGTAGGGGGTGGTGCTGGGGGTCGTTTTTTAGAGTTTAGGGTAGTGCAGGGGTGTTTGTGTAGTGTAGGGGGTCATATTGTAGGGTTTCCGGTAGTGCAGTGGTGTTTGGGTAGACTAGGGTCCATGCTGGGAATACTGTTTTAGGATTTAGGGCAGTGCAGTGGTCTTTGTGTAGTGTAGGGGCCATGCTGCGGATAGTGTTTTAAGGTTTAGGGTAGTGCAGTGGTGTTTGTGTAGTGTAGGTGGTCGTGCTGTTGGTAGATTTAGTGTTTAGGGCAGTGCAGTGGTGTTTGGTTAGTGTAGTGGGTCGTGCTGGGGATAGTTTTTTAGGGTTTAGGTTAGTGCAGTGGTGTTTGTGTAGTGTAGGGGGTCATATCTTTGGGTTTAGGGTAGTGCAGTGGTGTTTGGGTAGTGTAGGGGCCATGCTGGGGGTAGTGTTTTAGGGTTTAGGGCAGTGCAGTGGTGTTTGTGTAGTGTGGGATGCCATGCTAGAGGTAGTGTTTTAAGATCCATGGCAGTGCAGTGGTCTTTGTGTAGTATAGGGGGTTGTGCTAGAGGTAGTGTTTTAGGATTTAGTGCAGTGCAGTGGTGTTTGTGTAGTGAAGGGGGTCGTGCTGGGGATAGTATTTAGGGTTTAGGGTAGTGCAGTCGTGTTTGTGTAGTATAAGCGGTAGTGTTTTAGGGTTTAGGGTAGGGCAGTGGTGTTTGGGTAGTGTAGGGATCGTGCTGGGGTAATGTTTTAGGGTTTAGAGTACTGCAGTGGTGTTTGGGTAGTGTAGGAGGTCTTGCTGGCGGTAGTGTTTTAGGGTTTAGGGTAGTGCAGTGGTGTTTGTGTAGTGTAGGTGGTCTTGCTGGTTGTAGATTTAGGGTTTAGGGTAGTGCAGTGGTATTTGGGTAGTGTAGTGGGTCGTGCTGAGGATAGTGTTTTGGGGTTTACGGTAGTGCAGTGATGTTTGGGTAGTGTAGTGGGTCATGCTGGGGGTAGTGTTTTAGGTTTGAGGGTGGTGCAGTGGTGTTTGGGTAGTGGAGGGAGTAGTGCTGGGGGTAGTGTTTAGGGGTTTAGGGTAGTGCAGTGGTGTTTGTGTAGTGTATGTGGTTGTGCTGGTGATAGATTTAGAGTTTAGGGTAGTGCAGTGGTGTTTGGGTAGTGTAGTGGGTCGTGCTGAGGATAGTGTTTTGGGGTTTACGGTAGTGCAGTGATGTTTGGGTAGTGTAGTGGGTCATGCTGGGGGTAGTGTTTTAGGTTTGAGGGTGGTGCAGTGGTGTTTGGGTAGTGGAGGGAGTAGTGCTGGGGGTAGTGTTTAGGGGTTTAGGGTAGTGCAGTGGTGTTTGTGTAGTGTATGTGGTTGTGCTGGTGATAGATTTAGAGTTTAGGGTAGTGCAGTGGTGTTTGGGTAGTGTAGGGTGTTAGAATGGGGAACCTCTGGTTGGCACAGGTAGGTACTTGCGACAAGCAGTGGTCCCTTCTTCTATTCAGGGCAAGAGAATTACCCCTTCAGAACAACCCCTGCTCACCCTATATGTAGTGTGGCGCGAGCAGTCAGGGCTAAACTTCAGGGCGCTGTCAGTTAAGCATCTATGATGACAGACAGTAAATCATGAAGATCCCCCACAAACGGACACCAGGCATAAGTTGTATCAAAAATACGTAGACTTTATATAAAAGATTCTTTGTTACGCAGGCATGTACAAGACCATAAATAACGGTTGCGAAATGGGGGCCACAAGATGATAATTAGGCACTGTTCGCTTCTTCGGTAAATTATTCTATTACGAGCGCTTCGTAGTGCTCGGTCGAGTTTGTCCAGTCACGGTGATGCGCAGTGCACCCGGTGTACAGTGATGCGGGGAAATCAGAACGTTGCGGACCCCGAGTCCGAGAGGAAGTTCACTGTACCTGGGAGCGTTCGGTGTGTTGGACGAGTCTTCGGTGGAAGGTGAAGGTTCTGCACCTCGAGGGTCTCCGGATCGAGAACCAGCGGGCGGCTTTCGGTAGACAGGCGCGGCCCAGGGCCTCCGACACGGACTGTGCAGGAGGTCACTTCAGAGGGCGGCACGGTCAGACTCTTGCTTGGAGGCGAAGCGGGGCGGCCGAATACGTTACAACGTACGGGCAGCCGTCCGGGGCTTGATTTTGCTTCCCGATTAGAAATCCGGCGGGAGGGCGAGGGGGCACCAAGCACGCTCCAGTGACAGGCAGGTGACAGGGAAGCGGGGCGGCCAGACCCGGTGGATCAAGAGCTACTCAGGTAGAGCGGGGCTCTCGGCGAGTGGAGGCGGCCAGGCTTCTGGGTGGCACGGCCCTAGGAGGGGGTGCGAAGGTATGCAGAGCACTCCGGCGGGAGAAAGCACACGGCTCAATTTCTCAGACGAGCGGAGACACGGTGAACCCACTGGTCCTGGGGTTCAGTTCAGGGGGCAAGCTCATCTTCCAAGCCCTTGGAGATATTTGAAAAACAAAGTGCAAAGTCTCTTTCAGTCTTTTCCTCTCCTTTCTCAGCAAGGCACCCACTGCAGGCCAATCCCCCAGGTCAGGGAAAGTTACTCCTCCTTCAGCTTCTTCCAGGTCCTTCTAGTCAGGCAGAGTTCCTTCGTGGTTCAATCAGGATCTGATTTCTTAGGAGCAGGGCTCCTTCTTTTAAAGCGCAAATCCTTTGTTCTTTGTCGCCAAGGGGCCTGGGCCTGGCTCAGTCCAGTTTTGGAGCACTTTGTTGTGGTGACTCTGCTCTTTCCTTTCAGCAGCAGGGCAGAGACATCAGCCGCTCCACAGGGGGCGGAGCCGGCTTTGTGGTGGAAGAGCACAGGTCTATTCAAGAGTCAAGGTGTACTCCTCCCACCCATCCTGGTGTAATCTGTCTACCCACCACCTGGCAGCCAACCTGTCTCCTGGAATTCCCCCAGCCCTGCTCCTACTGTGCTTTGCTCTTATGAAAGCACTACGGCAGATCCTACCTCTCTTGCCTGTGGAGAAAAGACCTTTGGTGGTCCGTAGTATCATCCTGAGTAGGCTGGACTACAGCAATTCTCTGTATCTAGGAGCTCCTCTTTACATCTACCAGAGTCTGCAGAGGGTCCAGTCTATGGCAGCCAAACTGGCGCTGAATAGGAAACGTGGTTCCTCAACCACGTTGGCGCTTCAAGAGCTTCA
Organism: Triturus cristatus; assembly: GCF_964204655.1. Classification (NCBI taxonomy): domain Eukaryota; kingdom Metazoa; phylum Chordata; class Amphibia; order Caudata; family Salamandridae; genus Triturus; species Triturus cristatus. The sequence continues at coordinate 63,958,617 of NC_140581.1, read as the reverse complement.
CTGGTTTCCTATGAGGGAAAGGGTTAAATTTAAATCCCTGTGCATTGTCTACAGAGCGGCACACGGTCTTGGCCCTATCTCTCTACAAGAGAAAATATCCTGGTACAAACCTCAAAGGACTCTCCGTTCATAGAATGCCTTCTTGCTAAACACTGGTAGGGTCAAGAAGGCTAGGATGGGAGGTAGGGCCTTTAGTACAGTGGCCCCTCGACATTGGAATGAACTTCCTCTGAATATTAGACAGGCTAACTCCTTGATGGATTTCAGGTGAAGTTTGAAGACTTGGCTCTTTCCTAGGGAGGGGCACATGGCCTCCTAATTCTCCATCCTTTGATCGGCATCTGCTTTCTATCTCTCCTCTTTTCTTTTGTCTCTGATGTTACACACTTTGTTGGTTCAGAAGTTTCTTTCCCTCACAGTTCGAGCGGCAAGATACCCGTTGGGTGATAGCTGCGCGATATAAGTACAAAATACAAACACAAATACAAATACAAATACTGTTGCTAGGCAGAACACACACACATGCAGAGGCAGACTGGATGGTCAGATCAGTAAATACTAACTTTCTAAAAGCAGTATTTACAAACACAGGATATTAAAATAAACGTTGCTAAAAGATGTCTTTTATTATTCTGAGTTCAGGCATACTAAACACGAATTTCTACCATGCTTCCTGAGCCTGCTAGGATTATAGAGTGTTATAATCTAGCAGCCCATTCTGGCTAGGCCTGGGCGGTAAAATCCGTTCCGCTCGCGGAATTTGCGGAATTTGCGTAATTTCGCGTTCCGCGGAGAACGCGAAATTGCTCAAAAGTCTGCTTTCCGCGATTTCGCGAAATTTTTTGCTTGTTCGCGTTCTCAAAATGCGTGTTCGCAAGATATTTCTCCCCGAGCACGCAAACAGCAATTGTGAACAGGAAAAAACCATCACGAACAAGCAATTCCGCGTGTTCGCGGAATTTCTGCGTGTTCGCGGGGATTTTTTACCGTTTTGCGGAGATTTGCGTAACGCGATTACGCAAATTCCGCCCACCCCTAATTCTGGCCTATGGAGAGCAGGTAGCCTTACAATAGTGAAAAACGAAAATGGCTGTAATTCACTATTAGGACATGCCACACACTTCAGGGCATGTCCTACCTTATGCTTACAATGCACCCTGCCCTTGGGCCTACCAGAGGGGTGACTAACATGCAGTTAAGGGAAGGTTTAGGGACTGGCAAGTGGGTGCACTTGCGCAGCCAGCGCGACAGTACCAGACTGCGCGCAGGTTCTGCAGTGGCAGATCCTAGACACATTTTACTAGGCCGCTTCTGTGGGTGGCACAACCAGTGCTGCAGCCCACTAGCGGCATTTGTATTTACAAGCCCTGGCACTCCTGGTGCACTTTACTAGGGGCTGACAGTAAACCAAATAAACCAATCGTGGAAGTCAATTCACATAATACATTTTACCATAGGGAGCACTTGCACTGTGGCACTGGATGGCAGTGGCACAGTGCCCTGAGCAGCTAACACCAACACAAAAACACACTGAGGCACAGACAAAAATGGAAGGGTGACCCATGCCAATGGTGCCAGGTCTAACACGTGTCCCCTCCAGCTGAAATGTGGGGGGAACTACCCTACCCCAGGGAGTTCCTCATCACTAAGGCGGAAAAACCTGGACAGACCGTCAGCGTTGGCGTGATCTGTGCCAGGGCGATGCTCCACCGTAAAGTCCATACCCTGTAGGGAGATCGACCACCTCAACAGTTTTGGGTTCTCACCCCTCATTTGCATCAACCATCTGAGGGGCCTGTGGTCGGTCTGAACCCGGAAGTGAGATCCAAACAAGTAGGGTCTTAGCTTCTTCAGCGCCCAGACCACAGCAAATGCTTCTCGCTCTATCGCACTCCACCTTTGTTCCCGGGGATGTAGCCTCCTGCTAATAAAGGCTACAGGTTGGTCAAAGCCCTCCTCAGTGATCTGCGGGAGAACAGCCCCTACACCATGCTCTGATGCATCTGTCTGCACCAGGAACTCTTTGGAGAAGTCAGGAGCCAAGAGCACGGGCGCCGTGCACATGGCAGTGTTCAGGGTGTCAAAGGCCTTCTGACAGGTGTCAGTCCATATCACTTTTCTGGGCTGCTTCTTCGAAGTCAGCTCTGTCAAGGGGGCAACGATGCTGCCATACCCCTTGACAAACCTCCTGTAGTACCCTGTGAGTCCTAAAAAGGCCCTCACCTCTGTCTGGGTCTTTGGGGGCTCCCAAGCCAGGATGGTTTCAACTTTGGGTTGGAGGGGCGCCACCTGGCCGCTCCCCACTTGGTGTCCCAAGTACACCATGGAACCCTGCCTGATCTGACACTTGCTTGCCTTGATCGTGAGGCCTGCCTTGCGCAGTGCCATCAACACTTCCCAGAGATGTTGCAGGTGTTCTTTCCATGTGCCACTGAACACTGCGATGTCATCCAGGAATGCGGCGCTGAACTCGGTCAGCCCGGCCAACACCTGGTTGACCAACCTCTGGAAGGTGGCAGGGGCATTCTTCATCCCAAAGGGCATAACCCGGAACTGGAAATGCCCATCTGGTGTGGAGAATGCGGACCTCTCTTTGGCCCCATCAGTCAAGGCGATCTGCCAGTACCCAGACGTTAAATCAAACGTGCTGAGGTACCGTGCAGCCCCTAACCGATCGATCAGCTCATCAGCTCTGGTGATGGGGTGCGCGTCAGTCTTCGTGACCGAGTTGAGTCCTCGGTAGTCCACACAGAACCGGAGTTCGGGTGTGGCACCCGGCACTGCAGCCTTTGGGACCAAGACCACTGGGCTGGCCCAAGGACTGCTGGAGGACTCAACCACCCCTAGAGCAAGCATCTTTGAGACTTCCTCTTTGATGCAGGCTCTGACCCTGTCAGTTACCCTGTAAGCTTTGTGCTTCACAGGTAAGCTGTTTCCTGTATCTACATCATGGACGCACCAATCTGTGATACCAGGAACCAGGGAGAACAGGTCAGGAAACTGCCCCAGCAGCTGGCGGCAGTCATCCTGTTGCTCAGGAGTCAGGGTGGGTGAGAGGTTAACTCCATCCACTGACCCGTCTCGCTCTGAGGCTATCAAGAGGTCAGGAAGAGGCTCAGACTCCTCCTCCGTCCCATCATCGGTGGCCAAGAGCATGCCCACTTCGGACCTCTCCAAGTGGGGCTTCAGTCGATTGACATGTAGGACCCTTAAGGGGTTCCTAGGAGACCGCAAATTCACCAAGTAGGTGACCGAACTCTTGCGCTCCACAATCTCAAAGGGTCCTGTCCACTTGTCCTGGAGTGCACAAGGCTCCACAGGGGCCAAGACCCACACTTTCTGACCAGGTTGAAGCTCAACCAGAGTGGCATTCTGGTCGTACCACCGCTTCATTTCCTCCTGGCGGGCTTCCAGGTTTGCCTCAGCAAGTTGCCTGAAACGCCTAGTCTGGTTCCGGAAAGCCAGCATGTAACTGTATACATTCTGGGGAGGTTTCCTGGGAGATTACTCCCAGCCTTCCTTGACCAGACTAAGAGGTCCTCGTACTGGGTGGCCATACAACAGCTCAAAGGGACTGAACCCCAGAGACTTTTGTGGCACCTCGCGGTACGCAAAGAGAAGGCGTGGTAAGAGGACGTCCCACTTACACCTTATGGGTTCTTCGAGACCCATAATCATGCCTTTTTGGGTTCGGTTGAAGCGCTCAACCAACCCGTTTCCTTGGGGATGGTAAGGGGTGGTGAACTTGTACGTCACACCACACTCTTGCCAAAGGGATTTCATATATTTGGATATGAAATTCGTCCCCCTGTCAGACACCACCTCTAGAGGGAATCCTACTCGAGAGAAAATTCCCATCAGTGCTCGTCCCACCACGGGGGCCGTCACTGTCCTCAGAGGGATGGCTTCAGGGTACCGGGTGCCATGGTCCACCAAGACCAGGATAAACCTGTTGCCCATGGCTGTCTTGGGGTCCAGTGGCCCCACAATGTCAATCCCCACTCGCTGGAATGGGGTACTGACCACAGGGAAAGGTTGGAGTGGAGCCCTCAGCTTCCTTCAACTCTTACCACTTGCCTGGCAAGTCTGGCATGTCCCGCAGTGAGTGTCAGAACTCCTGCACATTTGAGGCCAATAAAAGTGGGTGACAAGCCTTTCAAAGGTCTTGTCCTGCCCCAAATGCCCTGCTAACGGAACGTCGTGAGCCAGCCCCAGTAGGAAGGCTCTGAACTTCTGGGGTACCACCAGCGCACGGGCTGACACAGCTTCAGCTAACCTTAGGCTCTGAGTACAGGAGGTCGTTCTCCCAGTAGATCAAGTGAGTACCGGACTGATCACCATTGGCCTGGGCTGCAGCCTGCTGCCGCATACCCTCTAGAGAGAGGCACTCTCTCTGCTCCCTGCAGAATTCCTGCCTGGTGGGGCCTCCTTCTTGCTGCCAATGGGTCAGCTCAGGCAGGTCCCCCAGTTCAGCTATCTGTTCCCCGGTACGCTCCAGGGCATCCCCCTCAAGGTCTGCCTCCTCCTGGGCCGTGGGAACTTCAGGAGCCGGATTCCCGTGCCTCCTGTGCCCTCTCCCTAAGGCCGGTTCCTGGGCCTCTTCCTCAGGCTCCAGGGTCCCTTCAACACCTCTACTGGCTGCCATCGACAGGGTGGTCACGCACGCCCAATCGGGTAAACCCACCATCCGCAGATGAGTTGTCTTCTCCACCTTTTCCCAAGGGGAGCTCTCCAAATCGTTACCTAGGAGACAATCAACAGGCATGGCCTCTCTCACAGCCACTTGCAGAGTACCAGAGACCCCCCCACAACTCAAAGGGAACCTGAGCCATTGGACACTGACTCTCTGTGTTGTCGGCGTTGACAACACGGCAGAATGCGTGTGGGACAACCTGCTCTTGAGACACCAGGTGTCGCTTGACAGCAGTCACACTGGCTCCTGTATCTCTAAGAGCCCCCACCCTTCGGCCATTTATGGTCACCCACTGCCCATACTTTTGAGTATTGGGGGGCAGTTGGGCCTCAGGGACCATCTCACTGTCTCCTAACGAGACTAGGGTCATCTGTTCGGGAACCCCCTCCCCTTGGACATCTACCTCCCTCCCAAAGGCTACACTAGCCACCTGCTTGGGGGGTGGAGCACCAGGGGGTGCTGGTTTACCATACATGGGGCACTTGGGATCCATGGAATAGTGCCCCATGTTGTTACACTTGTAACATCTGGGGGGCCCTCTTTGAACAGGGTTACCTGTCGGGGCCCCGGTCTGCTTCGGGGGTGGGGGTGGCTGAGAACCTTTCCCTTGGTTCCCTTGGGGATTACTTTGGGGCCCTCTGTAGAACTCCCTCTGTTTACCCTTGTCCCCCCCACTCTTCTGCTGGGGACCCTGACCACCCTTGGCGGGGCTTCCCACGAGACCCTTGTGGACCCTGGTGCTGATCCAGCGGTCTGCCTCCTCAGCAAACTTCCTAGGGTTAGTCAGCTTGCTATCGATCAGGTGCTGGCGTAGCTCAGGAAAACAATTATCCGACAAGTGCTCCCATGCAATTAAATCAAACAGCCCTTGGTAATCATTCACTTTGCTACCCTTCACCCAACCATCCAGCGCTCTGCAAAAAAAGGTCACATATTCTACATAAGTGGTACCAGGTTTCTTGGCGCAATCCCTAAATCTCTGTCTGTACAATTCAGGAGTTAACCCATACCTTGTCATGAGAGCTTCCTTCATGTGTGGATAGGATGTTTTGACATCAGAGGGGAGATCCAGCAGTGTGTTCCGCCCCTCACTCAGGAACCTTCCCCACAACCCGCTCCCCAATCTTTCTCAGGGACCCGGTGGGAGGACATGGCTACTTCATAGGCCCTGAACCATTGCCCAATATCATCCTGCTTATAATATTCTTTTACTACATCTTTAGGAATGTGCACCCTTGACTCTTAACTCCTGGCCTTGAGATCCAACTCCCTAATTTTTACCTCATGCTCCATGGCCAGCCTTTGTCTTTCCATTTCCATTTGCAGTTTTGCCATCTCCACTTCATGTGCTCGTGCAGCACTCCTGTCGGCCATCTCCTCTGGCGACAGGCCTCTGCTAGGCTCAGGAACACCTTCCGGGGGTATCACCTCCCGTGCATTCTCTGGGAACTTTGATTCATGCCAGGCCCTCAGCGCCTTTACGTACTGATCCTTGTTTGTTAATCCACTTTGTTTAATTCTGTATTTGGAGAGATATCCTTTCAATACTTCATTTGTGCACTTCCTCAGTGCCTCCTGTTCCCAATCTATGTCATCAACTCCAGAGAGTATAGAGGACGCTCCGCCTCCATTGACTGAGCTAGGCATGGCTTCTTAAAGTGGAGATTCTTCTTTAGCAACAACTGTCAATCAATCTGTGGCTGCAGTATAGGTCTGCTCTACGTGGTGATCAATAATTCACTGTATAAAAATCATAAATGCAAATTCAAAATCCTCACCGCTGACCACCAATGTTAGAATGGGGAAACTCTGGTTGGCACAGGTAGGTACTTGCGACAAGCAGTGGTCCCTTCTTCTATTCAGGGCAAGAGAATTACCCCTTCAGAACAACCCCTGCTCACCCTATAGGTAGTGTGGCGCGAGCAGTCAGGGCTAAACTTCAGGGCGCTGTCAGTTAAGCATCTATGATGACACACAGTAAATCACGAAGATCCCCCACAAACGGACACTGGGCGTAAGTTGTATCAAAAATACATAGACTTTATATAAAAGATTCTTTGTTACGCAGGCATGTACAAGACCATAAATAACGGTTGCGAAATGGGGGCCACAAGATGATAATTAGGCACTGTTCTCTTCTTTGGTAAATTATTCTATTACAAGCGCTTCGTAGTGCTCGGTCGAGTTTGTCCAGTCACGGTGATGCGCAGTGCACCCAGGGTACAGTGATGCGGGGAAATCAGAACGTTGCGGACTCCGAGTCCGAGAGGAAGTTCACTGTACCTGGGAGCGTGCGGTGTGTTGGACGAGTCTTCGGTGGGAGGTGCAGGTTCTGCACCTCGAGGGTCTCCGGATCGAGAACCAGCGGGCGGCTTTCGGTAGACAGGCGCGGACCAGGGCCTCCGACACGGACTGTGCAGGAGGTCACTTCGCAGGGCGGCACGGTCAGACTCTTGCTTGGAGGCGAAGCGGGGCGGCCGGATAAGTTACGACGTACGGGCGGCCGTCCGGGGCTTGATTTCACTTCCCGATTAGAAATCCGGCGGGAGGGCGAGGGGGCACCAAGCACACTCCAGTGACAGGCAGGTGACAGGGAAGCGGGGCGGCCAGACCCGGTGGATCAAGAGCGACTCAGGTAGAGCGGGGCTCTCGGCGAGTGGAGGCGGCCAGGCTTCTGGGTGGCACGGCCCTAGGAGGGGGTGCGAAGGTGCGCAGAGCACTCCGGCGGGAGAAAGCACACGGCTCGATTTCTCAGACGAGCGGAGACACGGTGAACCCACTGGTCCTGTGGTCCAGTTCAGGGGGCAAGCTCTTCTTCAAAGCCCTTGGAGATAGTTGAAAAACAAAGTGCAAAGTCTCTTTCAGTCTTTTCCTCTCCTTTCTCAGCAAGGCACCCACTGCAGGCCAATCCCCCAGGTCAGGGAAAGTTACTCCTCCTTCAGCTTCTTCCAGGTCCTTCTAGTCAGGAGGAGTTCCTTCGTGGTTCAATCAGGATTCATTCTTAGGACAGGGCTCCTTCTTTTAAAGCAAAATCCTTTGTTCTTTGTCGCCAGGGGGCCTGGGCCTGGCTCAGTCCAGTTTTGGAGCACTTTGTTGTGGTGACTCTGCTCTTTCCTTTCAGCAGCAGGGCAGAGACATCAGCCGCTCCACAGGGGGCGGAGCCGGCTTTGTGGTGGCAGAGTACAGGTCTATTCAAGAGTCAAGGTGTACTCCTCCCACCCATCCTGGTGTAATCTCTCTACCCACCACCTGGCAACCAACCTGTCTCCTGGAATTCCCCCAGCCCTGCTCCTACTGTTGCTAGGCAGAACACACACACACGCAGAGGCAGACTGGATGGTCAGATCAGTAAATACTAACTTTCTAAAAGCAGTATTTACAAACACAGGATATTAAAATAAACTTTGCTAAAAGATGTATTTTATTATTCTGAGTTCAGGCATACTAAACACAAATTTCTACCATGCTTCCTGAGCCTGCTAGGATTATAGAGTGTTATAATCTAGCAGCCCATTCTGGCTAGGCCTGGGCGGTAAAATCCGTTCCGCTCGCGGAATTTGCGGAATTTGCGTAATTTCGCGTTCCGCGGAGAACGCGAAATTGCTCAAAAGTCTGCTTTCAGCGATTTCGCGAAATTTTTTGCTTGTTCGCGTTCTCAAAATGCGTGTTCGCGAGATATTTCTCCCCGAGCACGCAAACAGCAATTGTGAACAGGAAAAAACCATCACGAACAAGCAATTCCGCGTGTTCGCGGAATTTCTGCGTGTTCGCGCAGATTTTTGACCGTTTCGCGGAGATTTGCGTAACGCAATTACGCAAGTTCCGCCCACCCCTAATTCTGGCCTATGGAGAGCAGGTAGCCTTACAATAGTGAAAAACGAAAATGGCTGTAATTCACTATTAGGACATGCCACACACTTCAGGGCATGTCCTACCTTATGCTTACAATGCACCCTGCCCTTGGGCCTACCAGAGGGGTGACTAACATGCAGTTAAGGGAAGGTTTAGGGACTGGCAAGTGGGTGCACTTGCGCAGCCAGCGCGACAGTACCAGACTGCGCGCAGGTTCTGCAGTGGCAGATCCTAGACACATTTTACTAGGCCGCTTCTGTGGGTGGCACAACCAGTGCTGCAGCCCACTAGCGGCATTTGTATTTACAAGCCCTGGCACTCCTGGTGCACTTTACTAGGGGCTGACAGTAAACCAAATAAACCAATCGTGGAAGTCAATTCACATAATACATTTTACCATAGGGAGCACTTGCACTGTGGCACTGGATGGCAGTGGCACAGTGCCCTGAGCAGCTAACACCAACACAAAAACACATTGAGGCACAGACAAAAATGGAAGGGTGACCCACGCCAATGGTGCCAGGTCTAACACGTGTCCCCTCCAGCTGAAATGTGGGGGGAACTACCCTACCCCAGGGAGTTCCTCATCACTAAGGCGGAAAAACCTGGACAGACCGTCAGCGTTGGCGTGATCTGTGCCAGGGCGATGCTCCACCGTAAAGTCCATACCCTGTAAGGAGATCGACCACCTCAACAGTTTTGGGTTCTCACCCCTCATTTGCATCAACCATCTGAGGGGCCTGTGGTCGGTCTGAACCCGGAAGTGAGACCCAAACAAGTAGGGTCTTAGCTTCTTCAGCGCCCAGACCACAGCAAATGCTTCTCGCTCTATCGCACTCCACCTTTGTTCCCGGGGATGTAGCCTCCTGCTAATAAAGGCTACAGGTTGGTCAAAGCCCTCCTCAGTGATCTGCGGGAGAACAGCCCCTACACCATGCTCTGATGCATCTGTCTGCACCAGGAACTCTTTGGAGAAGTCAGGAGCCAAGAGCACGGGCGCCGTGCACATGGCAGTTTTCAGGGTGTCAAAGGCCTTCTGACAGGTGTCAGTCCATATCACTTTTCTGGGCTGCTTCTTCGAAGTCAGCTCTGTCAAGGGGGCAACGATGCTGCCATACCCCTTGACAAACCTCCTGTAGTACCCTGTGAGTCCTAAAAAGGCCCTCACCTCTGTCTGGGTCTTTGGGGGCTCCCAAGCCAGGATGGTTTCAACTTTGGGTTGGAGGGGCGCCACCTGGCCGCTCCCCACTTGGTGTCCCAAGTACACCATGGAACCCTGCCTGATCTGACACTTGCTTGCCTTGATCGTGAGGCCTGCCTTGCGCAGTGCCATCAACACTTCCCAGAGATGTTGCAGGTGTTCTTTCCATGTGCCGCTGAACACTGCGATGTCATCCAGGAATGCGGCGCTGAACTCGGTCAGCCCGGCCAACACCTGGTTGACCAACCTCTGGAAGGTGGCAGGGGCATTCTTCATCCCAAAGGGCATAACCCGGAACTGGAAATGCCCATCTGGTGTGGAGAATGCGGACCTCTCTTTGGCCCCATCAGTCAAGGCGATCTGCCAGTACCCAGACGTTAAATCAAACGTGCTGAGGTACCGTGCAGCCCCTAACCGATCGATCAGCTCATCAGCTCTGGTGATGGGGTGCGCGTCAGTCTTCGTGACCGAGTTGAGTCCTCGGTAGTCCACACAGAACCGGAGTTCGGGTGTGGCACCCGGCGCTGCAGCCTTTGGGACCAAGACCACTGGGCTGGCCCAAGGACTGCTGGAGGACTCAACCACCCCTAGAGCAAGCATCTTTGAGACTTCCTCTTTGATGCAGGCTCTGACCCTGTCAGTTACCCTGTAAGCTTTGTGCTTCACAGGTAAGCTGTTTCCTGTATCTACATCATTGACGCACCAATCTGTGATACCAGGAACCAGGGAGAACAGGTCAGGAAACTGCCCCAGCAGCTGGCGGCAGTCATCCTGTTGCTCAGGAGTCAGGGTGGGTGAGAGGTTAACTCCATCCACTGACCCGTCTCGCTCTGAGGCTATCAAGAGGTCAGGAAGAGGCTCAGACTCCTCCTCCGTCCCATCATCGGTGGCCAAGAGCATGCCCACTTCGGACCTCTCCAAGTGGGGCTTCAGTCGATTGACATGTAGGACCCTTAAGGGGTTCCTAGGAGACCGCAAATTCACCAAGTAGGTGACCGAACTCTTGCGCTCCACAATCTCAAAGGGTCCTGTCCACTTGTCCTGGAGTGCACAAGGCTCCACAGGGGCCAAGACCCACACTTTCTCACCAGGTTGAAGCTCAACCAGAGTGGCATTCTGGTCGTACCATCGCTTCATTTCCTCCTGGCGGGCTTCCAGGTTTGCCTCAGCAAGTTGCCTGAAACGCCTAGTCTGGTTCCGGAAAGCCAGCATGTAACTGTATACATTCTGGGGAGGTTTCCTGGGAGATTACTCCCAGCCTTCCTTGACCAGACTAAGAGGTCCTCGTACTGGGTGGCCATACAACAGCTCAAAGGGACTGAACCCCAGAGACTTTTGTGGCACCTCGCGGTACGCAAAGAGAAGGCGTGGTAAGAGGACGTCCCACTTACACCTTATGGGTTCTTCGAGACCCATAATCATGCCTTTTTGGGTTCGGTTGAAGCGCTCAACCAACCCGTTTCCTTGGGGATGGTAAGGGGTGGTGAACTTGTACGTCACACCACACTCTTGCCAAAGGGATTTCATATATTTGGATATGAAATTCGTCCCCCTGTCAGACACCACCTCTAGAGGGAATCCTACTCGAGAGAAAATTCCCATCAGTGCTCGTCCCACCACGGGGGCCGTCACTGTCCTCAGAGGGATGGCTTCAGGGTACCGGGTGCCATGGTCCACCAAGACCAGGATAAACCTGTTGCCCATGGCTGTCTTGGGGTCCAGTGGCCCCACAATGTCAATCCCCACTCGCTGGAATGGGGTACTGACCACAGGGAAAGGTTGGAGTGGAGCCCTCAGCTTCCTTCAACTCTTACCACTTGCCTGGCAAGTCTGGCATGTCCCGCAGTGAGTGTCAGAACTCCTGCACATTTGAGGCCAATAAAAGTGGGTGACAAGCCTTTCAAAGGTCTTGTCCTGCCCCAAATGCCCTGCTAACGGAACGTCGTGAGCCAGCCCCAGTAGGAAGGCTCTGAACTTCTGGTGTACCACCAGCGCACGGGCTGACACAGCTTCAGCTAACCTTAGGCTCTGAGTACAGGAGGTCGTTCTCCCAGTAGATCAAGTGAGTACCGGACTGATCACCATTGGCCTGGGCTGCAGCCTGCTGCCGCATACCCTCTAGAGAGAGGCACTCTCTCTGCTCCCTGCAGAATTCCTGCCTGGTGGGGCCTCCTTCTTGCTGCCAATGGGTCAGCTCAGGCAGGTCCCCCAGTTCAGCTATCTGTTCCCCGGTACGCTCCAGGGCATCCCCCTCAAGGTCTGCCTCCTCCTGGGCCGTGGGAACTTCAGGAGCCGGATTCCCGTGCCTCCTGTGCCCTCTCCCTAAGGCCGGTTCCTGGGCCTCTTTCTCAGGCTCCAGGGTCCCTTCAACACCTCTACTGGCTGCCATCGACAGGGTGGTCACGCACGCCCAATCGGGTAAACCCACCATCCGCAGATGAGTTGTCTTCTCCACCTTTTCCCAAGGGGAGCTCTCCAAATCGTTACCTAGGAGACAATCAACAGGCATGGCCTCTCTCACAGCCACTTGCAGAGTACCAGAGACCCCCCCACAACTCAAAGGGAACCTGAGCCATTGGACACTGACTCTCTGTGTTGTCGGCGTTGACAACACGGCAGAATGCGTGTGGGACAACCTGCTCTTGAGACACCAGGTGTCGCTTGACAGCAGTCACACTGGCTCCTGTATCTCTAAGAGCCCCCACCCTTCGGCCATTTATGGTCACCCACTGCCCATACTTTTGAGTATTGGGGGGCAGTTGGGCCTCAGGGACCATCTCACTGTCTCCTAACGAGACTAGGGTCATCTGTTCGGGAACCCCCTCCCCTTGGACATCTACCTCCCTCCCAAAGGCTACACTAGCCACCTGCTTGGGGGGTGGAGCACCAGGGGGTGCTGGTTTACCATACATGGGGCACTTGGGATCCATGGAATAGTGCCCCATGTTGTTACACTTGTAACATCTGGGGGGCCCTCTTTGAACAGGGTTACCTGTCGGGGCCCCAGTCTGCTTCGGGGGTGGGGGTGGCTGAGAACCTTTCCCTTGGTTCCCTTGGGGATTACTTTGGGGCCCTCTGTAGAACTCCCTCTGTTTACCCTTGTCCCCCCCACTCTTCTGCTGGGGACCCTGACCACCCTTGGCGGGGCTTCCCACGAGACCCTTGTGGACCCTGGTGCTGATCCAGCGGTCTGCCTCCTCAGCAAACTTCCTAGGGTTAGTCAGCTTGCTATCGATCAGGTGCTGGCGTAGCTCAGGAAAACAATTATCCGACAAGTGCTCCCATGCAATTAAATCAAACAGCCCTTGGTAATCATTCACTTTGCTACCCTTCACCCAACCATCCAGCGCTCTGCAAAAAAAGGTCACATATTCTACATAAGTGGTACCAGGTTTCTTGGCGCAATCCCTAAATCTCTGTCTGTACAATTCAGGAGTTAACCCATACCTTGTCATGAGAGCTTCCTTCATGTGTGGATAGGATGTTTTGACATCAGAGGGGAGATCCAGCAGTGTGTTCCGCCCCTCACTCAGGAACCTTCCCCACAACCCGCTCCCCAATCTTTCTCAGGGACCCGGTGGGAGGACATGGCTACTTCATAGGCCCTGAACCATTGCCCAATATCATCCTGCTTATAATATTCTTTTACTACATCTTTAGGAATGTGCACCCTTGACTCTTAACTCCTGGCCTTGAGATCCAACTCCCTAATTTTTACCTCATGCTCCATGGCCAGCCTTTGTCTTTCCATTTCCATTTGCAGTTTTGCCATCTCCACTTCATGTGCTCGTGCAGCACTCCTGTCGGCCATCTCCTCTGGCGACAGGCCTCTGCTAGGCTCAGGAACACCTTCCGGGGGTATCACCTCCCGTGCATTCTCTGGGAACTTTGATTCATGCCAGGCCCTCAGCGCCTTTACGTACTGATCCTTGTTTGTTAATCCACTTTGTTTAATTCTGTATTTGGAGAGATATCCTTTCAATACTTCATTTGTGCACTTCCTCAGTGCCTCCTGTTCCCAATCTATGTCATCAACTCCAGAGAGTATAGAGGACGCTCCGCCTCCATTGACTGAGCTAGGCATGGCTTCTTAAAGTGGAGATTCTTCTTTAGCAACAACTGTCAATCAATCTGTGGCTGCAGTATAGGTCTGCTCTACGTGGTGATCAATAATTCACTGTATAAAAATCATAAATGCAAATTCGAAATCCTCACCGCTGACCACCAATGTTAGAATGGGGAAACTCTGGTTGGCACAGGTAGGTACTTGCGACAAGCAGTGGTCCCTTCTTCTATTCAGGGCAAGAGAATTACCCCTTCAGAACAACCCCTGCTCACCCTATAGGTAGTGTGGCGCGAGCAGTCAGGGCTAAACTTCAGGGCGCTGTCAGTTAAGCATCTATGATGACACACAGTAAATCACGAAGATCCCCCACAAACGGACACTGGGCGTAAGTTGTATCAAAAATACATAGACTTTATATAAAAGATTCTTTGTTACGCAGGCATGTACAAGACCATAAATAACGGTTGCGAAATGGGGGCCACAAGATGATAATTAGGCACTGTTCTCTTCTTTGGTAAATTATTCTATTACAAGCGCTTCGTAGTGCTCGGTCGAGTTTGTCCAGTCACGGTGATGCGCAGTGCACCCAGGGTACAGTGATGCGGGGAAATCAGAACGTTGCGGACTCCGAGTCCGAGAGGAAGTTCACTGTACCTGGGAGCGTGCGGTGTGTTGGACGAGTCTTCGGTGGGAGGTGCAGGTTCTGCACCTCGAGGGTCTCCGGATCGAGAACCAGCGGGCGGCTTTCGGTAGACAGGCGCGGACCAGGGCCTCCGACACGGACTGTGCAGGAGGTCACTTCGCAGGGCGGCACGGTCAGACTCTTGCTTGGAGGCGAAGCGGGGCGGCCGGATAAGTTACGACGTACGGGCGGCCGTCCGGGGCTTGATTTCACTTCCCGATTAGAAATCCGGCGGGAGGGCGAGGGGGCACCAAGCACACTCCAGTGACAGGCAGGTGACAGGGAAGCGGGGCGGCCAGACCCGGTGGATCAAGAGCGACTCAGGTAGAGCGGGGCTCTCGGCGAGTGGAGGCGGCCAGGCTTCTGGGTGGCACGGCCCTAGGAGGGGGTGCGAAGGTGCGCAGAGCACTCCGGCGGGAGAAAGCACACGGCTCGATTTCTCAGACGAGCGGAGACACGGTGAACCCACTGGTCCTGTGGTCCAGTTCAGGGGGCAAGCTCTTCTTCCAAGCCCTTGGAGATAGTTGAAAAACAAAGTGCAAAGTCTCTTTCAGTCTTTTCCTCTCCTTTCTCAGCAAGGCACCCACTGCAGGCCAATCCCCCAGGTCAGGGAAAGTTACTCCTCCTTCAGCTTCTTCCAGGTCCTTCTAGTCAGGCGGAGTTCCTTCGTGGTTCAATCAGGATTCATTCTTAGGACAGGGCTCCTTCTTTTAAAGCGCAAATCCTTTGTTCTTTGTCGCCAGGGGGCCTGGGCCTGGCTCAGTCCAGTTTTGGAGCACTTTGTTGTGGTGACTCTGCTCTTTCCTTTCAGCAGCAGGACAGAGACATCAGCCGCTCCACAGGGGGCGGAGCCGGCTTTGTGGTGGCAGAGTACAGGTCTATTCAAGAGTCAAGGTGTACTCCTCCCACCCATCCTGGTGTAATCTCTCTACCCACCACCTGGCAACCAACCTGTCTCCTGGAATTCCCCCAGCCCTGCTCCTACTGTTGCTAGGCAGAACACACACACACGCAGAGGCAGACTGGATGGTCAGATCAGTAAATACTAACTTTCTAAAAGCAGTATTTACAAACACAGGATATTAAAATAAACTTTGCTAAAAGATGTATTTTATTATTCTGAGTTCAGGCATACTAAACACAAATTTCTACCATGCTTCCTGAGCCTGCTAGGATTATAGAGTGTTATAATCTAGCAGCCTATTCTGGCCTATGGAGAGCAGGTAGCCTTACAATAGTGAAAAACGAAAATGGTTGTAATTCACTATTAGGACATGCCGCACACTTCAGGGCATGTCCTACCTCATGCTTACAATGCACCCTGCCCTTGGGCCTACCAGAGGGGTGACTAACATGCAGTTAAGGGAAGGTTTAGGGACTGGCAAGTGGGTGCACTTGCGCAGCCAGCGCGACAGTACCAGACTGCGCGCAGGTTCTGCAGTGGCAGATCCTAGACACATTTTACTAGGCCGCTTCTGTGGGTGGCACAACCAGTGCTGCAGCCCACTAGCGGCATTTATATTTACAAGCCCTGGCACTCCTGGTGCACTTTACTAGGGGCTGACAGTAAACCAAATAAACCAATCGTGGAAGTCAATTCACATAATACATTTTACCTTAGGGAGCACTTGCACTGTGGCACTGGATGGCAGTGGCACAGTGCCCTGAGCAGCTAACACCAACACAAAAACACATTGAGGCACAGACAAAAATGGAAGGGTGACCCACGCCAAAGGTGCCAGGTCTAACATAGGGGGTCATGCTGGGGGTAGTGTTTTAGGGTTGAGGGTGGTGCAGTGGTGTTTGGGTAGTGGAGGGAGTAGTGCTGGGGGTAGTGTTTAGGGGTTTAGGGTAGTGCAATGGTGTTTGTGTAGTGTAGGTGGTTGTGCTGGTGATAGATTTAGGGTGTAGGGTAGTGCATTGGTGTTTGGGTTGTGTAGGGGGTCATGCTGGGGGTAGTGTGTTATGGTTTAGGATACTGCAGTGGAGTTTGGGTTGTATAGGGGGTCATGCTGGGGGAAGTGTGTTATGGTTTAGGGTAGAGCAGTTGTGTTTGGGTAGTGTAGGGAGTCCTGCTGGGGGTTGTGTTTTAGGGCTTAGGGTAGTGCAGTGGTTTTTCGGTATTGTCGGGGGTCATGCTGGGGGTACTGTTTTAGGATTTATGGTATTGCAGTGGTGTTTGTGTAGTGTAGGGGGATGTGCTGGGGTAGTGTTTTAGGGTTTAGGGTAGTGCAGGTGTGTTTGGGAAGTGTAGGGGGTAATACTTTAGTGTTGAGTGTCGTGCAGTGGTGATTGGGAACTGCAGGGTTTTGTGCTGAGGTAGTGTTTTAGGGTTTGGGGTAATGCAGTGGTAATTGTGTAGTGTAGGGGGGTCATGCTGGGGGTAGTGTTTTAGAGTTTAGGTTAGTGCAGTGGTGTTTGTGTAGTGTAGGGGATCGTGCTGGGGTGGTTTATTAGTGTTTATTGTAGTGCAGTGGTATTTGTGTAGTGTAGGGGGTAGTATTTTAGGGTTTAGTGTAATGCAGTGGTGTTTGCGTAGTGTAGGGGGGGTGCTGGGGGTCGTTTTTTAGAGTTTAGGGTAGTGCAGGGGTGTTTGGGTAGTGTAGGGGTCATATTGTAGGGTTTAGGGTAGTGCAGTGGTGTTTGGGTAGTGTAAGGTCCATGCTGGGAATACTTTTTTAGGATTTAGGGCAGTGCAGTGGTCTTTGTGTAGTGTAGGGGGTCATGCTGCGGATAGTGTTTTAAGGTTTAGGGTAGTGCAGTGGTGTTTGTGTAGTGTAGGTGGTCGTGCTGTTGGTAGATTTAGTGTTTAGAGCCGTGCAGTGGTGTTTGGGTAGTGTAGTGGGTCGTGCTGGGGATAGAATTTTTGGGTTTAGGTTAGTGCAGTGGTGTTTGTGTAGTGTAGGGGGTCATATTTTTGGGTTTAGGGTAGTGCAGTGGTGTTTGGGTAGTGTAGGGGCCGTGCTGGGGGTAGTGTTTTAGGGTTTAGGGCAGTGCAGTGGTGTTTGTGTAGTGTGGGATGTCATGCTAGAGGTAGTGTTTTAAGATCTAGGGCAGTGCAGTGGTCTTTGTGTAGTGTAGGGGGTTGTGCTCGAGGTAGTGTTTTAGGATTTAGTGCAGTGCAGTGGCGTTTGCGTGTCGAAGGGGGTCGTACTGGGGATAGTATTTAGGGTTTAGGGTAGTGCAGTCGTGTTTTGTAGAATAAGCGGTAGTGTTTTAGGGTTTAGGGTAGGGCAGTGGTGTTTGGGTAGTGTAGGGATCGTGCTGGTGTAATTTTTTAGTGTTTAGAGTACTGCAGTGGTGTTTGGGTAGTGTAGGAGGTCTTGCTGGGGGTAGTGTTTTAGGGTTTAGGGTAGTGCAGTGGTGTTTGTGTAGTGTAGGTGGTCTTGCTGGTTGTAGATTTAGGGTTTAGGATAGTGCAGTGGTATTTGGGTAGTGTAGTGGGTCGTGCTGAGGATAGTGTTTTAGGGTTTACGGTAGTACAGTGATGTTTGGGTAGTGTAGTGGGTCTTGCAGGGGGTAGTGTATTAGGGTTGAGGGTGGTGCAGTGGTGTTTGGGTAGTGGAGGGAGTAGTGCTGGGGGTAGTGTTTAGGGGTTTAGGGTAGTGCAGTGGTGTTTGTGTAGTGTATGTGGTTGTGCTGGTGATTGATTTAGAGTTTAGGGTAGTGCAGTGGTGTTTGGGTAGTGTAGGGGGTCATGCTGGGGGTGGTGTTTTAGGGTTGAGAGTGGTGCAGTGGTGTTTGGGTAGTGGAGGGAGTAGTGCTGGGGGTAGTGTTTAGGGGTTTACGGTAGTGCAGTGGTGTTTGTGTAGGGTAGGTGGTTGTGCTCGTGATAGAGCTAGGGTGTAGGGTAGTGCATTGGTGTTTGGGTAGTGTAGGGGGTCGTGCTGGGGATAGTGTTTTAGAGTTTAGGGTAGTGCAGTGGTGTTTGGGTAGTGTAGGGGGTCATGCTGGGGGTAGTGTTTTAGGGTTGAGGGTAGTGCAGTGGTGTTTGGGTAGTGGAGGGGGTTGTGCTGGGGGTAGTTTTTTAGGTTTTAGGGTAGTGCAATGGTGTTTGTGTAGTGTTGGGTGTTGCGCTGAGGGTTTAGGATAGAGCAGTAGTGTTTATGTAGTATAGGGGGTCATGCTGGGGGTAGTGTTTTAGTGTGTATGGTAATGCAGTGGTGTTTGTGTAGTTTAGGTGGTCATGCTGGGGGCAGTGTGTTAAGGTTTAGGGTAGTGCACTGGTGTCTGTGTAGTGTAGGGTTTCATGCTGCGGTAGTGTTTTAGGGTTTAGGGTAGTGCACTGGAGTTTGTATTGTGTAGGAGGTCATCCTGGGGGTAGTGTTTTAGGGTTTAGGGTAGTGCAGTGGTGTTTGGGTAGTGTAGGGGGTCATGCTGGAGGTAGTGTTTTAGGGTTTAGGGCAGTGCAGTGTTGTTTTTGTAGTATTGGGGTAGTGTTTTAGGGTTTAGTGTAATGCAGTGGTGTTTGCTCAGTGTAAGGGGTCATTCTGGGGGTAGTTTGTTGGGGTTTAGGGTAGAAAGTGGTATTTAGGTAGTGTAGGGGGTCGTGCTGGAGATACTATTTTAGGTTTTCGGATAGTTCTGTGGTGTTGGTGTAGTTTAGTGGGTCGTGTTTTAGGGTAGTGCAGTGGTGTTTGTGTACTGTATGGGGTCATATTTTAGGGTTTAGGGTATTGCAGTGGTATTTGGGTCCTGTAGGGGGTCGTGTTGGGGATATGGTTTTAGCATTTAGGGTAGTGCAGTGGAGTTTGTGTAGTGTAGGGGGTCGTGCTGGGGTAGTGTTTTAGGATTGAGGGTAGTGCAGTGGTGTTTGGGGGGTGTAGGGGTTGTGCCTGGGGTTGTGTTTTAGAGTTTAGGGTAGTGCAATGGTGTTTGTGTATTGTAGGGGGTCATGCTAGGGGTAGTACGTTAGAGTTTAGGGTAGTGCAGTGCTGTTTGTGTAGTGTGTGGGGTCGTATTTTAGGGTTCATGATAGTGCAGTGGTGTTTGGTTAGTGTAGGGGGTCATGCTGGGGTAGTGTTTTAGAGTTTAGGTTAGTGCAGTGGTGTTTAGGTATTGTAGGTTGTCATGCTGGGTGTAGTGTTTAGGGAAGTGCAGCGGTGTTTGTGTAGTGTAGGGGATTGTGCTGGGGGTAGTGTTTTAGGGTTTCAGGTAGAGCAGTGGTGTTTGTGTAGAGTAGGGGTTCATGCTGGTGGTAGATTTAGGGTAGTGCAGTGGTGTTTGGGTAGTATAGGGGGTTGTGCTGGGGTAGTGTTTTGGGGTTTTGGTTAGTGCATTGGTGTTTTTTTAGGGTAGGGGTCGTGCTCGGGGTAGTGTTTTAGGGTTTAGGGTAGTTCAGTGGTGTTTGTGTAGTGTAGGGGGTCATGTTTTAGGGTTTAGGGTAGTGCAGTGGTGTTTGGGAATTGTAGGGGGTCCTGTTGGGGGTAGTGTTTTAGGATTTAGGGTAGTGCAGTTGTGTTTGGGTAGTATAGGGGGTCGTGCTGTGGGTAGATTTAGGGTTTAGGGTAGTGCAGTGGTGTTTGTGCGGTATAGGGGGTTGTGCTGGGGTTCGTGCTGGGGGTAGTGTTTTAGGGTTTAGGGTAGTGCAGTGGTGTTTGTGTAGTGTGAGGGGTCGTGTTTTAGGGCAGTGCAGTGGTGTTTGAGCAGTGTAGGGGTGATGCTGTGGGTAATGTAGTGTAGTGATGTTTGGGTAGTGTAGGGTATCGTGCTGGAGTAGTGTATTAGGGTTTAGAGTAGTGCAGTGGTCCTTGTGTAGTGTAGGGTGTAGTGTTTTAGGGATTAGGGTAGTGCTGTGGTGTTTGTGTAGTTTAGGGCATCATGATGGGGGTAGTTTTTTGGGGTTCAGCGTAGTGCAGTGGTGTTTGTGTATTGTAGGGGAGCGTGTTTTAGGGTATAGGGTAGTGCAGTTGTGTTTGGTTAGTGTAGGGGTCATGCTGGGGGTAGTGTTTAGGGTTTTGGGTAGAGCAGTGGTGTTTGTGTAGTGTAGGGGGTCATGCTGGTGGTATATTTACGGTTGTGCAGTGGTGTTTGGGTAGTGAAGAGGGTTGTGCTGTGGATAGTGTTTTAGGGTTTAGGTCAGTGCAGTGGTGTTTGTGTGGTGTAGGGGTCATTTTTCAGGGTAGGTCAGTGGCGTTTGGGTAGTGTAGGGGATTGTGCTGGGGTAGAATGTTAGGGTTTAGGGTAGTGCAGTGGTGTTTGTGTAGCATAGGGGGTCATGCTGGGGGTAGTGGTTTAGTGTTTAGGGTAGTGTAGGGGGTTGTGCTGTGGGTAGATGTAGGGTTTTGGGTAGAGCAGTGGTGTTTATGTAGAGTAGGGGGACATGCTGGTGGTAGTGTTTTAGGGTTTAGGGTAGGGCAGTGGTGTTTGTGTAGTGTAGGGGGTCATTTTTTAGGGTAGTGCAGTGGTGTTTCCGTAGTGTAGTGGGTCATGCTAGGGGTAGTGTTTTAGGGTTCAGGGTAGTGCATTGGTGTTTGTGCAGTGTAGGGTATAGTGTTTTAGGGTTTAGTGTAGTGCTGTGGTGTTTGTGTAGTGTAGGGGGTCGTGTTTTAGGGTAATGCAGTGGTGTTTGTGTACTTTAGGGGGTCGTATGTTAGGGTTTAGTGTAGTGCAGTTGTGTTTGGGTCATGTAGGGAGTTGTGTAGTGCTGTGGTGTTTTGGTACTGTAGGGGGTTATGTTTAAGGGTAGTGCATTAGTGTTTCAATAGTGTAGGGGGTCATGCTGGGGGTTGTGTTTTAGGGTTTAGGGTAGTGCAGTGGTCTTTGGAACGAACTGCGTTAAGTGGGCGCGCACGCCACAAATGGCGTAAAGTAACTTAGCATTTAAAAAACCGTACAAATTCACTGAAAAAACCATAGGTTTCACACATGTTATAGTTAGCTGGACATTTTACTGATAAAAAACCAATGAAATTCCCCCGTTATAGTTACTGTAGGCAACTATAACTCACGCGACCGTAATCCTCTGCTGATGACATATGTGTCTTTATGAAAAAAAAATATTTGTAATATATGTATAGCTAAAATTTAATGGAAGAAGACATGGGCAAATAAGTGTCTAAATACAGTATTAGCATCAGCAGAGGATTACGGTCGCGTGAGTTATAGTTGCCTACAGTAACTATAACGGGGGAATTTCATTGGTTTTTTATCAGTAAAATGTCCAGCTAACTATAACATGTGTGAAACCTATGGTTTTTTCAGTGAATATATATATATATATTCACTTAAAAAACCATAGGTTTCACACATGTTATAGTTAGCTGGACATTTCACTCGTGAAAAACCATTGAAATTCCCCCGTTATAGTTAGTGCAGGCAACTATAACTCACGCAACCGCAATCCTCTGCTGATGACGTCAGATATTACATGTGTGAAACCTATGGTTTTTTAAGTGAATTTGCAAGGTTTTTTAAATGCTAATTCCTAACTATAACGTGTGTGAAACCTATGGTTTTTTCAGTGAATTTGTACGTTTTTTTAAATGCTAAGTTATGTATTTTTTTTTTAAAGGTTTTTCACCATGTGCGCACCATACGCACATGGTGCGCTTCGCGCACCGCGCGCCCACGTTGCGCAGTTCGTGGGATTTTTCCGTTTCTACCGTGTGCGCACGCTACGCGCACTCCGCGATTTTTTGTAAAAAAAATTATTTTGGCCCTTGGGGGTCCTTCTGGGACCCCTGACAAAGGCTAGGGGGTCAGGAACTGTCCACCCTGCCCCCTTTTCACGTTCTCCACCTTTGTTTTTTACCCCCTCAGACTGCGAGAGACAAAATGGCGGCCGACACTTCCTGGTTTCGACCGATTCAAATGTTTACTAAGATCTAACAACCAATCAGAAGCGCGCTCGCGCACGGCAGCGTGCGCGTACGGTATGTTTTACCGTACGCGCACGGTACGCTCCTATAGATATATATATATATATGCTTTTAAATGCTATTTTCTCAGGAAATTCTGAACAGATTTACACCAGACCTGCAAAAGGCACATCCCTGACTTGAGGACTACCTCTCTGCCAAATTTCAACTAATTCTGTTCAGCCGTTCGGGCTGTAGCTTGGACTAAAGGTCCAATGGGAAAATGCATGGAGAAAACGTGTTTTGGGACCCCCCCTTTTTCTCAGCTCCCGCTTGACAAATCCCCCCGAGACTTTCAGGGAAGGAGCGGAGCGGAGCGGAGCGCCCCACCTATTTTGAAAATTTCGCGAGGATTCGTCAATCGGCGCCAAAGTTATTCCAAATAGAATGTTGCGCGTTTCCTATGGAAACACGGTCCTAACTATAACTATCTACTGGCGACCGCCAGTAGATAATATATATATATATATATATATATATATATATATATATATATATATATATATATATATATATATATATATAAATACACACACTCATATATATTCACTGAATAAACAAATAGCACAGGGACGTTATAGTTAGGCTCAGATTTCTCCCCTCATACATAACCAGTGAAATTCATTGGTTTTAGTTGCCTGAGCTAACATATATCCCCACAATGCACTACTTTTAACCTCATATATTATATCACTCAGGACTTCATATATTGCATTACTCATGACATGGTAATTGCCATCTCAAATTACCCTATATCATCCACAGAACTATTCATACACCCTCTCACAGCCCCATAACACCTCTCATATGCTCACTCCAACACCCATAAAACCACTTGCATACCCAACTAACTTTAACTGGTGAATTTCTGTGCATTTATTTTGTTCAAAGTGTTAATGTTGTCACTGATATATTCACCCAAGTATAATGTTACTTTAACCTTAGTTTTTTTAAGTGAAGGTTTTTTTTAAAGTAATGTAAAATGTATTTATTACGATTAAATGCAACCCCCTGCTGTAGAGATCCAAAGACGCTACAGCCAACTTTCCACATGCTAACAACTCACTCTTGGATGACAGGAGTGTATAGTACTGTGTGCGCAGGCACTGACCCCTACTCTGAGACCTACCTCTGTATGATAGAAGTACGTAGCAAGCTGTGGGAAAGGATTGCCTTCTCCGCTCAGACCTCTCTTTTTCAAATGACGGGTGTGCATAGTAGTGCATGGGGAGGAACCAGCTTCTCCTTTAGATCTCTCTCAGATGACAGATGTGCATGGCAGTGAGTGGAGAAGGACATGCCTCTCTTTTCTTACCTCTCTTTCTGTTGTGCATAGTAGCTTGTGGGGAGGCGCTGGATGATAGTTGTGGGTAGTGGGGTAATTAGTAATGCTATCAATGATGTATTGTGTGAGGCCAAAAGCAATGCACAGTGAGAGTGGGCCGGGCCTGTGATCATCCCTCACGGGCAGCCAACTCAATCCAAAAAACACTATAACATGATGCAGTAACAGTGCACTCTATTAATCACTCTTTTTAACTTTGCATGACACCATTAACATCTCTCTTCTGATGTCTGGTTATGTCCCTGCAATGCAAATTCCACATACATGCACAGATATTTACTTGTTCTGTCACTGACGCTAACATTCACTCACTCACAATCCATAATTACTCCAAGTACGATTAATCAACATAGATGCACACTGAAAATACCCTCGGAACAGATGGAATAGTCAACATCTTCCTGTTTGGTAGAGTTTTCTCTACAGGGAAAAATATCTTCTTGGTGGGGAGAAAAGAAGGAAAAACATGTATTCAAGTGCAAATTTCCACACCTCTAAATTCTTGGATATGGGAAAAAAGAGCGTGGGTAGAAATTCATTATTTTCATTGTCACGTTCAAATATTTTCAGTTTATGAAATTACTAAATTCATGTGAGCTAAGGCATGCGAATAAACAAAGTATTATTTTTTTTTAGATTTGCTACCTGGCTCTCCTAAGAACAGCACAGCTAAAACGCTTTATCTATTTTGAAATAAAAGGTTTATCATGAACAATCAGAAGGAACAGTAAATAAATCACAAGATAAGCGACAGGTCTGAATACATTTTGTTTTGTCAACTTAGTCAGGGCCAGTCCATTGCCGCAGGTACTGGTCTGGGTTAGTACCTGTAGCAGGGGCACTAGTTTGGATTTCTGCACATTTCTTTTTTCTTACCTGGTATGTGAAGAGGTCACTGCAGGTATAGGTGCTTCAGTCTGTGCTCGAAGGATCCCTCTGAGCAGTGCACACCTCTGCACGCAGACACACTTCTTCTTTAAAAGAGGCTGGAATGCAATGTAGGCGGAGTCAGAAGGTGGGATGTCCTACTGCACAATGACCACTTCCCTGCAACTATCTAGCATGCATGCAAAATGTATTTACCAGCTGCATCCCCAGCATGTTGATGCAACTTGAAGGCCAGAGGAAATGGCTTCTCAGAAAATGTCACTATACTCTGCAGAAAGTAACTAAGATATTCCAAATTTCACCAATGTACACAGTTTCACGTATGCCAATTGAGCGCTTAAGCTCGAGCAATAAATCAACAAGTGCATGGGGAGATGAAAATGAACAGGTCAACAAATGAACTATGCAGCATTGATTCATAAAATTGAAACACTCAGCAGTTTATCACTGACACACAGCAGGGGGTGATTCATGCAAGACAAATCTCTGACCTCATTCTCACCATCACTCACTAACCATGCAGTTTATCTTCTTTCCCTTATGCCCACCACCTGCACCACCAACTTTCCTCGCATCCTTTCTGTCAGCTGCAGATTTATCAAGATTTTAGAATGGTGTAAAGTGATGCAAAGTTGAGCGCAGTCCTTTAAAGGAGTTAGGGATAGATGTATGGACATACTCTAACCTACAATTTCAACCTAAAACTTAGCATGTAATCTTTCCCTTACTCTGTACCACAAAGAAGGACTTTGTATTTCAAAAGCAAGGAAAAAGATCTAGATACAACTTCCTACTCTAATGGACTCAGAGACATTTGAGTGCCTAGAATCGTCACACTGGCACACTTGGTGAAAAAATAATAATCAATATTGCAAGCAGTGCTTCTCGCTGTTCTACAGATATTGTAATCATGTGGACTGTAGGAGGATAATAAGGCAATAACAAGCAGCCTTGTCCATAGATGTACCCGCTATTAACCACAGGCACAAAAAACAAGTTTCAGAAGTAAGAAATCTAACATTGTACAACCAATAAAAAGGTTTCAAGAGACAACTCAATTATTATCCGATCCCTTGGCAATCATGGTTCTATCAGGACTGGACCTAGAGACCAAATTTAAAAGGCCAAAAATAAAATAATCTTTGGAAAAGAGGCAATGAAAATTTCTACAGCAGTAAGAGAAAAGGATGAGGAGACCCCCGCATAAGGAGAAATAAGTGAGTTAACTTCAGGACATTCCCACTACGGACGTGCTCAACTGAGCAATATGGAGGCCCCTCTCAGAATTAATCGGAAGAATCAAACTTTCCTAAAGATCCTAAAACCATTCCAGTGATCCATATCCATCATATTGCATCATCACCTTAAGGAATAGATAAACAGAACAGAACAGGACCGTGAGATGAAGCAGCATTCTGCTAACTTGGAGATTTCACCAACAAAAAGTAAACAATTAACATTTTAACTGTAAAGCTAAACTAGAAGACTGAGAAAAGAGAAAAAAATATGCAAGGGAAATATGATCCCAGACGTATTGAATGGACCATCCGTCTATCCTATTTTTCAAACCTGCAGCATCAGATCTGAACATTAAAGGATAAACACTTCTATCCACAACAATGTTGATGATTCCCACCCATTCAACATTAAAAAGCCTTTAATTTCCCAAATTGTGATACAGCCCAAAAATCTAAACCCTATTTGCACACCTTCAGGTACAGAGGCAGTAAGGAATCAGGCAGCTATGAAAAACAATCTATTGGTTCATCAATGTATTTTTTAGATGTTACAAAGCAGTGCAACCTACTGGTTGAGTGTGAAGTATAAGTGTTTGAAAATAACTGGGAGCGTGAGTAGCATAGAGGAATACCTTTACTCATCATGTAAAAGGTGACAGGTTCTCCACCCCAGCAGGGACGTTATGAATATCTGAGAGCCCTCCCCGGAACTGATGTAGGTGTAGGTGGGTCACAAGCCTTGCCTGCAACTGACGTAGGTGGGTCATGTGGGTTGTGACACCATCTGACCACATGTTAGTTATGTGTCAAGGTCTTAGCCATATTGTCAAAGGCTATGGGATATGTAAAATTGCAACCCTACCAGTGTACACCCTGTTTTTGAGTCTAAGAGGATCTGTCTTGGCATGGCCAGACAGGACAGTCCTGAAGGGTTAACTCTGACTGATGTCTGGCTCATCACAGGGAGGAGTCGTGGAAATAAACAGTCATCCCTCAAAGTACATATACTGTGAAAAGGTTACTGCTTTTTTAAAAGACATACTTTTCTTACTTGCAAGTTTAAAACCTAACATAAAACAGTGAATTATTAAATGTGATTAAATAAGAGCATGCACAATGCTATGTATATATTAATGTTGCAAAAGGTTTCATTGAGATGAAATTCTATTCTTATTATTAAAGAGAACCTAAACTACGCTGTTTCATTTTCAGCTCTGAGTTTGTACTACTCCTGAACAAGCACTTTTAAACTCTCAGAAGAGATCTAGTGGCTCATATATCTTGTAGTACTCTGGCTTATTTAACATTTCATACATGCTGATTTAAACACCTATGTTTGTGTAGCTCTACGTCATGTGTGTGATTCATAGTGTTCTGAAACCCTACGGTGGTATGAGTAGTACCATATAGCTAAATCCGTCTGAAAGAGAGGAGTAGTGGAGACTTGAGGGCACTGTTAAAAAGGGGGTGGAAGGGAATCAGGGTGATTGGGGTGGGCATCACTTCCATTATGGCGGGCTTAAGGCATCAGCAAACATTGTCTCAAAGGGTGCAACCATGACTAAAGATGGCCCTGCATTGTAGTGCGGCCCATAGTGCGTCTACATATACCTACTTCAGAAATAAGGGACAGTGCTTTTTTTTTGTTTTGAAAAAATAATAAATAATAAAATAGCGAGATAACTCTGATGGTTAATGGAATTGTTGCAGAGAGATCAGAGTTTTGTCTCACGGTAGTTTTTACAAATATAAAATAGCACAGTTGGAGTTAATAGGCCTGTTGCAAAGAACATGTTCAATGCAGATCGCAATGTACTTATATTGTAGATAGTTCAGGGGCTTACTGCTTTTGCCAGAGGGATCCTTTTTAGGTCGAGCCTAGGCAGCAAGCATGCACTGCCTGCAAGACCTGATGTAATCAGAATAGGAGTGTTAATCCTGCCTGCCGCTTGTCATTGGTTAACTCCTGCGTCGCTCTGATTTCCTGACTCCTTATTGGTTGGTGCTCCCAACACATTATTTCCGTTTTGTGGTGAGCAGCATCGACCAACTACATTTACATACACTGTTGTTGTTTATGTGCTTGGTTTAGAAACCTTTTTTTCATGTCGGGTTTATGACTTTAATATACACAGGTGCTGCGCTTTATGTTGTAGCACAGAGCCCTCTTTTGTGAATGATTTTTGTTGATTATTACTATGGCTCCATCCCTGTGTCAGCCTGCGCTGCTCTATCTCGACCCTGCCAGCATGTCACCCAGCGGGGAAGGCTCTACATCGGGTGGGCTTTGCCCGTGCACTCCATTGCCTCTGTGACCTGCTTCCCTAGTGACATCGGAGGGGAACATCCTTAACATCGCGGTTAGTACACCGCAATGCAGTTACATCGCAATCGTTACAACGACTGCGATGTTACCACGCCATGCCATTACAACGCAAGTCTTTACATCGACTTGCGCTAGATGGCGTGCTAACATTACAAATAGTGTAGTTTACTATCCCAACACCTTCCCTACTGTTAAGTGGACTGGAGTTGGAATAGTAAATTACACTTTTCTAATATTAGCACGCCATCTAGTGCAAGTCGATGTTAAGACTTGCGTTTTAAGGGCATGGCGTGGTAACATCGCAGTCGTTGTAATGACTGCGATTTAACGGTATGTGTTGTAAAAACTCGCGTTGTGACATCATACATCCGACATCGGATGAGTGCGGATTCAGCCCCAGCAACTTCATGGGCTCCTTTCTCAACTTGACACCGAGCTCCCTCGGCCACACTCAGCCTGCCTAAAGGCTTGCTTACATCTGCATGGGGCACAAAGACCCACCGCTTTGCCACCCCTAGATCTAGTTTTTGAGAAGAGAACACACTCAATCGACACCTCACCACCGCTTCCCGCCGGCCAACAGTGACCCCCGTGCCTGACCTGCACCAAGGGCTACTCTTCTGTGACACAGCTCTGCTGTCTGCCTGCTTTTTGACCCCCACACTGTTTCCCAACGGAGCTTGCAGTACAACAGATATATGCTCATAAGACCAGGGGTAGTGCACGCCCTGCCGGGTGATTACATGCCGATGAGCCCCACAAAATTGAAGCCTTGCAACAGATCCTGAGAACTTGCTGGCCCAATGAAACCCCAGAGTCTATATGATGTTATCTTCTTGTGACCCCCCATTGGCTGTAGTGCACAACTGTCCTTTTATGAGGGCGATCCCAAGCTGCCCTGCCGGGGCTATATAGACATGTGCCTGGCCATTGGTTCCAGCACCAGCACCCTGCCAAATGGCTACTTGCCAGCCAGCGAGGACAGTAAACCATCTAGCGCCTACTACTCACTTTGGTGCTCCTTCAACCATCTACACATCCCTGGTGGTGAGGATGCTAAATCCTCAGCCAGCAGCAACAGCCTGCAGCAGTGACAAGGCAGATCTACTTTCCTGAAAGGCGCTGATTTCCATCCCACAGGTAATCCATGCTTGCTCTGGGGGTGATGTTTCTACCAGTTTACTCATGTGGCTGCTAGCAACAGGCTGTGTGTTTTTATTTATATATGCATTTTTATATAGCATGAACTTTACCCTATGGTGTCCCAGCGCTTCACGCTTTGCCCGTCCTAGGTCAGGGGAGAAGCTGCAGGAATCAGACATTGTTAAAGCTCATCCTGGGATTCCATGCTGCGGGCAAATCACGTAGGTCTAGCCCCTTGTGTCCTACTTCCGGGACAAGCACACCGGAAGCATATCCAGCATGATACGTACACTTATAGAGTGCCTCAAACCCGAGGGCTTCAGGCTCCTCAGTAGGATCAACTTTCACCAGCATCTCACCATCTCCAGGGTAAGTGCACAATACACCTATTCTCCCGGGAGCGGCATGCCCAGCCTCTGCTCCAATTCCTATCTCTGCTTTACAGACCCTACTTCAATTCGCAACTTTAAAAAAAAGCAACAGAATTTGCTTCCAAAGGCAAGGTGTCTGGTGCTGGTTGCTTCACAATATTCAAAGTATACTACTAAAGTGTGTGAGCAAGTAGGATGCAAACACAAGCAAACATGTGTACTAGCTTGTTGCTTCTTGCTTCTTGAGCACCTAAAAATGCTGCTTGGGAATGGTCATTTGCCACACCTATCATCTGTCTCCCTAGTTAGCTGGTGGTAACCAGAAGCAGGAGGCTTTCCCCCACCTTTAACTCACAAATGCATCCCCAAAAGTTCCAAATTAATATAAGTGTAGACCCCATAACTCCAACAGGGCATACTGTTTTTTGACTTAAAAGCTCACATACTCTTGTTATCTACTGGTTAATGTGCAATGTATGGTGTGTAGGGTGTTTTTCATATAAATAGCAAAGGAACTGTGGCCCGAGTACACAGGTGGAAGAGCCCTGCCTCTATATGTTCAAAATCTGTGCCAATGCGCCAATACAACTCGCAGTTCACAAGCTGAGCTCCACAGGCTTCACTGCACATTCTGTTGCTGTTCTTGCTTTCTAATATGTTGTGTGTATTCTTTTGGAAATTGCCCACTGGTCTAAGAACTACAATGTTTTGCTGCCTTTATTGTTGTTAAAAGCCTCTGGGTGCATATATTTGCATGTGTTTTCATTGCTAGAATTCCCAGAGCACACACTGTGAAAATGTTTCGCAAAACGGTGTCCCTGCAAATGGTCTATGTTTCAGCTACCATTGCCACATGCCTGTGATTCCCAAAATGTTTGGCAAATCTTGGAACACCCTTGGCTGCTGATGTCCCTGGTGTCAACTGGTTATGTTGTGCTGCGCCAGGATGTTACCAAATTCCACTGCATGGCAGCAATCTGGTTTTGTGCTTGTTTGTCTTTCTATTTCAAAAGACATCTTCTTCCTGTATACCTGCAGCACTATTTACTTTAAGGTCATGCAAGCAGTGCACTAAGATATGACAGTCCATTGGTGACCATCACCAGGGCTGCATGCTCATAGCGTTAAGTGCCAGTGCTCCACAAAAAGCTGCATTGTGATCCCAACCACCAACAAAGGGAGACCTGGGCTTGCAGTAGAACAATATATTTTTAGCTCTTTATGGGACTATAATAAGATGCTTGCTTCTGCTGTTGCCCCGATCTTGTGGACAACAAAGCTCAGAACTCAAACTTCTGGAGGGGCAAATACATCAATCCAAAATGTACGCCTACATCACTCTAATCTGGTAAGACAGTGTTTTACCTAATCCATTTCACCTCTTCCAGTGTATGTTGATAATCAGTGGAAAACCATTTGCAAATGTTTACTGGTGGCACCTTTCTTTTGCTTATTGCTGTGCTTGAGTGACATAATGGTACTAAAGAGGTTAAACCTTTGACTGCATAATGTTAATGGGTACAAATCACAAAATTATGAGTAATACTATCACACAATGTGCCACATTATGCCATATAATTTCTTTCCTTGCTGCATCATTTCACAAACTGCTGCATAATTTACTTCCAGTGGTCCTGTATATGCCTCCCTTCTTTTCTTTTTTACTCTCATAAACTGTCTCTCTATACTCAGCACGGTTCCCCTCTCCTCTTTTCCAGGAACTATGTTTTCCTCTGTAAGCCCTCCCTATATCCTAATACTTCTACCCCCCCCCCTACCAATGGTCTAGAAGATCGACCCCTTCTATGCACTAGTGCTGGTACCTATACACCGGCACCAGTCCTCCTCCCCATAACTCCTGCTCTCTTGGCCTTTTTGTGCAGTTCTTATACCTGTTCTATTTTTTAGGGTGCGCTAAGCGGAGCATTTGCTGCTCTGCGAGGCATGCTGTATTGAGGTAGGGACTTGAAGCTCCGCCCACTCTCCACACATGTTCTTTATTGGCTTGTGTCACTGTGGCTGTTCATTGGTTAGTACTGCCTTGTCTCATTTTGTAACCTCCTATGTTACTTGCGCTGTTACTCGGTAGGCTTTAAATACAATCTCAAGCACAATTTTCTCAAACAGCTTTGTCCTGTCTGCTGCACACTCTCTCCTAATGCTTTATTTTTTTATTTTTAGAGCAGCATTTGCAATGCATTAGGTCTCACAGTTGCAAGAGTTTAAGCTACTGGCATTGTAAATGACAATTCTTTTATTTATCTGTTTTAAAAACAACACATAGATGAATGAAGACATTTTAACTTTTCTGGACACGCATCAATTGCTGGATTCTGCCCAATACGGTTTCAGAGCAAACCATTGCACGGAATCAGCTCTGATGGTTGCAGCGGAGGAAGTAAGAATTAGGGTGGATAACAGTGGCAGAGCGGCGCTAATCCTCTCTGCCACCTTTGGTACGGTCCATCATGCACTACTTATTATGCATCTGTACGCTTTTGGATTTAGGAACTTTGCACTAACACTGCCGAGGCCATTTCTGGCATACAGAATACAGTGGGTGGAGATGGGAGACAAAAAGTCCAACCGCTTCTTTCTCCCCTGTACGGTGCGGCTGGCTTTGACACTCAGTCCTACTCTTTTTAACGTGTATGTTAACCCCCTGGCAAGGCTCATCCACAGTTTTGGTCTGACCGTATTGTCCTACGCAGATGATACACAGATAGTGGTATCCATCTCATCACAGGCTGAGAAAGATGCAAACAATTTTTGCAGATGTATGGCAGCAGTGGTGAGTTGGATGCAAAGCAATTGCCTCAAGCTGAATTTGTTTAAAACAGAGGTATTGCCCTTTGGGAAAGATACCTCCATTCGGAATGAGCTGGGCACCCTTTGAAAGCAAGTGCAGAAGGCAAGAAACCTGGGAGTCATTTTTGATACCAAATTGTGCTTCTCTGTTCAAATCAATGCAGTAACTTCATGGGGCTTTTTCATGTTGGGGGTTCTCCGAAAATTGCTCCGTTCATTCGGTTTGACTTCCAGAAGACAGTAATGATGGCCCTCATCGTATCCAAAATGGATACTGTAATGCAGGAATCTTAGATCTAGTTCTGTGTTCATGGTCATGGTCCCAAGAATTAAAAGAGTACACTGTGGTGGTAGAACGCTGGCCTATCAGGGGGGAAAGTAATGGAACTCCCTTCCCCTTGCTCTCCGTAAACAACTGACACTGCAGCTATTAGAAAGCAGCTAAAGACCTGGCTATTTCAACTTTAATTAGCTGAATCACCTAGGCTTTTTTTTCCACCCACCCCGCGGTACTGTTCTCGGCCTGATCCGCTCAATGCTAAGACACCCTCGGGTAATGCAGGCTCTATAAAATTATTTCATTAATTCATTCAAACAAAAGGCATTGTAATTTACAAAGCCATTAGCTCAAACTGTCGTAAATGCAAGACCTATTGCATTGCAAATGCTTGTTTTACTTGTAGATTATAGTTAAAAATCCTAATATAGAACAGAGTGCTATTCACTCTTACAAAGAGATGTATGTTCATTGTAAGGCCCAGTTATGATTTTGTTCCCCCATCTTTCATTATCCTAACATTGTAAACAGGGTTTAAATGGTACTAAAGCTTTTTATTTTGGGGGTTTTATATGGCATTGATGAACTATGTATATTATCTTGATACCTGGATTGGCTGTAGTCGTGTTTCTTATGTATCACCCGGGCACTATTATTTGCAAACTGTTAATGTGTTTGCAGACACTGGCAATGCAAAATGTGTATTAGCATTTTATGGTGAAAATTTACCAAATGTTAATGTGTTGTTTGTTAGAGCTGATTTTAAAGCAAATCTCTTTGCTTTACACCACCACAGGATCTCCCTGAAAAAAACTTTCAGTCATGAGGAAACTATCAACTTTCAGCAAGGTATAGATATTCAGAGTTGCATAGTCCTCAACAACTCAGGTTTTCTAATTGTATTATTGTGTATGAGGAGCTTAGAGGCTACTCTTCTTTCAATGGATTGCCAGTGGAGGTCGCAGATGTGTTGGGTGATATGGCTGTGGTGGTGGATGTCTAGGATCAGTCTGGCTGTGGCATTCTGGATGGTCTGAGCTTGCAAAGGAGTTTTTTTTTGTTGATTCTGGCATAGAGGACTGTGTCGTAGTCCAGTCTGCTGGTGATGAGGACATGTGTGACCATTTTTCTAGATTT
The DNA here is from genome assembly GCF_964204655.1 of Triturus cristatus. NCBI lineage: Eukaryota > Metazoa > Chordata > Amphibia > Caudata > Salamandridae > Triturus > Triturus cristatus. Next base: position 63,924,731 of record NC_140581.1, on the reverse strand, counting down.
GAAGGTGATCTATCTCAGTGTTTTCCAGAGTATGTGGAGGGTGTTAAAGCAGGGTGAGGATTTTGGCGGTTCATAGTGAGTGATGAGTCCAGTATGATATTGAGGTTTCGTACATGGTCTGTTGGAGTGGCGGTTGTCAAGGGGGGGCACAAGGAGTCATCTTATGCTGAGGGGGTGGAGCCAAAGATAAGGACTTCTGTTTTCTCGGAGTTGAGTTTCAGGCAGCTGCCCTTCATCCAGGTGGCGACGGCTTTTATCCCTTCTTGGAAGTTGTGCTGGTGATGTTGGGTTCCTTGATGAGGGAGAGGATGAGCAGGATGTGGTCTGCATAAGAGACGATTTTGAGCCTGTGGTATCGGACAATGATTGCGAGGGGGGCCATGTAGATGTTGAAGATGGTGGGGCTGAGGGAGGATCCTTGGGGTACTCCATATCTGGTCTTTGTTGGTTCTTAGAGGTAGGGCGGGAGTCTGACTCACTGACTTCTGCCTGTGAGAAATGAGCGTATCCAGTCGAGGGCCTTTTCTCGGGTGCCGGCGTTGTGGAGCCTGGTGGCTAGTATCCGGTAGGAGAAGGTGTCCAAGGCAGCTGAGAGGTCAAGGAGGATGAGGGCTGCTGTTTGGCCCTGGTCAAGGAGGGCACGGATGTTATCGGTGGTGGCAAGTATGGTGGTCTCAGTGCTGTGGTTGCTGCGGAATCCGGATTGGGATGTGTCAAGCACGTTCTCAGCTTCAATTAAGTTTGCTAGCAGGGTGTTGACAGCCTATTTGATGACCTTGGCTATGAGTGGAATCAATGAGATGGGCCTGAAAGTTTTGAGGCCCATCAGGTCTGCAGAGGGTTTGTTCAGGAGGGGGTTGACTTCGGTGTGTTTCCAGGTGTCAGGGAATGTGGTGGTCTTGAGGGAGTAGTTGATTGTTTTGCATAGTGAGGGTGCAGACAATGTGGGGGGAAGTCTGAGGGTGCTCCAGAGTGGATGCTCTTCATTGTCTTTAAAGTGCCTTTTGACGTTAGTAGGGTCCAAGTGAGTAGGGTCTGTTAGGTGGCATCGCTGATAGGGGCTGAAGCGATGCAGAGGTCCTGGTTGTCAAAGTTGTCATAGAGTGTTTTAATCTTGAGGTGAAAAAAGAAGCTGAGTCTGTTGCAGAGGTCTTGGGAGGGAGGGACCTCTGTAGTGAGCCTATAGGTCGTAGTGTAGTGAACCTATATGTCACCCCATAATCATTCTACATATGTTTCAAGGATGTAGACATTACGTTTTACCTCTGTCTGTTACTACCTCCTTAGGAACGCCAACCTTGTTAAAGATAATAAGGAGGGCCTAAGCCACAACAACGGCAGTGGTGCTCTTTAGGGGAATTGCCTCAGGGTTCCCTAAGGTTCCCTTATGAGGGTCAAGAAAACCAACACTACCACTCCCAACCCTGTCAATGGGTATCCCAACCACTGTAAGAGGAAATAATGGGGTCTGTAGGTGGCTACCTGTCTGGCCGCCTTCACAGGTGGCACAGAAGTTGCACAGTTCCTTCATATTTTGAGACGTTGCTGGCCAGTAGAAGTGGTTAACTAAACTGCTCCAAGTTTGGGTCTGGCCAAGATGCCCAGCCTGGGTAATGTCATGGGCAGATGTTAGGGGCAACTCCCTATATAAGTGAGTCACTATCACTCTCCTAGTGACACTAGTTGTGGGATCTCTTGCCTCAGTGCATAGGAGACCCCCTCCCAATAGGCTCTGTGGAAATCACTGATGCTACCCTTTTACTGATCAGCAACTTCTCTCAAGAGTGGGACCGATTCTCTTCCCTTAGTGCACATCTGCATGAGGAGGTCTTCCCGTGCCCAAAAGCTCTGCAGTATAAGGCCCAAGCTCCTGGGGCTTAGTTCTCTCTGGGGCTGACAAGTCTTCTCCCTGAGGAGATAGGAATTTATCTGGGGGCCGTCTGATCAGAAGTTGTTTTCCAAGACTTCTTGCCTTTTCTCTTAAAAAATTGAGCCACAATTTCAGGCTCCAACACTTCTGTTTCACACTGGGTTCTGCTCTGTGCTTTTGTTTTTACACACATCTATGCAGGTATTCCCAGTATTACTGCATGGGTTTTCCTTTCTTCATTTTTCTTTATGCTGATGTCCCCAAATCATTGCCAAGCAGAAACTTAACAGGATTTGCACAAGATGCCACCACCCTTTTTTGGCCAGTAACCTCTCCATATTCTAAGGACACAAATACCAATTGTGCACCTTAGCCTGACTGTCAGCACTAAGGACTGTATAAGTCTCTCCAAGCAAGTGCTAGTCCGAGTACACCAGTTGCTCAGTCACAATAGTGATACTGGCACCAGTATCTCACAGCACTTCACCTTGATCCCCATTTATATGTCGCTGTTGTCTATCTTTTTCCTGGTTACTAGGCCTAGTAGCCAGGATTGCTATATCCACTCTACCCTACCTCCTGAGCAGTTTTTTGGGGGCCTTTAGAAGATCAATTTAAAAAAAAATCTTTTTGGTCAACATCTTTTCCGGGAGGGGGGGGGGGTCTTTTTGCCCTCTTTCTTTTTGTTACCCCCATCAGTGGTCGTCTTGGTTACCCTTGTTTTGACCCAGTAATCTGCCTTCTTCCCCAAATCTTGAGGATAAAGTGGACCTAGGTCTACCAAATGCTGTTGTGAATTCTCACCATAACAATTACTAAAAAGATGCCGTGTTTATAACTAAATTGCATAGTCCTTCATAGCCATGCGCATCATTACCTGTTAACCAACCACCTTGTGTTTTCACTGAATAGTCCACAAATTCAACCCAGAACTGACTTTGGGTTTTTCAAGTCTCCCCAAATATAATCCTGTATTCTTCAGTTGTGAGTCAAAAGCCCTCACTCATGAGGTTATGAGACTCTGTATCTTTTTCATCCAATGTCAGGCGTCTCTCTGCGCATTTTCCTGAGAATATTTCCCAAAATTGAGAGAGTCTCAATTATTTCTGGATAGTTTCCTGGCTATGCAGGCTCTCTCAAAAGCAGTGATCCAGTTAGTGATTCCATCATCATCATTTGCATATTTGGTGACAATCCCTTTAGGGAATTTACAGTCATACAAATCTTCTCTCTCCCTAGATATAAAATTACTTCCACCAGAGATAGGTCCTAGGCTGATCTCCTTTCTTTTTATTTCTATTTCCAGGAGTTGAGCTTTTAAGTTGAATTGCCTGGCCAACCTTTCTAGAAGGAGGTCATCCTCTGAGGGCACTTCCTCTATTTCTGAGTGGGTGGACTCTACCACCTACTCATCATTGTGCTGATCTTCAAATTCAGATTCAGCTGCTAACCCTGGGTCATGTCTCTCAAACTGTGCTAAGATTCCTTTAAGTTTTTCATTGTTAGCATGTTTGCCAGTTTTGATACCATAACCCTTAGACAGGTCCATGTACGGGGCTTGATTGAGCTCCTGAGTCTGGCTGTCGGTATCACCCATTATTTATACTAAAGTTGGAACATTTTTGGATAGAGAAAACAAATCTAAATAAAATTGATTTGCCTAACTACGGTACCCAACTTTTACATTTCAACCACTTACTTAGTTTCAGAGACTTAGCAAAGGCCCTAGCAGTTAATTTTAGAAATTTAGAAAATTAGGCCATTGCTTCCTATGTGGGGGCGCCAGAGCAAAGAATATAAAGAGATAATATCATCCCCTCTAAGAAAGGACAACTATTCTGTTTACAATCTGAAGGAGACTTGTGGAGAGGTGTGGCTCACTAGTTAGAGGCGGCAGACCCGTAAGCAGAGAATCGGCCAGGGACCAGGGTTCAATTCCCGACGCGGCAGGGTCGTGGACCAGGGTAAAAAACGGACTCGATAATTCTTGCCTCGGTACCTACTCTAACCAGGAACACACTCGGCAACTCTGGGCATTAAGCTTGCCTCATCTCTACAACGGCCCCCCACAGACGCCGGGGATGCCTGGTTTCACCTTGGAGATACCCAGAAAGGGACCATCTCACAGGGATAGCCAGGACGGGTTCCCCAGCGGTCTACAGTGCCGGGACGCCCCGTTGCTGGGGCAGCTGTGCGCTTTACAAGTCTACAACATTTATTTATTTTTACTTCTTTGGGGTTCTTCCATTTACTAAGTATTATTTTGCAGGCAAGTGTAAGCATCAGATCTAACAGGTAGCGGCCAGTCTCATCTGATAGCATTGAGTCTAGAAATCCCTGAAGGATATAGGAGAATTTCCTGACTGGGTCGATATTGAATGTTTTGTTTATACACTTGTATATTTTGTCCCAATATTTTTGTAGGATGGGGCGTTGGAAGAGCATGTGAGCAAGATCGCCAACATGTGCATTGCAATTACAGCATGTAGGGCTCTGGCTGAGGTTAAGCTTAAAGATCCTTTCAGGAGTCCAATATGTTTCGTTTGGGATAGTACTGGAGGGATTTCATTTGTGTATCTTGTCCCAGTTGAAGGGGATGTTTATAGTAGATTCAGATTCCCATTTTATTTTGCTTTTCAAGTATGATTTGTGTGGTTTTGGGGATACAAGTTTGTAGATTTTAGATACAGTGTGCCCTGACTTTAGTAGCTGGAGTATACTTGGAAGGATCGAAGGTTTGGTGGGTATTATTGAATGTAGTGTGAGCTGTGCCTTTAGTTTCAGAAATTTATAAAAATCTAAGGAGTCTGAACCAAACTGTGATTGTAGTTCAGAGAAAGGAGAAGGGAGTTTCTCTATAAGGAGGTCTTTGAATAGGTTTATGCTATTTTCTGACCATTTTTCACAGAATAACATGTATCCATCCACCTTCAGGTGTGGTTTGCGCCATAGAGAGGCTAAGATTGATTTGTTGATTTTTACTACTGACATTTGATCCAGTTGTAATAGGGCCCTTTTAGTATTTTGAATGATATATTTAGAATGAGGGATGGAAGAGATGACCATGGTTAGGAGATCAGGTAAAGGGATTTCATTGATGATTGACCTTTCTATGTCATCCTATACTGGGATGTAGTCAGGGTCGGTTAATAGCCAGTTAGATCTCTGCTTGCAAAGATATGCAGTTTGATCATTCCTGAAGTTTGGAAGGCCCAGACATCCTTTTTCTTTGGTTAGCTGAAGTTTCTTCATGGAAATTCTTGGCCTCCTTCCTTGCCAAAGGAACATGTTAAAAATCCTGTAAATCTTGGTCAATAACGCATTAGAAAGTGTCATAGGCAACATACTGACCATGTAGTTTACTAATGGGGTGATCATCATTTTTAATGTTCCTGCTCTTCCCCGCCTGGATAAAAATGTTGGTGACCAACCGGCTAGTAACGTGGACGTTTTTTTGATGAGGACATTCTCATTAGCCTACAGGGTGGTGGTGATTAGGTCTCTGGTGAAGTCTAAGCCTAGGTATTTCATACTTTTTGGTTGCCTTGTGAGGCCTGAGCTGCAAATAATTTCTTTGTCACCAAGGTTGTTGAACAGTTTTACCTCAGTCTTATCTTTATTGAGCTGGTCTGCTGAGTGAAGGCTTGTTTGCCTCTAGAGAGTTGGGAGATCAACGATTCCTTTTCTTCCAGCTGGCGAGAGAGTTCACCTTTAACAAACAAGCAAGTCATTGAGATCGGAGGGGAGCGGAGCCGGTGGAGCAGTTTGTACACCCCTGATGGCTGTGTATATGGCGGCGCGAGGCTAATCTTGAGAGGACGCTGCGCCCTCCCGAACTTTTCCAGTGAGGGGATGGCTGCGGCAGCTGGTGTATCGGCCAGGAGGGCTCCTGTGGAGTGAAGAAAGAAGCAGGGCTGAGAACACGGTGACGGAGCGTGGTGGTTGCGGCTGGCAGGGCTGGCCCTCCCAGCGGTATGGTGTGATGGGTTACGCCCACTTCAGAGAGCACAGAAAGAATAGGCTTGCTAGCTCAGTGGGCTTCTGCAAGCAAGCCTTGTTTGTGTCCAGGAGTACAGGATTAACCAATTTCCTCAGGGGGTGTGGACTAACAACAACGATAAATCTGGTTGCCACATGCTCTCGTTTTCATCTCTGGTAGAAGCCATGACTAGCAAGAAGGCAGTGTTTCCTACAAGCACCGACTGTCTTATATACAGCATTTCTACAATACTGTACGTTTGCTGTTGCCGTTACCCGGAAGTGAATCTGTTCATGAGTTAACTCCAGAGGGGAACAGTGGCTGTAGAGAAGGGAGATCCAAGCCTTCCAGACAGTACTAAAGACATCTTTGGGATAGCTTGGGGGAACTTACCATCGCCGTGAGGGAAACGGCTACCGCGGCAGGCACCTTCATTCCAGCCCTGAGGGGAGAAGCTTACTTGGCTCCCACAGGACCAGGAACACATCCCCCACAGTTCTCTGCCTCGTCGCCTGGCTGACATGGCGGAGCGTGCCCCGAGGCGCGATTTAAGCAGCGCAAGACGCGCGCAGCACTCCCCGGCCCGTCCTTGCCCATCATTGCCAGGAAGAGGCAGGGCAGGGCCACCTCCCTTGGTTGTGTGTCTAAAGGTATCACCCCCTTTTATCTCTATTGGATTATGGACCCTGGATTATGACTGAAGCATTCAACTAACATAACAAGGTACTGTTGTATAACCTAAGACTAACAGACGGTGGATTCTTGTAATATAATTTTGCTCATTGAAGGATTTGTATTATTTGTAATAAGGTTTAACTCGTTTAATTTGTGCTAGCATTTACCTCTTTAAAAATGAATAGGCATAAATTGGGAAAAGGTCAGGGTGCTGCAGGGACCCTTGATGCGTTTTTATCAAGGGCAGAATCCGTTTTAATTAATGAGATCGAGCTCACTGAACGTAGACTGTCGCTAGATTCGCCCTTATTCGCTCAAAGTAGACTCTCCCTAACCCCTGCTCTCCCTGGACCAAGGCCATTAGTTAAGCAAGTCACTTCCTCCCTGCGACCGTGTACGACTGAGCATGCCCTGAATGAGAAAGAGACTGTTACTGAGATTGCTTCCTCTTACTCTGAATTAGATACCTCTGTTGACAGGCCCACAGTTTCCACTAGAGGTCAAAAAACAAAATCGAGAGCAGCTCGTACTGTACCCCCGCTGACAAAGAAAAGGAAGATTCGAGGCCCTACTAAACCTAGTAAACCTGCAAAAAAAGCAACGGGGGGAAATTTAAGATCTGAGACAAATGAAATAGCTCCTGTTGTTAGCACTAAAGACGGATCTTTTTGGGGGAGATTAGAAACTATGATTTCCGTTCTATTAGAACCCATTTTCCAAAAGATAACTCTGATAGAAGCAAGGCTTATTATAGTAGAGGAATTGGTCTCTAGTAAATTGTCCGTTACAGGACCTGTGCATCCTACATGTGTTGTAGATGCTGCGGAAAAAGGGAAGAGAATGGTTAACCCAGCAACTATTAATAAAGGGGCACCAGAACTCAATGAGAATTCTGTCACTCTGGGTGTTGTAAACCATTTAACCCTCATAGAGACTCCTACTGAGACCCCTTCTACAACTATGTTACCTTCCAATACAAAATCTGATAGTAACATAGTTTCCAGTAAAGGTAATAGAGAAGCTGGGAAGATAGGACCTCACGTAGTGGAGGAAACGAAGAAAAGGGGTCAAACCATCAATTTCTTCGAGCTAAATCCCTGAATCCTACTAGAAATTTAAATCTTCCTCCAGAAGCAGCCCCCTACACAGTTGTCTTAACGAATATTCCCCCAGTACCAGTTAACAACTTGGAGCATTGGTCTACTTTGCGTAACAAGTCCTTACACTTGATTGCGTCAAGAACAGGTATCAGCAATGCTCTTTTTTCTGAATTTAAAATGGTAAGGAGAATTGGATGGGTAGGAAACTCCATTAAGACCCTCCATGGAGATTGCATAGTGGTAACTTTTAATTCACCCCACTTGGTTCATACAATTTTGGAAAGGAGCAGTAACGGGCCTGTTAATCCCACCGAGATTAACATTCTTCCACCATGTTATTTTTACCAACCGATCAGACCACGTAGACCTAGGTTTGGGGTGGAAAACTACCAAGGTAGGGGTGAATTAAGGTACATGTGCCCTGTGAGCAACCGATTTGATGTTTTGAACTCACTGGAGGCCATTGATTGACTGGGTCAGGGGATGGTCACTGATTTAAACTTAGCCGCTACTGGGTCTACCAGGAGCAATGATGCTGGAAAATTGACAATGGGTAAAGATACGATTACACATTCCCAAACTGTTAACATGCCAGACGAACTTCAGGGCCCTGTATCTCATTTGTGTGCCAATCAAACTGGATCATTAGCTCCTCTAGAGGCCCCTCCCCTCCCGGTATCCCACATGACAATGATAGACAGCGATAAGCGCGCTGTTTGTCACATTGTCTCTTGGAATATTGCTGGTATTCGCCCTAAGCTAGACAACCCACTTTGGCAAGCTTTTATTTCCCAATCAGACATCCTGTGTTTGCAGGAAACTTGGACCCAGGAAGTGATTCATATAAATGGGTATAGGACATTTCACACCCCAGCCATGGATTCATCAAGCGGGAGGGCAAAAGGTGGGATATGTACCTATATCTCTAGTAATTTAAATGTGAAGGAGGTAACATTATTAGTTAGCGACCCTTATTTTCAAGTAGTCTCAATAGATATTGACGCAAGGTATTGCCTTGTTTTGACTAATTTTTATAATAATATTCCCTCTAACAAAGTTAGTCTCGTCATAAAAGATCTGGGTAAACGATTAAAAAATGTAGGCGTGAATAAGGCAAAAGAAACAATTCTGCTGTTGGTTGGAGATTTTAATTGTGCACTGTGTCCCAACTTTGATGATAATATTTGTGGGTTGCAGGAGGATGGGGCCCCTACCTCTCACTTTAAACAATCTGCAGTGGGAGATTTGTATAATGACTTAATCTACAGTCTCGATATGGGCTTTGTTAATGGATTGTTTACCACCCCCCCCCCCTGTCCATGCCCTGGACTTTTAGTGGGCGCGGACTCTGTTCCACAATAGACATTTCCCTAATCTCAAATAATCACGCTAATTTTATTCAATCATTTAGCGTCCCAGGGATTGCACTGAGTGATCATTTCCCCCTTTGTACGGCGATTACACTAACTTCAGGACAGGTTACTGGAGAATGTTGCTCTGGGTAGTCTTAATAGTTCCTCGGTACGCTGGTCAATGGTTGACCAGACCGCCACAGTTAAGTATGTGATAGGTAAATGCAAGGATGCTATTGAGAGGTGTTTGAGTGAAACTGCTAGCCCAGATAGTATTTTAAACTCTTTTAAGGAGATTTCCAGTACAATACAGGCATCTCTCATTAGAAAGAAAAGGGGCTGTAGGAAATCTAATGGTTGGCTCGACTTCAGGTGTACACAATCATATTCCATCTTGAAAAAAGTGTTGCACATGATACCGAGAAATCAAAATGATATAAAGACACGCCAGAGGGGAATACAGGAAAGCCATTAGGGATAGGAAAGCTACACTGAAGAGAGATGCCTGGGAAGCCTTACACGAAGCTTCATTGCTAGGTGATGGCCGGGCCTTTTGGAAGGCGGTCAAGGCGCCTTTCCTCAGAAGTCATCCTGGCCCTTCAATTGAAGTCTCTATCACTGGCGACCAATGGATTTGCCATTTTTCAGCAGTTTATAAAGGTGAGGGAAATCCAGATATCCTGCATAATAATGAATATGAGAAACAGCAGTTAATCTCTTTTCCTGCGGTTGTGAATCTTGACTTCACTCTGGATGAAATAGAACGGGCTCTCTCTTCTAGCCAGGGAGGCAAAGCTCCTGGCCCCAATGGGGTCCCAATTGACTTTTTTAAGTCAAACATATCTTTGTGGGGCCCCATCATTCTTCAGGTGTTGTCTGCAAGTTGCAACTCGGCTTTTTTACCCACCTGGGTGGAATCAACCATCGTGCCTATTTTTAAGAAGGGGGACAGGCAAGATCCTGGCTGTTACAGGCCTATCTCTTTGTTGGACGCTATAACTAAAGTTGTGGGCCGTGTCATTTTGGAACGTCTTCAGGATTGGGCGGAGGCAAACTCTGTCCTATCAGACCTCCAATATGGCTTCCGTGCAGGCTTGGGCACTGTTGAACAGGGTCTTAACCTGTCATTACCGATTGGGAAATACACAAGGGCAAAATATAAAAAGGGGAATCTGTTTTTGGTATTTGTGGATCTAACAGCCGCTTTCGACTGTGTGATCCAAAGTAAACTCTGGGCCATTTTAGGAAAATTGGGGGTAGAAGATAGGATTTTTTATTACCTTAAAAGATTTTACAATGAAGCTACGGCTCGAGTCCGTTGTGGGGTAAATGGGGAACGGTCAGGTGCTTTTCCGATAAATAGTGGTGTTAGGCAGGGCTGCGTTTTGGCCCCTTTCCTTTTTAATCTTTATATTAATGGTTTGGAAGGGGCCCTACTTGAAAATAACAACGACTGTCCACTTGTGGCTTGGAGACCCATCCGGGCACCCTTATACGCAGATGACGCAGTTCTGATGTCCCAAACGCAGGTGGGCCTTCAGAGGCTGCTGGACAGCTTCACGAATTTTATGAAGAATTTAGGCTTGAGAGTATTCACGTCTAAAATGTACTCTATGCACTGTGGGCGTAGGACAAAGAAAATGAATACAATGTTTGTTGCAGGACAAAGGATTGAGGCCACGGCCAAATTCTCTTATCTGGGGATTCTTTTCATGCACGGTGACACATGGGCGCAAGCGGTTGACGCCAAGAAATTGGCTTTTCTTAGAGCCACCACTGTCCTTATTAACTTCGCTAAAAGATTGGGTAAAAGACCACTGGTGGAACTCATAAAAATATATAAGGTCAAGTGTGTCTCATTAGCCACCTATGGAGCAGGGCTCTGGGGACTAGCAGATGTGAATAAAATCCAGCATGTTGGGAACTCATTTCTCAAATATCTTCTATCAGTCCGAAGTGGTACTTCCTCTTCCGTATGTCATGCAGAATTGGGGCTTACATTTATCTCTGATTTAATTAAGCTAGAGCCTATCCTTTTATGGCATAGGCTCTGGATTAAAGAAGAGGCAAAATTGAATCGGGAAATTATTTTAGATATCTGTAAACTGGATGGGTTTTTGAACATCCCCTGGATTGCGTACATATGTAATTTCTTAAATGACCGTGGCCGTTTGGAGAATTTTAATAATCCGAGTTCACTTGAAACTATTTCAAGGACGGATTTGAGAAGAGAAGGGCTACTGCTTCTGGAAAGCCACAGAATGACAAATGATTCACTAAAACCGACCGTCCTCCAAAATCAGATAATTTTAACCACATTTAAAATTCAACCCTATCTAACCTTTGTACCTGGTGTATACGATAGAATCATTTTAACAAGATTTAGATTGAGGTTTTTTCATAGATTAGTGTCATTACCAAAGATGAATGATTGGTCGAAAAACCTTCAGCCTTGCCCATGTGATAATAGTTCTTCCCAATCAACGATTCATGCTTTATTCTTCTGTAAACTGTATTCCCACTTAAGAAAATTGTACATAGTGCCCGTTTTAAAAATGTTCGGTCTCCGCCAATGTCGACCAGCCTTTCAGGCTCTGCAATATCTTGACAATGAGCATAGTGTTTTTAGAATCGGGATTTTTTTAAACAAGTTTTTATTTATCGGAAGCTTATGCATGTTTAATTGATTTTTAGCTTCCTATTTATGTTCTTTTATATGTACTGAAGATTGTGTTTTAATAATAATTATGAAATTTGTATTGTTTTTTTTTTAACTAAGTCATTTTCACCTACAGTACATATTTCTTTCTTATGTGGTTTTATGATTGAATAACATATCAATCGAATAAAGCTTCTGTGACTGACTTATTGAGCTTATATCAAGGTACCGCGGAGAAGTCTGCTATTGAGGACATTAGGGCAGTAATAGCAGACTCCGCATTCTTGGAGATGACTAACACATTATCTGCGTAAGCTGTTATTTTGACTATATAGTTGTTGAAGCGTATTCCTTTGATCTTTTTGTTGTTTCGTAGCTGATAAAGGAACGGTTCTATTGCTAATAGGAATAAGGAAGGTGAGAGTGGGCTTCCTTGCCTAGTTCCCTGTTCTAGCTTCAAAGATGAGGAGAGGCTCCCACCTGCTCTAACTTTGGCAGATGGGTTAAAATACAGCGCCATAGCCATTCAAATACAATTGTCTAACAAGTTGAATTTTTCGAGTGCCGCTTTAAAGTAGGACCAATCGCCATGATTGCTACTGTGGGGCAGTCTGTTAGTTTGGCTTTCTCCAAGGCTTGACATATGGTTTGTGTATTATCACTAGAAAGTCTGTTATTTAGAAATCCCACTTGTGACAGGCGAATATGTTTGGATAAATATTTTTGGAGACGTTTAGCAAGAACCATGGCATACATTTTGCAATATGTGTTAATGAGGGATATAGCCCTGTAAATTTTAGGTTGTGATGGGTCCTTCCCTTCCTTGGGAATCCCTGCTATGATAGTCTCTGCAGGAGTCCTATTTATCTGACCGGAATCACTAAATTCGTTGAGCAATTTTAGATGAGGCGGAATCAGAACGGATGCAAATGACTTGTATAATTTTGCATTGCACCTGTAATGTACAGACGCCTTCCCAACTTTTATTGTGTCCCCAATTTTGTCGGCCGAAAACAAAACAAGTACATAAGGGAAAACAATATCAAACACCCTTTCCCCTCCCGCTCATACACCAATCCCTCCCTCCCAACCCCCAAAGTAGTAAACTGGCATGGTGACAGGGGAAGAGAGCACCCCTCCCATGGAAAACCAGATTAGAATTATCTGAATGCGTGAGACCAACCTATGCCGTAAGGCATGAACATCAATAATCGGATTGAAATAAAAGTCTCAGCTAGAGAAAAACTGACTGCTCGTTAAAATATATGAGCAGATTGGAACAAATTAGAACAAGCTAGTTGCTATAACCATTTATCTTGTGTTATTTGTATGGTGTATGGTGTTATAAACCTAGGAGAGAATATACTCAGACGGTGAATCATCTGCCAGATAAATGGCATTATATGGAGATATGTATACAAAAGTGTGAGGCATGGCGTATGAAGGACAGAGTTTAGATGATTAGATCCACTACAGTGGACTGCAGTAGACTAAGAGTAAGGGCCAACAACATGTCACATGTAGGACAGAGTTTAGTTGATTAGATCCACTACAGTGGACTTACAGTGCACTACAGTGGGCTAACAGCATGACTGAGCATAGGCAGGGCTATGTCATCACATTAACGGGCAAATTTAGTAAAAGTTTATACTTACTCCATAGCTGCGTTTCAACAGAATTGCATAACTTTAACACAGTAATGATGTGCTAGATTAATTATATACATATTGGCAGTCATTTAACTTAGTAAGCATGTCACTCAGCAACATTACACTAGTACACTTAACTGGATTATGGCATAGAAATCTAGTATGGCAATTGAACACTAAGCAATTTAGTGGATATTAACTTATCTGGAAAACGTCATAAATTTCTTATCTGGGTTTTGTTGAAGAATTCCATGTGGCAGGATAACCAGGATACCTACGATGTATAGCTTACAACTTACAAAGAGAACAGAAGATTCAAAGTAGTACACTTGTCAATACAGTGGTAACTCAAGTTCTTGCAGCAGAAGGCCCAGGGATTGAGATGACCAAAGAGAGTTTCATCTTTTCCGTTGTGTATTTGGCAATACGATGGTAGTTCAAGATCTTGTAGCAGAAGTCCCAGGGGCCGAGACGTCCATAAGAGTTTCATCTTTTCCGTGAAGGTATCTTAGATGATCAGTGAAGAAGTGTGGAGATCCCTGTGTCATGATGCGATATTTAACTGGGCCTGCAAAGGTGAAATGTAAGTTCATGGCCCTTATTCTGAGGTGAAGCACCAGGAAGCCCTTTTCTTCTGTCAACAGTTTCTTTACTATAGTCCACGAGGTATAGATTTTGTTGTTTTTCAAAAGAATGTGTTTTTTTTCCGCATGAAGGCGAGAATCAGCTCAACATGTTGATAGCAGAGAGGTTTGCATACTATTTGTCTCGGTGCTTCTGACTAGCGAGTATTCTAGTTGGTACCCTGTGGGCTTTATCAAACTCCAGGGGTTTACTGTACTTTAAGTTTGTAGCTTGCGTAAACAGTTTTTCCAGTAAAGAGATGCATGAGCCCGAAGAGTCTTCCTCCCCTTTCTGAGATTCCAAAGATTCACAGATTCCCCCATCTGTATCTATCTTCCAGGCCTGATAACCGTTTTATGAGTGAGTCTGTAGTAATGGTTAGGCCCTGGAGGGATTTACTCATTTTGTTTTCTGCATTCTCCAATTGGCTAATTCTGCATTCTGTTTCTGTTATTCTAACATTGAAGTCTCTGATTGTCGGATCACAGAAATCTCGGCCTGCATCCTGTCAGTATTTTCCTTAGTGGACTTAGCGAGTTCATGGACTACCGCTAATTTACTTGATATATTTTCCAAAGTGGTATTGATATCCTGTTTGCCTTTAGTGGGTAAGTTTGGATTGGGCGGGTCAATATTGACTCTTTTGAGGTTTGTCTTATTCTCTTTGTCAGCCATTTTTGTACGCTTGCCATGCTTGTTTAGTGTTCCGGTGGCGCCACTGACAGCAAAGGGGTGTCCTTAGTTTCTCTGTATTAAACAGCCATTTGCCATTGTGCCCTCACAATGACCTCAATGTCCTCTATGACCTCAGTGCTGAGGGCCCCACAACTTATGGTTGGCGAAATGGTGGTATAATGGTGCTGTGCTGTGAACACGTGAGACGCCGGAGGCCATTTTCAGCCCCGTGATAACTAAACTAAGTTCCAGAAAAATCGTTCGTGGAACCTTCTTTTAAATAGACGACATCGCGAAATACACGAAGAATTTGTTTTTATATCGATTCCCCTTAAAAGTTAACTGACACGAATCGGCAGAACCATGCATCGTTGGAATAAATAATTGCTTCCCAACTAGAAGAATAACAAAAATTCGGTATCATTACCTACATAAAAATAAGACTAAAAGTTAGACATTCCTATCAACCCGCTTATTTGCTGCAATATTTTCAGTATTCCTTCATACCAGATATGCGACATCGGTTATTTCAATAAATATTCTTCCTAAAAGATCGATTTTTGACATTTTAAATACTTTTGTGGCTACTCCTGATGAAGGCGTTGTGAACGCCGAAACGCGCGTCGATTACGATCATTAATTACAAACTGCCGCTTATTTTATATTGTATTGTACTGCAATTTTATTGCTGTTGTTTTATTTTTAAATCTATATTGTATATATTAAATGTCATGATATATTTTTCTGTTTTCACTTTGAAAGAAACGAAGAAAATAAATAAGATGATGAAATAAAAATTTATTATCTTTCAAAATAAATTGATGTTTTTAGCATTTCTCTTGTTTCCCAACAACAATATCGATAGATGGTCTTGTTAGTATATATAGACTGCCTAGGAATTTACTTTTACTTTATAAAATGGAAAGCAGACAGCTGTGCAGCTGGGGAGTGGAGCTCACAGATCTTGATAGCGATTGATTCCTCTGGTATTCAGCAGAGGTTTAGGTAAGGCAGATAGTCTTCATTACCGCAGAAAAGTGCATGAAAAGTCAAAATAGGCACATCCATGGGAGGAGACGTAGGCTCAAGCTTCCATCTTCTCCACGATTATTAAACCTGCAGACAATGGTTGTGAGATCGTGATCCAAGATACTGATTCTCCTAAAAAAGAAATTCTAAAACAGTTGCCCAACACAGAATACTATATGAGATTAAGGTCGGACCCTACCCATGACATTCAAGGTCTTATTCATAACATTACTGAGAATGGTAAAACAGAAGGTTTTCTCACTACTAATTAGTTCATGTTCCTCAATACCAGGTCCCCTAGGACACCAGTAATTTACACTCTCCCCAAGAAACACAAAAGCACAGATACCCCTCTGGATCACCCAATAGTGTCTGGATGTGTATCAATTTTGGAACCATTCGGCCGGTATGTAGTTTCCTTTACCAAATAATTTGTACCAAGCATATATTTTTATATTAAGGACATAATGGATATGGTCAACCTAGTAGATATTTACCTCTCAACACTGATAACTGTTTATGCAAGAGTTTAAAACGGGTAATCGCACAGTGTTTGGCCAAACTCGAAATCAGTCTAATTTTGCAAAGAGATACTTGTCCATGGTAATGGGAAATCCCTTACCCATCAGTTCAGAAAGTATAATAGAAGCACCAGGACAAGTAGTTGAGTCTTTGATTCTTTGTTGGCAATCCAATTCAGAGACACATCAGTCCCCACTTATGTAATAAAATTGGAAACTCTTGTATACTCCTAAATGCTCCAAAATGTAAAGTAATATAAAAGTAACATGTGTTTTGCCTCCTGTGGTCTTTGAGCCAAGCCTTTTTCAAGGCTGAGATAGACAAGTTCATTGCCTAATCATAACATTCTAAATAAACCACAATGGTACAAAAAATGTGACAACCCCATTCCCAAGAGTTAGGATGTGGTAAATGAATTGCTATAGCAAAAACAAAACAAAAAGGATATTCAGTAACAAGAGCAATACAAGTGTAAGACCCCACAATATGCATACACGACGGATGAGATGAGAGTAATTGTGAAAAAAGAAGAAAAACAAAAAAACAGGGAAATAAGAAAAAGGAAAGACAAAGGGAAAGAAAAGAACGAAAAATGCAAGAATGAAAAGACGATCAAAGCAGGGAAGGTGAGCAGACATCAAACAGATAAGTGAAGAAAATTAATAAGTGAGAGAGAATTTTTTTGGACAAACGTGCTTTGACAGTCTTGGAAGATTGGTCATCAATGAATTTCGCTCCCCCACTTGCAGATTTACCATGTGTTCGATATATAGTTCAATCTTAGATGATCTGGGGATATTTGACTGACTAACTAATGAACTGGTGTCTTGCCCAACTCCCATAGTTCTCTTTGGAGATTTTACTATTAATCTACCCATTGGTTGGTCGTGTGAGAAACATTATAAATAGTCTGTAAAAAGTCTCTGCAAGGATCACAGCGTGATTAACGTTTGGCAAATCAGGACACCTGCAGAATTGGGTTATACTTTTTTTTACTTTCCTCATCAATCACCTGCATGATTAGACGTTTTTCTTATATCTCTTCCTAATATTCAAGGCCACAAAATTGAGATCTATGACCGGGTCATGTCTGATCATAACTGTCTTGTATCAGTGATCAAAAAGGGGGGGTCCTTTACAAAAAATGGTAATAATTGGATTTTTGAACACACATTATTGGTCAATAGCGACTGGAAATGGATTCCGCTATTTCTTAGTTGATCGTAAAACCTCCATAGGATTTATTTACTCCTTACTTAACAAATGTATGAAGGATGATACAGATAAACACTCATTGAGATGGCAAGAGCAACCAGCCATTTCCAAATGTAATTTTCGGTAATCCTTCTCTTTTGCTCAAACAACCTTATTATTCTCCAAGCTACAAGTACAGTATTGCAAAACCTGTTTTCAGCTTTACTACACCCCCTGTAGGATTATTAACTGGGGGGAAGGTAAAAGCTCTTGATGCCCCAGATGCCAGCTAAGGGGGGCTGATGCGGTACATATCTTTGCTATGTGTCGGTCGCTAACGCTTATTAAGAGCCAGATCACAGATTTTCTCAACACACAACTAAATATTCAAGTATACCTGACCCCTGCTGTTTTACTTTTGGGAGAATCAAATTAGGGAAAGTTGGCAAGAGGTAGGGAATTGTTTTTTATTACCATGAATAGTTTCCAACTTTTTATCTATTCGGCCTGGTTAGACAACAGCCCACCAGTTTTTCACTAATGGTTAACCCGGGTCCTGTCAATCTGTTTTCTTTATGAAGGGGCTCCATAGTAAAAGGAAAGGCTTATGGAGATGGGGACCGTTAATAGACTGGATAGAATCAAGGAGCTGAGAAAGTAATGCATGTTGCACTTTAGGGCTGCTCTAGGTTCTATTTCTGTATCACGGTCCTATCTTTTTTTTCTTTTTATTTTGTCTTTCCTCTTTTTCTTCTGAAATGCTGTATGAATTTGATCTCGTATAAATGTGTAGCAAGGGGTGGGTGGGGTCTGGGGTGTTTTTACATTGGGGTAAAATTACGTCTTTTTTTTCTCTTTGTATTATGAATTATGGCAATGAAATGCTCAATAAATTATTTTTTTTTTTAAATTGAAACACTGGCCAGTACTCAATGCTGGTGATCTTACATTTGAGTGCCCCCTATTTGCATTTTGGGAAAATAGAAACATTAAAGACCATTTGGTCAGAGCTTGCCTTCCACCAAAAAAGACGACTCATACTCTCACTGATATATGGGGACTGCCCCCCTGGTTTAACATTTTAAATGTATAGGATGAAGTGTACATCAATTCACCATAGAAAGGAAAAAATTTGTATTCAGAAACATTAAAATTTAATTGAACCAGTTCTCGAACTATAATCCTACCAATGTTATATATGCCATTCTATGACTTGCAATCACATCTACATTGGATGAATATATGTCATTATAAAGAATCTGTTACATTGCATGCCATTACACTGCTATTGTTACAACAACTACATTGTTATTTCGCAAGTAGTTACAATGACTTGCTGTAGGGGGCGCACTGGACTTAGGAATAGTATAATTTAATATTCCGACTCCAGTTTGTGCTACAGCAGGGAAGGTGTTGGATTGTAAATCCAACACCTTCTGCCCCCTACATCAAGTCGTTGTAACGGCTTGTGATGTAGTCGTATGCAATGTAACAAAGCGGTCATTGTAATGACCACATTGTAATGGCATGCAATGTAACGCATGCAAAGTAAACAATGTATTCCCTTTGGACACCCCAAAAACATGGAATCTGACTTTGCCCAAACAAAGAAGCCACCTACGATACAAGGTACCCAACACGCCATTTGTCGAGATTATTTTTGAAATAGGACAAACATAGAACAGAATTCAATGGCAAGTGATCAGTGTCATTAAACCACTCCCAGAGGCACGGACATTGGCCCCATCCTCAACAAAGAGGAACTCAAATGGATAGTAAAAACTAATAGCTTATACAGTGGGTTGAACAAAATGGAGGTCTGGACTTCCTTGATCGAATTTTGTACTATTTAACTGCCATATGTAAACACTTTTGGCCTTAAGCATGAAGTAAATACAGGTCTGCCTTGTCTGGAATTTTACACCCAGCCACGATGGACTACTACAGAGAAAGGCTTAATAATGACCTAGCACTGTAAGCTCATTGAGGTTCCGTGTGAGACGGGACGGCACTTTTTGAGTGGTGACGAATATGGATGAGTTTGGTATCTATGAACCGCAAATGACGAGTATAGTGGGTGTACGAAGTTTCGCTATACAGCCACGTATGGTTCGCCTCATTTTCGGGTTCGTTCATCCGAACCCTCGGGTTCCATTTTAGATACAGCGTCCATTTTGTTTCTTGCCCTCAGGTAGCCAGCGAACGGGCTTTTTGTCCGCTTCGTGACCCTGGAACTTTCAAGCTAGTATGAAGGACACGTGTTTCTTTGAGGTGACTTTTACGATGAGGGGAATGACACGAGTGAGGCAGATGGCCCCGCTCAAGGCCCATCTTGCCGCCCCGGTCTATTGTTTCAGCCACGCATACATTAGACACGAGGTCTTTGACCCCTCTATCGAGTTTCCTTTATTGCCCCTAACACTCTTTTCTAAACCTGTTGTGCATCCTCGTTCTTTCCCCGCATTCTGTTTTTCGTCCTTCCTTAATGCTTTTATGGTTGGGAGGAAATGTGTTTATTGCGGAGGGAGTATGTTTTTACAGTTGGGAACTGGCAAGACTGTTGTAATTATGTTCCGGCCTCCTGAAACATGAACGCGACCCTTTTGAAGTTTATTGTGGGAACCGAGTTGTAACCTTTGTTCGCCATACTGTGCTATGGCAAAAATGTGTATAAAAGGAGCGACCCACTTCTACGAATTTGAAGCAGTCTCCGAGAACCTACACGTTGTGTACTTCTTGTGACCTCTGTATCCCTGCAGTAAATAAACGCTGATCTCTGACGTCGCTGGAAGTGTCCCGTGTCTCTGTGTTCGGTACGCCAGAACAGGTAACCCACGAAGGTTTCAGGTGTTGTTCCCTGGCACCGCTGGGTCTTAAGAATAACCCAGTCCTTCAGTTGGCGCCCAACGTCGGGCGACATCAACGGTACCGGTCCAAAGCCTGACGATCGTGAGGAACTTCGTGTGAAATCTCCGAGGGAAGGTGCACCCCGCTTCATCGATCCAGTTGTCGAAATAAGTGGCCCGACGTCTTTTCCCGCGAAGATCCCCGCCTCCTGACGGCTGTGACGGACCGATGCCCTGACTGTCGACCTGTTTTGGCGCCTGGCGTAGTCCTTTGTACGGCGAGACGATCAACGGGCCTTCCTGGCGACGCCATTGTTCTCTCAGTTAAGTATTTGTGGGTCGCTCCCAGTATTGCTTTGTTGTTTGCATGGTTCCATAGCATTCGTGGTTCTTAGTTGTTGGGTTTTATTTGACGATTGCAATTGCCAAAAACCGAGGGTCTTGCATCTTTGCGAGGACATCGTAATTCGATAGCCCTTGAAGTTTGTATACTCGGTTAGTGTGCACGATGCCTGGCCGTAGTACTTTGTTTGGGTTTCTCAAATGTTGCAGCATGGATTCCCGGCTGGAGGATTCATGTCCGATACCTCCGGCTGGAACTCCGCTTTATGAGCTCTATAGTCGCCATGGCGTGGGTCCTATCGTATATAATGAATATTGGGTTTGTTACACTAAAAAGGATGGCGTCCTTAGTTGGCCACCTCATGGTAGTTTCGAGACTGCCATTTTAGATAACTTGGAAGCTAAATTATTTAAAAGGAAAGCTAGGCCGGCCATGTTTGATTCCTTCCGGTTATGGCGGAAAGAGGCCAAACAGAGAGAAATCAAACAGAATAAGAAAAATAAGCGAGAAGGTGTCATTACGGTGATGCGCAATGCAGAACAGTATCAGTTAGACAAAGATGAGAAAGAGCAAGAAGTTAGTGCTCGGCTTCACCATATGGCAGTGGACAAATGTTATCCGGCGCTACCTTCTACGAACGACAAGACAGGAGAAGAATCGGTGGAAGATTCGCTTTTGTCTTATCTGATGAAATCGCCACCTCCCTATGCTCCCGATGTTAGGGGTCCCGTTCGTCCACCTCTTCCTCAACCCGCTGATTTGGCGGCTGCTGGTCAGCCCGCCGTTCCTCCTGTACTCCCGAATCCCCTTGGGCCGCAGATCGTACATCCTCTTGTTCCGGCTTCTCTCCCTACTGCGCCTTTCCAAGTTCCTCCTCAGCCTGTCGTTCCCGCTACTCCTGCTGCTGCGTCTACTTCTACTGTTTCCACCCCTATGGTTGCTACGCCTGTATCTTCTTCCTCTTCTCCTTCTGTTCGTAGTCGTCTCTTGACTGCTGTTACTTCTCTTTATTCTCCGCTTTTTGGGCCGATACTTGGTTCGACTCTTTCAGATGTTGCTCAAAGGCGCAGCCAGCTTCCTGATGGTAGGGAACGTGAATCGTTGGTGAAAACTGCACGTAGGTGGATTCGTAACCCTGTTAAATACACCCCACGTGTAGTGTTCGAAACGTTTTCTCAGTTTAATGTGCCCACACAGCGATTCGTGTTCGAAGAATTGTGTAAGTCATTGAAAGAGGAGTGGGACGATGATATAGCTGATGATATACCACCTGAGGTTTCCGAGCTACAGCTTCGGTTTGCCACGGGTGTCATTGTAGGTGACAAAGTTCGAGAGGCTCTGGAACGCTTGTTATCCTTTCGATGTACAGTGCAACCGCGTGCGCTGTTTAAGGACGCGACCGCAGAATGGATGGCACAACCTGGCCAATATCCTATGCGGGAAGTTCCCCCGGTATGGATGCCAGGTGACGCTGCTGCTAACCCTCCTGTCCCAGGCCATTTCCAGAGAGTGTGGATACACCTCCCTTGGAAGCGATCGGAAGTTTTGCAAGTGAAACAGTCCCTACCTGATCCCCGTAAGAATCCTGCGGGGTATTATAAGGAACTGTCCCAATTGGTGGATGCTACTGTTATGAACCTAGCCGATATTGATATGTTGTTCGGCAATGTGGTGCCTCAGCCGATTTGGGCGAAAATTCGGCACGAGAATCACGTAGCCGAGCTAGGCGGTGACTGGGCTGCCCTTACAGCGGCAGATGCCCGACAGGTCGGCGGGGCTAAACCCGAACAGATTATTGTGGCTTTGCCCCAGCGGATAATTACCCTCATGAAAACGCTTATGCCTGCGATGCGCGTAAATTGGGACAAATTATCGGCGTGCAGGCAAAAGAGAGATGAAAGTGTTTCCGATTTCTTTACGAGGTTTGAGGAAGCGTTCATTGACCATAGCGGTCAGGACATGGGTTCCGAGGGTGGTCAGCGGCTGTTCGTTGATAAATTTGTATCAAATTTGTTGCCCGACCTTAGCAACAAGTTGAAGAATTCTGAGAGTGCGTGGGCTGTCTCTACCACTGCCCAAATATTGGCTACGGCCCAATATTACGAAAATAGAGAAAAAGAGGAAAGTGAGCGTGCAGAAAAGAAAACTAAGGATCTCAAAACTAAGGTCTTGTTGCAGCAAGCCTATCCATTGCGTTCGAATTTCAGTGATACACAGCAGCCAAACAGATCGCAATCGCAGTTCTCTAGACCACAGCCGCGCAATGCTTCGCCTGCGCCTCGCTTTGTGCTGGGATATAATCAGTGCGCGTATTGTCGTGGGGAAGGCCATCTGAAGTTTGATTGTCCGGTTCTCCGTGACAGGGCCAATGGCGTATCGGCTCGGGGAGGACGTAGCGGTCCTCAACAGGTCTCTCGTGGTAGAGGTCGCGGAGTTACCCAAAATCAGGCCGAACGCTTTGCGACGTCTTCGGATTCGCAAAATTGTTTCGATCGGCGCGAACAATCGTCCGGTCGGTCTACACAGTATCATGTGGATGATTGCTATGTTGAGTGTGATGTTGATGCGGATGGTATCTATTAGGACAGCCATAGACAAAGGAAGGGAGAAGTATCAGTTCCGGTTGATCAGAGAGGGCCATACGTTTCAGTAGCCACTTTGGGCGTCGTTGAGCCTTTTCTGTTGGACACTGGTGCAGCGAAAAGTTCCATCATGCATTCAAAACTCCCTGGCGCGCCTTTGTCTGGCTTAACGAACATTTCCGTTGGATTTTCTGGCGCCCCCGTTAGCAATCCAGTTTCTAGCCCTTTGCCCCTTACAATTGGGTCTCATGAGCTGGAAGCTCCTTTGATTTTGACTACTGGTTGTGGTGAGAATCTTTTGGGCCTAGATTTGTTGAAAAGGTTACATGCGACTTTGTACTGTTCTCCTGCGGGTGTGGAGCTTACGTTGGGTAAGAGCGTGATTTCCCCTATGTATTTATCGATCGATAAGTTCCCATCGGAATTGAGATCTCTTCCAGCCTCTTTGTGGGCGACAGGTCCCAATGACGTGGGCCTGTTGGCTATACCACCTTATGTTGTCCAACTTAAAGTTGGTGCGCGCTTGCCACGTATACCTCAGTATCGTATTTCCCTGGATGGTGAAAGGGCACTGTTAGCGATCATTTACGATCTGATCGGCAAAGATGTTATTGAGGAGACACGAGGTAATGTGTGCAATAGTCCCGTGTTGCCTATTCTGAAACGAACGGATCCCTCCAAGCCTCCCGTGTATCGTCTAGTTATCGACTTACGGGAGGTGAATAAAGTAGTTGTTCCGCAATTTCCTGTGGTGCCAGACATTACAGCTTTACTGACTCTGATTCCAGCCACTGCATCATGGTTCTCGGTCATCGATCTGAAGAATGCGTTCTTTAGCATTCCGATTGCTGAGGAAAGCAGAGACTTGTTTGGTTTCTCATTAGGTGGTCGCAGCTTCAGATTCAAACGCGCTCCACAGGGCTACTGTGAGAGTCCATCAATCTACAGCCAAGCTCTTAAGAGTCAGCTTGATGCATTTGTGCTACCGGCTGGTGCAGCCTTGATTCAGTACGTTGATGATCTGTTGGTTGCTGCTGACACTGAACAGCTCTGTAGAGCCGCTACAGTGTCCTTGTTACAGCATCTCTGTGCTTTACATCATAAAGTGTCACCTTCCAAATTACAATATTGTTGTCAAGAAGTTACCTATCTCGGTCACTTATTGTCAAAGGCGGGAAGAAGGTTGACCCCTGAACGAATTGCAGCAATTGCTCGAATGCCTGTGCCAGCAACTCAGAGAGATGTGCGTGCCTTTTTAGGTATCACGTCATATTGCAGACAGTGGATCCCGAACTTTTCACTGTTAGCGAAGCCATTGGTAGCTCTCACGTGCAAGGACGTTTCAACTCCTTTGCCTTGGACGGAGGAATGCCAGAAACGTTTTTCTGAACTACGTGATGCGCTGTGTTCGGCTCCTGTGTTAGGTACTCCGGATTACAGCAAGCCTTTCACATTATACGTCCATGAGAGGGACGGTTGCGCGTTGAGTGTCTTAACGCAACAATTTGGTGATAAGCAGCGTCCGTGTGCATATTTTTCCTCGACCTTAGACCCGGTGGCTAGAGCGTTGCCAAGTTCCTTGAGGGCGACAGCGGCAGCTGCGGCGTCTATTCGGCAGTCCGCAGGTCTGGTCATGGACAATATGCTCATAGTAATGGTTCCGCATGCAGTTGATACTCTCTTGAATCGGACAAAGACTCAACATCTGACGAGTGCAAGGTTGTCCGGGTACGAGCTGACCCTTTTGGCAAGTCACGTACAGATCAAGCGTTGTAATGTACTGAATCCGGCGACATTGTTGCCGATTAATATGGAATCAGATGATGTGCTACCACATGATTGTTATTTACGGACTGAGGAAGAAACAAAAGGTCGTGTGGACCTGAAAAACACTCCTTTGTCAGATCCCGATGGTACTTTGTATGTGGATGGCTCTTGCTTCAAGTTGCCGAATGGTGATGTGACGACTGCTTATGCTGTAGTGACGTTGAGTACGGTTGTGGAAACTGCAAGATTGAACCAGAATTCCGCGCAAGCGGCAGAGTTAATTGCATTGACAAGAGCGTGTGTTTTGTCGAAGGGAAAGTGAGTGAATGTGTTTACCGACAGTCAGTATGCGTTTGGTGTTGCGCACAATTTTGGAAGATTGTGGAGAGAAAGAGGATTTATGACATCGCATGGTACAAAGATCCAGCACGGGCATCTTGTGAATGATCTTTTGGATGCACTTACGTTGCCTAAACAAGTGGCGATCGTCAAATGTAGTGCACATCGGAAAGTGACGGATGATGTTGGTCGTGGTAATGCGTTTGCGGATGAGATTGCTAAAGAAACGGCTAAGAATCTTGCGACTCGAATGTATGTCACGAGTTTAGTAAGGTGGCCGACGGAGACTGGTATGTGTGAAAATACTGTTGAAAGTGTGAAAGAAATTCAGAACGAAGCTACTGAAGCTGAAAAGACCAAGTGGAAAGAAAGTACAGGGAAATTGGATATGCATGGATGTTGGGTTGACCTGACGGAATGTCAGAGGTGGATGTTACCGGATGCGTATGTATTAGCTGTTGTGACGATGGCTCATGGGTTGTCACATATTAGTGCGAAAGGAATATGTAAGTTCTTGTCTCCTGTATGGAGGAATGATGGTATCGCTAAGTGTGCCGAAAGAGTGGTTAAAAATTGTATGGTGTGTTTGATGCACAATCCCGGAAAAGGCACCCCCACTCCACCTGGTCATTTCGCTCCTCCTGCTTGTCCCTTTGAGGTTATCCAGTTGGACTTTATCCATATGGAGAGATGCAATAACCTGAAGTATGTTTTAGTTGTGGTTTGCGCGTTCTCCAGATGGATTGAGGCCTATCCTCTTAAGGATAATACTTCCCTGTCCACAGCAAAAATCCTGCTGAAGGAGTATTTTCCTAGGTATGGAATGCCGCGGATTGTGTGGTCGGATAATGGAAGTGAGTTTGTGGGAAGTGTAATGCAGAGTGTGTGTAAAGGCCTTGGAATACGACAGAAATTCCACAGTGCCAACCATCCTCAGGCAGCGGGTTTGGTCGAAGGGTACAATGGTACCCTGAAGCTGAAACTCGCTAAGATTCAAGCTACGACTGGTCTGTCATGGCCTGATGCCTTGCCTCTGGCTCTCCTATCGACCAGAGCGACTGTACACTCTCGAGTAGGGCTCAGCCCATATGAGATTGTGTTCGGTCGTCCTGCGAATATTTGGGGAGTCCCGAGACCTAGGGCTTTTGATAGTCTTGAATATCCAATGTTGATCGATTACTTGCATGATTTGACCACTAAACTACGATTAATTCATCAACAGGTCGTTGAAGCTCTACCAGCACAGACAGAGGGTCCTGGACATCAGCTCCGGCCAGGAGATTGGGTGGTCACCCGAAACTTTGGTCGAAAGCGTAATTTGGAGCCAAGATTCGTCGGACCCCACCAAGTCTTGTTGACGACGAGGACAGCGGTTCGACTGGAGGGCCGGAAAAATTGGGTCCATGCCAGTCACACAAAGAAGGTACCGATTCCCTTACCAACCGACGGTTGGGTGAGAACTGGGATTTCGGCCGAAGAAACTGAGACTCCTTCGCGTTTTGTGCCATTTAGCGATGCTCACCCTGTGGAGGAGGATTCATCATTGTCGGATCCACAGGTGGAGTCATTAGTAGCAGAGAACCCAAGGTCCGACTCGTCATCTGTTTCATTGAACACCGTTGCGCCATCTGAACAATTGTTCATAGAGCAAACTCGACCTGGAAGAAGTCGATACTTTCTTCGTTCAAGGACTAATAAAAATTAACAGTATAGTGGTTTTTAACATCACGAATATTATGAACAATTACATCCTTTCTTTCTGAGTTTTTGTGCTTTCCACTGCTAAGAGACTTGTAATAAATCGAGGAAGCCTCGCCATCCGGGTCACCGTAGGGCCGTGCGGGTACTTCTTTCTGTTTAGCAGGTTTCTGACGTTAGGTTGGTTACTTTTGTCGATCTCTGGGAACTCCTGGGGATTGATAATCGCTACTCAGAACGAAGTGCGTCAAGTACGTCACGGACGGTTTGTAGAGGATGGCATTCTCTAAGCTAGTGGACGAAGAAAGGGTGTTGGCACAGAGATCAGAGTTATGGAGGGTTGTACGAACAAAATGTTTTTTGTTTCAGGTGTTCCTATTGTTTCTAACTGTATCTATGTTATTGGTGGGTGGAGTGTATTTCGGAGTATCACAGTTCTTTCCTTCTGTTTCACCTACCTCTGCTCTTAACCTAAGTTCCCTCACCACTGTCTCCCCACATTCCTTTCATCCTTTGCCTCAACATGAGCAGGTTAGACATGCGGAATTCATGAATAATTCCTTTGTTCAACTCCTACATCAGCATCAGTTGGTGGTGAATACTACCAATTGTTGGGTGTGTGGGTTAATGCCACACACTATGGATAGGGGTATTCCGTATTTGGTCCTTCCATACAGCTCCCAGGGTTCAGCTCGAGCATTCCAAACTATGTTCCGCAGTGCACTAGATTCCTACCCCAGTCGAGAGCCACGGTCTGTCAACTTCGGTCCTGGGCCGTACCACAAGCCTTTGGCGATAGCCATAGCAGATCTGGATAGAGATGTTTTTGATGCATCACTCATTCCAGATGAAGAAGTGCAGGCCTATAAGGATCTGAGTGAGACTGAGTATAGTACATCAGTGGGTGATAGACAACTTGAGAGCTCGTCCCCAATATGGATTGTACCGCACCTTGGAAATTTCTGCTTGCAAGGTTTGGGTCGAAATCCGAGAGCACAACTTGGGAACAGTGCTTGCACTGAAACGTATGTCCTACCGATGCTCTCCTCCCCTGTTTTTCTGTCTGCTAAGGGCACCTATTTTGTGTGTTATGAACGCGCATATACATGGTTACCCCGCGATTTTTCGGGTACCTGTTATATTGCGAATCTTTTACCTCCGACCTTCACAGTTGCTTCGGACTACCACAAAACTAGAGTTGTGAGAGGCGTCATTAGCAAAGAGGATACTGCTGGTCAAGAAGCAGGAGACTTCTTTAAGGGTTTCTTGCCGTTTTGGGGACCTATGGTTAATAGTAGGAACCTACGACAGTTGACCCGTGTGGTAGAATCGACTGCTAATATTACTGCAAATGCCCTTGGTAATCTAACAGCTGAACTACAGGCGGATAGACTCATGACGTTGCAGAACCGTATGGTTCTAGACGTTGTTCTTGCAGATAGAGGGGGTGTGTGTAAAATTATCCATTCGAGTTGTTGCATTTTTATTCCTGACAATGCTCCAACTGTTTATCAAGCCATCTCGAAGTTGCACAAGATTTCCGAGTCCATACACGTGGACGAAGGTAATTGGACGCTCCTAGGATGGTTTTGGGGCCTGATGTCAACCTGGGGTTGGAAGATTCTGATGATCATAGGGGCTGTTGTAGCGTTTCTGTTCACGTGTTGTCTTTGTGTACAGGGTGGTCCTGCCTTATGTGGCCTATGCGCTGCGACGTGTATAAGGCGGCCATCTGTTACCAAGGAGACATTGATGAATAGAATGATGTTCCAGCAGCATCTGAACGATCTGATGAATATTGATATAGATTCCGATCTTGACTAGTGCTTGCCTACATGAGGGCAAAAGGAGCGTCTGAGGTTCCGTGTGAGACGGGACGGCACTTTTTGAGTGATGACGAATATGGATGAGTTTGGTATCTATGAACCGCAAATGACGAGTATAGTGGGTGTACGAAGTTTCGCTATACAGCCACGTATGGTTCGCCTCATTTTCGGGTTCGTTCATCCGAACCCTCGGGTTCCATTTTAGATACAGCGTCCATTTTGTTTCTTGCCCTCAGGTAGCCAGCGAACGGGCTTTTTGTCCGCTTCGTGACCCTGGAACTTTCAAGCTAGTATGAAGGACACGTGTTTCTTTGAGGTGACTTTTACGATGAGGGGAATGACACGAGTGAGGCAGATGGCCCCGCTCAAGGCCCATCTTGCCGCCCCGGTCTATTGTTTCAGCCACGCATACATTAGACACGAGGTCTTTGACCCCTCTATCGAGTTTCCTTTATTGCCCCTAACACTCTTTTCTAAACCTGTTGTGCATCCTCGTTCTTTCCCCGCATTCTGTTTTTCGTCCTTCCTTAATGCTTTTATGGTTGGGAGGAAATGTGTTTATTGCGGAGGGAGTATGTTTTTACAGTTGGGAACTGGCAAGACTGTTGTAATTATGTTCCGGCCTCCTGAAACATGAACGCGACCCTTTTGAAGTTTATTGTGGGAACCGAGTTGTAACCTTTGTTCGCCATACTGTGCTATGGCAAAAATGTGTATAAAAGGAGCGACCCACTTCTACGAATTTGAAGCAGTCTCCGAGAACCTACACGTTGTGTACTTCTTGTGACCTCTGTATCCCTGCAGTAAATAAACGCTGATCTCTGACGTCGCTGGAAGTGTCCCGTGTCTCTGTGTTCGGTACGCCAGAACAGGTAACCCACGAAGGTTTCAGGTGTTGTTCCCTGGCACCGCTGGGTCTTAAGAATAACCCAGTCCTTCATCATGGACTTGCTTTATGAATAGACCTTTAATTTCAGAATATTAGTAATGATTTCTTTTCCACAAAACTGTCTGTAAAATTTTAAATTATTTATAATGCTTCCTTTCAGAGTACAAGTGGGGTCAAGAAATGTTTTCTATATTACCTCAGACGATTCTGTTATCTTGGTATAGATAACTTTCTTCCACTGTCCACTATTACTTTTCCTTCTCCCATTATGGCTGTCACCTGGGCCTCTCTTTACAATTTATTGGCTCTAAAGCATTAGTTAATGCAGCACACTAGTAAGCATATGCACACTAGTAGGCTGACAGACACAACACGTTTTTTGGACAAAGCATCGCCTTGGTCTTATCATATTCTTTCTTATATCTTGACCAAGTCCCCCTTTTGATCTGCTGGTGACCTATTATTTTGGCATAAATAACTTCCACTGTCTCCCTCTCCAATATGGCAGTCACTTTGCCCCCTCTCACATCGTTTGGTTTTGTAGCACAATGTGATGTAGCACATGGAAAGCATGTGCATGATTCCTGCAATTTGGCTGTCAGACGTGGAATGGAATTAATGGGCAACACATCTCCTCTGCCTTCATCAGAATGACTTCTGAGGTCCTTACCAAGCTCCCCTTAATCTGCTAGGCACTGCACTGTGTAATTTTACAATTTGCACACACTGTAGACCCACACAACCGTGGCTGCACTCAGTGGTGGGCGGATATCAATCCCGCAATACAGGGATGAATTCCAGCGCGAGTGAGTCCTCTAAGATAATCAATGTCTCATTTATACCAATCTTGGTTCCCCTGATTTCTTAGAGATTGTTAAAACTTGCATTCAGAGACTGAGCCTTGCTATAGCAGTTTTTCTTTTTACTTGCCATCTTACTTGTGGTTAACCATATGACATTACAGAGTGTTACTACAAGGTTAGTGGCTGGTTAATTCATGTAACCTCATTAATTTACACCACACCACTATCATAGGCTCATTTCATTATATGTATTAATATTTAATAATTTTATTTTTGGCCCTTATTATTGTGATCTGGAAATTCCAGTTTTAGTTACACGACTGCATAGTGTTTTCACCTATTTATAAGTTTGAGTTAGTTGGCCTTACACTGGTATGCATGCTTGCACTTGGTTATTGTTTGCTTTCTTGAACTGGTAATGCACAATGGATCAAGTAACAAGACTTTGATTAGTCCTAACATGGTAGGACTTGTATTTCTTTTTGCACCCTTCTCCTCCTTGCTCTCTTACATTACTCTCCCTCCCCAAAACATTCTCAACAGGCAACTTCTCAGGCATAATTTCTTGTGTCCTGATGATGAGCCCTCAAACTCAGCTGGGATCAAAACGTCGTTGACTTTAGTGTCTTGACTTTAATTGTTTTATTTATATTCTTTATGAGAAAATATACTTTTGCAATTGTGACTTAAAGATTGTGTATTTACTTTTCAGTCACTCAAATGAACAATGCCTGAGGTCTGGAAATCATGTGACTTCCTGGTTTCTGCACACTTATTCCTTTGATTATATTTTTCTTGGTTTTTTAAATATTGTCTGATTGAATATATGACCTAATTCTCCATTTGGAGAGCACAGGCGTAGTTTTAATTATTATTATTATTATTATTATTAATACATTTTATAGAGCGCGTAGTCACCCGTGAGTATCCCAGCGCTAGGAACAGTAAACCTGAGGGGAGTGAGGGCAGTGAGGGGGTGTGGAAGGGAATTATGGAAATAGAAGGGTTTTCAGACGCTTTCTGAAACGTAGATAGTTGGGTTCTGATCTTGTCTCGCGGGGTAAGGCGTTCCAGAGACGTGCTGTATGAACGAGAAGCGTCTTCCACCCGTGCGGGCCTTCTTAAATCTGGGGATGGTGATGAGATGTTCCTGATCGGAACGGAGGGATCTTGGGGCTTTGTAAGGTTTAATGAATTTGGCTAGGATCGGAGGTCGTTTATTTTGCAGCGATTTGTGGGCCAGGCAAAGGGCTTTGAACTGCACTCGCTCCCTGACCGGGAGCCAGTGGAGGAGCCTCAGAGCCGGTTTGGCTGAGGCTCTGGCAGCAGTGTTGGTGACGATCCGGGCAGCTGCATTTTGGATCCTCTGTAGCCAGTTCAGGGTGGCCTCAGGAGCGCCCAAATAGATTGAGTTACTATAGTCGATCCTGGAGAGTATTAGGCCTTGAATCAGTAATTTTTTTGCGGTAGGAGGGAGTAGGGGCAGGATCTTTCGAATTGATTTGAGGAGCCCAAAGCATGTCCCGGCTACTTTTTTTGCCTGTGTTGCAAACGATAGGTCTTTATCGAGCCAGACGCCTAAGCTCTTAACCTCGGGTTTAGGGTCTGGGGGCGGGCCTAAACAGGGTGGCCAGATGTTCTGTGACCAGATGTTCTGTGACAGGGAGAGTCCCTTCTGACCCAGGAGGAGGATGTCAGTCTTTGAACCGTTAAGTTTGAGATGGGATCGGTTCATCCATCCTTGTATCTGCATCAGACAGTTGTAAAGGTCCGCAGGTTGTTGGCTTGGGTGAGATAGGGAAACAACTAATTGTGTATCGTCGGCGTAGCTGACGATGCTCACTCCGAAAGGGATGACGACCTCCTCCAGTGGGGACATGTAGATGTTAAACAATGTGGGGCTCAGGGAGGAGCCCTGAGGTACGCCACATTGGAGTGGTTTTTCGGAGGAGCGGGTGTTGTTCTCCCAAATCTGAAAGGACCGATGACCCAGAAAGGACGATAGCCAGGACAGTGCTTTTCCTTCCACGCCGACACTCCTGAGACAATGAATCAGGAGTTGGTGGTTGACGGTGTCGAAGGCCGCACTGAGGTCGAGGAGGATCACTGCCACTGATCCTCCAGCGTCGAGCAGTGCTCTGGCCTCTTCCACTGCCACCAGGAGGGCGATGTCGGTACCCTGGCCTGGGCGGAATCCCGTCTGTGATCTTTTCAGCCGATCATTGGTTTCCAGAAATTGTGAGAGTTTTCTGTTTACCAGCTTTTCGGCAACCTTGCTAGATCCCGGGAGGAGGGAGATTGGCCTGTAATTGGCCAAATCCGCGGGGTCAAGGGAAGGTTTCTTCAATAACGCCTTGACAACTGCCGCTTTCCAGTTGGGGGGGACGACTCCCTCTTCCAGCGAAACGTTGATGAGCTGGGTGAGGGGGGGACGATCGTGGATGCTACTCTCTTAAGGAAGCGTAACGGTGCAGGGTCCCTGGGGGAGCCGCTTTTGATGTTATTGAGCGTGCTTTCGACCTCCTCATCGGTCACTTGTCCCCAAGAGGTGAGACAGGGGGCGATCGGAGTGTTATTGGTCTCTATTTCCTCGTGCGAGTTGGTGGTTGGAATTGAATCGAGGATTTTCTGGATCTTATCTGTGAAGAAATTAGCTAGTTTATAGCATTTTTCCTCATCAGCCTTGGGGTCTGGTGGGATTCTGGGTCTGGAGTCGGGGACTTTGAGGAGTTCTTTTAGAATAGTGTAGGATTCCTTGCTGGAGCACGCAGAATGTTCTATTCTTTTTTGGAAGAATAGACTTTTGGATTCTCGGAGCGAGGTTTTATAAGTTTGTAGAGCGGTATGGTAAGCGTCCTTTTTATCCTTAGCCTTATCCTTCCTCCAGGAACGTTCCGTTTTCTTACATTCCTGTCGTAGGGATTTAAGCTCCGGAGTGTACCAGGGAGCCGGGGTAACTCGTTTGGTATGTTTGAGAGTAGTCGTTTTGGGGAGGAGTTGATCCAGTGAGGATGTGATCCAGAAATTGAACTGGTCATCGGCGATGATAGGGTCACCGGAGAGAGTCGGTACAGAATTAGCAAGGGTGTTGGCCCATTCCTCTGGGACAAGCTTGTGCCAGCGTCGATTGGTGACTCGGGTTTTGGAGGGTTGTGGGGGGGCTGTGAGTAGATGACAGAAGAAAGGGATTAGGAAATGATCTGTCCATGGGAGAGGAAGGGCGGAGCCAGTGGTAATGTCCGTGATATTGGTCAGGACAGGGTCCAGGAGGTGTCCCTTGTCGTGGGTGGGTCCATTATTGACCAGCCGAATGTTAAATGACCACAGGTCATGCAAAAGATCGGATGCTGTGGAGTCTGTCGGATCTGCGAGATGGAGGTTAAGGTCGCCCACTAGAAGGAAGTTGGGGGCAGAAGAAGCTAGTTGTGCCACCGTCTCCGTAAGGGCGTTGATGAATTTTCCTGGTAAACCCGGCGGCCGATATATCAGCAGTCCCGTTATGGAGTGAGCTGGGGAAGTTTGGAGAATGAAGTGGAAGCTTTCGCAGTCTTCAATGTTTGCATTTCTGGTTCTGCAGACAAGGCGTTCTTTATGGATTATTGCCAGTCCCCCTCCTCTGCCTTTAGGTCTATGCAGGGTTTGGATCAGGTAGCCCGGAGGGAGAGTGTTGACGATGTCAGAGTCAGAGCTTGCAGAGAGCCAGGTTTCTGTAAGAAACAGTACGTCCAGGCTATGGTCTTGTATCAGTAAATTGGTTTCATGCACATGCTTGGGGAGGGAACGGCAGTTAAGAAGGCCCATCTGTAGCTCGGGCCTTACCGGGGTCTGGGTGCCTGGGTTACAGCGTGCGAAGTTGATGTAGGGTTTGCCTTCTACATGAGAGTAGTGACAATATGGCTTTTTTTCCAGGTGGAGAGCCCGAATCGTATCACTTGTGTACACCAGGCGCTTAGGCGGCGAAACCGGCAGAGTTCCTGGGCCTGGGACCGGCTGGGCCCGGACGGGCCCAGACGGGCTTGCCTTAGGCGTGCCTTCGGCGCGCAAACGGCGCTCCCGCTGCGCTCGACCGCTGCGCTTGCGTGGGACACACATTTATGGAGAAGAGGAGGTGGGCGTGGCCTAGCGGGTGGGCGTGGCCTCGCGTTGTCAGCGATGGTGTCCGTGTAATGTTTTCCCTCCCAACAGCGCTAGGATCCGCTGTCTGTGGGTGCCTGCTTGGCGGGAAAATGCCTGCAAATAGCTCAGGGTAGGTGCAGTGATATTAACAGATAATCACAATTTCAACAATTTTTAAAAACGAGCAAAATAGCACCTCCGGCTTCCGCCTCAGAGGTCTACCAATTCCAATGTGTCGCACTCTAGATCAGCGCTTACATAGGCTCGGGGGTGGGCGTGGCTTATTATATTATTTCTTGTATTTCTGTCTCATTGATCATTACTTTTGGAAGGGACAATTGTTTTGCCCCAGAGCAGACTTTGTTCCTGGCCACTGAGAGTGCTGTCTCTCACCCCAATAGGTCAGAAACATGCCTGGTGGTGGCAGGCTGGCTAATACTAGTCGGTGACCACACCAGCACTTGGAAAGTTTCAGGGACCCTCTAAAAGTTTTCCTATGTGCATTTATTAATACATCTAACACTAGCCTCAGTGACAATTTATTAAGACAAGATGTTTGGTACCAAGCATCTTATGGTACATTGAACCCATCATAGCTAGGAAACTTCTAATGACAAGTATCCAGCCCATGTATGTTCTAGGGCTTCCGTGTGCACTTACATTATCCAAGAATGGCTCAAACATTGTAGGGTCATATCTCCTCATACAGGTATGTCCTCAAATGGGATACAGTGCACCCTGCCTTAGGGCTCCAAGGCCTGGATTAAGGGGGACTTACCTACATCTCATTCAGTGTCTATGGTCTTTGCTGGCAGGGCTGTGTGCCAGTTCGACTCTTCGGTTTTCTCTATACCAAGACACAAAGACTGCACTGGCAATGTGCATGGTCTTGGGGAATGATCCCTAGGATGGCACAATACATGCGGCAGCCTTAGTGGACTCCCTTCAGTTCCAATGCCCTAGGTACCAAGGGTACCATTTACTTGGGACTTGAAAGGGAGACTGAAGGGGTTTCTCATCATCGTTTGGTTTTGGGGAAAGATATCTAGCACTGGGATCATGGTTAGCAGGGCCCCAGAGCACTTACAGTTCGGTTTTACATCATGCATCAAGCAAAACCATATCAAAAGAGGCACTCTTCTACAAAGTGCTATATAAATGTTACAATACAATTGTGAGCCGTACAGTTCAATATTTGCTGTTTACAAATATTGATTGATACATACTTTATTCGATAACAAGGTATCATAAAAGTAAATACAATACAGCATAAATAAAAACCAGGAAAATTAGTAAAAACATATATAAATACACCTAAAATTTCTTAAGAGTGCATAGCTAAGAATAAAAAGCACAATGAATAAAAAGCACAACAAGGCTAGAGGAATATAAACAAACAGATACATATCAAATAATAGGGCGCTATTTCATATAAATGGCACAGTTACACAGTATAGCTGTCTAGCCGGTACTTGGTACAACAAGCTTAGTTCGCAATTGCCATGCTTTTCCTAAGTATTTAGCAACCCCATAAATTACCAGCATGGATGTGGTATCCGTTGTTAGGATACGAAGGGCCACTGAGCACTGCCTAGTTCCCAGGTTTCTACATACTGGGCTTAGCCAACGTTTTCTAGGCGCCCTGTATGCTTTACAAGCAAACAGGAAGTGACCCAGTGATTCACTTGGATTAGAACATCCCGGGCAGGCTGTTTGATGGGATTTAGAATTTTTCCAGCTATTTGTAAAAACATTCAAGGGTAGCGTGCCTAATCTCATTTTAAGGAACAAAGCTCTATCCCTTGGTGAAGAGATGAAATCAAGAAATGTCTCCAACTTCGGTACTGGTTTGCAAGTCAGAAATATATCAGTTAGAGTGCCCAACTTTGGATTTTTCAAATCCGTTGCTTCTATACTTGCCCAGTATAATTTCTTGATAATATCTATTGGCGGAGGCTGCTGTGAGAACCATTCTTCTTTTAGCCCCAAGTTGGTAACCAAATCCCTTAAATTTTTCAACCATGGGATCACCCCAAAACCATTTAGAGCAATGAGTTCATCGAGGACTGCGGCATAGTTACTAAGTTCTGAAGTCCTTCTGAGACGAACCCAAAAAAGTAGGGGTGAAGTCCAACAATATCTTTAATTGAGCGACGTCCCAAATCATAAAGTAATGGTTTGATAGGGGTGGAGACTGGGAGGCCCACTAACTCTCTCATGAATTTATGTTCTGCTGTAACTAAATCAGGAACTCTTTCTGATCCCCACAATTCAGAGCCGTAGGTTGCGGCGGACAGTGCCTTGCCCTCATATACTAGTAAAGCGGGGCTGATAGGCTTACTAGAGCTCAGGCGATGGTCTCTAAGGATTTCTCCTGTCACTCTCTTAAAATGTAAAGACATCTTAGCGATGTGGGAATCCCATTTCATTTTAGAGTTTATCCTGACCCCTAAGTAATCAAAGGCATCCACTTCCTCCAATAAGGTGCCATTTAATGCAATATTAATTTTCTTATATTTTTTATTTCTAGACAGTACCATCAATTTGGTCTTAGTAGTATTGACAGTAAGGCCACGATTATTGCAAAAGGCGCTAAACCTGTCAAGCAGTTTCTGGAGACCGGAGGGAGTTTAAGACATGAGGAGTGTGTCATCTGCAAAGAGGAGGGTAGGTATTTTTCCCCCGCCAGGGCGGGGGCATCCGCTGGGTCCTCCCTCAGATGGTCTGCCACACCATTAATAAAGAGGGAGAACAAAGTCGGAGCCATCACACATCCCTGGCGGACCCCCCTCTGAACAGGTATTCGATCAGTCAATTGGCCTTCACTCCCCCATCTAATTCTTGCGTACGTGCCATCATGCAGTCTTTTAATAAGTTCCAAAAGATATCATGGAAGCCCCATATCATGCAGTACCTGCCACAATTTAACCCGGGGTACGAGGTCAAAAGCGGTTTTAAGGTTTATAAAGGCCAAGTACAGAGAACCCCCGCCAATCAGGACGGTCTTCCAGTAAGTGGCTACAAATCTGAATACTTGGTCCATAGTGCCTATTTTCTTCCTAAAACCAGCTTGTAAGTGTGTTAGGATGTTTTCCTCTTCAAGCCAAGTCCCCATTCGTGAATTAAGAACCCTACCAACCACCTTTTGGATGACGTCAATTAAGCTTATCAGTCTGTAGTTGGCAGGGTCCTCTCTCGCCCCCTTTGTGTATTGTGACCACCTCGGCGCCCTTCCAAGAATCTGGGACTACATGGCCCCGTAACAATAAATTCATCATATTAAAAATAAGACTTGCCCATACTAAGGGGTCATGAAGAATCAAGTCTCCTGGCAGCCCATCTGGGCCTGCCGCCTTCCCAGGTGCTATGCTTTTAATGGCGGTCTGTACCTCCACAAGTGTAAAGAAATCTGTTAATTCAAGCTGTACAGAAACTGGGTTAGGGTCTGGGCTGGCAGTCGCGAGATAGTCGGGCTCTACGTCATTACAGTATAGGTTTGAGAAATGCACAAACCACTGCTGCTCGGTAATATTATTGGGGATTGGATCAGAGTCTCTTCTGGTTAGTTGGGTTATTAGGGCCCAGAAGGTACTAGAATCTTTTTAAAAGGCTGCCTTCTTTAGTGCTTGCCAATGATCCTCCTCCCAAGCCCGTTTAGCAACTTCGATGGATTTTTTATAAACTTGTCTGGCCAGCCTAACAGCTACAGAATCTCTTTTGCGTAGGGCAAGTGAGATGGCCTTCCTCCGAGTTCTGCATTCAGCAGTTAACCATGGATTGCCTCTCCTAGCTGCGGGGTTCGTACCAGCCTTTGACCCTTTAATTTTAAAATGAGAGGCTATGTCCTCAATAAATACTTTATAACAATTGTTAAGCTCTACACAATTCGTCTCCACCGACGTGGAATTAAGGAGAGCAAATTCTACAGCCTTAGTGGCCACTTGAATGTGTATGGAAGATAAGATGTCCTCATGACATGATACTTTATGCCATTTCAGCCTTGTGTTGCAGTTTGAGGGGATTACTGCTTTTGATACTAAATTCGAATTTAAAGAGTTTGTCCTTGTATACCCTTTTATAACTGCACAGAGAGGATTATGGTCACTATCTGGCATATGTTCTACCTTCATATCAACCACGTACCCCCAGGATTTTGTGTCTAAGATG
The DNA here is from genome assembly GCF_964204655.1 of Triturus cristatus. Lineage (NCBI taxonomy): Eukaryota > Metazoa > Chordata > Amphibia > Caudata > Salamandridae > Triturus > Triturus cristatus. The sequence continues at coordinate 63,886,027 of NC_140581.1, read as the reverse complement.
ATATAATCAATGCGCGATGGCCCATTTAATCTATTAAAAGTTATAGCCCCATAAGGGTCGGAGAGGGTTCTTCCATTTAGTGCTCGAAGATTGAATTCCAAGGTGAGACCGGTGATCTGCAGCGCCCTCGCTGTCCATCTCTTAATGGGACTCAGATTTAAGGGAGGGATACAGTTTTTAATGTCATCCTCACTGAACCCTAAAAGATCTACGTCTCTTAACGGTTCATATGTGCAGTTTAGATCACCGCCTAGAATAATATTGGAAAGGGGAGGGATACCTGTCAGGGCATTTTCCAGAGAGGAAATTGTGACAGAATTTTGATTAGGAGGGCCTCCTCTTGCGTATACATTAAAAAGATCAACTCTAGAGCCATTCCATGGCCGTTTGAAAGATAGATGAAGAATGTCTACTGACTTGGCATTATGGAATTTGATATCCAAATTTAGTGCTACCTTGATCCATATGTGTAGGCCTCCCGAAGGGCGCCCCACACCCTGGTGCACTGCCGGTATATAGAAAGTAGAATAGCCGGAAATATAGAGGGGGTCCAGGCTCCAGGTCTCCTGGAACATGCAGACTTCATGTTGGTTAACAAAGTCAAGCCAGTCCGGGCTAGCCAAGTGCTTCTTAAGGCCTGCAATGTTCCACAAGAGTATATGGATTGTTCCAGAGTTGCCCCCCCACTATCTGATACAGCCTTGGTCGAAGGAAGGATACAGTGGTCACTAGCTGATTGTACCTTCGATGAACCACAGAAAGGGTGCTGAATGTTGTCTCCTGGGGAAAGTCAATCAACTTCCTCTAGGCCTCTAAGTGGGGAAAAACGATTAAAAGTAGGTAAATTAAAAGTAGGGGGCCCTGCTTGTGGCCGAGAGGACATATTAGGGTATGTTGGGTTCCTGATTAATGTCTGCGGGTAAAAGTAAGTTAGGTCAAAGGTTCTAATGGCACTATGATATTGGCTTTGGAACCAATTAACTATGTGTCTAGTTGCTCTATGATCTCTGAAGTTAACAATAATTATATCACCTTCGATGTCCTTTGGCCGTGAGCCCACCCAACCAAGCCTACGGACATTCAAGAGTTCACCATTTATGTTAAGAGGTAAGGGCCTATTCTTTCCCAGCCAGTGCAGGACCTTATTTTTTAAGTCATAGTAGCCCTCTTTCTTGCCTACCTCTAGTACTGGGACTCCTGTCATAAGTACAACATAAGGAGCTGCCTCCGGGGGCAGGTCTATATGGTGACAACTAGCACCATGCATTTTATTTGAAAAGGTGCCATGGAGTACATTACTTGTAGAAGGGTGGGGACCATTAAAAGAAAGGGTGGCAGTTGTCTTTCGGTTGGGTGACAGATTAGTTACGTTTAGTGATGATGGTAGAATTTTGGCTTTAGTTATCTGTAAACCACATAGCCTATCATCTAGCACAGAAGCTGGATTAGGAGAAGAGGTACTATTTGATGATGCCAAAACCTTAGCTGATGTCTCTTTTGGATGGTCGATGTCTTTCAAGATCATCTGCTCAATTAGCCCAAGATGGTTCGACACTCCCTTCATCCTTTCTATCAATGGGAGAAGAAGTGATTTGACAAGTGTCTCAAGTCGGCACATAATGTCGTTTGTTAAGGAATCATAATTATAAGGGTCCGACTCCGTTGCTAGGTCTATTGGCTGTTTAGCAACTGGAGGGGAACAATTTGCAGTATTTTCTACTTGGTTACACTTGTCATTGCCAAGATGGTTCACTTTATTGTATTTCTTTCCTCCCTTCCTCCTTTTCTTTAGAGGGGGAGGACCTGTGTTATTACTTCTCCTTCCCTTCTTTTGTGGGCTAGGAATAATGGCGATGGGCGTAGCCCTAAGAGCTTGCGAATTCAATGATATACAGTCCAAAGAGTGATTAACATGAGGATTAGAAACGGGGGATGTTAAATGTGTATGAGGTTGTGTCACTATCTCGCTAACACGAGTAGGCGAGGAAGATCTGCAGGCAATCTGGCTATTATTTAAGCAGGAGGTAGGTGGAACCAGCGCCGGTGAAACGGCCGTCTGGATAGGGCCGAGCAAAGAACGTATAGATTGTAAAAGTTCGGCCGATAGACGCCGCTCCACCATGGCAATCTCCTTTTCAAGAACAGAAGCTGCTCTTGTGATAAAATTGTCCAGCGTGCCTCTAACTGAGCCTCCCAGCATGGATGATTTACGTGTTGGTGTTCGTGTTGACATTATATTCAATAGTCAGATGGACGTGCCCGTCAATGGGAATTTACAATATCACAACCACAAATATACAGAGCACACAAGCGAAATCGACGGTCAGTCAGGGTGTACCACTTAGCATAAACAGATGTACAGACAGTACCTTTGAGGGTGGTGTAATGATCTTAGGGAAAGGGCCCGGCCCTGCCTCCTCCTGCCCCGGATGGCCACAGACGGCCCGCCGTTTGCCCGGAGGTTGCCACGTTCTTTTAGGCGCCTCCTGGCGCGAAAACGGCGTCAGCGGCATCCCAGCGGCAAAGGATGCTGGGGTGTGTAGTCCATCCCCACTCCGCGGCCGCAGTTGGAGTAGCGGCGGCGGGAGACAGAGGCACAACGAGGGGGAAAGCACTGGAGAGCAGGTAGGCAGACACAGGGAACGAGTCCTCAAATGTTAGCAGGAGCCCGCTCTGCCGAAATTGCCACGATCTTTTAGGCGCCTCCTGGTGCGAAAACGGCGTCAGCGGCTTCCCAGCGGCAAAGGATGCTGGGGTGTGTAGTCCGTCCCCACTCCGCGGCCGCAGTTGGAGTAGAGGCGGCGGGAGACAGAGGCACAACGAGGGGGAAAGCACTGGAGAGCAGGTAGGCAGACACAGGGAACGAGTCCTCAAATGTTAGCATTTGCTTTAAAAAAAGGGGAGTCACAAACAAATCTCTACTGTAAGTTTTAACCTACCAAGTGTATTAATACAGCTTTATTTGAGATTTCAAGTCGACAAATCTAAACACTATTTAGAACACATATTATACACTGTTTTAAAAGCAAACAGAATCCACTGCAAATTTTCTTTTTATTCTCTTTCTATAATATTAATGTTAATATTGCATAGCTTTCTTTTTGTAAAATATCAAATGATTTTAATATTGGAAACTTCACTGAATGCCTTGTACCAAGGGTATAGTCAGAAAAAGCAAACGTAGTTCAAACATTGAAATGGAAAGTACTTTTTTGCATCCACATTACACTGTCAATTAGGCCTGGGCGGCAAATTCCGTTCCGCTCGCGGAATTTGCGGAATTTCGGTAATTTCGCGTTCTGCGGAGAACGCGAAATTGCCCAAAATTCTGCTTTCCGCGACTTCGCGAAATTTTTTCTTGTTAGCGTTCTCAAAATGCATGTTCGCGAGATATTTCTCCCCGAGCACGCAAACAGCAACTGTGAACAGGAAAAAAGCATCGCGAACAAGCAATTCCGCGTGTTCGCGGAATTTCTGCGTGTTCGCGGAGATTTTTTACCGTTTCGCGGAGATTTGCGTAACGCGATTTCGCAAATTCCGCCCACCCCTACTGTCAATGAGACTCTTGATGTGGTAATACTTTAGCCAAAAATGTTAATATTGTGAATGCAGTCATTTCCAGGGGTTATGTTAGTGCACTATTACTTGATACCCACAATGAAAAAGACAATTATTGCAGACACCACTGTGGGCAATTCACAAAAGAATGATTAAATATTTAAAGGGTTACTATAGGATATAATTTGTATATACTCTTGCATGCCTTTTAAACTAGACTCTGAAATGTCACTCTCCACACAGATTGTAATAGGTAATTCCAATATTTTTGACTGATTTTTGTCACAATGAAATGTCTTTAAAAAATCCTGGGTGCAGTAATACTATATGTCTCAAAAGATTAGTTCAGGTAGAAACCTCTCTTTCTACACATTCAGATTAAGCTGTTTAACCCCTTCGCTGTGAAACCTCTACCCCCCGTGCTAAGGCATTTTTGGGGCTATTTGGGGTAGTTCATGTTTCTACACCTGTAACGTTTTTTCCAATCAATCAATCAATCAATCAATCAATCAATCAATCAATCAATCAATCAAAACATTTGTAAAGCACAATACTTGCCCGTGAGGGTCTCAAGGCACTGGGGGGGTGGAGTGCTGCTACTGCTCGAAAAGCCAGGTCTAGAGGAGTCTTCTGAAGGTTAGCAGGTCCTGGGTCTGCCATAGGGTGATGGGGAGGGTGTTCCAGGTCTTGGCTGCGAGGTGGGAGAACGATCTGCCACCGGAGGTCGCTCTTCGAATGCAGGGGACTGTGGCAAGGGCGAGGTCGGAGGAGCGGAGCTGGCAGTTGGGGGTGTAAAAGCTGAGTCATCTGTTAAGGTATGCTGGTCCCGTGTTGTGGAGTGCCTTGTGTGCATGGATGAGGAGCTTGAAGGTGATCCTCTTGTTGACGGGGAGCCAGTGCAAGTCTCTCAGGTGGGGTGTGATGTGGCCGAGGTGAGGGATGTCGAGGATCAGGCGTGCAGGGGCATTCTGAATGCGTTGAAGTCGTTTCAGGAGTTTGGCCGAGGCTTCTGCGTAGAGGGCATTTCCGTAGTCCAACCTGCTGCTGACGAGGGCCTGGGTGACATTTCTTCTTGTTTTGGTGGGGATCCACCTGTAGATCTTGCGGAGCATGTGGAGGGTGATGAAGCAGGAGGACGAGATGGCGTTGACCTGCTTTGTAATGGAGAGGGTAGAGTCGAGGATGAACCCTAGGTTGCATGCATGGTCGGTGGGTGTTGGAGCTGTTCCCAGTGCAGTCGGCCCCAGGAGTCGTCCCATGCCGAGAGGGTGGATCCGAGGATGAGGACTTCCGTCTTGTCCAAGTTTAGCTTCAGTCGGCTGGTCTTCATTCACTCAGCAACGGCTTTCATTCCTTCATGGAGGTTGGTTTTGGCAGTGTGGGGGTCTTGATGAGGGAGAGGATCAGCTGGGTGTCGTTGGTGTAGGAGATGATGTTGAGGTCACGCAGTTGGGCGACGTGGGCGGGCCGTGCCATGTAGATGTTGAACAGTGTTGGGCTGAGGGATGAGCCCTGGGGTACGCTGCATATGATCTTGGTGTCTTCGGAGCAGAAAGGGGAAGGTGGATGCTTTGGGTTCTGCCGGAGAGGAAAGAGGTGGTCCAGTCCAGGGCCTTCTCTTGGATCCCAGCATCATGGAGGCATGTGCGTAGGGTGCGGCGGCAGACCGCATCGAAGGCGGCTGACAGGTCCAGGAGGATGAGGGCTGTGGTTTCTCCATTGTCTAGTAGGGCTCCGATGTCATCGGTGGCGGCGATGAGGGCAGTTTTGGTGCTGTGTTTGCTCTGGAACCTGGACTGGGACTGGTCCAGGATGCTGTTTTCCTCGAGGTAGCGGGTTAATTGTCTGTTGCTGGACTTCTCGATGACCTTCGCCGGGGACAGGAGCGGGGAGATGGGCTGGAAGTTCTTGAAGTCCTTGGGTTTTTTGAGAAAGGCGTTTATCTCGGCGTGCTTCCAGCTCTCCAGGAAGGTCACTGTCTCGAAGGAGATGTTGATGACTTTCCGGAGACGGGGTTCGATGGTGGTGCTGGCTTTGTTGAAGATGTGGTGTGGGCAAGGGTCTGATGGAGATCCGGAGTGGATGGTGTTCATGATTTTGATGGTGTCGTCCTCATTTATGTTGGTCCAGAAGAGCAGGGGGTCGTTGCGGATGGTGGCCGTGGGGGCGGAGGTCTCAGTGGTTGTCAGGGCAGTCGTGGCATTGAAGCTGTCATGGATGTCTGCGATCTTGTGATGGAAGAAGGTGGCAAGGGAGTCGCACAGGTTTTGCGAGGGTGGGATGTCATTGGTGTTGGAGCTGGGGTTGGAGAGTTTCTTCACGATGTAGAAGAGCTCTTTGCTGTTGTGTGCATTGTTGTCTTGGCGGTCTTTAAAGGATGTGATGGTGTCTGCGGGTGGCGTTCTTGTGGGCTGTGTAGCTGTCCGGTGTCCGTTCACGGCACCAAGTTTTCAGCAGGTTTTCTTGGAGGCCTGGAGGTCTACAGTGAACCAGCTGGCTTTCTTGCTGGTGTGGCTGTTGAAGGGTTTCTTGATCGGGGCGCGGGTGTTGGCGCAGTTATCGATCCACTGTCTGAGGTTGTGGGCGGTGTTTTCGGGGTCAGTGGGGTCTGCGGGTAGGCGGGTGGTGGTTAGCTGGTCTTCGGTGACTTTGCTCTAGCAGCAGCGGGGGATCTGTTGGGTGTGGTGGTGCCTGGTGGGTTTCCGTAAGGTGAAGTGGATGCAGTGATGGTTGGTCCAGTGGAGTTCGGTGGTGTGGTTGAAGGAGACGTGGGAGCTTGCGGAGAAGATGGGGTCAAGCGTGTGGCCGGCGGAGTGGGTCGGTTTTGTAACGGGTTGTCTGAGTCCGCGGTTGGCGAGGTTGTTGATCAGGGTGGTGGAGTTGGTGTCATTGTTGTTCTCGAGGTGGAAGTTCAGGTCCCCGAGGAGGATGTAGTCTGTGGAGGCGAGGGTATGTGTGCTGACGAAGTCGGCAATGAAGTGTCTGAACTGTGGTCGGGGTCCGGGGGGTCTGTAGATGAGGGTTCCTCTGAGGGTGGTGTTGGGATCGGTGTGGATCTGGAAGTGCAGGTGTTCGGCGGTGCTGAGGGTGTGGTCGGTGTTGGTCGAGACTCAGAGTGTGCCTGTGGACGATGGTGATCCACATAAGGTATCCACGCCAATTTTGTGTACTTTTCTTTCAACTTCTTGAGGATTCAAAATGCATCAAGGGTTTTTGCATCCCCCTTGAAAGGGCCAAGAAATTGTCCAAAATACAGTTATATTTTGTTTTTTTAAAAAGAAAATTGGGAAAAAGTGCTGCAGAAGAAAGCATCTGTTTTTTCTCAGCAAAATGCATTAACAAGGGATTGTGGTACTAAAATCACGATCTTCTTACCTTTCAGGAACAGGCAGACGTTTGTCATTAAACTAATGTTTTCTACACAGTTTTGGCATTTTTGCTGAGGCATAGCCTATTTTTCCATTTTTTCTACTTTCAACCTCCTTGCTAGTGGTAGAAATGGATATGAAAGCAATAATGGATCGTGGAGTACTATACATTTCAGAAAAGTAAACGAAATTCTGAATTCAGCAAGGGGTAATTTGTGGATATCATCCAAGGTTTTTCTAGAGAAATTAACAATTGAAATAAGACAATTGTAATTGAGTTGGAAAAACAGCCATTTATACCGATTTGTCTGCTGGACCCTTATGGTTGCGAGAATATATAGGACGTGTAGGTTCACCAAGAACTCTAGGTACCCAGAGGTAAAAACTGAGCTGCATCTTGCAATGGTTTTTCATTGTGTACTGAGTATATGACAATTCATTTTGTAAAATGTAATGAGTGAAAAATAGGTACCAAGGCAACCTATATATTTCTGAAACGGGAACAAAATATAGAGTTTAGAAGTAGTGGTATTTGCACATCTCTGAAATTGTGGGTACCCATTCAGGCTGAGAAAATTTGATTTTCGATTGTGATCGAATCGACCCGCCATTTTGTGCTCCGCCACCATTTTATGTTGTCCTCACTCAGGCAGCACGGCGAACAAAGTCTATTCTGCTTTTTCTGCAGCCTCGTGTCGAAATACGCCTTCTGTGTCTGTTTGCAAAGCTGATGTTAGGACTGGACTAGTACACTAATCCCTGTCTGGTTTTTCTAATCCCCGTCTCAACTATCTGTTGGTTCACACTATTCTTTTCTGACCTTATCTTATCGTCTGGCCTTCACTGTCTCTGCTAGCATTCTCTCGTTTCACAACTGTCCTCCAACACACACAAACGTATCTCGCCACCTGCAAGTTAGTTACGAATCCGTTAATGAATTAGTTTGAGGGAGGTGTGACAAACATAGTTGGAGGAGAGGTTTCTTCGAGTCATCTGACACTTTGTTTTCAAACCTTTCCTATTGGTTCTGTCCTGTTTTTTAACTTTTCTTATTGGCTCTTTCTTATATGTCTTGGGTGTGTATTTGGTTAATGTATATATCACCTATGTGGTATATAAGATTGTGCGCCACGGAGTGAAGTGGCAGTCTCCTGAGAACCTACCTTGTGTACTTCTGGGATAACTGTACTAGCTGCAGCTAATAAATCTGATCTTCTAACGCCTAACAGAGTGTCCCGTGTCTCTGTGTAGCTGAGCAGGAGAACCCAGGAGATTAAGGCGTACGCTGCGCCGCCAGGCCCAATTGTTTCTGGTTCTTCAACTGGCACCCATCGTGGGGTGGCTTCAGTGGTACCGGTTCTGCCTGAAGGTCGTGAGGAACCCCGCAAGAAAATTCCGGAGGATTCGAGAGCCACGTTAAGCGACCCCTGTATGTCGAAAGTGGTCCGAAGGTCTTTTGCAGCGTGGTTACTCCTTCCTGATGGCTACTGACGACTGCTGCCCTGACTGCCGCCCTGCCTTGGCCCTTTCTTTGGTGATGTATGGTAAAGCGAGACGATAGACGGGGTCTCTGTTGGCGTAAGAAGACGTCCTTAGTTAAGTATTTGGTGGGTCGCGCCCACAATTTTGGTTCTTTGTTTTCCTCCGGTTCTTAGATTTGACTATTGCAATAGCCATAGCCGAGGGGTAAGTGCATTTGTGCAGCGTAAACTGAGTTTGCCCCCTTGATGTTTGTGAACAGTCTGGTGAAATCACGAGATGCCTGGTCTGACTAAGTTTGGAAGAATTTGTTGCTTTGGTTGTAATAGGGATTCCCGGCTTGAGGACTCTTGTGGATATCATCCAAGGTTTTTCTAGAGAAATTAACAATTGAAATAAGACAATTGTAATTGAGTTGGAAAAACAGCCATTTATGCCAACATTTTCACCTGCATATACTTCATATACTGACTCGAATCCCACAATTCGGTTCGCATCAGGTTAAACTCTCGGTCTATGCTGACGATATTCTTTTTTACTGCTTTGATCCTATTTCCTCTATTCCCTCTTTTCTCCAGCAGGTGTCTTCCTTCTCCGCGGTCTCTGGTTATCACCTAAATGCTGATAAATGCGAGATTCTACCCTTAAACCCTATTTGTCAAAAACATATTTTTTCCCAAACGGGTTTCTCATGGCAACCATCTAAGATCAAATATCTGGGTGTTTGGTTCGCTCCTCTTTTGTCTGATACGCTCAAATTAAATTTTGATTATGTCTTCAAGAAGATGGACACGGCTATTCAACGCTGGAACCCGCTCTTTCTGTCCTGGTGGGGTCGGCTTAATTCTATAAAAATGATGTTATCCCCTCTTCTTCTTTACACCATTTCCATGCTTCCAGTACACATTCCAGTTTCCTTCTTTAAACGGATTGATTCCTTGTTGCTGAAATTCTTATGGAATGGCAAGCGGTCTCGGATAGCTTTGGCTACATTGCGCAAAGATAAGGCCCAGTCTGGAGTGCGCTTTCTAGACTTCAGAGAATATCATCGTGCTTTCTCTTTGAAACAGTCGAACCGTTGGTTCTCTTCTGCTCTTCCGCACTATCCGCACGTCTGGTTAAGGATGGAATCTTCCTTTCTGTCCCCGTTTACCTTTCGCGAGTTCTTATCCTTCACGTCTTCTTTAGTTCGCTTTCGTACGCCTGTTATTTCTCATTCCCGTACTCTCCTTCTCCCTTACATACTATCATCTTATCCCTCCCTTCTTTTCACTCACGAACAACCGATATGGCACAACTCTCTTTTCAAAATTCGTAATCGCACCATCTTTTGGAATACATGGCATTCTCGAGGATTGTGCTGGATCTCTCAATTAATTTCCCAGGATACTCCTCTCTCATTCCAGGAGCTTCAATCCTCTTTCTCACTGCCCTCTTCTGCTCGATCGCAATACAATGCCCTTCTCCCAGTCTTGATCTTATATCTTCGCTCCTTGGCCCCATCCACTGATATTCCTTTGGACCGCAAAGCTACTTCTTTAATATTGGAGACGTCTCCCTCAGCCTCTGCTATTTATAATTATTTCCGTTATTCCACTGACAGACTAAAATCTAAAATTGAGAATGCATGGGAATTGGATCTTTCTCAGGATTGGCCAATATCTTTTTGGGACAAAATTTGGGCTAAGCTTCATAAAGCCTCTAGAGCTGCTAATACTACCCAAACCTTATATTTTATTTATAACAGAACTTTATGTACTCCACATACTTTGTCCCGTTTTTCACCTGATACATCCCCTATTTGTTGGTCTTATACCTGTCCCGCTGCAGATCTCAAACACATGTTGTTTGAATGCCCTCCTATTTCCAAATTCTGGCACCTAGTTTGGACGCAAATACAAAAGTTATTCCAACTTCAAAATCCCTTTTCCCCTTCGCAAGTATTTCTAGGTTCCCTGTCACCGTCACTCCCGCAATCTCCTTCCCATTTTCTATTACTTGACCTTCTAGTTGCTGTGGCTTTCCATACCATTACTTCTAATTGGAAACAGGCTGCAAATGTCTCCTACCAATCTTGGTGGAATGCAGTTTGCTTCCATCATCGCCTAGATACTGATTACGTATCTCCCGTTTCCCTGGCAGTTAAACGCGACCTGATTTGGCTCCCTTTGGTATCCTATCTCTCCTCCTTTGTCCCAACGCACGCCTCTCCAGACCCTGACACAGTTGAGGTGCGTAAGCCACCATGATTTTCTGGTTTCTTTACTGCCTTTTTGCTATGATATTACGTTCTACTATATTATATGGTATTTTTCATTCTTATATGTAGGTTCTGTTCATGTAAACTTCATGCTTGTTATCTTTGCTTTTCATGAGAGTTTCTATTGAACTGCTTATTCTTTGTATATGATTATTATGATGATTATATCCCGTTCCCCTCCCTTCTCCTTCCCTTCTTTATTTCCTCAATAAACTCAAACTTAAAAAAAAAAAAATGGTTGCATGGCTCGGGCTAACTAAGCAAAGGCTAGAATGACCATATATAACTATTAGTGTCTATTCTACTACTATCTGATTTGTACTAGTGATGTATGTTAGTATTAACTAATTTTTCAACCTTGCTACTGATCAATGGGGGGAGGTGTATATGACGCCTAATAAATGTGTAAAGTTTTCTAGGCGCACTACCGACCACCATTGCCGGGGCCAGCAAAGGCGATGCGGAGGGAGAGGATTCGGCAGTTGCTGCAAATACCAACGGAGCGGTAGGGGGAGTGGCAGCACCAGTGGCGGGCGATGGTAAGTTAGATTCATAATCCTTAACTATTGTTGAACTTGACAGTACACTCACTGCAAGGGTGTACTGTATGTATATGTATACTGTACTGTGGAGACTTAGGGCCCCATTAGGATGGCGGGCGTATTGCCCCCGCCGGGCCGGCGGTGTTCACCGCTGACACCGCATGGGCAAACCTCCCGCCATCCCTGTAGAAAAGAGTCAGACCCCCCACATGTCGACCAGGCGGAAAAGGGTTCAATATGGCGGTGGTGTCTCTCTGAACACACCGCCAGCCGTATAATCTGCATGTTGGAATGCCTTTGCGTGGCGGCATTGCCGTCCGCCACGGAAAGGCATGCAGACATTGCAGAGTATGCTTGGGGCCCCCATGGATGGTACCTACCTATGCTATGGTACCCCCCCTGCCCTTCAAAGCAAAACGTGATAGGCTCCGTGCGGGGCCCATCATGTTGTGCTTGGAAAAGCAGAACAACATGTATTTTTAGCATTGCTTTCGGCACCGCCAACCAGAATGTAAAAAAAACAGGATGTGCCGGGCGCATCATTCTAATTAATTGTCCCCACGGAACCCCCACCCTTTATAGCGTGAGGATGGGGGGTGGACAAAGTCCGCCCGCCATCCGATGTCGTAAGTAAGTATGAGTTGTTGTGAACGTTTGAAGAGTGAACTAGAAGACTAGAATCCCTTTAATTGGCATAGGAGTGGGAGTATTGAGTAACCAATGGCCTCATCTATCTGATTTCAACTCCGCTTTGAAAGTTTTATGGAGAAGAGCACCTGGTGCACTGTTCAACTAAAAGGCGAAAGACGGGTGGAAGGAAGAAGGACGGGCTAGATTTAAAATGTTATGTACTACTGTGCTTTATAGTGCTACTCTACCATGCCACTATGTGTATAAATAATTAACTTGTCTTCCTGTTTTTCTAAGAGTATATTTTACAATTGTCTTTATTTTTGATACACAACTACTCCTAAACTCAACCGAAAGGAGTTGGCCGCCAAGGCACGGCGCCGGAAGCTGGAGGCAATCCAGCGGGAATACCGGCGGCTGGTGGTCTTAGCAGAGGAGGAGGAGGAGACTGCGGCAGCAATTGAAGCCTCCTCCAGTGCCCCGGGCCCCAGCAACCGCCCTCCAGTGGTACGGCGCCACCATCTGGCGGCTGCCCGCCGCCACTGTAGTGCCATCTCTTGTGCCCCCCCACTGTGGCTGCAACTGCCGCGCCCTCAGACGCCGCGTCGCCCGTTTAGAGGAGCAGATGTGTGTCCTCCTTGAGTCCCGCCCCACACCTTAGCCCCTGTCATCAAGTTCTGCCCCTTTTATAATTCTTGTTTGGGTGGGTGGGAACTGGTTTGGGTGTTGGGTTTGGGTTTTTGCTTTACGGACTTTTTCTCCTGGACTTTCCTATGGACATTGCTTAGGGTTAGGGAGGGGGGTGGCCAGCTTTTGTGGGTTTAGTTTATTTTTGTTAGGGTAAATTAAATATATTTTTCTATGTTACATGCAATGTTGTTAATGTTTTGTAGGTGGGGTAACTGTTTTACATCACACTGTTTCTTTGCTGGTGCAGGGCCACCCATAGCCTGTGTTTGATTTAAATAATTGGCTGACTGTGTAAGACACAAACAGATAGATGCGACACACCTCACTGATTGACTTGTAGATGGTTTCCTTTTTCTAACATGCCATGATTGGGGTGGTGGTGGTGGTAGTATAGTAGTAGTAGTAGTAGACACTGGCAGGGCGGCAGCATTTGCAAAAAAAGAAAAAGAGACAGTCAATAGCCTTTGAGAGACTGTTAGAGGAGTGGTAGAATGAAGTACAGTACAGAACTTACCAAGCAACAATAATAAGCTAAAATATTTTACAACAAAACATAATGGTGGTTGGGATAGCCTACTAGACAGAGTTATAAACTATAGTTGTGTCGATTCACTTAACTAGGCCTACAGCCTAACAGTTAGTGCTGTATATGAGGAATGACAACAAACAAATCCAATCAATGCCGGCAATTAATGCTGAGGTATATGTTCCTTTGTTAAATAAAATAACCTCTAAAATATCCTACTCATGGGTGGGCAAGCAGAAGAAGATCATCGCTCTGCCTTGAAATTGAAGTGCTGTTGCTTTCGCCACATCCGCCCCAGCAAGTGTGTGATTAAGTATTGGTGTACATTTAATTTAGTCACACCTCGACAATAAGTTACACAGCCCGGGGAAAGAGGGTTAGGGTTTGTTGAATGGATGGGAAGGGGGTTTTTGGGAAAGGTTTGACATAGAAAAACAGTATGCATGGACGAACAAACGACAATCATTGAAGACTACCATATCCATATGTTAAGGGAGGAAAAGGAACTTCATGCATGATGATGAGAGACCCGGATTACATACACTTCTAGTTCTTGTTCTGTTGTTCCGGCCTTAATACTTTTACAGATAGCAAATAGAAATTTTAAATATTGGTAGGGAAGAATCGTAAACAGAGAGCAAACCTAATGATGATAATAACAACTCGAAGAACACACTGTTGTAAAGATTGTATACAAAATATTAATCAAATTATTTAAAAGAAGATAAATGTGGATACTGTTACTGTGTTATCCTGGTAAATAATGTGGACTGGATTTGCATCTCGGCATTCCTCTTGGTCCTCTCGTCCATCAATCTTGGGTGTGTCGCCTCGCCACTCGCCACTGCCCGGCTGGAATTTTTTTTCTCGATTTATTGGTAAGGTAAGTGTGCATTGTAATGGACAATGGAAAATATGGCAGCTGGAGGTAGTGGTGGTGTAACCTGTGTTGGTGATATCCGTGCTACATCCCGCTCAGTAGCAGCCTTTCTGGATAGTGTGAGAATGTTCGTCTCCAATCCCTTTGGGGTGGGAGTAATGTGCATGATGACTGGCTCGTCTTCATCAACATCATCACCCCCCTCTTCTACATCTACCTCCATAACTCTAAGTTTTTCTGGGACCTTCCTTTTCAGAAGCATTGTCTTGTGGCGTATATCACTCTCAGACTGAGGTGGTGGGAGCCAAGTGGCATCACAATCATCAGAAGCGGGGCTTGAGGAAGAAGATGATGGACTAAGCCTCCTTTTCCTTGCTGGTGGTCTGGAAGACAATAGATCTTCTGAATCAGTGGTTTGACTTTGCTCCACTTTGTCTGCAGGAAGCTCGATTTCTTGAAATGCCCCTACGTCAGGAGCAACAAATACTATGGTGGGCTGTTGCGGCCGCTGCTGTTCTTGTTGCGCCGGCTGCTGCTGTTCTTGTTGCGCCGGCTGCTGCTGTTCTGGTTGCGGCGGCTTGACACTGATCTGCTGAGTTTGCGCCTGCGTTGAACTTGATTGTGTACTACTTTGCGGTAATGACATTTCTTCAACATCGCTGCTCGTTAGTAGACTGGCTACCTCTGCGACACTAAAGCCCTTGGGCCTAGGTTGGTGTGGTTGGACCTCTGTGCTGCTCCCAGCTTGCTTCCCGGACAATGCTGCTGCAGGCGTAACTTTTTTGGTGCCAAAAAAAACATTGGCCGGCACACCACCAGTCGTGGTTAGTGGCTCTTCCTTTTGCTATTCCTTCTTCTCACTGGCAACTTTCTTGGTACTGGACCTGGTACCTTTCTTTGGGGCCATCTTCTTCAGATGTCAGGCAGGATGCAGATGCACAACAAGTTCTGGTCACACATGGACGTGATGCGCAGCAGGACTTCTGTCTGGCTGGCAGTATAACGGGTAGCCGGGTGATGCTGATGACACCTCCTACTCTGTCTTTTTGTGCACCTAAAAGTAAATAAGCCAGGAAAAGAACATCAGCAAAATGTTGCATTTGTTGTTGTGGTTCAGTTACTTAGTACTGTATTAGTGTAAACAAAAGATATAGTCTAGCCATTTATGACTTTTTTTAACAAGGGCTATGTTATACTACTGTGTACAGCCACACACTACACTCTCAGAAAGGATAGGAAAGTTAATAATAACCACCAAAATAGAAATGTAATGGAAGTGGGGTGGACCCTATTTGCCATTAAATTATTTGAGCATCTCAGCATCCATGGAGCTGCTGCTGGCAAAGGGGGTGAATGGATGGAAGCATTAAGCCAATAGGAAAACCATGCAGGTCTATATGGCAAAAGCAGGACGGTAATAACTCCCAACACAAAAAAGGCCACCAGCTACATGGACACTCACAAATCACAAACAAGCAGGGGGCCTGGGAAACACCAGGACCTGACAAAAGGCCTATAAAAGCCAGGTAAAGGATGCATGCTAAAGCACACTGCTCTGCCTTTTTAATGCAACAAAATGCGAATACGAACATTCACAGGCCCCAAAAAGGTCTGCTGCAGGGTGCATGCATTGCACACCAACACACACCAGACACACACAACAAAAGCATGTCTTTAAGACAACCAACATCCGAAAGCCCACCCCAAAAAACACACACTTCCCCAACTCAATCCAATCCCATCCATGCCCTAAATGATGTCTAAATTCAACAGACCACACAGAAAACAATGGAATAATAAAGCGGTGGCTACCTGCTCTGATCCTAGTGGATGAAAGCAGGCCTGTTGGCAGACAAGGCCAGGCAAGCTTGCAGGCTTAGTCTTCAAAATGGCCACCAGCCACATGGCCAGGCCCAACAACATCAGAAAGCCCACCCCAAAAAAAACACACTTCCCCAACTCAATCTAATGCCATCCATGCCCTAAATGATGTCTGAAAATTCAACAGACCACACAGAAAACACTTGATTAATAAAGCTGTGGCTACCTGCTCTGATCCTAGTGGATGAAAAAGCAGGCCTGTTGGCAGACAAGGCCAGGCAAGCTTGCAGGCCTAGGCTTCAAAATGGACACCAGCCACATGGCCATTCCCAACAACATCAGAAAGGCCACCCCAAAAAAACACACTTCACCAACTCAATCCAATGCCATCCATGCCCTAAATGATGTCTAAATTCAACAGACCACACAGAAAACACTTGATTAATAAAGCTGTGGCTACCTGCTCTGATCCTAGTGGATGACAAAGCAGGCATGTTGGCAGACAAGGCCAGGCAAGCTTGCAGGCCTAGGCTTCAAAATGGCCACCACACCACATGGCCAGGCCCAACAACATCAGAAAGCCCACCCCAAAAAAAAACACTGCCCCAACTCAATCTAATGCCATCCATGCCCTAAATGATGTCTAAATTCAACAGACCACACAGAAAACACTTGATTAATAAAGCTGTGGCTACCTGCTCTGATCTTAGTGGATGAAAGCAGGCCTGTTGGCAGACAAGGCCAGGCAAGCTTGCAGGCCTAGGCTTCAAAATGGCCACCAGTCACATGGCCAGGCCCAACAGCATCAGAAAGCCCACCCCAAATAAAACACACTTCCCCAACTCAATCCAATGCCATCCATGCCCTAAATTATGCTTGAAAATGAAATACATTCAAAAAACACCAAAGGAACAGTTGCTTCATCATGCACACACACACCCATGAGGCCATGCCCATGACTAGCTCGGGCCTACTACTGACTACTACTACATACAACATTTAAAAAAAAAAAGGAATGATGATAGTTACCAAAACTAAATTGTAGTTACAACAACTGCAATGCCCACAATCAAACAGACACAACAACCACTTACTTGTAAAATATCCAAATCAAAAATGTCTCAAATCCAATTGCAATGATGCAACAGACAAAAAGAGTGATCTTTCCAGCTCAAAATCTAAAGGCAGAATCAGCAGGAGATGGACAAAGCACTGGGAGGAGCCTGCTGGACAGGAACAAGAAGTTGGAGATTCTGTGTCACTTCCTCCCTCTCCCCACCTTTTTAAAAAAGGACTCCTTGCACACAAAAGGACAGCCAAATGTCATCCTGAGGAGTTGTTTTCATCCAAAATCATCATTTGCAGAAGGTTTCATGCTGCTAGAGCTGATATTCTTCTCCAAATTGAAAATTTTACATGTTTGAGTTCTCGAGCTTCACATTACTTCCGCCGGATGTCGATGGCGTGTCGAAAATGACTTGATTGCGCTCTCTCGCTCCCTGTCGCGTTGGATATGACGTGTTCGCGGTCTCTTTCTCCTTTTGGTGTTCGATTAGACATGCCCACGTCCTCACTCTCTCGCTCGAGGTGGAGAATGACGTGTTCGAGATCTCAATCTTCTCATACTCGCGCGGTGCATGATCGCGAGAAGAATGACGTGATCGCACGACAAATGATGTGATCGCGCGACAAGTGACAATAATGCAAGTGCGAACTGTTGCGAGACAGTGCAAAATGGCTAACAACAATCCAATATCTCGTGGAGAACGCGACCGGGTCGGGAAAACTTGTCAGCGAAAGCGGGGATTCAGGTAAGGCGATCGCCCGCACGCGAGAATGTATTTTTTTACAGCGCGAGCAAGAAACAAATTATCGCTAAGCTGCAGATTGCAGAAATTTTGACATTTTCGCACTTTCCACGGAACGCAAAAATGCCAAATTATCGCAATTTCCACGAACAGAACCGAATTTTGGCCCATGCCTAATGTGTTTCCTAGGGAGCCCGTTGTCATTTATAGGTCGAGCCTACAGCACATGCACTGTCTGCAAGACCTGTTGTCATAAAAAAAACAATTTTCCCGCCTGCCGCTTCCCATTGGTAGATTCCTGTGCTGGTCTTCTTTGCTGCCTCCTAATTGGATCGTGCGGCCGATATGTCACTTCCGTTGCAGGCTGAAGAACGCTGGTCAAGTACAGTTTCTTCACGCATTATTGGGCTTACCCTTTGTTCGAGAGAACTCTTTTTCTCATGCTTCCCTTCCCTGCAATACAAGCCCAGCTCTTTAAACGAACTGCCCCCTCTCGCCCCATATCTACATGGCAACCCGTCGTGTTTCACCTCTTCATGTCCGGCTGCCTCATTATCCTGTCCTCCTGCTCATTTAAACTATAAATGCTCCGCGCTTCATGTTTGAGCATGGCTCCTAGTTTTATTATTTTAATCTTGTTCTCTTTTGCTTCCTCCGTGTCCGCATTTCAACGTCTGTGCCTCCTTCACAAATGTAAGCTTGCACTCTCAGCTACAGGCGGCAAGGGTGACTCTTTATAACCCCACGAAAGGCACTGTGAGAAGCCCAGAGAAACCCGCACCTGTGAATCACGGCATGTTATAAACACTCACTCATAACCTCAACTCACACAGACACGTGGCGATTAATTTCACAGGACTCACTCTACTGGAATGTGGTGAACGAAAAAAAATAATACACAAACACAGCATCCTGGAAAAACCAATCCGATTAGGAAAACAAAGATTAGGTACAACGCGTGAAAGATAAAAAGGAACTCTATCACCAAAAGAACAACTTTAGCATTTTATTAAGGAGATTGTTAAGAAATAAATCAGTGTTTTTTTGCCGCAAAAATAAGGACTTGAGTATAGGTTCTCTTGTTGATGTTAGATCTTAATGAATTCTCTGTAAGGGATCTGGTGGATCTGGTGGGACTTGTCCCACTTAAAGCACTGCCTTATCATAATTCTTTTGTACAAGTGAATTGTTTACTCTACTTTGTGACCCTTTTTATTCCCTTTCTTTGCTTTCAGTTTCTTCTCTTGTTGTGATCTAGAAGGCATTTTGTCAACATTTCCTTGGGGAAAATTGAGTAACTGTAAGTCTTCCTGTAATGATCTATAGTTTAATGCTTGTGTTGACCCTGGCATTGGAACTTGCTTTGAAAAGACTGCAGCACATCCAGAACTCTGCAGCTGCTCCTTTGAATGCAAAACCCACTTGAGCATTGCATATGCATAACAAGCACTGGCAAAGCTTAATGTCATTAAAAAGCAATGCAGACCTGCTGTCTTTGCTTATGATTTTTGCCAATGCTGAATAGCATCTACAAAAAATAAAAGAAAGAAAGTGTGATGTATTGTAATTATATTTGTAAAGCGCTTATTACCCCTGACAAGGTGTCTAAGTGATTTACCCTGGGCAGCACGCTGC
Source organism: Triturus cristatus (assembly GCF_964204655.1). Classification (NCBI taxonomy): domain Eukaryota; kingdom Metazoa; phylum Chordata; class Amphibia; order Caudata; family Salamandridae; genus Triturus; species Triturus cristatus. The sequence continues at coordinate 63,866,830 of NC_140581.1, read as the reverse complement.
GCCGGAACCCAAGGTTAATATTTAGTTCAGTGTTTTTGGTTACTGTTTGTTATTGGGGTTAGATTTTTACACTCAAAGCAAACCATTCAATGCCGTCATTTCCGTTTTTACACTGAGCCTGGGCATCGCATGCGCTGGTCTGCGAGGTACGCTGTATTGAGGCCCATTTCCCCGCCTAATTTTTCAATTGACTCCTGTAACTGTCCTTTGAAAATGGTTGCCTTTCATTCGTGAATAGGCTTACTAGCACTATCACTTTAGCGGCCACGTCACCAAATCTCTCTTTCCTTCTTTTTTCATTTTTGAGTGAAAACATCCCATATCGCACTTTCACTTGAATGTTGGTTAACCCCATTCTTTAGAGGCTGCTCACTGTAACCTGAATACAGCGAGCAGCATCTAAAGAAATGGGGCGCGGGCACCATGAAAATGGTCTCACATTTGCGAGAGTTTGAGCGATTGCCATTAGTAATGACAATGCCTTTTTATAAAGTTGTGGCTTTTAAAAACACATACATTTAAGGCATTGTCATTTACAATGCGAATAGCTTTTTAAAGTTAAAAAAAGGTCTTTCTAGCACCTAAAAGCATAAAGCGCCAACCATAGCTACCTGGTCGTGCAAGACTGTGACAGAATTAAAATTTCAGGCCTGCCACAATGGAGTGCAGGTCTGATATGAGTGGTTAGGCCCAGTCAAATTTCTACGTTCTGACTTAGTCGCTTTTTCAGAGCTTTTTCTCTCAATATCGAGCAATCGGGTCCTGGGATGGTGAGGAACTCTGAAGATTTCAGTCGGGCAAACCTGTGCGGTCAGGCTGAGTCATAGTATGACATCAGCGGCTTGACTATTGTCTTTAAACTTTCTTGCTAAAGTTGCCAAAAAGTTCCTAAGCTTTCAGATCTTCTTCTGAAATATTCTATGAGCATCAGAAAGGGTCCACAGCACCAGCCAAGGGCTCAGAAGCTCTGAATCTGCGTCTTGGGGTCTGTGAATCCAACTCCCATAATACACCTGATCAAACCAACTACAATCCAGGTGAAGCTGGTCATCTGGAGTTGACTCTGAAGTGGATGCTGCATGTGGCTTCTTCCAGCACTTTTCTACCTGTTGTTGCTCAGGGAGTCCACTCAAGTCAGTTACGACAGCCTGGCAGTGCAGTCCTTCTCCTGTATATGTTTTTAGGCAGCGATCTGAGCTGCTCTTACAGCGCTCTCATATTTATTCCCCAATCGGGATCAAGTTGCTACCCTTTACCATGACAAATTCCTGGGATGAGTGGCATATTTTTGTGGCAGAACACACATCTCAGCACAAATCAAAATGGAAAAAATCTCTCCTTAGAGTTCAGGTCTGGATAGCCCAAGCCACAAGTGTGGCTAACTTTTTCCTAACTCCTTCAATAGATATAATACATCTGACCATGGCAAGTTGTTCGATTTATTGTAACTATTATTTTGATACTTTGAATTATGTTGCACGTTTACTCCTGTCAAAATTCAGACTTTATTTTTAATAAAGCCTGCCCTTTACAATGGGGAAAAACAACTTTGGCTATTGCATGGGTCCTGATGTTGTCTAGCATATAAAGTGGAAAAGTAGGGAGTAAACATACCTGCAATCTCTGTAGAAATGCAGAGTGGGGTAACAATTGGATTCCGTATCATCGGGATCAGCTTTGCTTGTGTTACAAACCACAACTGCTTGCTCTCCGAAAGGCATAATTGGCACAACGAGCTCTGGATAATGCTAATTGGCCTCTAGTGTGCTCATTGTGCAACCAGGAGTGCTTGCTTACTCAGTGGATCTGGGCAGGGGAGGGGCAGAGTGGGGGGTAGCAAACACGGACATAGGACGGAACGGAGGAAAGTAATTATTACGTTCCACTGTTCCATCGTATATGTCTGTGTTTGCTATTTTTAAAGTTAAAAAAAGGTCTTTCTAGCACCTAAAAGCAAGTGTTTGCTACCCCTCCTGCCCCACCCCCTCTCCGCCTCACCACCCCGCAGCATGCCCTATGCGAACTGTCACGCTCCGTGATCGCCGGCACCGCCACGAAGATCCCGGAAGAACTACACGTCCCAGAGGCGCCGCGGCCGCCCGATCACGTGACCTCCCATCAGCGAATAAAGGACCACAACCACCCTGGGGGCGTTGCCTATGATTCTTGCAATCTTCCTAACGGCTCCCCGACTGCCTGCTTTGCGGTTTCCAGCCCGCCAACCTCTCCCGCATCTCGGAACTTCCAGCGGCCCTCCGAGCCTTCGAGACTCCGCCCTCCTGTTCCGGTGTGGTAACAAGACGCCGTCGCAGCGAGGTGAGTGACTCTGGGCTTGCCGCTCTCCTAGCATCGCCGCAAGTCGAGACCCCCGGCCCGTTGACAACTCAACGGACATCTCCCCTCCAGACCCCCGACACTCCCACAGCCCTTGGATTTCAGGGCGCGCAACACCTCGGAGTGCGCTCCTCTGCTCACGGAGGAGCCGTGAGCATCGAGTAGAAGCGCGGACATCTCCAATGGGTTTCCCGCAACCCCTCTACATCTTGCTGCTCGTTTCTCCCCAGACACTCGGGAGGGAACCGAGCGGAACGCTCCACCTCACTCTGTGACGAAAAGGGAGAGAACCCTTCCGGGCCGGCGCTCCTCCGCTCACGGATTTCCGAGCGTGGAAGTAGTAGCGCCACCCCGAACCTTGCTCCCTCGAGTCGTGGTGACCCTCGCATCCACACCTTTCTGCGAGAAGAACCTCAGCTTCGTAGAGTCTGGTGTACCAGGTACCAGGGTCTTTTCCACTCAACGAGAGTTATAGGGAGGGGTACAGGTGTCCTCGCTCCTCTTCTCACCCTGTGCTTCTTTTCTTCCAGGTCTCTCTCTTCCGGCAGTTCGCATCCCGTTTTCCCTCGCTCACCCGTCTCCCTAGTCCGCGTGTATACTGCATTCTCCGGGCTGGGGACGGATGGGAGGGGGACCCACACACAGCATCAGTGCCATCCCGAGGAGAAGATCGTAGATCGTCGCAACAGAATCATAGGCCCACGACATACCTCTCCTCTTGATCGCACTGATCGCTCACCATGACCTCATTGGACAACGTTTTAGCAGCGTTGGCCCAACTCCAGCTGGAGTTAGCAACGTCACGAGCAGAAACAGCAGCCCTACACACACGCCTGGACCGCCTCCAGCGAAACCCGTTTGATGCCGGGCCCGTGCTCCCGTTCTCGACCCCGCCAGTGGTGGTGGAAATGCCTTCTCATGTTCCGTTGGCCCCTCCGGAACGGTTTCACGGGGATATCCAGAAAGTCCAGGTCTTCATGACCCAGGTGCTCATGCACTTCAACTGCAAACCGAAACTTTTCCTTACGAACCAGGCCAGGGTGTCATTTCTGATTTCCTATTTGACGGGTGAAGCGGCGCAATGGGCTGTCCCCATCGTTCGCAGAGAAGACGCACTCCTGTACGATTGGGACACCTTCTGACAGGAGTTCGAGAAGACCTTCGATCGGAGGGCGGACACCTTCTCTGCAGATCGAGACCTCCTTGACCTACGCCAAAACAGTTCGGATTTCTTAGGATACATCAATAGTTTTCGGCGGCTGGTGGCTGAAACGGATTGGCCCGAAACGAAACAGACCGCTACCTTCTACAGGGGACTCACCGAGGACCTGAAGGACGTGATCGCGCAGATAGACCCACAACCCAGCACCTGCGCGGCCATGATAGAACTGGCCTCCCGATTAGAATATCGGCTGAGAGAGCGAAAAGGGGAACACAAGCGCAAGGATAAGACTCCCGTGTCCTTTGAACACCCTCGTCTGCAGGAGCCAGCATCGCAGAGACCAGTTCCCATGGAAATCGGAGCGGTGAGAGCCTCCCTCACCCTCAGCGAAAGGGACCACCGGCGAACACAGGGGCTCTGTTTGTATTGTGGCAAGAAAGGCCATTTCCTGAGGGAATGCCCCGTCCGCCCAAAGAACAGCCGACCCCGGGTGGGGCAAGCCGCCACCGTAGCCAGCGATGGACCGGTGGGAAACCTGAACACTTGAATGAGCAAGGAGGGGCTCCTTCAAGCTGTCATCACATCCCTTCCCTCGAAGCAGACACCTCCCATGAGCCCGACCACTTCTATCTGACCGTGCAACTTGCCATCGGCCCCGAAATCCGCCTAGTACGGGCTATGATTGACTCTGGAGCAACGGGCTGCTTCATGGATACCCGCGAAGCCCACCGGTTGGGAATTCCGCTAGTGGCGAAAGACACCCCTGAACTCGTCTATGCCGTGGACGGCAAGGAGCTGGAATCAGGTCCCATACGGTATACCACCCCTACCCTGAAGGTGTCCATAGGAGAGGAGCACAGCGAGTGGCTCGCGTTCAACATCATACAAGCGCCCCGATGTCATCTTATCCTTGGATTGCCTTGGTTACGCCTGCACGAGCCCCGAATACACTGGGCTACCAACTCGGTAACCTTCTGCTCTCTCTTTTGTCGCACTCAGTGTCAACACTGTGAGGTCACTCCGGATCCAGTCAAACCAACCGCACACCACGTAGCCACAGCCGCGGAGAAGGACGTGACGCTTCCTACCTGTTACTCCCACATCAAAGGAGTGTTTGATCAGCAGAAGGCCGAGGTCCTCCCTCCACACCGCGGCTACGACTGCAGGATCGACCTAACCCCCGGAGCCACCGTCCCATGTAGCTGGGTGTACGCTCTCACAGATCCGGAAACCCGTCATCTCTGTGAATATCTGGATACCTACCTGCGGTTAGGATTCATTCTCCCTTCCAGATCACCCGCAGCATCTCCCCTCTTCTTCGTCCCGAAGGCCAACGGGGAGCTACGCTGCTGCATAGACTATCGCGCTCTCAACGCCATGACCATCAAGAACCAATACCCACTGCCACTGATCCCCGTGTTGTTGGAACAGGTGCGAGGAGCCCGATTATACACCAAATTGGACCTCCGGGGGGCGTACCACCTGGTGCGAATCGAGAGGGGGACGAGTGGAAGACGGCGTTCAAAACAAGATTCGGCCTGTTCGAATATTTGGTGATGCCTTTCGGGCTCTGCAATGCCCCGGCCGCCTTTCAGTTCTTTTTGAACGAAGTATTAAGGGACTTTCTGGACATCTATGTAGTGGTATATATAGATGACATTTTAATCTTTTCATCCTCGGAAGAAGAGCACGTGGGACATGTGACATCGGTGTTGCAGGCCTTAGAGAAACACCACCTGTTTTGTAAACTCACCAAATGTGAATTCCATGTCACCACGGTGGAGTTCCTGGGTGTCCTGCTTACCCCCGATGGACAAGTCATGTCTGATCGCAAGGTCCACGCGGTAACCCAATGGCCCCAGCCGACATCAGTGAAGGAGGTCCAAAGCTTTCTTGGCTTCTCAAACCTTTATCGGCGATTCATCCACCACTTCTCACAAATGGTGACACCTCTCACCAAATTAACACGAAAAGGGATTCCCTTCCTCTGGTCGCCTAAGGCCCAAACAGCATTTGAACAGCTCAAGAATGCCTTCACCACCACTCCCATCTTGCGCCACGCGCAACCTGATCTTCCGTTTATAGTGGAAGCCGACACCTCAGATGAAGCAGTGGGAGCCATTCTTTCCCAACGCCACCCTGACACGGGCCAACTCCACCCAGTGGCCTTTATGTCCAGGAAGCTAAATCCAGCAGAACGTAACTATACCGTCTCCGAGAAGGAGCTACTTGCCATCAAAGAAGCGTTCATGGAATGGAGTCATTTGCTAATGGGGGCCCGCCATCGGGTGACGGTGTTCACGGACCACCGCAACCTCCAGTTCCTGCGGTCAGCCCGACACCTCTCTCCCCGGCTGAAGCGATGGGTGCTCTTTTTTGCGGAATACCACTTCTTGGTCACCTACCGGCCAGGAACGCAAAACAAGAAAGCCGATGCCCTCTCAAGACAAACCCTCCCACACCTCCCGTGTGAGACACCTGACCAGCCCATCCTCTCACCTGAACAAGTTATCGGTAGCATGCACACCGAATCGTTCCTGCAAGGGGTGAAGCGGGGAATACGAACAGGGGCTTGGTCCTCATGGTTAAAAAGGCACAGGGAATGGCACGTACAACAAGGCCTCCCGTTACACGGATCCCGGATACTGGTTCCTACTCTCAAACTCCGTAAACTCGTCTTTACCTGGTGCCACGACCTCCCTTGTGCAGGGCATACTGGAGGCGCCAAGACCCTGGAGAAAGTGATGCGACAGTTCTGGTGGCCCTCCGTTCGACCCGACGTATTGCGGTGGGGGAAAGAATGTGCCATCTGCGCCCAAATGAAAAGCGACCACCAAAAGACCCAGGGCCTCCTAATGCCACTACCCACGCCTCAGAACCCCTGGGAACGCATTTCCATAGACTTTGTGGTGGGGCTACCGAAAGATCAAGGGTGCACAGCGATAGTTGTGGTCATCGACTATCTCACCAAGATGGGACATTTTATAGCCTGCAAACAGGTGCCCACAGCGGGCGCATTGGCAAAACTCCTCTTGCAACATGTGGTGAGGCTTCACGGACTACCGACGGGAATTGTGTCCGACAGAGGGGCACAGTTCACAGCACGGTTTTGGAAGGTGTGGTGTGAAGCGCTGGGCATACAACCCTCCCTCTCTACAAGCTTCCACCCGCAGACAGACGGGCAAACGGAGAGGCTAAATCAGACTCTCAAACAGTACCTGCGGTGCTACGCAGACCAAGTTGCGGGCACCTGGGTGGACTTGCTATGGGTGGCTGAGGTGGCATACAACAACTCTCAACACTCCTCCACCCGGCAGTCTCCGTTCTTTCTCGCCACGGGGTTCCATCCTCGCTTCGTCCCCTTCCTTCTCCCTCGACAAAACATCGGCCTTCCCGATCTCAAGAACCGGCTTCAAACCATCCACTCTTCCCTGAAACAGGCCCGTGCTCACCTTCGGCTTGCTAAAGCCAGATACAAAGCGCAGGCTGACAAACATCGCAGGCCCCCGCCGATTTACCGCAAGGGAGACAGAGTGTGGCTGTCCACGAGGAACCTCCGTTTTCGGAAGCCCAGTGTTTTCAACCCCAAGTTTATAGGGCCCTACCCAGTGGTCAAACACATAAACCCCGTAGCAGTGCAATTGCGTCTTCCGCCACACATGCACATCCATCCTGTTTTCCACGTCTCTCTCCTCAAACCCTCGCACTGTCCGGTACGGAGGGCTCCTGCTCCGGTGTGGATCAACCAAGACCGGGAGTATGTGGTTCGCCGCGTGCTGGATTCCAAACTGGTGAGGGGAAAATTGTGGTACCTCTTGTCCTGGAAGGGGTACGGCCCGGAGGAGGACTCCTGGGAACCCGCATCTGCGGTGCACGCCCGCCGCCTGGTGGCGGACTTTCACCGTCGCTGTCCGGCCAAGCCCGGGGGCACCGGTGGCGGTGGTGGTGGGTGAAGGGGGGTGTGCTGTCACGCTCCGTGATCGCCGGCACCGCCACGAAGATCCCGGAAGAACTACACGTCCCAGAGGCGCCGCGGCCGCCCGATCACGTGACCTCCCATCAGCGAATAAAGGACCACAACCACCCTGGGGGCGTTGCCTATGATTCTTGCAATCTTCCTAACGGCTCCCCGACTGCCTGCTTCGCGGTTTCCAGCCCGCCAACCTCTCCCGCATCTCGGAACTTCCAGCGGCCCTCTGAGCCTTCGAGACTCCGCCCTCCTGTTCCAGTGTGGTAACAAGACGCCGTCGCAGCGAGGTGAGTGACTCTGGGCTTGCCGCTCTCCTAGCATCGCCGCAAGTCGAGACCCCCGGCCCGTTGACAACTCAACGGACATCTCCCCTCCAGCCCCCGACACTCCCACAGCCCTTGGATTTCCGGGCACACAACACCTCGGAGTGCGCTCCTCTGCTCACGGAGGAGCCGTGAGCATCGAGTAGAAGCGCGGACATCTCCGAAGGGTTTCCCGCAACCCCTCTACATCTTGCTGCTCGTTTCTCCCCAGACACTCCGGAGGGAACCGAGCGGATTGCTCCACCTCACTCTGTGACGAAAAAGGGAGAGAACCCTTCCGGGCCGGCGCTCCTCCGCTCACGGATTTCCGAGCGTGGAAGTAGTAGCGCCACCCCGAACCTTGCTCCCTCGAGTCGTGGTGACCCTCGCATCCACACCCTTCTGCGAGAAGAACCTCAGCTTCGTAGAGTCTGGTGTACCAGGTACCAGGGTTCTTTTCCACTCAACGAGAGTTATAGGGAGGGGTACAGGTGTCCTCGCTCCTCTTCTCACCCTGTGCTTCTTTTCTTCCAGGTCTCTCTCTTCCGGCAGTTCCCATCCCGTTTTCCCTCGCTCACCCGTCTCCCTAGTCCGCGTGTATACTGCATTCTCCGGGCTGGGGACGGATGGGAGGGGGACCCACACACAGCATCAGTGCCATCCCGAGGAGAAGATCGTAGATCATCGCGACACGAACCACTACTTCCTGATCCGCTATTCTTTTGTAAAATGTCTATCCCTGTTCAACAAGGAATGCTTTCCCTCTTCCTCCCATGACCGCCTTTCCTGTTGCCCACAGTGGCCTGGGTGAGGTCACTTAGACCTCGAAGTTGAGTTCAAACTATGTAACCAGTTCGTGTTGTAAGTGTTGGGCACATAGTGGCTCTTGCAAGTGCCACATGTTGAGCCGGCATATGGGTCTGGGTCTGTCACAGTGTAGGTCCAGGGTCAAAACATTACCAATAATTCAGCAAACTGCTGAAACTGCAATATGTCCTGACTTTACAAAATGCGTGTGTAACAGAGAGTGTTTACATGCCGTCTCACTTTTACCATTCTTTGCTAAAATTATGGAGAAATCTGAATAACCAACTCACAAATTATATAAATTCAAATAATTTGCTTCACACTACTCAATCAGGTTTGAGGGCCTCTTACTCCACGGAGTCAGACCCGCTCCTCGCTACCAAAACCTTGAGAAGTTGTGCTGATGAATGACAAACAGCTGCTCTGGTGTTAGTCAACCTTAGCGCTACTTTTGCATAGCCTACTCCTTTGGAGGTTGAGTGGGTGGTTGGTCTGGGGTACAGCATTACATTGGATGACCTTTTTCCTGCTAAAGTTGAGCTTTCAAGTTGCCCAGCATTTGCATATGTCAGACAACATTCTTCTCATACAAGGGGCTCAACAGGGCTCCATGTTGAGCCCTATGTTTTTCAATCTATACATTGGTCCCAGGCGGAAAATGTGCAAAACACAATGTCAAAATCGTGTCATATGTGGATGATACACAGCTAATAGTGAGTTTATCGCCGGACGCAAAGGTGACTGAGACACAATTCTCTCTATGCTTGGAAAACCTAGCCTCCTGGGTGGTCAACAGTTGATTAAACTCAATAGCAACAAAACAAAGGTAATGATAGTCGGAAAAATGCCTTCTATTTGGTCATCAACCTGGTGGCCTGAGGCCCTGGGTCAAAGCCATGACTCAAAAGTGAAAACCAAAAACCGAGGGTTTGTGGTTTGATCCTAAACTCTTGTTTGAGTGTCAAATTAGCAATATAGCTGGCAAGCGTTTTGGAACCCTTAAAATCCTAAGGAAGCTCCTGGACCTACTACCTATAACGGCAAGGAAAACTGTTGTACATACTCTAGTCATGTCCCTAATAGACTATTCTAACATCCTCTACTTGGGAGCCACCAAAGGAAGTCTAACTAAACTCCAACTAATATAAAATGTCCTTAATCTCCTCAGAGGAGTATCTATCTCAAAAGCTCTGACTACTCTTCACTGTTTTCCAGTGGAGAAGAGGATTACCTATAAAGCCATGTGTTACTGCAATAGAATGTTGATAAACAAAGGTCCTAGCTACTTGGGATTTATGATAACACCTTACATACCTTCACATATTCTAATATGTGAAGGGGCCCACCTTTTAAAGGTGCCAAGAGTGCAGAGGGCCAGGATGAGAGCCCCGTCCGCTAGCTATCTCGCAGCTAAAACGTGGAATGCCTTGTCACCTGTCACATAACAGAGAGCAGCAACTTTGGTTGCTGCCCTATTTTTGTGAACATCTAAGTTAATATACCCCCTGGCTTCCAATGTCTAAAGGTTACCATCTCAGGCCACTAGGCCAACTCTCATTTCACCTATCATGTTGATCCTTACAAACTTTGGGACAGTTCTGACTGCTAAAGAAAATGTGGTCTCATACAATGCCTTCTAGAGAAAAATTGGCTACAGCTGTGCATCGAGGATATCCCCTTGATGTTTAGATGTTGCACAGGATATTCACAGGTGAAGGTCCTAGCCCAGCTTCACTGCCGTCTTCCTCATTATAAATAATAGAGCCATTACACTGCCATAGATCAATTTCATATAACAAAATACCTGTCTGTAGGCTTCAATAGAGAGCAGAGGTCTCCAACCTTTTGTTGTAATACGAGCTTCTTATGCTCAATTGAAAACATCACAAGCTAATAATATTATTAGTGTTGTAATAGTGGCCAGCATATGCAAGATAACCATTTGTGATCAGTGCATCAGGCAGCGTTGCCAGCAGTAATGTAAAAAAAAGATTTGTCAGTCACAGCTGCAATTTCCCTAGCATGGAAGTAATAATATAAGTAATAAGACCCCCCCATATAATATAGCACTCAAAAATGCACACATTTGTGTTTTCAACACACAATTTTGGTGTCTGTCAATTCAACCAATTTAAATGTTCCAATTTAGTAGGCAGGAATGCACAGTAGAGAGCTACTTACAGGTAGCTGTAGAGGATCCTTATATAGAGAAATAACAATTTGCTCCTAAATGTGTATTGACTGAGTTTAACAAATGCTTTCCATAGTGAACAGATCTGACTTATGTCATCAGAAATGTTTTTCTCTTAATGACCCTGCCAGGTTTCTAGATATTATAATTGGCTTGACACCATATGCTTTTCAAAATCAGTATGTCAGCCCTGCTACATTTTTATTATAAACATTCACACCAATAATTTTTTTATTGGCTTGTCACCATACCAACGTAAGCTCCATTTACTTCAAAGCCACACTATTCACATTTGTGTTGCACGTAAAGGAAGTGCTCCTGCCTCGTTTACAGATGGGAGCACAATGTACTTTTGAATTGCATCTGAGGTTAAACTGCCTTTTTGCCACATCTAAAACAAATCATGTCTTTTGCATCTTCTGTAAACTGTCCACAGACCAACTATTTGGCATACTTTCATACATGTACAAATATAAAGAAAATCATATTTGACAATCACTCCTAAAAGAACTTAACAAGGATTATTGAACGCACAGACTGTGTTCGGGTGAATCACCAATCGTTTGTCCAGTACTCATGGGCCTTACAGAGCGGCACTATTTTTGATTAGTCACCATTGAGCTGTAGTCAATTGTGGGACATCCAGAAAGCAAGCTCCTCATGCACTCTCAGAACTTCAATTTAGTAGAGTGCGGGTTTGGGCCCATGGAGATGATCAATTGAGTATCATCAGCATATGAGATGACATCAAATCCATAGGACCTGATTACTCGAGCCAGAGGTGCCACATAGATGTTAAAGAGTACATGGCACAGTGAAGAGTCCTGAGGGACTCCTCTACCCAATGACAGCACCCGAGATTTAAAGGGGCCTAGATTGATAACCTGGGTACGGTTGCAGAAGAAGCTCTGAAACCAGCCAAGGGCTTTGTCAACGACATCACAGGGTCCTTGAATCATGATTGAATGTGAGATGATGTTGAATGCGGCCGAGAGATCAAGTAACACCAGCATGGCTGGACAGCTCTCATCAAGGGAGAGTCTTGTAGTATCTAGACCGCCATTAGTGCTGTTTCAGCGCAATGAAAAAGGCATTACAACCAGATTGGAAGGGGTCAAATAGGGTATGATACCAAATACTGGGTAAGCTGTTGGATAACTAGGCTTTCCATAATCTTGGTAAGCTAAGGGAGAAGGGAGATGGGCCCATCGTTTGCTGAATTCAAAGGGTCAGCATTAGTATTGCCTGTGCTATTTTCCACTTCTGAGGTAAAGTGGCGGTATCCAGGGAAAGGTTACACAGTGCTGTGATGGCGGGATGAGAGAACTGGCAAGTCCCACCATTATGCATGTGGAAACCTTACTTAATCTTGCTTATCATGTCTAATACTGATTCCGGGGTGACTGATTCAAAATACTCCAGGGCATTGAAGGAGTTATAAGTAGAGGGAATGATGGAAACAGAGCCAGCAGAAGGGATGCAGTTGGAGAGACTCGCATAAATATTCTCAATTTTATCCTCAAAGTGGTTAGATAAGGCGTTGCACAGTTCCTGTGAGGCTGGAGATGGGAAGTAAAAGCTGTCGGGCGTATGAATTCATTGAGAACTTTAAAAAGTTCTTTGCTCGAGTTACTAGTGTTATCAATTCTATTGATGAGATGAGACTTACGTATGGCTGTAATTTGTTTATAATAGTTATTTAGGGCAGATCATTTTGTCAGAGTGAGCTTTAGATACTCACCATCTCTTTTCTAGTTTCCTAAAAGCTGCTTTATCTTGCCTAAGTTCCTCCATGCACCATGAAGAAGGGGGTCTAGTGGACTGGTGGTGATTGGCTCTTAAATGTGCAATTCTTTCCAAAGTCTGAGGGAAAGAATCCTGAAAAGTAGTGAGTGCACTATCGATGTTCAAGAATTCTGAAATGTATGGAGTAGGAAATATAGAGAAGAAGGATTGATGAATTTTGTTCCAGGGCCTGATCTGCCCTTGTATTGTTTCTACTAGTTTGCATTGCATTCAGAGACATCTGGAAACTGAGCAAGAAGTAATATGACCAGGTTAGGGGAAGTGGAGAATTAAAACCTAAATATCCATTGACTTAAACACATGTGTTTACAATAAATGTGTCAGTTCTAATGCCTTTATCATAACATTTAATCATAGACAGTGCAGGTCTACAGTAATAATTGCTGGTTTGCTACTATAAAACTGTTCATTCCTGCTGCATTGAGTGTACATTTTGCCATGAGCCAAAAAGGGCAATACAAGTAACGTTTAGGTGGAAGAACACACATTTTGCCTATTCAAATCCCATAGTCATGAGAACCATGCTGTGGCTGGAGCCTATGCCCCGCTCTCAGTAAGACTCTCAAAGCTCTGTTTTTGATGATCATATAAGGTCAGGTAACAGTTGCACTTTCACATTAGAAAAAAAGTCCATGTAGAACAGTGAAGCCCTGGGTCTCAAACACAAAATTGTAGCTGAGCTTCTTTCTATGAATGTATGTGTGTGAGCATGGTGAGTTTCTGTGAATGTCTCTCAGTGTAATGTGCCTGTCTAGGTGAATGTGTGTGTTATAAACCAGTGCCCAAATTTAAACAGATTTTGCATCTAGTTTGTGTTACTTTTCAGAAACAGACGCTGCAAAATCCAGAATGATATTCATAAACCAACGCAAATAATGACTTGTGTTGGCATATGACCAAAAGTAATGCAATGCAGTGCAACCCTCTGGCTTGCATTCATTTGCATCAAAGGAGTGTTCAATGGACAGTGCATGGGCATTCCTTTGTATCCACCCTTAGATTGTGAAGCAAATTGAAATCTATCAAGACTTGTCTACATGGATTGACACGTCCCTGAGGCTGGCACATTGAGATAATTATTTGTATGCTTCCTTTTTGCATTAATTCATAGTTTTTTTGCAGGAAGGAAATCCTTTCTACCAAAAACTATCCTGCCCACAGCTCACATACCCTTGTCCTAGGGTGCAAGGATGCCTGCCAGATGCCTGGTTATATAAAGTGCACCAGCACATGAATAGATCCTTACTGTGCCAGTTCTTTGCAAATATGGCACAGTTCAGCTCTTGCCGGTTCACACGCACAGAGCAGTAACTTTTCTTGCTGCCCTGTGCACTGTAAAATCTTTGTAAATTTGTCCATGACTATGTGATATGAATGTTATTTCTTTTATGACATCCAATATGGGCCAAGAGCAACATATACGTAGTATTGGTACAACTCTAGGAACAAATAGCAGGCCAAAGTCAATTTTTCTCTCGTTCTCAGCATCATGTCATGATTGAATTGCTCTGTGTAGAGCATCATCTGCATGTTTGACAGCTTCCTCTAATGCTTGTACTTTCTGCTGAGGGACTCCTGCCCTTGTAGTGCATAGAGTTGCTCGTTAAGACCTTGTTCCTTATCTTGTAGCACCTTCTGTTCATCATTCAGATGGTTCATCTTGTATAAGTGTTCTTCCACATTAGCGCTCAATGCTTTCACTTGTGCCAGAGATGACTGCTCCGCCTTTGGTAGACTTTTGTGGGATGAATCTAGGAGTTGGTGAAAATGTTGAATGCCTTGAGGAAGGTCGGTGCAGGCCAGTAAGGTATCAGCAACAGACGTCAAGGAATTTAAGCCATCCACAAAATGGGTGACAGAGAAACCTGTTCATAACTATTTTCTGTAACAGGAATGACACCCAAAATGTGACACAGAAGCACTTTACCTTAAAGGGAAGAAGAGAAGAGCAAAGGTTAGAAACCTATTCAGGAGGAGGCATTCATGTTTTCCAATATTTTTAGATAAAGAGAATGTCAGAATACAAAAGGAACTGTTCTATAGTTTGATAATATTTGACAGCTAACAAAGGTAAGATTTTTGGGGCTTCAAAACAGTGCTGTAAATGCAGGTTATCCTCCTGAATCTTCGATCTGCCAATTATTTCAAAGACAGATCCGGTTAGCCCCAGAGAAATGTGCCAACTTTGTCCTGGTGCCGAGAGCATGGCACTTTCAGCAGAGTGGAATGTTTTGTGCTTTGCATTTTGAACAATAACCTGTAATGAGTGAAGCAGGCCTTTTGAGTTCATTTTCAGCTGGGCTCCACATAAATGCCTCAAATAAGAGGTTGAAAAATACTTCACAAACAAATGATGGATGAAATGCTGGACAAATAAAACATTCACCCAAGTCAAAAAATATGGGTTAATTCCATTGTTCTTTTGCTCACCTTGCCACCCCAGTTTGGACCCAGCACTATGCAAGTCAATCTTGACCCTGCTGCTCATGGTAACAGTCCAGGCCAAACTTCCAAGCAAGGGCCTCCTTGGACCCAAAGAAGCATCCTAGGACTGGGTTTAGGGTATCCTCCCTCATCACCCTAGGCTGGCTTGAATCTAGTGGCACAGCAAGCAAGGGACTCATGTCTATGGTCACCCATCCCACTTACGACAAATTATTATTTTTGCATCTTTTTGAGTCTTAGGGCCACATGTACGAAGCATTTTTTCAGTCAGAAATGGCACAACCGCAAAATTTTGCACATTTTCAGAACACGAATTGCAACTCGATAGCACATTAACAAATCAATATTTGTTTGTGATTTATTTATTTTTATTTAGGAGCTTATAAAGGGCACTTATACCCAAGGGCGTCCTGGCGCTACCTACTGATTCCTAAGAAGGAAACAGGATGTATTCCATAAATAACCAGGTCTTAAGCCCCTTTCTAAAAGGGAGGAGCTCCGAGACATTTCTGAGATGCACCTGCAGGTTGTTCCAGGCTTTTTCTGCACAGAAGGAGAAGCTCCTTCCTCTCCATCTGGCCTTTTTTTATTTGTGGCACCACAACTAGTCTATCTTCGGCCGAGCGAAGCGCTCTTCCCTGCACATACCACTTAAAACACCTACTGAAAATCTTTGGGCCACTACCCATCAAAGCTTTAAAGACAGTGCACAGGGCTTTGAATTGCACCCATTTTGTTATAGGCATCCAGTGGAGTTGCCTGAGACCCTCTCGTACTGAAGTGTATCTGATGCTCCCGGTCAGCAGTCTCGCTGCCGCGTTTTAAACTAGCTGCAATCTGTACCTGTGTTTTTTTTTTCAAATTCAAGTACAGGCTATTGCAGTAGTCCAAACATGACAAAATGAGGGCAGAGACTGCTGTCCTGAATCCATCAGCTCGAAGATTTTTTTTTATTTTCCTTAATATCCTAAGGATATTGAAACAGGATGTGACCACTCCACTCACATGATCCCCGAAGTCAAGATTTTGGTCCACGATCACACCCAGATTTTTACCTTTCCCAGTGGGGGCTGGTAGCTTTCCCAAGGCCTCAGGCCACATATCGGGAGTCCATATGTTAGGGTTGTTCCCAAACATGATGAGCTCAGTCTTCCCGGCATTTAATTTAAGGCAATTGGAGGCCATCCATCCGGCCAAGTTTTTCAAACAACCGTGGCATCCTGCTCCCATGTCCACTTGGGACCCTCGTTGAATGGCTAACACAATTTGTGTATCATCTGCATATGATGTAAGTTTCAGACCAAAGGATCTTATCAAGGTCGCCAGCGGGCTGACATAGATATTAAAGAGTGTTGGACCCAGGGAGGACCCCTGCGGTACCCCGCAAGGGAGGGAAAAGGGCTTAGATGTATCTGATCCCAGGTCAACTGTTTGTATTCTATCGTCCAGAAAGGAATTCAGGAGGCTCCAAGCCAAGCCATCCACCCTAGCCCCCAACAACCGGTCCATCAGCACCCCATGGTGGACCTTGTCGAAGGCTGCCGACCAGTTCTACAGAATCAAAACAGCCACCCCTCCCTGGTCCACAGCCGCTCTAACCTCCTCAGTGGCCTTGATAAGAACCTGCTCCGTGCTATGCCCAGCACGAAACCCAAACTGCGTGGGGTCCAGTGCCTTACTCCTCTGAAATAAAGTGCTTAGTTGCTGGTTAATAGCCCTCTCTAGAAGCTTGTCCGGAAGCGGGAGTCGTGATATTGGTCTATAGCTATTAGGATCATTTCCATCCAAATTGTTTTTTTTTATTAGGGGAAGTATTGAGGCGGATTTACACCTCCTAGGATACTCACCTACGTCAATAATCATATTGAACACGGGTGTAGGTGTGGATACAATGACCTCGAGCAGATCTTAAGTACCGCCACCGGGCAAGCATCATTAGGGGACCCTGACCGAGCCGCCCACAGTGAACTGTAAGGGACTAAAACACTCTAATCTGTCCGACGGCACCCTCAGATTTGATTCGGTGCTATTTTCTGCTTCCCCCACATCCCCTCGGGCATTGGAAAAGGAGATGAAAATCCCTTCCACCTTATTCCTAAAGAAGGAGGCTAGTGACTCACACAATGCCGGGCCACTATGAGAGATGGGCTTGATCGGGATAGTCAGCTTTGTAATGGTTCTGAACAGTTCTCTAGAGGATGAGTTGGCCTTCAGTATCTGCTCAACGAAATAACCTCTTTTTGCCTCCGATATCAATTTCTTATATATAATGAGGCTTCCTTTATACTTTTCTTTATTGTTAGGGCAGTACCCCTTCCTCCAGACCCTCTCAAGCCTCTTACAGCCTGATTTGTGTTTTTGAAGTAGATCGGAGAACCAAGGTGTCAAGGACTGAGCGCGCCTGTGGGTAAAAAGTTTTATCAGGGTGAATTTGTCACACGTGCTCTCAATCCACCTTGAGTACATCTCCTCTGCCTTAGCTACATTGGCAGAAAAACTAGGATTATTCAATGTCAGGAAATTCACCATCTCCATACCATTTATATTTTTCCATGCCCGGACAGAAATCTTTTCCTTAGGTTTAGGTGTAGCTGGACCCTGAAATCCCTGGGAGAGCGTGAAAATAATAGCCGCATGATCTTACCACAAGAGTGGTAGAATCTCCAGCAAATCCAGGCTGGAATTGTTGGAAAAAATGCCATCTAACGTATGCCCCGCTATATGTGATGGACCTACCACCCTTTGGTCAAGCCCTCCTCCTCCCATAAGATCCATACGTCTTTCAGTATCCATGTCTAAGGCATCTTCCAGATAGAAATTAAAGTCTCCCATAATCGTGAAGATGTTCTCACATAGCCCTTCTTCCAGCAAATCGCCGAGCGAGTCCAAAAATGAGCCTCTGGGCCCTGGGGGATGATAGCTAATATTGCTTTAAAGGTGTTAGAGGGGAGAGGCGAACACTGATGGGCAATGCTTCACATGCATATTTGGAGGCTATGGAGAAAAAGGGCTCAAGGCTACTGTGATAGATAACAGCAAGCCCTCCCCCCCTTCTGGAAGGTCAGTCCAGAGTATGGCACACAAAGTTAGCCGGCAGGGCCTTCACAATGTCAGGGCCTGAGGTATTATCAGTCCATGCCTCCGTAATAAACGCCATCTTAATATGGTGATCCTCCAAAAATAGACTACATTCCAAGTTGTGTTTAACCAATGACAATTTAACAATAGGCATTTCGGAGGGGGGCAATTGCGCCTGGCTTCAGAAGGCCCATTACCTCCCTGAAAGGAAAATTGCTGGGGTAGGCCAGGATGTCAGGTAGCGGGCAGAGACAGTGAGTGCACGAATCTGCCAGCTCTCCAGGCCTCATACCAGGAGTAAACCTCGGGCAGCAAGCTTTCCCTCCCTCTGGATCCGAGCTTCTGAGCAAGCTTTGCAAGTATCTTAACATATCTGGAGATCCAGAACCAGGGCCCGAGCGCGGTCGTGGCAAGCCTTTGTTAAATACCATTACTGAGTCAGCCCGCCCAATCACAGCCCCGCTCCCCACCACCTATCCTCCAAACAGCAGCGTCCCTGCTCGGCGTCAACAGGGAGTCTGGAAGAACGGGAAACAAAGGTGGTCCCTCGAGCCCAGTAAGCCTAAAACAGTTTAAAACAGTAAAACGGTAAAAATAGCAGCAATTAAGTATCAGCACAGCGTGACCTGGCGGGTATTGAACACAACCCATACTCCTGGAGTCAGAGTTGGTATTTAGAAAGGCATGATTAAGGCATCCCTTTCAAATTCAGAATCTGAATGGGATATCCGACTGAATTACAGACACAATACATTAATATTTTGCCAACTCCTTAAAGGAGTTGAAAACCCATTAGCAAATGGGAAGGGGTCCTAGTGGATCCTTACCCCTTTGAAAATGAAAATAAAATATTTTTTAGAGCAGACAGTGGTACCAAGAACCACTAGCTACTTTCCAAAAAATACATCCTGTTTTTCTTTAAGTAATGCAAACTGTATTTTATTTTAAAAATTGCTTCATTAAAAATCAGTCACAGACATGGTGGATTGTTAATCCCAGAAGGCCACTATTCCTGTGATGGCTGCGATTACTAATATATTTCGAATTGTGACCTACCTCCTTAATTTGCCGATTTGAGGCCCACTAGGAATCAGTAAAGAAACTTAAAAGAATTTCATACATAAGGAATACAAATATCCTAATAGCGATTGGGATCGTATCGCAATTTGGAAATGAGATATTGATGCATCTTCCCATAAGTCTTGCCTAGGCGCTCACTGGAGCTTTAGCATCTTTAAAATCTTGATGCCAGGAAGTAAACACAATCGTATACGCACTTCACAGGTAGTCGAGAGATAAACTAGGAGTATTCCATTCTAAACAACAATCGCAGCCTGTGCTGGTAAGAGCGGTGGGGCCTGGTGGGGGTGAATCCGACGGACGATGGTGAAGGAAAATTAATTAATATTTCGATACATAATCATGTTAACAACTCTTGGTATATATGGGTTTGCATCACAGGCAGTAGGCCTACCCACACAAGTGAGGTACCATTTTTTTGGGGAGACTTTTGGGAACTCAGAATTGTAGGGCAACTGTTATTACCTATTGACTTTCTATGCATATCTGCTTTCCAAATGTAAGACAATGTGTAAAAAATAAATAATAAATCACTTCAAAAAACGTTCAATAATTCACATGCTGGTATGGGTACCCACAATTTCTGGGATGTACAAATAGCTACTGTTTCTAAACTTTATATTGTTTTCCCATTTAGGAAATACATAGGTGTCTTTGATACCTATTTTTCACTCTTTATATTTTACCAAGTGAATTGCTATAGAGCAGGTCCACAATGAAAAACCATCGCAAGACGCTGCTCAGTAATTGGTTCCATGATGGAATATCGTTAACATAAATATCGTCAGAAATAAATATCGTCACTAAAATATCGCTTACATTAATATCGTCATCCTATACTTAAACAAGAATTCACACAAATATCGATTTTTTTTTATCGACAACCCTAATATCGTTCACACTAATGTCTACAACATAAATATCGACTACTACATTATCGACTTTATTTTAAATATCATTACCTTAGACATTTATATAGACTACACTAACATCGACGACCTATCTGCTTATAGAAATATACAAAAAATATCGTCTTTTTATTACCAACTCGATATGCACGATTCTTTTATTTTACTCACTTGTTTTTACTATTTTACTTTACAAAACTATTCACACATATAATTATTTAGTTTTCCTAATACTTATTGATATAAAAATATATAATATATGTTAAATAAAATTACATTTACTGATACTATCATACACTCCGATGGCCTAAATGTGAAACACATTTCATTATTTTCTACATATAAACTATTTACATATAAAACAAAAAAGCACATATAAAACTTTTTACAATGTACTTTAACAAACAAATAGTGATGCAACAAACTCTTACGAAAATAACGGTTTTCTAATTCGAAATTACGTTCTCGACCAATGATTTTGAAATTTCACTAATTGAACCAATCAAAAGCTACCATTAATTAACTCACTAATATAAAAACAATTATACACTTAACGTAATTTACCATTTTTGGCACAAACTTGGAGAAAAACGGTTACCTTGCTGGGAGAAGAGAATACAAACCTACGACTACAACTACAAAACGTCATACTACACTTCAAGTAAGTAAAATCCCATTGCTTTTTTCATTCGAACTTAGCAAAAAGTAGATAAACTCCCTAATTTAAAAACTGTTCTTCTTTAGAGTGAAAACAAAACATGTTGAACTTATCAACAACGACCAAAAAATTAGATGTAAAAACATTTATAAACTACCTTATCCATGTCTACTTAGATAGCTGATAAAAATTATTTAAACTTGCTAAGTAAATGTACTATTTACTTCATATGTTAACAACTACTATCATCCAAATACTATAAGTAACACAATGATTATTTTTTCCACAGACTCTACAAAATTATTTACCTATCTACAACTACACTACCAACATCTTCTACTACATCAAGTAAGTATAGTCACTGTATGTATAACAATTCTGAAAGTAAAATCAAACACCTATAACACTAAATCATGTCTTTCAATTATTCTTTAACACTACTACAGAACTTAAAAAGAAGAAAATTCAGAAAGACAAATAAGAATAAAAGAATTACCAGTGAAGCCACATAGTAAGTATATGTTCACTCTTTTTCCTGCTCTTATACACATCTCTGTAAATAGTCTTCAATGTTCTTAAAAATACATATATATATTTTCCACAGATCTACCTTAGACATGGCAACTGGAGCTACTTTCATTACTTCGCAAAAAGGGAAACTAATGCTGAACTACATGGGTTACACCTACACCCAAGAAAGAGTAAAAGCGAATAAGACCCATTGGACATGTAGCAAATATTACTCAAGTGCATGCTATGGTAGAGCAACAACTGTTGATAACAATGTGGTAAATGTACGTGAGCATAACCACCCACCAAATGTAACAGAAGTGGAAGTTAGAGAAGCACTGGAAACATTGAAAGATGCTAGTAAAGGATCACAAGAAACAAGCACTAGTATTTTGAAAAATGTTTTAAGCAAAGTGCCAGAACATGTGACAGGACAGCTATCTTCTATTCCCAACTTAAAAAGATTAATTTAAAAAACTAAACGTGCTTCAGATCCAACTCCACCAACGCCAGAAAGTTTTAAGGATATAAAAATATATCCAGAATATACCATTACACATAATGAGGATAAATTCCTAATGTATGACAACCAGAGTCATGACAAACGATTTTTACTTTTTGCTACTAATAGTAATTTGCAAAAACTTAAATCATGTGAAACATGGATGATGGACGGGACTTTTAAAGTTTGTCCCAAACCTTTCTATGAACTTTACACCATCCATGGGGAATACCAAGATACAAATATCCCTCTAATTTTTACTCTGCTGCCAAACAAAACAAATACTACCTACGTTGAACTTTTAACAAAGATCAAAGAATTAACAGATAATTACTATCCTCAAAGAATTATAATTGACTTTGAAATAGCCATGATTCAAGCTATCCTTAAGATATATCCCCATACCTCAATACAAGGTTGTTATTATCACTACAACCAAAGTATATGGAGGCACTTACAAAAATCTACCTTAAGCATTGAATATTCTACAAACAGTCACTTTGCTTATCAAATAAAAAAGTTGATTGCATTGGCATATGTACCAACAACAGAAGTAGCTAACTACTACAATTTATTAACTGACAGCCCTTTCTACCGCACCAATGAGAAAATACTAACTCCCTTCTTGGACTATTTTGAAGATACCTGGGTTGGAAGATTACATCGTTCAGGCCACCGTAGACAACCTAAATTTAAGATTCCATGGTGGAATGTGTATACTAGTACAATAGCACAGAAAGCTAAAACTAACAACGCAGTTGAAGGATGGCATAATGCCTTCCAAGCCACTTTAGGAAGAAGTCAACCAACACTTCACAAACTAATCCAAAGCATTAAAAAAGAACAAAGCTACCAAGAACTCAGAATAGAGCAATCCCTTTCTAAAATTGGCCCTAAACTAAGTAAACAAACATTAAATATGTACGAATATCTCCAGCAAAAAACTAGACTGTACCCAAGTATAGAAGGTCTAGCATACTTAGACCTAATAGCTAAATCCATCCTTTAAATATAAATTTACCATGTTTAGTAATAATTTACTTTTTATTCTTAAAAAACAAATGAATATTGTAAAATATACATTAATATGTTCAATAGAATTATGTATTAATTGTTTATTGTATATTAAAAAATGTTTTTCATTGTTAAATATTTTTCTCAGATGTTAAAAAATGTAAATTTATGTTATGTACATATCGTGATAAAATCAATGTCATAAAAAATATGTAATATATTACATTTTATAAAAAATATTAAAATTTAATATACTAATGTATGCATAATTGAAACTGTATTTATGTACAAAACTGCAATATAATTTGTTAACAAAAATTATGTTAAATGTTTTATAAAATGTTCAAAATCTTTGCAGTAACAAATTAAACTATGAATAAAAAAAAAGATCTAAAAATTTTTATTTCTTAATTTAGAAACTTGTCATATGTATGTAAAAATGTTATAAAAATGTTTTTAATTTATATTGTTGAAATGAATATTACAACATGACATATATTATTCTTATTAAAAATAGTAAATAGATAATGCTGGATAATAAACCATAATAATTAACTATTCTAACTCCAATCCTACGTAAGTCAGGGTAAATGGTGGATAGTAAACCATTATAATTAACTATTCTAACTCCAAACAAAACATAAGTCAAGGAAAGTGCTGGATTGTAAACCATAATAATTTACTAATCTAACTCCAATCCAACATAAGTCAGGGAAAGTGCTGGATTGTAAACCATAATAAATTACTATTCTAACTCCAAACATAACATAACTCAGGGAAAGTGCTGGATAGTAAACCATAATAAATTACTATTCAAACTCCAATCCAACATAAGTCAGAGAAAGTGCTGGACAGTAAACCATAATAAATTACTATTCTAACTCCAAACATAACATAAGTCAGGGAGAGTGCTGGATAGTAAACCATAATAAATTACTATTCTAACTCCAATCCAACATAAGTCAGGGAAAGTGCTGGATAGTAAACCATAAAAAATTACTATTCTAACTCCAAACATAACATAAGTCAGGGAGAGTGCTGGATAGTAAACCATAATAAATTACTATTCTAACTCCAAACATAACATAAGTCAGGGAGAGTGCTGGATAGTAAACCATAATAAATTACTATTCTAACTCCAAACATAACATAACTCAGGGAAAGTGCTGGATAGTAAACCATAATAAATTACTATTCAAACTCCAATCCAACATAAGTCAGGGAAAGTGCTGGATAGTAAACCATAATAAATTCCTATTCTAACTCCAAACATAACATAAGTCAGGGAGACTGCTGGATAGTAAACCATAATAAATTACTATTCTAACTCCAATCCAACATAAGTCAGGGAAAATGCTGGATAGTAAACCATAATAAATTACTATT
The DNA here is from genome assembly GCF_964204655.1 of Triturus cristatus. NCBI lineage: Eukaryota > Metazoa > Chordata > Amphibia > Caudata > Salamandridae > Triturus > Triturus cristatus. The sequence goes on along the minus strand of NC_140581.1, from coordinate 63,842,677 downwards.
CTAACTCCAAACATAACATAACTCAGGGAAAGTGCTGGATAGTAAACCATAATAAATTACTATTCTAATTCCAATCCAACATAAGTCAGGGAAAGTGCTGGATAGTAAACCATAACAAATTACTATTCTAACTCCAATCCAACATAAGTCAGGAAATGTGCAGGTTAGTAAACAATATACATTTTTCTATCTAAATTATTTTTTATACCCTATTACCCTATAATACCAAAATAACGCTTCTTCAATATTAATTTAATATTTTTTATTAATATTAAAAAATAAATTTCATGTAAAATTTAAAATTTCGAAGTTAAATTTTGATTTCATGAAAAATTTCAAATTTATTAATATTTTTACACTTTTAAAACACGACATTTTTAAATTACTACCCACCCTAATCCCCTATAATACCAAAAACCCGCTCCTAAATTATTTTTTGGGAAGTTTAAAATTTAATTACAAATTTAATTTGGTGAACAATTCAAAATTTCTAATTAAAATTTCGATTTCTTAATTATTTTCTAATATTTTTATATTTTAGAAATTTTGTAAAAACCAAATTTTAAATTACTACCCACCCTTATCCCCTATAATACCAATAACCCGCTCCTAAAAAATTTTTGGGGAATTTTAAAATTTAATTACAAATTTAATTTCGTGAACAAATCGAAATTTCTAATTGAAATTTCGATTTCTTAATTATTTTCTAATATTTTTATATTTTAGAAATTTTGTAAAAACCAAATTTTAAATTACTACCCACCCTTATCCCCTATAATACCAATAACCCGCTAATAAAATTTTAACAATTCTTTGGTAGAAAATATTTTTTAACACATATTATTACTAGTAGGAGTTTTGTAAGTTTTTTAAAAACATAATACATATTTTTTTATAAATTTTATAACAACTTATATTTTTCTGTCGATATTATATAAAACGACATTTTGATCAACGATATTCTGTTCATCGATATTTTTTCTTGACGATATTTTTGTCATTCTCAAGAAACGATATTTTTTACAAAGATATTTTCTATTACGATATTTTTCACATGCGATATTCTTACCACGATATTAATGCTAGTCGATATTTTCCCGTCGATATTCTATCTTTATACCCAGTAATTAGCCTTGGGTTTCTCGGGTTCTGGGTGAACCTACAAGTCCTATATAATCCCACAACCAGGGTACAGCAGATGTACCAGAATATTGCCTTAAAAAATGTCATACTCAGAAGAAGTAGAAATGTAGGCACAAATAGCTGTTTTTGCAACTCATTTTCAATTTTACTTATTTTCAACAGTTGTTTCTATAAAAAAAAAACATGAAGGATCTACACAAATGACACTTTTCTGAATTCAGACTTTTGCCTAATTTTCTGAAATGTATAGCTTTCTGGGATTCTTTATTGCTTTCACACCCATTTCTACCACTAACTGGAAGGAGGTTGAAAGCACAAAAAATAGCAAAAATAGCCTATGTTCCAGTAAAATGCAGAAACTGTGTGAAAAATTGTGTTTGGACAAAAGTCTGCCTGTCCATGAAAGATGGGAAGATTGTGAATTCAGCACCACAAACCCTTTGTTGGTGCAATTTGTAGGGAAAAAAAACAGATGCTTTATTCTGCAGCATTTTCTCCCCATTCCTCCCCCCAAACATCTTTTTGCTGCATTTTGGCTAATTTCTGGGACCCTCCACAAACTCTGGGTACCCTTAAAATCTCTATGATGTTGGAAGAAATAGGCACAAATTTGGCTTAGATACCTTATGTGGACAACATTTACAGGTGCCTAAGTGCGAACCATCCCAAATAGCCAAAAGCAGGCTTAGCTCAGGAGTGGAAAAGGCCTCGCAGTAAAGGGTTAATATGTGATGCATGTGCCCTCAAGGTTAGACCCCGGGATACAAAAAAAACATTCTGCCCACAATGCAAGCACTATTGGGCCATGGCGCAAGAGTGCTTGCATTTGTGATAGGCATCCAAAAGTGTGCCAGTGCAATGAGTGAGAAGAACTGTGTCATATCTTTGTAGATAAGCCACAATCTAATCAATCTCTCAATTTAACGCAATACAGCACAATTGATTACTATCCTTTTTTTATTCAATTCTTTGTAAATACACTCCTAAATTCAGTAGGTATCTATATGACTTTTTCACATGAAGCATGCCTTACAACCATAATGCAAGTGGGTGGGAAGTGACATGTGGACGTGTTGGTGTGTCTTTCGGAGAGCACAGAGCAGAGAGTCAGGCAGGCGGCAGAGGAGGCAGCAGAGGTGGTGGAGGCAGTGGGGGTAGCGAAGGCAGTGGAGGCAGCAGAGACAGTGGCGGCAGCAGAGGCAGTGGAGGCAGTGGAGGCAGCAGAGGCAGTGGAGGCAGCAGAGGTGGTGGAGGCAGTGGATGCAGTGGGGGCAGCAGAGGCTGTGGAGGCAATGGAGGCAGTGTGGGAGATGCAGAGTGTGACCTGCTGAAAACCTCAAAACGCAGGGGCTGCCTGGGCAGCTGGGATAGAACAGTAAGGGAGGTGTGGAAGACCAGGCCCCCGCAACTTAAAAAAAACCCCAAATAGCAATACACACCCTCGTAGCCACTTTGCCGCCACCCACCTGCCAGAAGCTGGGTTTTCAACCTTCACAGCCCGCAAAAGCCCACAAGCTCTCAAATGCATGTGCTACAACTGCAACTGGCAAGTAGAGAGCAGTAAGCTGCACCAGCTCAGGTACTGATCGCTGGGTGAGCACATAAGAGCAAAGGGGGCTTGAAGGTAAGGCAAGAGTGGCTGCTGTAGTCAGGGGCCATGAAGAGTGAGCCCATGGGAAAGACCTGCGGAGGCAGCCTGGTTTTTCCTGGGTGCGGCTTGTTGGTGAATCCCAGGTATGCTCTGCTTGCTTAGGGTCCCCCTGCTTCGCTTGACTACCGCCTTCCTGTGCTGCATGTTCACCCCAGGTTCTGGACCCTTGCAGCCTCACCTCTTGAATAATCTTAAAAATAGATCGAGCAGGTCTGCACCTCTTTATTCCTCCTCTCCTTACTTTTGACATTTGTGAGTAAAGGCCCTGTGTGGAGGCGGGCATCCTTACGCTTGTAGGGAAGGCTACTGGAAGGGCCAACTACTAACAAAGCAGTGAGAGGCAGTCTCCTCAAAGTCTGTTCAAAGGCGCCTATCCTCATAAAGGGATGAGATCTGGCTGAGTAAGGAACACTGTACCCTCTCCAAAGCAATAGAAGTTAAGGTCCAGAAATCCAGGCCAGGTAATGCAACATCCCCAAATCTCCTTTGTACATGTCAGCTTTGTATCTACTATTCTCTCCTCCACATGGGCATAGCCACAGGTACGGGCAGGAGCCATCAGGAGCATGGTATTTCATCTCTGCCTGCCCCTTCCTTGTTAGCCTTTTTTTTTAAAGAAATAGGAGGGGTATAATGGTTAGCCTCCGGCCCAGATGTACCAAAAGGAAGTCCATAGCAAATAACAACTAAGACCAAGGTTTACCTCTCTCCAAATCTAGAAATTATGATTTTGGAGGATAGCCATAGTAATAGTTCAGCGGAGGAAGATCAAAGTTTGTCCTCAGGTCTTTTGACAAGGCCTCACCCCTGTCTCAACACCTGCCACTCTCACCTCTGGACCTTCATCAACCACCCTCCATCACTAAACAGGCATTAAACAAGGCTGCCAGATCTTCTTCCGCCACTCAACCAACTCATCTAGACCATTCTCATAAAAACCCACAACAGCAACCCATGTGCTCAAACACACTTGATTATTTGACACCATTCTGCCTCAGCCTGGGTCCTTCGAGCCCCCTCGCTGCTCACTGGGTAAGAACTGCAAAGGGAGAAATGAAATCACTCTTGCCTCAAGCCCAACGCTACATGGGCACATTGACCTCTCCCCCACAGCAGCAAACTAAGGGGCATATGAGCAACGCGAGGCGATAGAATTATCGCCGCTTTTGCGGCCGTTTTCGGCCGAAAAGCGGCGATAATTTTATCGCCTAATTAGCAAGCTCACGCTAACGCGTGAAAACTTGTGTTAGCGTAGGAATTCCTAACGCCCAGCTTTGCATCTCTAATGAGATGCAAAGTGGGCGTTCCTGACCTGACTTGACAGGAGAAATGTCGCTAAGCGACATTTCTCCTATCATCAAGCCCCACACTATGAAGCATAGCGGCAAGAAAAGTAGCGATAACACCTGTTATCGATACTTTCCTTACGCCTGTTTCAGGACTGACTTAGCCATGATATCCTATGGAAGGTGGATATCATGGCTAAGTTTGTGAGTCCCTATCAGCAAGCTAACGCCACATTGCGTGAGATTATCGCTGCAAAAATCTCACGTTAGGCAGTTAGTGTGAGGATTTTTATCGCTTTTGAGATAAGCGTTGCTGATAGCACGCTATCTCAGCGATAAAAATCCATGCAAGCCGGTGATAATTATCCTAGTGCTAAGTGTGCTTAGCGATAATTATCGCCGGTTGTTGCTGATATGCCCCTAATACAGTTGCAAATTGCCAATCGCTCCAAGGCCTATGTTCCCTTTTTACGAATTCAATACGAGCCTCCCATCGGAAGCCAATGACAAGCTCACATGTCTCTACATCTGCCTTATCATTGTCTGTTTGGCCCAGCTGTTGCAAACTCTTCAAACCACAGTTACTGCACTAAAATACCATTCAGGCAAATTAGATTTCCAAGTGGAGCTTCTGATCACATTAGCCTTGTTTACAGACCCCATTGATAGCAAAATTGATGAATTGAGCAACTTGATAATAAGGGCCCAATATGCCTCCAGCTTAGCACAGTCTGTTTGCTGCATTTCATTGATCATAGCCAGTTTATCGACAGTGTTCTAGATGATGTAAAAATCAGAACTGACCCTCTTAAACTGTTCCCTTGTTTATACATCAAAATCTGACCCTGCTCCAAACTTTAGCCCAGGTGGAGTGGGATAGTCGCACCTGCCGAACACATCTGTCCATAACATTTCCAAAAGCCTCAAGGAGGTGTCAAACAGCATCAAGGAGCACACCTGGATTCAGCATACGCAAACACCGACGGCCGTCAAAGCTAGCAATCGTAGGCATGTGGTCAGTTCCTGTATGATGCCGAGCAAGGCTCCTCTGAGTACTCTCTGTCAACTGACTCACATTCTGCCGAAATAACTCAATCAGCCTATCACTCCTGCCACTCCAGCCCAATGAGATTGGTCTCAAAACTCAATAACATGGCCAAGACATTTAAAAACATTGAACTATCAAAAGAAACGGACAAAGTTAGTGGTCATCAGCAAGCTGAATCAACAACCGAAATTGACACCCGTCTGTACCACTTTCTAACATAGATCCCCAAGCTCAGGGCCTTACCACCAGTGCTGGTCGTTGGGAGTAATTTGACTGAACAGTGTGCATCTGCAGCAAACCTTCCATCTTGCAACGGAACCCCAAAAAGGTTCTCTGACGGAGACAAGTTGCATAACCAGACACAGGAATCAGGTAGAGATTTCTTTAAGATTTGACTTATCCCTGAATTTCAATCAAAAATCCAGCACGATATCCTCAACAGGTGCAATATCATTAAAATACTTAAGACAACTGCAGGCTTTGACGCCCTGGTATCCAGTGGCATTGAGTACATTGAGTTCCTGCCTCCAAGAGGTTCACAACTGTCTGATGTTACTCTGGTAACATTCAAATCCATCACGTAGGCTCACGTCTTCTTAGCCAGTTCAGAACCTTTCCATCAATGGGGCATCAAAATCCACCCCTATTATGAACTGAGGTACCCTCCTGTGCTGGCACTTCCACCACCCTTGCCGCAAGGTGCCCGCCGGCCCCCGTTTGAAAAAAGTCTTAAGCCTTATTCAATTCTAAAAAACACCCAAGGTCAGATGGACACTAAAGCAACTTCCTGGGCCAAACCTTGTACAACAAATTCCGAGCAAGACTGGGGTTGGTTATCAGCTGCATTGGCAAAAGACAGGCTCAACATAACGCTCAGCTTTGGCATCAGGCAACTTTCAACAAAATCATCAATAATAACTGGTTCCATCTACTCTCCAACTCCACCATCGCCACTCTTCAGCAAAATTCATCCACCATATGTTCCTGGAACATTAGTGGTCTCCATCACAAAATAAAATCTCGTGCATTAATTTCCAGACATTACCTTCTTGTATTCCAGAAAAGATGGGCTAAACAAAACCATCTTTTAAACAGCTACTTGGACACTAGAAGCCGGCAGGAAGAGACCAGAAATTTGGCAGACCTAAGGGAGGTTTGTCAATACACACCTACTCAGGTTTCAAAGGCTCCATTGAAACACTATATCTCACGGTGAATGGGCTCCTTGGAATTAAAATCACCTTGTGGAGATTGAATTGCCTCATACTATTTCTCAACTCCTACATCAACCCGAACTCGAAAACAGAAGGGTCCCAGATCTACTATTTAGCCGTGGTTCTGAGCAACCTGGAAAACTTATTCCTCACAGGGGACTTTCACACCAACCTCTTTCAGGGAACCCCGGAGGACCTAAAGAGCTGCTTTCTTTCACTCCAATAGAACTAAAGACCCAGGCAAAACTCTTCAAAAATGCTGCAGCCTAGGGGGACACTGGGTCCTGCAATTCTATAACGCAGGCTTCATTGCCCTGAACGGGAGATTCCCAATGGACAACCCCACAAAATGGACATGGACAAATGGCCAAAAAATATCTATCTTGGTTATTCTATCTGTACCTCTGAGCTACTTGCACATTTAGAAAATTAGAGTTTCATAATACGCTCGGAAAGTGACCATTGACCTCAGGTCACTACCATTGAATTGAAGTTAGAGTACCACGATCCTGCCAAATCTACTAACATGGGATTATGCTCCAAGAACCTAAAACATCTAAGATGGTCAGATACCATGAGTACAGCGATTATGGGAGAATGCGATCAATTAATCACAAAGCTCAACCAGCAGTGAGTCTCTCCAGCAGAAGACTGGCCAATGTTCTGAGTTTACCGCTTGATGCAATTTAACCTGCCACCACAACAATTCCTGAGATCAAGTCAGAAGCAGGTACCCATCTCCCCTCAGAGAAGAGCACTGAAAAGCATCAGAACAGCCTCCCTTAGGGCAGCTAGGAGACATCCAGAATCGGATTCCTTATTGAAGAGTTATAAATCCACCCAAAATAACTATAGACAAGCATGTCGAATCAACAAACAACAACTCCTCCAGCAACTCTGGCGCTCCCTTCTCTATGCAAGCAAGAATCGGAACCCCCAAAAATTCTGTGCACTAGTCAACAACCATTCCAATGGAAACCACATTGCCTAGAATGACAGGGTAAACATTCTAGCTGGCCACTTCCAGGTGGAAGAGTGGAAGGCATTACCAGTGGCAATACCTCCCTGGGAACGGCAGGACATCCTGCTAGGCATGCAGGAAAAATTCATGAAAGAGGTCTCCTTCTCCCCCCTCAAAGCCCAAAAAAATACCCTTGTGATCCAAGGAGCTATCTGGCCTGTTCAATTACTCACTACGGAGTTCAATTATACCAGATTCTTGGCATGGTGTGATCATTCAGCCTATCCAAAAATCCAGCCTAAAATCAGCCGTGAAAAACTATCGGCTGATAGCACCTTTGGACAATGAAGCAAAGTTTTTGACAGCTTGCTGCCAGACAGACATGAAGAGCCATGCCAAATCAAAAAGGGCTGTTACCTTAGAACCAAACAGGGTTTGTGGCAAACTCAGGCACACTGACCAACCGCTTAGCTTTATCCATTCATATCGATAAAGATATCGCATCTGCCTCGAAAATATTGTGCTGCTTTATGGACTTTAGAGCAGCTTTTGACTATGTTCCAAGGGAGTCTCTTTGGGCTAAACTATCCAGCTCAGGAATATCGGCTAAATTATTGAAGCCAATGATGCAGCTGCATACCAACACCTGGATCCGAGTTAAGATTGGCCCTGGATTGCACCTTTCTAGAAAAATCTCGATATCAATGGGAGTGAAACAGGGTGGTGTAATAGCCCCACTGCTTTTTAATCTTTTCCTAGCTGATCTCTCAGCAGACCTGGACTCCACAAATAGCCCCCCCCCCCGGATTGGCAGTGAACAGATCAGTAATTCCTTTTATGCTGACGATCTCACTCTTTTTAGTCATGCAAGAGTCGGATTGCAATGGTTGTTAATGTGAGAAGTTGGCCTGGTATATGCTGTCCACTAGTTACAGTGGGCACCTTGCACCAGTCCAAACGACCCCTTGTTGATGATAAATTAAAGCCAACCTTTATTGAAAGCTATCCTAGTGGTGGCTATGAAGAGCAACCTTCAGGCTAAGTCTTGAAGGAATATGAAGCAGCTTGTTTTACCAGTCTATAATCTCTTGAGTGGATAAACGAAAGGAGACCACACCAAGTATTTATATAAAATATATGTATTCATTTCTGAACACACCCTACTAGTCTCTTTATGAGGCTAGATGTAAAAGCACATATGTTACACTTCAAATATCAGAGTAAGGGGGGCTCATGCCTGGGCACCCTCTCACACAAAACCAAGCACCCTGCCTTCAGGATTGATAAGGCCTGCCATAGGGGTGACTGATAGGTTTATATGTGCAGTGATAGGTGAGATATAGTGAACCTATATCTCAGTAAGGGGTGCATGCACCACCTTACCCAGGCTGCAGTAGAAGACCTGTGGTGTCATTTTGGAGGGCTTCCCAGGGGTGGCATTATACATGCTGCAGCCATTGGTACGCCTCTGGGGTACCTATGCCCTGGGTACATAGTATACCATAAACTAGGTACTTATAAGGGCGCCCCAGAAACCAATCTGTGGGGTACCTAAGGTACTAGGAATCAATTTAGAGAGGAAGCAGCTAGGCTGGGGTTCTGAATAGCAGGGCCTCAGCCAGACTAAAGTAAAAAACAGTGAAACATCAGCAAAAAGTGGGGGTAACCATAAGAAGCAGATACTACTCTAATACAGTTAAATTTCCTGCATGTGTACACCACCACAAACAAATTGGCATTACATTTTTAGAAAACCCAAGTGGACTTATTGGGCAGGAAGAAAGCTCAGTGGTGGAGGCTGGATGTACGACAAAGTTCAAATCCCTGTTGGCAAAACTTACAGGTACCTAGGACTCCATATCAACTCAAGGGGCACACCAACAAAGCATTGCCACAAAAGTGCCATGAAAGCAGTGGCTCTCAAAGTTAGCCTCTCAAAGCTCTATAGAAAAATGACCAACCCCAACCTAGCTGCAATGTTGGAAGTAATGCAAACCAAGATTGGTCTCACCCTCTCGTACGCATTTCAGATCTCTCTTGGCAAGCTCAGTACCATCCTCAATCAATACATGATCCAAATCTACACAAGGGTGCTTCTGCTACCAAGAAGTTAGTCTGCTGCCCAAGTCCGATTGGAGCTGGCCCTCCAAACTACACCTTGAAAAGCATGGGATCCTTTCGTAATATTTGTCACAAGCTGAGACAGGTGAGAGCTGGCATCCTTGAGTCCCTGTTATGGTTAGAGATAAGCGTTAATAAATGCAGTGGGCCAAACAGCCAGTACCTCAACAAATGCAGGTCATAACTATCAGCCTCTGGTCTCTAAATCCTGGGAAAAAGCTTCCAAATTAAGTATCAAAATGTGCATTCAGCTGTGTTACAGACTGCAAGACAAAGGGATTCTAGCCAAAAGGAAGCACATATGGGCACTGATCAATTCATAGTGGCCGGACTAACCTCTGCCACACTTGGCTTGCTTTTACTCTTTACTTCTAAATCAAAGATTCTTGGCCCTTAGGAGGGGCGAGTGGCTTTTCATGAAACATCTACTTCCATGGCTGGGGCCCTCAGATGATATTGCATTTAGAGGCTGTGGCAAATCATATGAATCTCTGGAGCATGTAGCATGTATTTGCACTTCATTTTTGTCCCTGTGCAGTACAAAGTTGAGACCCGAGTGGAACAAATTGGGAGTCTGGACCTGTAGCATTATAGCTGCCCTGAATCCAGAGATCACTGCCTTAAACGTTAAACATTAACTTTACAATATGTATCCACTTGCCTTCCATTAAATTTAAGGTCTCCCAAGCACCTAATTCAAATTAGTCTCATTGCGGCCCCCCATTGCTTGTTTCATCTAACTAACGGCCTACAAAGGCAGTAATGGAGCGTGTCATTAGACTACTTGGACTGTCATACTGCTTTAATGGAGACACTGCTACTTTTTTTACCTTCTCACATTGATGAATTTTTCCATTTTATCTTTTTAAATGTTTTTTAAGTATGCTCATATGATGCTTTTATGATTTATTTCTAAATTGATCAAATCTTATCTATATATCTCTTTATATATATATGTATATCTATATCTATACATATATCTATATATCTACATATATATATATATATATATATATATATATATATATATATATATATATATATATATATATATATATATATATATATATATATTACCTACTGGCGGTCGCCAGTAGGTAGTTATAGTTAGGACCACGTTTCCATAGGAAAACCTCAACATTCTATTTTGAATAACTTTGGCGCCGGTCGACGAATCCTCGCGAATTTCTCAAAATAGGTGGGGCGCTACTCTACGCTCCTACCCTGAAAGTCTCGGGGGGATCCGTCAAGCGGGGGCTGAGATAAAAGGGGGGTCCCAAAACGCATTTTTCCCATGCATTTTTCCATAGGACCTTTAGAACGAGCTACAGCCTGAACGGCTGAACAGAATTACTCAAAATTTGGCAGAGAGGTAGTCCCTAGGTCAAGGAAGTGCCTTTTGTAGGTTTGGTGTAAATCTGTTCAGTAGATTCTGAGAAAATAGCCTTTAAATCAATATATATATCTGAGCCAGCTTACGGTACGCTTACCGTACGCTTACGGTAAGCGTACGGTGGCGTGCGCGAGCGCGATTCTGATTGGCTCTTAGATCTTAGTAAACATTCGAATCGGCCGAAACCAGGAAGCGGCGGCCGCCATTTTGTGTATTTCACTCTGAAAAAAAAGAGTGAAAACAAGGAAAGGGGGCAATGAGGAGAGTTACAGACCCCCTAACAATTGTAAGGGGGTCAAAGAAGGACAGAAAAGTACAAAGAAAACATTTATTGATTTTAAAAAAAATCACGGGATACGCGTACGGTAAGCTTACGGTAAGCGTACGGTAAAAAAAATAAAAATAAATAAATGAAAAGCAGATTTAAGAGTTTAGAAATTAGGGAGCTCTAAAAAGAGCTGTTGTGTTTATGGAGTCATTTTTTTAGTGGTACCTACAAGTAAGTACCGATGCAGAGTCTAAGGTTCAAGAGGAAGACTCTGTTCCCTTCATCATTGAAGTGCACACCATCTCCTCTATAAATGTCTTGCATGTCGTAACGCAAGTTGTTGTGGTAAATGGCACCCATACCATAGTCACGGAGGAAAGCAGAAACAGATTTGTTGACGTGCTTTCTTGCTTTGTCAATCTGTGGACAGAAATGATTGGACCAGTTCCATTTTTGCCTTTGGCATATGTTGGAAAACACAAAGGCAGTTTTAGGGAAAAGTGTAAACAGTTGTGCAAAGGTGTCCTTCATAAGCATTTCCAGACCTACCCCAGTCAAAGTGCCTAGGTCATTGCCACCACAGTGCACTATTATGAGGTCAGGGTGTTGGATTTGAATGAAGGATTTCACCAATGGCATCAATTGGTGCCACTTTAACCCTCTCTGACCAATCCATTTAATGTCTACATTTGGCAAAGCAAGGTCTCTCACCATATCTGTTTTCTCTGCAAACTTTTCACTCCAGAAGACATAGCTGTGCCCTACAATCCACACTGTGAACATCTTCAAAGGAGAACTGGATGCACTAAGGAGGTGTCTTTCAGTAGAATGGCAATATGAAAAGAAAGACAGTTTGGAAATGGAGGCATACATATTTTTTACAAAACAAAAAGAACTGATTGGCTGTTTCATACCATTCTAGAAAAAAAACTAGGCTGTATGTGAAAATTAATACAAGCATGTTTTGTATTGGTACAAAAAAATGTGTAACCAAAGAACAGTACTATGGATTTGCTGTTAGGTTTGAAAAGTCAAGCACTCTTGCTCTGTGGAATTGAAACATTGTGTGTCGAACTTCTGACCTAACTGCACACAGCAGTGTTCCATGAGCTGTTGCTATGGTAGCAGGCAGAAGTCAAGTTGGGGGAAGGGTACTAGGCAGAAGTCAAGTTGGGGGCAGGGTACTTTTGGAAAAGGGTTGGTTTTCAACCAATAGAAATGTGTCATTACATTTGAAAAAAAGGGGGAAGCACTGAGATTTGAAACTTACATGTATATGTGTGGAAAAATAGAGGGAAAGTTTGCCATTATCTGGTTCTGCTGAGAGGAGAGAGGTGAACACAACAGAGATCCTGGCTCTGATATTCTGCTGTTTGAGTGTCACATTTCTTTCACAACTAACTAATTATAAAGGTGAGTTTACAGTTTGAGAGGGGATGTATGTGGTAACTTAAGAAATGAATAATAGAAATGGGAATTGTTTTTGTTGTAGTTACACATGGTGGTTTCATAATGTGTCAGTCTGTAAAAGTGATTTTCACTTGGCCCGAAAAAAAAAGAGCAGTAAGTGTGCTTTCAAATTGGCAAAGAAATTTCGTTTTGGCACTAATGTGAAAACATGACTCTGTGTGCATGCGCATAACAGTCACTCCCCGGCACTTCCGCGTAACGTGCGCGTGTTGCGTAAGCGCGCACGCATCCCACGCGCAGTACGCGCGGCTACGCAAAGTACGTAACTATACGCAAGCAGCGTAGATAGATTACGGACGTTGCGTAAACCGTACGCTTACCGTGAGCTTACGGTACGCGTACTATAAAAAAAAAAAAAAAAAAAAAAAAAAAAAAATCTGGAAATAAATTTTACATGTTTATTTTAAAAAATATATATAAAAAAAATATTTAAGGTTTTTAAAAATTTAAGCATAGTCTTTATTAAAGATAAGAAAATTAAATTAAAAATATGTTTGAAAAAAATGAAGAATAAAAAAAAAAAATAGCATTTAAAAAACCTTGCAAATTCACTGAAAAAACCATGGGTTTCACACACGTTATAGTTAGGAATTAGCATTTAAAAAACCTTAGAAATTCAGTGAAAAAACCATAGGTTTCACACATGTTATAGTTAGCTGGACATTTTACTCGTAAAAAACCAATGAAATTGCCCCGTTATAGTTAGTTCAGCTAACTATAACTCGCGCGCCCGCAATGCACTGCTGATGACGTCACATATTACATCACTCATGACATGGTCAGTGACATCACTCATGACATCACTGATGACATCTCAAATGACATCACTGATGACATCACTGATGACATCATCCTTGTGATAGAGTGGCAGACCTCCTCTCACCTTAATATAAGCTTTGATACACACATTCAAAAATAGAGACTAAAAATTTCAAAAAAAGGACATACCAATACCAGTTACAACAACCTCTTCAGTAATTCTAAGATCCACATACACATCCACTCATTCACCAACAGTCCTATACAGTCACTCATACATGTACTCACTCATCATATGTACTCATACATCTATACATCCTGTTACACAATGCCACTCATCCATAGAGTTACTCACACACATAGTCACTCATGCTAATAAAGAATAAAACATACATTTACTTGCATATACAGTAATACACACACCACCATACTTACTTCTACGGAAACTTACACATACTTAGTCTTTTAAACAATCACTTACAGAAACACATACTTATTCATACAGGAACTCTTTCAATCTCTCCCTCTCACATATACTCACATATATACACCAATAGTCACATATACTAGTTTAAAACATATGTAGTTACTCCTGAAGACACTATTGAGACAGTCATTCACTCACTAACACACCCATACACACACTCATCCACCCATACAGTCCTGCACACATACTGTCTTCAACACATACAAACAGTGAGTCACTCATTCACGCATCTATGCACTACGTAATACCCCCCACCGTACCATACAGACACTCAGACTGATACTCAAAAAAACAACTAATAACCTATATAGACACCCATGTAGCTACTCACCAACCCATGCAGCCACTTATACACAAAGTGAGAGATACACTTAATCAGTCAGTTACACAATCAATTTTTCAAAAACAAATCATCCATTTAGACACTTATATACCCATTTATTCTTCCATCGACCTTGAGATATACATATATAAAACATATTTAATTTTTTGAAAAACACACATTCACTGGATGATGTCATCAGTGATGTCATCAGTGATGTCATTTGAGATGTCATCAGTGATGTCATGAGTGATGTCACTGACCATGTCATGAGTGATGTAATATGTGACGTCATCAGCAGTGCATTGCGGGCGCGCGAGTTATAGTTAGCTGAACTAACTATAACGGGGCAATTTCATTGGTTTTTTACGAGTAAAATGTCCAGCTAACTATAACATGTGTGAAACCTATAATTTTTTCACTGAATTTCTAAGGTTTTTTAAATGCTAATTCCTAACTATAACGTGTGTGAAACCCATGGTTTTTTCAGTGAATATATATATATATATATATATATATATTCACTGAAAAAAACATAAGTTTAGGGGACGTTATAGTTAGAAATTAGCATATAAAAAACCTTAGAAGTTCACTGAAAAAAACACAGGCTTCAGGGACGTAATAGTTAGTTGGATATTTCACTCAGACAAAACCAGAGAAATTTGGCTGTTATAGTTATTTCCGCTAACTATAACTCATTCACCCACAATGCAGTGCTGAAAACATCACATATTACATCATTCATGACATGGTCAGTGAGGTCACTGACGACATCACTGATGTCATCTCAAATGACATCACTGATGACATCATCCAGTGACTGTGTGTTTCTATAAGGTTTAAATATGTTTCATATGTATGCCAATGTTTATTTAAGAATGAGTGGTGTATAGGTGCCTGGATGGATGATTTAGAAGGTGTATGCCTCACTGTATAAGTGAGTGATTAAATGTGTCTTACTGAATGCATGGGTTAGTGACTGATACAGACATTCACACAGTTTAGTTTGTCAGTTGGTGTGAAATGGTTGCATGGGTTGGTGAGTAGCTAAATGAGGATCTATATGGGTTATTGATTGGTTGTCTGAGTATCTGTATGGGTTCCTGGGTGTCTGTGTATATGACTCTGTTTATCGATGAGTGAGTGGATGATTCACTGGGTGTATTGGTTCAAGAGAGCATCTGTGAAGGGCTGTATGGGTGGGTGAGTATATGTATGGGTGTGTTGGTGAGTGAATGGATGCCACAGTGGTACATGTCCGGTCCTTAGTCCAACGACAGAGAGTCCAATATCCACGGGAGCGAAGATAATATCTTTTCACTCTCACAGGGTCCAATCCTCTATAGGTATAGCAACACACT
Source organism: Triturus cristatus (assembly GCF_964204655.1). Lineage (NCBI taxonomy): Eukaryota > Metazoa > Chordata > Amphibia > Caudata > Salamandridae > Triturus > Triturus cristatus. Next base: position 63,827,193 of record NC_140581.1, on the reverse strand, counting down.
ACAGGAAGAAATAGACCCCCCAGAGAGTGAAGAGACCAGAAAGGACCACCAGGTCTTCTACCAGGGTGTCAGGCAAAAGATGTCAGGGTTCCTACAGGGAGACAGGAAACCAAAAGGAATTTCGGATTTATAACCCCTTGTGACCACTCACACTGTAATTATTGCATTCTATGCCTTCTCATAACCAAGACCTGGAGAACGTGGACTGAAGGACTCTTCTTGTGAAAAGGAAACGAGGAATTAATCAAACATAAGGGACCTGCGCCTCTCTGTGAATCCGGTGTAAAGAGAGCAGGCCATAAACAAGATGAGGGCCTTAGGGAGTATCACTCCCACACACATACAGCGTCTTACACTGCGCTATCATTAGTGTTCATCAAAAAGATACTTCTGTACAGTAGTCCTTTCTCCTTGTCGATGTTGTGCTTTACACTGCGAGTCTCCGATGAATAAGGAAATAGGACTGTCTGTACAGACAAGGCTGCTTGTCCTCTAATCCAGGTATAAATGATATAGGACGTTGTGGGGGCAAAATAGAGGGCGCAATAGCGTGTTTCAGCCCGAGTCTCTAAATACAATGAAGTAACGCCTACCAGCGCTAGCGGCGATAGTCCGTTCCACAGCGCTTCCCTGCTCTGGAGGCTAGAAGTAATGCCTACCAGCGTTAGCGGCGATAGTCCGTTCCACAGCGCTTCCCTGTGCTGGAAGCTAGAGGGGGATCACTTAGCGCATTTCCAGCGCTGACGAAACTAGGCAGGTAATGGGGCAATATTCAGATCAACAGCGCTTCCCCGCGCTGGCGGCAAGAGGCGAGCGCGTTTCCAGCTCGTTTGGCAAAATACAGTTCCAGAGAGTCTTCGGTACCACAAGACGCTCAAACTCACGTTGCTCAAACTCCCGCTGCAGTTTTCAGGTTCAAATGTTTTGGCTCAGCAAACACGGGTCAAGTAAATGAATGATGAGTAGCCATTCCGGGCAGGGTCCAAACAGGAAAAGGGGGCGTGGTCCTCATGCAGGAAGTAAGGCCAAGCACTCGCGATTGTGAGCAGGCAGCCTATATGCCGGCATCAGTCACCTGACCTATCGCAATGCAGCATGGGAAGGCATACAAGGTACTCTCTCTTGCACAGCATTCTGGGATCTGGAGTTTTCATGTGGTTTGCAGACAAAAAGGGTACAGGAAGCGTGACCTCTGACAGTACATGTGTGAGAAACTGCATATGTGAAAGGCAGAATATGTGAGTGTTGGAGTATTTAAATGACATATGTGAGAGTGAGTGAGTGTGAGAGTGGCTGTATGGATCAGCGTGTGCTGGTATTCGTTATTGTATAAGAGTGTATGTATGTGTTAGTATATGTTTGAATAAGAGAGGTGGTGTGTATAACTGTATAGGTGAGTAAATGGAAATGTGATTGACTCTTTGCATGACCGACTAGGTGTGTGAGTAACTCTATGAAGGAGTGGAGGTGAGTGAGTGTCTGTATAGATATGTGAGAGCATATGATAATGCCGTATTGATGGTTGACTGTATGTATGAGTGACTGTGTGGGTGATTGAGTGAATGTGTGTGTAGACCTAGGAATTAGGGAATGGGTATGTACTTACTGGTATTGTTGTGTCTATGGATTCGAAAATGGAAGTCTGCATTTTAGAGTGGGTGTATCAAAGGTTATATTAGGGTATGAGGAGGTGCATCAGATTATCATGTGGATGATGTCAACAGTGATGTCACTGACCATGTCATTAATGATGTAATATGTGATGTCATAAGCAGTGCATTGCGGGGGCGCGGGTTATAGTAAGCTGAACTAGCTATAACGGATGAATTTCTCTGGTTTTGTACGAGTGAAATGTCCAACTAACTATAACGTCCCTGAAACCTGTGTTTTTTTCAGTGAATTTCTATGTTTTTTTAAATGCTAATTTCTAACAATAACGTTCCTGAAAGCTATGTTTTTTTCCGTGAATTTCAAAGGTTTTTTAAATGCTAATTTCTAACTATAGTGCCCCTGAAACCTATGGTTTTTCAGTGTATTTCAAAGGTTTTTTAAAAACTAATTTCTAACTATGCCTACAAAGTTAGGACATGTGAAGAAAGAGGAAGAAAAGTGCAAAAAAGAAGCAAGACAAATGCAGGAAGAGGCAACAGAAGTCCAGAAAGACAAAGAAAAGTGCAGGAAGAAGCAAGAGATGTACAAAAAGAACCAACAGAGAAGCAGAAAGTCCTGCGGTGCCCCCAACATTTTGCTGATGGATACTGGTAGTAACTGACTCTGATTAACCAGGCTATGCGAAAAGACACTTAGAATACAGTGAAAACACCTGCATTCACTAGGGAACACTATGCATTGGGTTACCCTGTGATTAGCATGACCTCCTTTGTGTTTGCCATGAGTTAGTGCCTGGGTCATTGCACGTGTACATGGGTAGTGACTAGATGACTAGAGTACTGCAAGGAGAGTGCATGGTGAATTTATAAGTGTTTCAGTTTTGTCAGAGTGATTGGATAAGAACATGGTGCAGGCTGGTTGATTGGAGGAGTGCATGGATACTGACTGGATGATTAGAGTACTGCAAGGAGAGTGCATGGGGAATTTATATATGCTTGGGTTTTGGCGCAGTTATTGGATAAGCACAAGGAACTGGCTGAGTGATTGGAGGAGTGCATGTTTAGTGACAAGGAGATGGTTGGACTACATCAGTAGTGCTCAGGGGATTGTAGCAGTGCATGTGTTAGTGCCTGGGCCATTGCATGAATATATGGGTACAGACTGGATGATTAGAGTACTATGATGAATTTATAAGTGCTTGTGTTTTGGCGCAGTGATTAGATATGGACATGGATCTGGCTGGGTGATTGGAGGAGTACATGTGTAGTGACAAGGAGTTGGCTGGACTGTGTCAGTATTGCTCAGGGGATTGTAGCAGTGCTTGTGTTAGTGCCTTGTCCATTGCATGAGTAGATGGGTAGTGGCTGGATGATTAGAGTACTACAAGGAGAGTGCATTGTGAATTTATAATTGCTTGTATTTTGGTGCAGTAATTAGATGAGGACATGGAACTGGCTGGGTGATTGGAGGAGTGCATGAGTAGTGAAAAGGAGATGGCTAGAGACTGCATATGTAGTGCTCAGGGGATTAAAGCAGTGCATTTGTTAGTGCCTGGGCCATTGCATGAGTACATGGGTAGTGACTGGATGATTACAGTACTGCATGGAAAGTGCATGGTGAATATATAAGTGCTTGGGTTTTGTCTCAGTGGTTAGATAAGGACATGGCCATGACTGGGTGATTGGAAGAGTGCCTGGGTAGTGACAAGGAGATGGATGTACTGCATCAGTACTGCTCAGGGGATTGTAGCAGTGCATGTATTAGTGCCTGGGCCATTGCTTTAGTTCATGGGTATTGAATGGATGATTAGAGTACTGCTAGGAGAGTGCATTATGAATTTATAAATGCTTGTGTTTTGGCACAATCATTCGATGAGTAGATGGAACTGGCTGGGTGATTGGAGTAGTGCATGGGTAGTGACAAGGAGATGGCTGAAATGCATCAGTACTGCTCAGTAGATTGAAGCAGCACATGTGTTTGTGCCTGGGCCATTGCATGAGTACATGCGTAATGACTGGATGATTACAGTACTGCAAGGAAAGTGCATGGTGAATTTATAAGTGCTTGTGTTTTGGCGCAGTGATTCGATAAGGACATGGATCTGGCTGGGTGATTGGAGGTGTGCCTGGGTAGTGACAAGGAGATGGACTGCATCAGTAGTGCTCAGGGGATTATAGCAGTGCATGTGTTAGCACCTGGGTCATATCATGAGTACATGGGTCGTGACTACATTAATAGAGTGCTGCAAGGAGAGTGCATGGTGAATTTATAAGTGCTTGTGTTTTGGCACAGTGATTAGATAAGGACATGGAACTGGCTGGGTGATTGGACGAGTGCATGGGTATTGACATGAGATGTCTGGACTGCATCAGTAGTGCTCACGGAATTGTAGAAGTGCATTTGTTAGTGCCTGGGCCATTGCATGAGTTTATGGATACTAACTGGATTATTAGAGTACTGCAAGGGGAGTGCATGGTGAATTTATAAGTGCTTGTGTTTTGACGCAGTGATTAGATAAGGACAAGGAACTGTCTGGGTTATTGGAAGAGTGCATGGGTAGTGACAGGGAGATGGCTGGACTGCATCAGTAGTGCTCAGGTGATTTTAGCAGTGCATGTGTTAGTGCCTTGGCCATTGCATGAGTACATGGGTAGTGACTGTATGATTAGAGTCCTGCAAGGAGCGTGCAGAGTGAATTTATAAGTGCTTGTGTTGTGGCACAGTGATTAGATAAGGACATGGAACTGGCTGGTTGATTATAGCAGGGCATGGGTAGTGACAAGGACATGGCTGGACTGCATCATTTAGTGCCCAGGAGATAGTAGCAGTGCATGTGTGAGTGCCTGGGCCATTGCTTGAGTAAATGGGTAGTGACTGGATGATTAGAGTCCTGCAACGAGAGTGCATAGTGAATTTATATGTGATTGTGTTTTAGGCCAGTGATTAGATAAGGACACAAACTAGCTGGGTGATTGGAGGAGTGCATGGGTAGTGACAAGGAGATGGCTGGACTGCATCAATAGTGCTCAGGGCATTGTAGCAGTGCATGTGTAAGTGCTTGGGTCATTGCATAAGTACATGGGTACTGACTGGATGATTAGAGTACTGCAAGGATTATGCATGGCGAATTTATAAGTGCTTCTGTTGTGGCACAGTGATTAGATAAGGATGTGGAACTGGCTGGTTGATTGTAGCAGGGCATGGGTAGTGACAAGGAGATGGCTGGACTGCATCATTTAGTGCCCAGGAGATAGTAGCAGTGCATATGTGAGTGCCTGGGCCATTGCATGAGTACATGGTTAGTGACTGTATGATTAGAGTCCTGTAAAAAGAGTGCATAGTGAATTTATAAGTGCTTGTGGTTTGGGCCAGTAATTAGATATGGACACAAACTGGCTGGTTGATTGGAGGAGTGCATGGCTAGTGACAAGGAGATGGCTGAACTGCATCAGTAGTGCTCAGGGGATTGAAGCAGTGCATATCTTAGTGCCTGGGTAATTGCATGAGTACATGGGTAGTGAATAGATGATTAGAGTACTGCAATGATAGCGCATGGTGAATTTATAAGTGCTTGTGTTGTGGCGCTGTGATCAGATAAGGTCATGGAACTGGCTGGTTGATTGGTGCAGTGTATGGCTAGTGATAAGGAGATGGCTGGACAGCATCAGTAGTCCTCAGGGGATTGTAGCAGTGAATGTGTTAGTGCCTGAACCATTGCATGAGTATATGGATACTGACTGAATGATTAGAGTACTGCAAGGAGAGTGCAAGGTGATTTTTTTAAGTGCTTGTGTTTTGGCACAGTGATTAGATAAGGACATGGAACTGGCTGAGTGATTGGAGTAGTGTATGGGTAGTGACAATACGATGGCTGGACTGCATCAGTTGTGCTTAGGGGATTTTAACAATTCATGTATTAGTGCCTGGGTCATTGCATGAGTACATGGGTAGTGACTGGTTGATTAGGCTACTGCAAGGAGAGAGCATGGTGAATTTATATGTGCTTGTGTTTTGGCTAAGGGTGGGCGTAGTGGGCGTAGTGGGCTACGTGAAGCAGCACGTAGTGTGCCCAAATCTACGCACACTACGTGCTTCGCGTAGCCCCACTACGCGCCACCCGCCACCCACCCACCCTACTTTTAAAAGATAAAATGAATTTGTAATAAAGCAAATTAAAGGCACTTACCTGACGCGCGGCGTCTCCCGGTGCTCCCTCTTCCTGTTTTTCAATTTTCCTGACAAATGCGCGGACGCCCGCGCATGCGCATTTCTTGCGAGAAATGCACATGCGCGGGCGTCTGCGCATGCGCATTTGTCAGGAAAAGTGAAAAACAGGAAGAGGGAGCCCCGGGAGACGCCGCGCGTCAGGTAAGTGCCTAATTTGCTTTATTACAAATTTATTTTAGCTTTTAAAAGTACGGCGGGCGGGAGGCGGGTGGTGGGCGGCAGGCAGCTACGCTTCGCCCACGTAGTGTACGTAGGCGCTGACTGCTTCACCTACTTCGAAAACTGCGAAGCAGGCAGCGCTACGTACACTACGTGGGCGAAGCGTAGTGTCGCGCCCAGGGTTAGTTTTGGCACAATAATTGGATAAGGACATGGAACTGGTTGGGTAACTGGAGGAGTGCATGGGTAGTGACAATGAAATGGCTGGACTGCATCAGTTGTGCTCAGGGTATTGTAGCAGTGCATGTGTCAGTGCCTGGGTCATTGCATGAGTACTTGGGTAGTGACTGGAACATTGAGTACTGCAGGGAGAGTGCCTGGTGAATTTATAAGTGCTTTTGTTTTGGGGCAGTGATTAGATAAGAACATGGAACTGGCTGGGTGATTGGAGAAGGGCATGGGTAGTGACAAGGAGTTGGCTGGACTGCATATGTAGTGCTCAGGGGATTGTAGCAGTGCATGTGTTAGTTCCTGGGCCATTGCTTAAGTACATGGGTACTGACTGGATCATTAGAGTACTTCAAGGAGAGTGCTTGGTGAATTTATAAGTGTTTAATTTTTAGCGGAGTGTTTGGATAAGTCCATGGTGCTAGCTGGGTGACGGGAGGAGTGCATGGGTAGTGACAAGGAGATGGCTGGACTGCATCAGTAGCTCTCAGAGGATTATAGCAGTGCATGTGTCAGTGCCTGTGTCATTGAATATGTACATGGGCACTGACTGAATGATTAGAGTACTGCAAGGAGAGTGCATGGTGAATTTATAAGTGCTTGTGTTTTGGTGGAGTGATGGGGTAAGTACATGCAACTGGCTGGGTGATTGGAGGTGTGCATAGTTGGAGACAAGGAGATGGCTGGACTGCATCAGTAATGCTAAGGGGATTGTAGCAGTACATGTGTTAGTGCCTGGGTCATTGCATATGTACATGGATATTGACTTGGTGATTAGAGTACTGTAAGGAGAGTGCATTGTGAATTTATAAGTGCTTGGGTTTTGGCGCAGTGATTGGATAAGTACATGGAATTAGCAGGGTGATTGGAGGTATACATGGGTAGAGACAAGAAGATTGCTGGACTGCAACAGTAATGCTCAGGGGATTGTAGCAGTGCATGTGTTAGTGCTGTGGTAATTGCAAGAGTACATGGGTAGTGACTGCATGATTAGAGTACTACAAGGAGAGTGCATTAGGAATTTATAAGAGCTTGTGTTTTAGCGCAGTGATTAGATAAGAACATGGAACTGGCTGGATGATTGGAGGAGTGCATTGTTAGTGACAAGGAGATGGCGCGACTGCATCAGTAGTGCTCAGGGGATTGTAGCAGTGCATGTGTTAGTGCCTGCGCCATTGCATGAGTTTATGGATACTGACTGGATTATTAGAGTACTGCAAGGAGAGTGCATGGTGAATATATAATTGCTTGTGTTTTGACGCAGTGATTAGATAAGGACATGGAGCTGGCTGAATGATTTGAAGAGTTCATGGGTAGTGACAAGAAGATGGCTGGACTGCATCAGTAGTGCTCAGGGGATTTTAGCAGTGCATGTGTTAGTGCCTGGGCCATTGCATGAGTACATGGGTAGTGACTGGATGATTAGAGTCCTGCAAGGAGAGTGCATAGTGAATTTATAAGTGCTTGTGTTGTAGCGCAGTGATTAGATACGGACATGGAACTAGATGGTTGATTGTAGCAGTGCATGGGTAGTGACAAGGAGATGGCTGGACTGCATCATGTAGTGCCCAGGAGATAGTAGCAGTGCATGTGTTAGTGCCTGGTTCATTTCATGAGTACATGGATCGTGACTGGATGAATTACCTGCAGCAAAGAGAGTGCATGGTGAATTGATAAGTGCTTATGTTTTGGCCCAGTGATTAGATAAGGGTACACACTGGCTGGGTGATTGGAGGAGTGCATGAGTAGTGACAAGCAGATGGCTGGACTGCATCAATAGTGATCAGGGCATGTGTTAGTGCCTGGGTCATTGCATAAGTACATGGGTACTGACTGGATGATTAGAGTACTGCAAGGAAAATGCATGGCAAATTTATAAGTGCTTGGGTTTTGGTGCAGTGATTGAATAAGTAAATGGAACTGGCGGGTTGATTGCAGGTGTCCATGGGTAGTAACAATGAGATGGCTGGACTGCATCAGTAATGCTCAGGGGATTGTAGCAGTGCAAGTGTTAGTGCCGGGGTCATTGCAAGAGTACATGGGTAGTGACTGTATGATTACAGAACTACAAGGAGAGTGCATTATGAATTTATAAATGCTTGTGTTTTGGCGCAGTGATTAGATAAGAACATGGAACTGGCTGGATAATTGGAGGAGTGCATTGTTAGTGACAAGGAGATTGCGCGACTGCATCAGTAGTGCTCAGGGGATTGTAGCAGTGCATTTGTTAGTGTCTGGGTCATTGCATGAGTTTATGGATACTAACTGGATTATTAGAGTACTGCAAGGTGAGTGCATGGTGAATTTATAAGTGCTTTTGTTTTGACGCAGTGATTAGATAAGGACATGGAACTGTCTGGGTGATTGGAAGAGTGCATGGGTAGTGACAAGGAGATGGCTGGTCTGCATCAGTAGTGCTCAGGGGATTTTAGCAGTGCATGTGTTAGTGCCTGGGGTATTGCATGAGTACATAGGTAGTGACTGGATGATTAGAGTCCTGCAAGGAGCGTGCATAGTGAATTTATAAGTGCCTGTGTTTTGGCAAAGTGATTAGATAAGGACATGGAACTGGCTGGTTGATTGCAGCAGGTCATGGGTAGTGACAAGGAGATGGCTGGACTGCATCATTTAGTGCCCAGGAGATAGTAGCAGTGCATGTGTGAGTGCCTGGGCCATTGCATGAGCACATGGGTAGTGACTGGATGATTAGAGTCCTGCAACGAGAGTGCATAGTGAATTTATAAGTGCTTGTGTTTTGGGCCAGTGATTAGATAAGGACACAAACTGGCTGGGTGATTGGAGGAGTGCATGGGTAGTGACAAGGAGTTGGCTGGACTGCATCAATAGTGCTCAGGGCATTGTAGCAGTGCATGTTTAAGTGCTTGGGTCATTGCAAAAGTACATGGGTACTGACTGGATGATTATAGTACTGCAAGGATTATGAATGGCAAATTTATAAGTGCTTGGGTTTTGGCGCAGTGATTGGATAAGTAAATAGAACTGGCGGGGTGATTGGAGGAGTGCATGGGTAGCGACAAGGAGGTGGTTGGACTGCATCAGTAGTGCTCAGGGGATTGAAGCAGTGCATGTCTTAGTGCCTGGGTAATTGCATGAGTACATCCGTAGTGAATAGATGATTAGAGTACTGCAATGAGAGTGCATGGTGAATTTATAAGTGCTTGTGTTGTGGCACTGTGATCAGATAAGGACATGGAACTGGCTGGTTGATTGGTGCAGTGTATGGGTAGTGACAAGGAGATGGCTGGACAGCATCAGTAGTCCTCAGGGGATTGTAGCAGTGAATGTGTAGGTGCCTGGACAATTGCATGAGTATATGGATACTGACTGGATGATTAGAGTACTGCAAGGAGAGTGCAAGGTGAACTTTTTTAAATGCTTGTGTTTTGGCACAGTGATTAGACAAGGACATGGAACTGGCTGAGTGATTGCAGTAGTGTATGGGTAGTGACAAGGAGATGGCTGGACTGCATCAGTTGTGCTCAGGGGATTATAACAATTCATGTATTAGTGCCTGGGTCATTGCATGAGTACATGGTTAGTGACTGGTTGATTAGGCTACTGCAAGGAGAGAGCATGGTGAATTTATATGTGCTTGTGTTTTGGCACATTGATTAGATAAGGACATGGAACTGGTTGGGTAACTGGAGGAGTGCATGGGTAGTGACAATGAGATGGCTGGACTGCATCAGTTGTGCTCAGGGTATTGTGGCAGTGCATGTGTTAGTACCTGGGTCATTGCATGAGTACATGGGTAGTGACTGGAAAATTGAATACTGCAGGAAGAGTGCCTGGTGAATTTATAAGTGCTTTTGTTCTGGTGCAGTGATTAGATAAGGACATGGAACTGGCTTGGTGATTGTAGAAGGGCATGGGTAGTGACAAGGAGATGGCTGGACTGCATATGTAGTGCTCAGGGGATTGTAGCAGTGCATGTGTTAGTTCCTGGGCCATTGCTTAAGTACATGGGTACTGACAGGATCATTAGAGTACTGCAAGGAAAATGCATGGCAAATTTATAAGTGCTTGGGTTTTGGTGCAGTGATTGAATAAGTAAATGGAACTGGCGGGTTGATTGCAGGTGTCCATGGGTAGTAACAATGAGATGGCTGGACTGCATCAGTAATGCTCAGGGGATTGTAGCAGTGCAAGTGTTAGTGCCGGGGTCATTGCAAGAGTACATGGGTAGTGACTGTATGATTACAGAACTACAAGGAGAGTGCATTATGAATTTATAAATGCTTGTGTTTTGGCGCAGTGATTAGATAAGAACATGGAACTGGCTGGATAATTGGAGGAGTGCATTGTAAGTGACAAGGAGATTGCGCGACTGCATCAGTAGTGCTCAGGGGATTGTAGCAGTGCATTTGTTAGTGTCTGGGTCATTGCATGAGTTTATGGATACTAACTGGATTATTAGAGTACTGCAAGGTGAGTTCATGGTGAATTTATAAGTGCTTTTGTTTTGACGCAGTGATTAGATAAGGACATGGAACTGTCTGGGTGATTGGAAGAGTGCATGGGTAGTGACAAGGAGATGGCTGGTCTGCATCAGTAGTGCTCAGGGGATTTTAGCAGTGCATGTGTTAGTGCCTGGGGCATTGCATGAGTACATAGGTAGTGACTGGATGATTAGAGTCCTGCAAGGAGCGTGCATAGTGAATTTATAAGTGCTTGTGTTTTGGCAAAGTGATTAGATAAGGACATGGAACTGGCTGGTTGATTGCAGCAGGTCATGGGTAGTGACAAGGAGATGGCTGGACTGCATCATTTAGTGCCCAGGAGATAGTAGCAGTGCATGTGTGAGTGCCTGGGCCATTGCATGAGCACATGGGTAGTGACTGGATGATTAGAGTACTGCAACGAGAGTGCATAGTGAATTTATAAGTGCTTGTGTTTTGGGCCAGTGATTAGATAAGGACACAAACTGGCTGGGTGATTGGAGGAGTGCATGGGTAGTGACAAGGAGTTGGCTGGACTGCATCAATAGTGCTCAGGGCATTGTAGCAGTGCATGTTTAAGTGCTTGGGTCATTGCAAAAGTACATGGGTACTGACTGGATGATTAGAGTACTGCAAGGAGAGTGCATGGTGAATTTGTAAGTGCTTGTGTTTTGGCGCAGTGATTAGATAAGGATATGGAACTGGCTGGGTGATTGAAGGAGTGCACGGGTAATGACAAGGAGATGGCTGGACTGCATCAGTAGTGGTCAGGGGATAGTAGCAGTGCATCTGTTAGTGCATGGGTCATTGTATGAGTACTTGGGTAGAGACTGGATGATTAGAGTACTGCAAGGAGAGTGCATGGTGAATATACTAGTGCTTGTGTGTTGGCACAGTGTTTAGATAAGGACATGGAACTGGCTGGGGGATTGGATGAGTGCATGGGTAGTGACAAGGAGATGGCTAGACTGCATAGTTAGTGCTCAGGGGATTGTAGCAGTGCGCGTGTTAGTGCCTGGGTCATTGCATGAGTACATGGGTAGTGACTGGATGATTAGAGTACTGCAAGGAGAGTGCATTGTTAATTTATAGGTGCTTGTGTTTTGGCGCAGTGATTAGATAAGGACATGGATCTCGCTGGGTGATTGATGGAGTACATGGTTATTGACAAGGAGATGGCTGAACTGCATCGGTAGTGCTCAGGGGATTATAGCTGTGCATGTGTTAGTGCTAAGGTCATTGAATAAGTACATGGGTGCTCACTGGATCATTAGTGTGCTGCATGGAGAGTGCATGGTGAATTCATAAGTGCTTGGATTTTGGCAGAGTGATTGGATAAGTACATGGTGCTCGCTGGCTGATTGGAGGAGTGCATGTGTAGTTACAGGGCAATGGCCGGACTGCATCGGTAGTGCTCAGGGTATTGTAGCAGTGCATGAGTTAGTGCATTGGTCATTGCATGAGTGCATAGGTAGTGAATGGATGATTAGAGTTCTGCAAGTAGAGTGCATGGGGAATTTATAAGTGCTTGAGTTTTGGCGGAGTGATTAGATAAGTACACACATGTCACTTCAGGCCCTCTCCCTCCGTTCACCACTGTGCAAACATGCCCCCTGGTGGGTTTTAAGTTGGGGGGATTAATTCCCCTTAAATCCTGAGGGTACATGGGTACCAACTAAGCACCACAGAGCTGCTTTACAGAGAGGTGTTGCAAGGCCATGCCCCTTTTTACCTTTCTCTACAACGCATCTCTGTGGCGCTTACTGGAGGTACCTGGTGGGCTAGTTGGACCCAAGGAACCCTCAGGATTCAAGGGGACTTAATCCCCCAACTTGCAACGTGCCCAGATGGCCTGTTTGCACAGATGTGAAGGGAGGGTGTGGGGCCTGATGTGACAAGTTTCCGAACGCGCCCGTGGCCCTTTTTAAGTTGGGGTATTAAGTCTTCTTGAATCCTGAGGTTTCATGGGGCCTAACTAGCCCACTAGGTACCTCCAGTAAGCACTACAGGGCTGCGTTTCAGAGAGGAGATGGGAGGTCACGTCCCTTTTTACACCTCTCTTTACACACCTCAATAAAAAACAAGCCCATGGGAGGTCTATATATATATATAACACAAACGATGCGGCACTCCGCAGTAAAGTTTGGATGAGTTTATTTGGCAATACTCAACCAACGCGTTTCAGTCCTCTCACAGCTTTGCTCATGGTATCACGGAAGCTGTGAGAGGGCTGAAATGCGTTGGTTGAGTATTGCCAAATAAATTCATCCAAAACTTACTCCAGATTGCCGCGCCGTTGGTGTTGAAAGTGGAATTTAGGGCAAGTATCAGGTTCCCATGCTGAGCACCAGCTATTGAGTGCATCGAACTTGGTCGGAATACATTGTGGAAAAAAAGAAAATATTTAAATATATATATACACTCACATACACGCACAGTGGAACACATGCTGCAGTTCTCTCAAAATCCATGTTGTTAAATATCTGAAGCATCCTGTCATGCCACAATTGAAGTATCTGTTCCTCAAGGTGGCCCATATCTGATGCATCATAGTTGAACAGTAGAAATAGGAATAGGAGACCCTTCTTTAGGAACAGCCACAACATGGATAGACTAAACACACAGTGAACTCTCAAATGAATGAAACGCTGAACCAACATAAACACAGCAAACAAGTACAAGTCACTTCCATGACAGAAATCATATGTAAAAAAAAACATATTTATTAGGTCTAAGAAGTCAGAACACCGATGTGCGATATCTTCAAAGTTAGGAAGGATGACTGTGTAAAACAATGAATGTGTTTCAACCACATGTTTCTATGACCTGCATAACGAAGGTCTTGCGACCATATGTGAGAACTACATCAGGTTTATACAATCCTGCACTCAGGCCTCTTAGCTTAACGGACATGCATTTGCCAAGTAGGAATGGAAGGCCACAAGAAACTCCCTATCCTCCCCTGTGGAGGAGGCAATTAGACACTGTTTGAATTAATCACTGACAGAATATCGAGGAGCTAAATATCGACCTACAAAAATATTGGTGCCAAAATATGGACTACCAGATTATCGAATTCTTATCTACAAACAGGTACGTACAAAAATATAAAATCCTAAATATTGTTGTAAATATTATAGTTTGCTAAAATATTGACTTTTTTAAATGTCTTAAAAGTAATGTAAAATTCATGAAAGAATAAATATAATTAAGGAAAACATACTTAAACATACTTAAATAACCTTAAAAATAAAACATAAATGTAAGTTAAAAAAAATAGACATACATTTTTATTTTTTCTTACATGTTGATTAACTCAATAATATTAAAAAACAATCAATATTTTTAATAATTAAATGTTAAAAGATATTTCTAAATATAATAACATATATATATATACATATATATATATATATATATATATATATATATATATATATATATATATATATATATATATATATATATATAATGAATAAATCTATAATGTAAATATACAAATAAATTATATATAATAAGTTAAAACATTATTATTATTATTTTTACACTACAATAAATATAACAATACTGAAAAGATTGCATAGCGTAAAAGCTAAAATTACTATTTCCACTCCAACAAGTGGTACAGTAGGGAACGTGTTGGATAGCAGGAGGGTAAAAATTACTATTCCCACTCCAGTGAGTGCCACAGTAGGGAAAGTGTTTGATAGCGTAGGGGTAAAAATTACTATTTCCACTCCAGTGAATGCAACAGTAGGGAAAGCAGTGGTTAGAGGGTGGGTAAAAATTACTATTCCCACTCCAGTGAGTGCAACAGTAGGGAAAGCGTTGGATAGCGGGAGGGTAACAAATACTATTCCCACTCCAGTGAGTGCAACAGTAGGGAAAGCATTGGATAGCCGGTGGGTAAAAATTACTATTCCCACTCCAGTGAGTGCAACAGTAGGGAAAGCATTGGATAGCGGGAGGGTACAAATTTCTATTCCCTCTCCCGTGAGTGCAACAGTAGGGAAAACGTTGGATAGCGGGAGGGTAAAAATTACTATTACCACTCCAGTGAGTGAAACAGTGGGGAAAGTGTTGGCTAGCGGGTGGGTAAAAATTACTATTCCCACTCCAGTGAGTGCAACAGTAGGGAAAGTGTCGGATAGCGGGAGGGTAAAAATTTAATATACCCACTCCTGCAATGTAATTAACATTAATTAACAATTAACATTTTTTTTTTAATTATTTAACCTCCCACCATTCTCCCCTATAAACATTACCTACAATATTGTAATATACTAATACATTAACATAATTAATTTACAATTAATTAATTAACTAATTACAATTAACAATATAATTAATAATGATCAAATCTAAATTAATTCACACAATTAACACTATAAAACAACTTAAAAAAATTATAATATAACACAAAATACAAATTAAATTAAAAATAACGTATTCCCTACCCTACTCCCCTATCAACCCTCAACCCACTGAAAAAAAAGTACAAAATAAACATATTTACAAATCAATTGTTAATAATCAATATCTAATTAATTACTAATTAATAAAAAATACACAATTAACATAATTACCAAATAATTAGTAATTGTTATCAATAAATTTATAATTATTTATTGATAAATTAATTAACTTATTTAGCAATATAAATTAGTAAATATTAATGTATTAAGTAAAAAAAAGGAATTAATTGATTTAAATTAAATTACTTCCCACCCTCTTCTCCTGTAAACCCAAAACCCGCTACAGAATTAAGTTACACAAAAAATATTTAACATATAATGAATTAATTCTAAATAATGCTAAAAATATATATCATAACTAAATTACTTCCCACCCTATTCCCCTATAAACCCACAACCCGCTACAGAATTAAATGGCATAAAAATTAATTGACATATATCCATAAGTTTTACAAAATTCAAATTTATATTACAAAAATATTACATACATTTAACACATATACTAACACTTAAAACAATAACAAAAATCAATATTACTAACTTCGATATTGTGGAAATCGATATTTCTTACCTGCATTTCGATATTCTGCACCACTATGTTTTTGAAATTCGATATTCTGTCCATTCGATATAAAAAACTCGATATTCTGTCCAGTTGATATTTTTTTTTCGATATTATGACTAGTTACCCTTTGAACATTAGACAAGCAGGGTAAGCATCAAGACTGAGGGCATTCATAAACAAAACAAAGCAATCTGACATCAGCTATTGGAAGAGCATAAAATGTTGTTAAAATAGAAGAGTGCAGCAACTTTGGTTAGTAAATGCGAAACAAGGGCCAAAATTATTGAAAGCCTGGTGACTCCTGATAGATCAAGGATCATATGATAGTCACACAATAACTCCACAACTTAAATAGTGTCTAAAATATACCTCAGTTCATTACTTACATAACAGGTAGGGTGAAGGGGAAATACTGAGTTGGACAACATGGATCAACACAATGATTCAGAAACACTGGTACATGTGTCATGCATACAGCAAATATCAAACTAGAATTGGTCTTACAAAATGCCCTGTGTGTCAACTACACAGCAGACTGACTGTCTGCTACATGGACTTCTATGCTCTATGGAAGTCCAATTGAAGCTCAGGTTAGATGTCCTTCACATCTAACATGGGCTTCAATTGGAATTCCATAGATCATATTATCAAGCCATTATCGCCATTTAAAGCGGCGATAATTTTATCAACTGTCTTGATAATATGCCCCTTAATTCTTAAAAAAATCCAGGAATCCAGGTTAGTGCTAGAGCAACAAATAGGAACTCTCACGTCAGGATTTACACTACTTAAAGCAGATCATGGGAAGCTGGCGGAGTCAGTTCGAGAACATGACCGAACCCTACAGGATCTCGTACCTCAAATCACATTAAACTCCACACAAATACAACAGCTTCAACAGCAAGTTTCTAGCCTGCAGGATCGGGTGGAAGATGCCGAGTGCCGCAATAGAATTAACAAAATACGCATAATTGGCCTTCCAGAACGCAGGGAAGGCACCAAAGTGGCAGACTTTATGGAAGAATGGCTGAAGGAATATGTAGCCCCCGAAGGCCTCTCTCCATATTTCTGTGTGGAACGAGCACACCAGATCCCCACAGGGGCACCGAAACTTGGCGCGCCTCCACGACCACTGATCATCAAGATATTGAATTACAGAGACCGTGATGTCCTCTTACAAAAAGCAAGGGACAAAACAATGATTCAATATGAAAATCACCGCATCTTGCTGTACGATGCTAGTACAAAGACAACGGTCCTCTTATCAAGCTGTAAATAAAAAACTAAGGGCAGCCCAACTCAAGTACGTCCTGCTGTTCCCAGCCCGACTAAAGATCAGTCATGATAAGAAAACCTACTTCTTTGACAGCCCAAGTGATGCTGAGGAATGACTGGAAGTAATGAACACAGACCTGACTCAGAGCGGGCAATCAGCACCATTGACTCAGGTCACTGGCAAACCACAGAGACAGATCAACCGACGGACACTGAAAAGCACTCAGGGTAAAAGCGGCATCGGCTCAACCCTGGAACAGCAACGAAAGGACAAAGAAGGAGCTCTGGCTATAGCAGGTTCATTTAGGGCCACTACCTCTAAGATCACCTCTGACTCTGAGGAAAGTACCCAGCATTCGGACTCTGAACACAGTATCACTCTGTTCCCCTCTGTTACTCCTCAGTCAGTTGACGAATTAGTGGACAACTAAATCAAGACACTCATTACGGAGGACTAAGTCCACATGTTAGACTTGACGACAATACCAGGCACACGGTGGGCCGCATACCTTTGACCTCTTGACTCTGATATCCCCCTTGTTTTTTCTATGGCTTTAACAATTGCTACTGTGCCAAGATCAGACTTAAATTGTCACTTCTTACTATGATTAATGTATGATATATACAATGTCGATTGCCTAGAAGTGGTATACATCGCTGTAGACAGACAGGCCTCAATTGGTGACTGCCTAATGAGCTAAAGAATAATATTGGTAAATGGCTGATGTAATACGTGTAATTCTTCCCCCCTGGGCTCTGTTGAGCCCCTAGGACTTATAAAGTACATATTCCACAGTGTGAACAGTGGCAGTGGTACCCCACGTAGCTTACGCACCGTTATTTGTAGTTTGTATGTTAGTAATTATTGTTGGGCCCAGCACAGTTTACAGGCTGCACCGAAAAGTATTCTTATTCTGGGGAACGGGAACTCCTGGTCTAAGGTAACTAACGTGCTCTACGACCCGGAGAACACCACCTTGCAACTTGTCACATGCCTAGAGACCATACTACTGTAGACTACTATAACCTGTTAACCTGGAATGTGCGGGGATTAGGTGCGGTTAAGAAAAGGCACTGAGTACATGCATACCTACTTAGATGACAGGCCCACATAGTATTCCTCCAGGAATCTCATCTCACTGATGCAGAAGCCCAGAAAACCCGGAGAAAATGACATGGGCAGCTGATATCCACCAATTACTCAGCATTTGCTAGAGGTACGGCTATCAGAATTCGTCATGGGGTTCCCTTTAAAGAAATAGAGAGACGCTTCGATGACCAAGGCAGATACGTCTTATTGCTGGGCACTTTAGATGGCAAGACTGTAGTTTTGGGAAGTATATATGCCCCGAATGTCAACCAAGACAAATTCTTCCAACGATTAGGTGTGGCACTGGCTGGATGGGATACTATCCCATGGATCTTGGGAGGGGACTGCAACGCGGTGCTGTATAAGGCACTAGACAGATCACACCCACCTTTGCAAGGTGCCCTCACCGGTAAATTGGCAGATCTGTTGAAGTCCTGGCTGGAGGGGTGGGGCCTATCTGACATGTGGAGGAGACTGTACCCTACACACAAGGAATAATCATTCTACTCGCCTGTCCATTAACTCCATACTAGGATAGATAGATTTATATGCTCCAACACCATTATTACACAAGCAAGCTGATCCACTTATTTAGCTAAAACTCTCTCAGATCACAATCCTCTTGAACTTACAATTCATTGGGGTATTGTGCCGACCCCAGTGCCTACCTGAAAACTGAGACCCCAGCTATTAGAAGATGGTCCGTTCCGGGAAAAGATTGCCAATACTATCACTAATTACATGTCTGAAAACTGGAACACGGCTACCATGAACCTCATAGATTGGGACGCTCGCAAAGTGGTGGTAAGGGGGACTGCAATTGGACAGCTAGTGGGAGCCAGACACGAAACGCACCAGAGTCTGGTTAGAATTGAAAACTCAATGTCCACTTTAGAACAGGAAGCAGTGACAGATCCAAGCGAACGTGAGGCACTACAGAATGCTCGTATTAGCCATGCTGAAGCGCTAGAAACGCTATGAATAATCGACTATAGGACCTTCACACAGCTAAAACATACGGAGGTGGATAGGGCGGGAATGTTATTAGCGCGCATAGTACAGGATAGACCGAAACCACCAAACATTACACATATTAACACCCCAACTGGTGAATCAGTTCATACGCAGCAAGACATAAATGAAGCGTTCTGTACATACCTAAGTAACCTCTATGCAGCCCCAATCCACAATGCAGATAACACTATAGAGTAATTCCTCAATGACCTTACAATCCCCTCTTTACCACCTGACGTACTAGATGTCTTAGCTGACCCCATCATGCAACAGGAAATCAAAATAGCCATCAAAGGCCCCAATCGTAACAAAGCACCCAGACTTGATGGATTGCCCATATAATTCTATCAAACCTACTCTGATGCGTTAGATCCTAAATTAGAAGAGGTGTATAGAACAGCCTTGGAAATCGGTCACCTACCTCAATCTAACATGCAGGCACTTGTTACTTCCATACCCAAGCCTGGCCGAGACAGCACAGATATCTCCAACTATAGACCACTATCCCTTTTGGCAACAGAATATAAAATCGTAAGTAAGGCACGCGCAAATCGTATACAGCCGTATCTAAATCCGCTTATTCAAAATGACCAAAACGGGTTCCTACCAAATCCCAACACGTCCTTCAACATTAGAAGGCTCCACTATGTAATGGACACTATCCCAGCGGAGTATCCAACCGTGGGCTGTTTAGCCCTGGATCTCCGTCAGGGTTTTGATTCCATTACTTGGGACTACATGTTCGCGGCCCTGCGATGCTTTGGCTTACCAGATGCATATCTCAAATGGGTGCGGCTACTATACACCTCTTCTACGGCCAGGGCCCGCACGGGACAATACATCTCACGTGAATACACGATCCACAGGGGTACTCGGCAGGGATGCCCCCTGTCCCCCCTGTTGTTCGTGTTAGCGCTTGAACCCCTTGCAATTGCTCTACGCCGATTCTCAGATCGGGTAGGAATACCTATCGATGGGACAATTCACCTCACGTCCTTATATGCTGATGATATCCTATTATACCTTCGAGATTTAACGGCCGAGATGGAGCCTCTCCCAACCCTTCTTGCCACCTTTGAAAAGGCCTCTGGTCTTGCAATTAACTCGAGGAAATCCTACTTTTTTTCTTCCAAGACAGTCCTCGCCCAGAAGAGATGTCCTTCGGCAGATACATGTTTCCAATATCCCCCACCACATTTAAATATCTTGGAATATAGGTATACAGATCACAGGCGGACCAATTAGATGATAATCTCATGAGAGCCAATACGGCTCTCCGTTCCAGTGTGGCCTTGTGGACTTCTCTGCCCCTCTCTGTGATGGGCCGCATCGCCATCTCTAAGACGGTGGTGTTACCGCGGTTGCTGTACTTTTTCGTAAATTTAACTATAGTGATTCCACCAGCTGTATTTCATACCCTAAACACTATGTTAGTGGAGCTTGTCTGGGCGACAGGCCGCAGGAGGATGAGCCTACAGAAGCTACAACTAGAATCCCACCGAGGAGTTCTGGGTGTCCCTGACTTCAAGGCTTATTACCTAGCTAGTCAGCTTCAGTGGCTGTCCTTTTGGACAGCGGGGAGAAACTTACTAGAAATTGGTTACACCTCCACTACTTAAGACAGCACTCCAATGCCGGAAGATGGCTATACACTACACATCAGCTGCTACCCCTTACTCTTCTAATATTGCACTATTGGGAATCCCCACCCCGGGCGGTAGACTTACAAAGACTAGAATACAAGACTGGGTTGAGGCCGGGGTGGAAGAAATTGGAGCTTTCTTTGAAGAGGGTTACCTCCTAGACCATGCCACCTTTATACAGACTACCGGAGCACCCGAGCGTCTGTATCTACTGCATGCAACAGCAACCCATTACATTCGAACCACATGGGCACCACAGCGCACGGAACACCCACAACACAAACTTGTACACCTACTATACTACATGGGGAATGGGAGTCACCTAATCAGATGGCTGTATAGAGGCATTAGGATGCATGTGGCACTTCCACTTGTGTCTCTCAGAACTCAATGGGAGGCAGACATAGGCACAGTTATGACTGATAAAACCTGGGCGAAGATACTTGAACATCCAAAAAGGGTGTCCCGTAATGTTAGGCTGAATTTTATTCAAACCATGGTGTTACACAGAGCATATTTAACCCCGCAGAGAATACATCGCATGTTCACGGAGGTCCAACATAATTGTCCCCGATGGCTGAGGCAGATTTTAATCACATGCTATGGACCTGCCCACACATACAAGCCTATTGGAGTGGAATACGACACTCCCTTGCAGAATCTACTCATGTCACAGTCCAGGATGGCATCCTGGGCTGTCTCTTGGGTCTCCGTAAACGCACTAAAGCGCTAAAAGTACAGCAGTGCTTCCTGGACCTCGCTCTAATACTAGCAGCGCGATCCCTCACTAAAAGATGGAAATCCCCTAGGTGCCCCACATTAGCCGAGTGGCAGGAGGAGGTAATGCAGTGGGGAGGTGCGGAGAGCACAGCTCTTTGCCGTGCAGAGGCTAGGGGGCTATGTAAGCAACCTATTTCGATCGAATGGGACATCCTGATGGAGGACTTCAAGAGTGTGGATCTAATATCCACACAAGATAGAGCATAATAGCCCAATACCATAATGACTAGAAGCGAGTCCACACCGACATAGACACTGATTAAAAGAATACAGATCTCAGATACCATAGGACAATCAGTAATGCTTGCATAATCTGATTAGACAAATAACTTAAATAGATACTCTTAGACCAGGAGAGGGGGGAGGCAGGAGGGGAGGGGCAGTTTGGGTAGTTGATGTTAAAAATGTTTGAGCAACAACGGCGTCTTTCTTATTAATGCTGGAAATATCCTGAAAATGAACATGTATAAGTTGCTGCAATTTGCATAACCAAGTTCACACAACATTACTGCACGTGATCAACAGTCATCTTATATAAGAAAATATGTTACAGTTATGTCTGATAACAGAAAAATTACTGTATGCATAATTATTGACAATATATAATGCCACATGGGTCTCAATAAAGTTTGTTAAAAAAAACAAGAATAAGGGACTGCATTTAAGCATGTGCACTACATTTCCAAATGTATCTAGGCAAATGTTCCAAATTAAAACTCCACACTCTGTAACATTTAGGATGTCCATCTTTCATTATACAAGATGTAGTGCAGTATACCACATGTCATACACCACATTGTGAACTTACATATAAACTCAATTATTTGTCACTATACAGCATCATGTCTGGTTATCATTGGTCAACAATTGCAAATGGCAGACATCACTATGCCAATCGTAGACTCATTCATCAATGCATGTTCTTGAGCTGATTAACATAGAAGAATGTCAGCATGCAAATGTGTGACCTATGTGTGTCCCGGAGACATGAGCATGCCAACATCTATTTTTTTAAATGACAAAATATGTGATACCAACAGGACCAGAATCTGGATATATATGACAATTGTGTTGTTACCCCATGACATGTCTGTGAAAAAAAATACATGTCTGTGAAAAAATATATGTCCAAAAATGTGCCTCAATGATGATCAACACTTCAGAAGTCAGATTCTTAGTTAACACTACTACCTCTCTACAACAGTCCCTCTCAAAAGAAAAGGACACAAATCAGGACATATGTTTGGTGGCAAATAAACAAAAGAACAGTTAGTGCAAAATAAATCACATGTAAACTAATATGTACTCATTCACCAAAAATTGTGTGTCTGTAAGTAACATTGAGTCAAGATACACAAGACGCAAAATCATTAAGTGTGTCCCATCATTGCAGGGAGTAACCTGCCCTTTCAGAGGGATAATAGATTTTGACATACCTCACTAAAGTCAATGTAATGAGGACAGAGCATTTGTTGTATAAGTCCCACAAATGTTGGTGAAATCTGCTGTGGTGAATGTATGAAGTTACAACGTGGTCTTTACACCACGATACATTTGCAACATGGTCATTATAACACAATTCGTTACAGCGACTTGCGTTAGAGGCGCTGGACTTAGGAATAGTATGATTTACTATTTCAACTCCAGCCTACGTAACAGTAGGGAAGGTGTTGGAATAGTAAATCATACTATTCCTTAGTGCATAGCGCCATCCAGCGCAAGTTGTTGTAACAACTTGCGTTGTAATGACAACATTGTCAACTTATCGCTGAATAAAGACCGCGTTGTAATGGATGTCTCCCGCTGTGGCAGTTGCCTCTTGCAATGTCACACATCAAAGATGAAAGGTAGTATATTTTCACCTTTAAATACCAATGACATTAAACCTAATAGTTGTGTTATCTTTTCAGAGATGATGACACCATTGCTGCACTTCTGAGCCAGGCTATGGAGCAACAAACAACAAACCCAGAACATTCCTGAGAATCTCTCAGTGATTACCCTAACCTCCCAGACGTGGGCAATGATGACACTGCTGGCATTTCTGGACAGCTTAGCCAGACACATTTGGTTTATCTCATTGGGCCCATAGCTCCAACCCCCACAGCTGGTACATCAATATCCACAAAAAAATGCATCTAACATAGGCAGACCCATACTTAGCTCACCAGTCCAACCTCCTGAGGTGGCTGACACCACCACAGACACTGAGGAGGCTGGATTGAGTGGCAATTTGCAGTCCTGTTCAAGGGCAATGGCCGGTAGAGCCAGATGTGGTTTGAGTAGAAGTGTGCCCAACCCATTTGACACCCCTGAGAAGATTGACAACCAGACTGCTGATCAGATTGATTCAGTTGGTGTCACTGGGTGCACACCTACAACTACCACAGCTAGTGCAGCACGAGCCACAACCAGTGCTCCTAGTACAAATGTGCCTATACTTTGCTCAACAGTTAAGCAAGGGCAAGGGCCAGTGTTGCCAGACATGGTGGAAGGAGACGTACAGTGTGCTCAGTAGGCCTGGGCAAAAATTTCGTTCCGTTCGCGGAAATTGCGATATTTTGACATTTTTGCGTTCCGCGGAGAGCGCGAAGATGTCAAAAATTCCGGTTTCCGCAGCTTGGCGATAATTTGTTTCTTGCTCGCGCTGTAAAATGATACATTCTCGCGCGCGCGCGATCGCCTTACCTGATTCCCTGCGTTCGCCGACAAGTTTTCTTGATCCGGTCGCGTTCTCCATGAGATGTTGTATTGTTTTTAGCCATTTGCGCTGTCTCGCGACAGTTCGCGCCCGCAGTGACGTCATGCGTCGCGCGATCACGTCTTTCTTCTCGCGATCATGCACCGCGAGAACAACTCAAAACAAGATGGCCGCGCCCGCAAGCAGCCACATGGGTAAGTTGGCGACCCGCAACCATGCAGAAAATCGCGCGAACATGCCGGAAAAAACCTTCCGCATCTTCGCGATATTTCTGCTTGTTTGCGATAATTTTAAACATTCTCGCGATAATTTGCGAAGGTTAATTCCGCAAATTCCGCCCACCCCTAGTGCTCAGCTGAGGCCACTGAGGATCGGAATGGCAAGGCTGCCCTTGCACAAGTCATGGGTTTTTACGAGGACTGCCATAGGGTGTTGGGCTAGGTAGTCTCTGTACTGACGAAATGATGAAGCTGCACCAGTCCAGCAACCAGAGGCTGCAGGCCATTCAAAATGAAATATCTGGGTTGCGCATAGAGGTGGCCTCTTTGGTTAGTGTTCTGTGGGACATCATTACCAACCTCTGTCAGTTTTTCCCACCTACATTTACAACATCCTCTGGTCAAAGCACATCACAGCCCTCAACATCAAGAATATGTGATGTGATGGTCCATCAGATGAGGACAGTCTGCAGACACCCAAGATTCAGCAACCCCAGAACCCACCCAAGTCATGAAGAGGGGACGTCCACCCAAGAATCAAGGAAGGAAGATTTCCAATACCTCAAGTTCTGCCAGTGGTCCACCTTTACCATGATGTCTGTTTGTGGGCTTATAACACCTCCACTCTGTTGAATGTCCTTGGACTCCACTCCTAGCCCTGATGTGGGGAGCAAGTTGGACATTGGTACTGACAACATGAACTCCACTCCAATGTTATCAATCACCATAAAAGTTGTCCTTAGCACGCAATGTTTTGTTATCACATATATCCCAATTTACTCTTGTACACTGTGTATGACCCCCGAATCTTCAGTTTTTTGCATGTAATAAATATCCATCACTTCAACATGTTTCCAATCCTCTAATTTCACAACAGATCATGGGGGTGTAGTATGATCTGAACATCACAAAATCATGATGCAATGCCACCAGCACCACGGAAACGTCGGGGTCTATTATGTTGGCGGGCCGACTTTGTCTTCCCGCCATCGCCCCGGGAAATGGGACCACCCACTGAGGATGCTGCAGTCCCGCATGGGCAATTAGGATGCGCCCGCCACACTGGCAGGCACATCCCATATTTTTTGTATTGCAGCGGGCGGTGCTGTCAGCAGCACCCGCGCAATACAAAAAAGCATGTGCGCATTTGCATGCACAAAGTGCCTGCTATGTCATCCATGCAAATGCTAGGGGGTACCATAGGTACCCCCCATGTGCCCTCCCCACTCATCCAATATCCTAGGGGCCAGCAACCAGCCCCACACTGAGGCAACTACATGCCTTTCCCACCACGGAAAGGCTGCTTCCCACTGCCATCCTAATATGACTTTCCGTCCACCGGGGTCCCCCCTGCCATACTTATATGGTGGGGGAAATGGGTGCTGGGCGGGGTATGATGTAGGGCGGATCACCATCACCCGCATGGCGGTGGCGATCCACCCTACATCATAATAGACCCCTTAATCTTGAAAATTAGATGAATGATGCATTCTTTACTAAGTATATTAATGATGGACATTAAGGTGCATGGCCTCGTACAAACTTTAGACCAACATTGAATTCAGACTTTGAGATGGTGTAAGAAGTTTAAATCATAAGTAATCTTTACTCAGTCAGGCAGTGTTGCTGAAACATAGGTCACTGTCACAAAAACATGACATGGTAGAAGTTGAGATGTCTCCTGCACCCTTCTCTCGACAGGTTATAATCAATCAAGATTGTCCGGCATTAGGTGCAAGGTTCCAAAGTAAGTTCAGTGACATCACACATTAACCCCAAACTACAGAGCACAACATGTTAGTTACTACATCCAAGCCCTAGACATTGCAGTGGCACACATTACACTTGCTTTGGTCACAATTCCCATACTGGTGGTGGAACATATCATACACATTAGCTACTACAACCAACGCATCAGAAACAGATGCACCTTAGAAATAAGGCCAGACACTTCCATTGGTTGTGCAAAGTGTCTTGCTTGTGGAATGCTGCTGTTCTGTAGTATGAAGGAATCATGTGCAGATCCTGGGAACTTAGCACAGATTTGGGTAACGTACACCTGCTCACTGTCACGTGGTGGAACCAAGCCAATGTGTGTGCCATCTATTGATCCGATTACATTGGGAATGTGACCAAGTCCAAATAAATCTGCTTTCAGATTGGCCAAATTGTAATGTTGTGGAAACTTGATGTATGTGCCAATGTGCTTCAATAGAGGACATTCAACCTGATGTTGCAATTTAATTGAAATGTCCCAGTGGCAAAGAAACATAATGCATCCAAAACACCTTAATAAGTGGCTTGACATTGTGAGGATTATCAGGTCAAAGTGAAATGTCTGGCTTAAGATGCTCTGCAAGATCCAAATTAGTTTGGCGATCCAAACCGTATTTATGGTTTACATGCCTGACTTGCAAGGTCTGAAGATCAGGGAAAGGTCTAAAGACCATAGGCAAGCATCTCCTCCGTGGGTTTTCCATCATTTTGAGCCAGCATTGAGCCAGCACTGAGCGACCAAGTGTGAAGGAGGCAGCAAGGGAGCCACGAAGGAGCCGAGAAGGGAGCCGAGAAAATACCCCCCCCCCCCAAAAAAACAGGAATATTGGGCAGTTTTCTCTTCCAGCCGCTCACTCAGAGCCTGATGACTGACAGCCCAGCGAGCAAGAATGGTGTTTCACACCCGTTTCACACCCACTCCATTAGGCATTTACACCCAGCTGCAGGGTTGCCTGTGGGCTGGGCCAGCTGAGGGGATCAGGCTATGAGAGGCGAGAGGCAGCGAGAGGCGGCTGCGGCTGCAGGCAGAGTCACGGCTGTGGAGCACATTGGAATGCAACCTTCCAAGCCACGGTTCTTGACTGATGATTGCCATAGTGAAAACAGTGAAAGCGGTGAAAAGCGAGCAGCGTGACCGACCTGCGTGACCGACCAGCTGTTGTAAGTCCTTCTTCCTCCCTCTTCGCATGCCAAATACTTTTGCATTACAGCTGGAAATTACAATGGTAACCACAAACCCCTATAATCACACAACTAAAATCAAACTGCAAGCCCTTTAGCCCCACCCCACCCTGAACATCAGCTGGCTGGCACCCTAAGATCACCAATACATGGGGAGCAGAGGGGAGGTGAGCGGAGGCGATTAAGAAGTGGGCATACTGTCAAATTGGGACAGTCATCTTGCCAACCTGTCTTCCTGCCTGCCTGGGGGTCTTGCCTGTAGCCCTGGTACCGAGCAGTCCGCCTGCTTGCCTGTCATCCACCAGCCGGGGTGCAAGGTGTGCAGATGAACAGGCTTGAGTTTGCATACCCGCTCACAGGGTACAAAAACTTGACAACCTGGCGGGCCTGGTCTGACCTTCGGTTTCTACAAACACAACAACCTTGTTACTAAGCCACCCAGCGCCAAAACCTGACAAAATCTTTCAAGATATACCCTAGCCTCTTTCAAGTAGTGAGGTGCGAGGTGGTTACAACAGCGAATAGGGAACCATGAGGTCAGGCAGAGTGAGGAAGTCACCTACTAAACCAAGACCACAATCTAAGGCAATAAAACGGAAAAATGAGGGCAATAATAGGAGTAGTGATATCAGCCCACTTGACTCTGGCCCATACAGCCCAGACATCTACAAAGACAGAACGCAAAAAACTTGAGAAGTCACAAGTCAATCAGACAGCCAACATGACTCCTCGTACTCATCCTTGCCCTAGGCCCCACAATAGTCTGTCTTTGAACAGAACAATTAATGGTACAATGAACAACAACCTTTTAAGCCTCTCAAGCCAGGGGAAAAATATCTTCCAACTGTAACAGGAAAGGGAGTCGGGGCTATTCCAAGGCTTGTCAAGGCTAGGCAAGAACTAATCAACATAGAAGGGACACCACCAATGAGAAATCCTAGTTCCTTCCAGCCCAAATTTTCCTTCCTGGAAGACCCTGGTACGGTAATATATTCCACATGAGGCAAACCAAAAGGGCTCTTCAACCTTCTCAACCCTCACAAGATCAAACCTCACAACCATTAACAACTCAAACCGTAGTATTGATCCACTCCAATGAAAAATCTCAAGACAAAAACAGCGAAAACATCAAAGAGGATGAGAATTCCATTGGACAAAATAATGAAGAAACACAAGCAGCTGAAGAGGCACCCGAAGAATCAAATGTGTCAAACACGTGAAGTTCAAATAAGGAACACAACAGTCACCAGCAGGACCATCAATCCATTCAGCAGAAGGACAGTCAAAACGAGCGAACACTGAGTCCTCAAGCTGTGGGGGCTTGCCTTGCCAAAAATACCGAAGCTCCAATTCAACAAGGGGGAATAGACATAGGGCTTGACTTAAAGCTCTAACAAGCTCTCTCACTAGCAACAGCTCAGCAGGTATCGCAATTAAAAAACTCTTCAACCCAATCCCTGCCAACTACACAAGCTGAAGTAGAAGACTCAATGTTTCTGGTGGCTTCATCGGCTTCAGGCGAACCCTTGGTAAAATCACAAACAGGGCCTGGCTTGTTGCCCCCAAAGGAAGATCTTCAAACCTCCAATGACGATATGTCTTTTTTAGCCTCCCAAGTGTGGGAGGAATAAATCGCCTCATATAGCCACTATCCAAATATCCCCTCAAAAACCTTGTGCTCAGAAAGAAGTAAAAATGAGCATACAAATAAAGATTCAATTTGGGCAGCAATATTAAGCGCCCTGCAATATTCAACAGCCGCGCTGCAATATCAATCTCACAAATTGGATCTTGAACTCACAGTCCTTCAAAGCCTAGCCGACTTCAATTCAGGGATTAATAGGAAGCTAGCTGATTGGAATGGACTAATAAAAAGAGTGCAAGAAGCGGCTTTTAAAACACAGCCTTTGTAACAAGAATGCTCCTGTGTCCCAATAGTGGACAAATTGCTAACATTACCATTAATATTAGGTAACATGTTACATGTCCTGAAACCAATAGTTACAACTCAGCTCTCTGCGACCAGTGACCCAAATATGGAGAATAAAATAAAATTGGACCTTCAACCAGTGATGATGACACCTTCTAATAGTGAACATCTGACAGGTGGAAGTGGGCCCTTGTTTAACACCGACATGGGAATACTTGATAATAATATCCCGCCAGTAAAAATCTGTCATAAATATAAAAGGAAAGGAAGGAATAAAAAACAATTTTCAAGTCCCATCACTTGGTTAGCCAGCCTCAGGAAAGCCTAGCTACATTTGATCTCAACAGCAAGGAAACTTCAAATTCCTGTGTTCAAACACAAGTAGACAGTACAAAGAAACGGTTTACCAGATCTAACACTTCACAGTCACAAAGAAGGGCTACTCATGCTCCATTTAAGTGCTACCAACAATCTGGAAGCTAGACATGCACCAATTAGGAGATCGCCTGATAGTAGACCATTTTCAAGCTCCTCTGAACAGGGCAGTAACTCGGTAAGGGTCAACATAATGCAATTGTCACTCACAACATCTAAAGTAAACACAGCATTAATTGAAGGAATACAAACCATTTGACTGACCCTGGGCACCGATCCGCAGGACAGCCATAAAGAGCACCCGCAACCCTTGAGAATAACTCATTAACAATGCACCAATATGCAATAAATTCCTACAACCCTAACATACCAACCGTTAATTATTTACAAAACATATCATCGTAAAACAAACAATGTCAACGATGTTCATTTTCGGCCTTCAGCCCAAATAGTAATCAATAAGGACAGCTTTCCACCACTGATTCTGGAAATACCGCAGCCAGAGGAGACCGATACTATTATCTTTTCTCCTCAATATAAATCATGAGGCCCCGTGGACACCTTAAACAGAGGGAACGTGCTATGGCTCCTACATTCTACTCCAAGCTTAGTCAACATTCAAACTTCAGATTTACTGTCAATAGAATTTCTGCCAAACAACAAAACCCCAAGCACTGAAGTAACAAAAGCAAAATGGAACACCGTAGAGGTGGCATGTAGAATTATTCAGGAAAAAAATAGATTTCAAAGCTAGGGGATAATCCTGAAACCAGTTCCAAAACTATTATATCCAACTCCTTTCTTAAGAAATGAAGCAAATAGCCCAAGAAGGAAGAACACTTCAGTGTTAAAAAGAGCAAAGAGCAGAACCCCAGGCACCACAACTGAGTCAAATTTGAAAATTGCACTGATACCAACTTATGGACAATCTGATATAATATACTCCCCAACTAAAAATTGTTTGGGAATACAGCGAACCATAACATCAGTACACCCAAATTGACAACACATGCCTGCCTTTCAGTCACCTTTAGCAAAGCGAGATAAAATTAACATCTACGTCTGGAATATCAATGGATTAGCATCCAAAACAAGTGATCACAAGATGTTAAATTATTTGAAATCTTTCAATATAATACTCCTTCAGGAGACTTGGGTAGACAAGCCCTACGGCCTGCAAGGTTATTCGTCGCATCTAACTGTAGCTACAAAGGGATCTGACTTTGGTCGTCGTTCGGGTACTGCTCTTAGCCTCAATAACTGAAATAGGTGGGATTGCACATATAAGGATTCAAATAACATCTCCAAGCTGCATTTAGGCTATAAAAGTAAAGCTCAGGTTTAACCAGACAACACAGGAAGTAATAATAATAAATGTTTATGTGCACCTAAAACAAAGATTGAAAGCAGCAAAGGAGCTGACATTGGAGCTAAAGAGGGTAATGGAAAAGAAGGACATAGACCACATGATCCTGGGTGGAGATTTTAATATGCAACTTTTGGGACACGACCAGGATGATGCCCAAACGTTGGAACTATCAGCTGCATGGGGAATTCCGGTGCAAGATTCATAAAAAATTATTAAACCTGCGAGAAGTGCCAGGACCTTTCTCCAGGATCGTGAGCATCTAAGTTTGAGAACTTTAAATGGTTACTTTAAGGAGGATACTCCACCAGCAGCAATGTATCATTCGGCCAACGCATCGTCTCATTTAGACTTTACGTTTGCAACATTGATTCTGTTTAACAATATCGCCTCCTTTAAGATCGGCATAACAAATTTAGCGATCACATGCCACAGGAGGTGACTCTTAAAGCAAGCTCAAACCATTCACTAGAAATTTGCAAAACCACTGTGCTGGATGAAACCAATAACCTTAAACGAATAAGATGCAACTTAAAAATTATAGCGGAAATATCTTCTACTGCTAAAGATCTACATAATCATGGAGCAGACAACCTAGCCCCGCCATTGGAAAATTGAGACAGGGGTGTCTTATCTCTTGGAAAAAAATTTGCAAACAGGACAAGTCCAAAACAGAGGTATGTAGCAGTACCTTCAAAAACAGTGAAAAGTCCAGTCTAAAAAAACAAAAGCAATCTATAAACCAAACTTTAAGGCAGCTCTGTAAATCACCAAACAACTCGAGTTTGCAAAGCTCGCTTCGTGAATTAAAAACATCGATAAAACAGAGGAGACGGGCCGACAAAAGAGCTAAGGATAATGAAGTATGGACAAAGCTCCTCCATGATGCAAACCAGGTTAACAGCGCTAAGTTTTGGCAAACAGTAAATAAACTAAAGCGGCCTAACCACTCTGGCATAAATTCTATCATCTCCGAAGCCACTTGGGTTGAGTATCTTTTTAAGCATTTCAATGACCAGGAGAAAGAAACAACTGTCTAAGCCTGGGCAAAGCACTACGCTACGCTCGCGTAGTTTGCGAAGTTCGCGCTACTTCGCACTACGCGAACTGCACGTAGCACAGTGCGAACACGCGTAGCGTAGTGTTGCGTAGTGCTGCGGTCATTTTTTGCTTGCTCGCGGTCCTCAACGTCAAGTTGGCGACCGCGAGCAAGCAAAATGACATCCCCGCGAGACTTTTTCCTTGTTCGCGATCAGCAACTGCAAGTTGGCGATCGCGAGCATGGAAAATAAACCTCCCGGCGAGATTCCCAGCGCGAGGAGGTCAGGTTTCTCATTGCGAGTGGTCGCGTATGCTCGCGACCGCTCGCGATGAGAAACTACCAGTTCGCGTTGAGAAAGCTGAAGCTCGAGTAAAAATCTACTCGAGCAGCAGAAAACTACAGTTCGCACTGTGCAAGATGCCGTTTTCAATGATTGCACAGTGCCGGTTGCTTGTCCGCACTGTGCAATCATTGAAAACGACATCTGGCACAGTGCGAACAAGGTACTACGCAGTTCGCGAAGTGCTACGCGTAGCTCGCGTAGTGCGAACTTCACTTTGCGTAGCTTCGCGAAGTGCTACTTCGCGAACTACGCCCAGGCCTACAACTGTCCCCTCTGCCTACTTGCGGAATTATATCATCAAAAGTTCTACAATGGCAGTAAGAACCCATCACCATCCAACGGATGGGGAGAGTAGTCACTAGGGTTTAATACAACAGGACACGGACCCGTCAGAGGGCTCAGATTGCCTACCTAATCATAATAATAATAATACTGCCATTTATAGAGCGCGAACAGCTACCTCCTCGGAGGTCTCTCTTCGCTGTAGCAACAGTTAGCGCGTAGGAAAGCCTACAGTAAAACAGGAGTCCAGGGAGATTAATCTTGATTAAAAATCCATGTTTTAGCTGTTTTCCTAAATTGCGTTTCCGAGGTAATCTGACGGAGGGCATTGGGTAAGGCATTCCATGTCATAGATGCCCTGAGCATGAAAGATCTACCTCCCATCTGTGCTTTCCTGACTCAAGGGATACATAGCAGGATCTGAGAGCTAGACCTAAGTAGACAGTCCTGCTTGTATGCCCCTAGCCTATGCTTCAGATAGGGATAATGCCTTGAATTTGATTCTATTGGCGACCGGCAGCCAGTGCAGTTCCTTCAGGTGCGGAGAGATATGTTGTCTGAATGGAACACGTTTGATAAATCTCGCAGTCGCAATCTGAACCATGTGCAATTTCTTTATCTGGTATGCCGGTAGGCCCAGATAAAGCCCATGTGCGTAGTCCAAACGAGACGTTACTATGGCATGGACCACGACCCGCCGGTGGTTTTCAGACAAAAGATGTAAAACTTTTCGCAGGTTTCTCAGCCTGCTGAAACATGCTCCTGTCACCTGCTGAATTTGAGCTGAAAAAGATAAATCCGTCTGCCATTTAACTCCCAGATTTTTTGCACACTCTGCAGGGATGGGAGGACAGCCCATTTCCTCTTGCCACCAAAGATCTGTAACGGGTGGCGGATTTTTACCAAAAAACAACACCTCTGTTTTGTCCGCATTCAGCTTGAGTTTGGTGTTATCCATTGAGCGATATCCTTTAGGTAGCACTTAAAATTCTCAAGAGTCACATGACTGGTCTTTAAAAGGAAATACCAACTGGGTATCGTCAGCGTAGGAAATCGCCTTCACCCCCCAGTTGGCAATCAGTGAGAACAGGGGGGGCAGATAAATGTTAAAAGTAGAGGGCTCAATGCCGACCCTTGTGGGACCCCACACCAAAAATGCATGCAAGTGGACTGATGCGGTTAAAGCGCCACCCTCTGCGTGCGCTTATGGAGGAACTATTTGAGCCACTCCAGGACAGTATCCTGTATCCCAATGTCTGAGAGGTGCTGGACCAATATGAGATGGTCCACCATAACAAAAGCAGCTGAAAGATCTAGGAGCACCAGCATAGCTGATGCCCCTGAATCCAGTGCCATCCTGACCGAATCTGCCACCTCTATCAGTGCTGTTTCAGGACTGAAACCAGCCTGGAAGCCAGATTGGGTGTCGTGCAGGATATCATGACTCTCAATAAAATTAGATAGCTGTCTCTGCACCATCTTTTCAAGCATCTTAGCTGGTGCAGGCAGCAAAGAAATCGGTCTGTAATTATTCAAGTCACCTGCATCCACATTGGGTTTCTTCTTAATGGGGAGGAGAGTGGCGTGCTTCCATAAGTCAGGAAAGATGCCGGTAGTGAGTGAGGTGTTCCAAATTTCAGACAACACCAGGATTTAAGTGTCAGCCAGTACTTTCCACAGTTTCAGAGGACAGTGGTCCTCTGGTGAGCCAGACTTACAACCCTGGAGCGCTGCCAGTGCCTCCTTCTGTGAGATCTGAGTGAATTCTGAGAAGGAGGGCATGGGTACTTTCCGTTTAGTTATGTCTGATTTGACTGTTTCAAAGATAGCCAAAAAGGAATTATAGACCTTACGGATTTTGGTGTAAAAAAATGAGATATTTTCTCACATAATTCCACCGAAGGTTGTGCGTCAGTCAGCAGCTCACGAGGTTTAAGGAACGCATTTATTACGTTAAAGGCAGCCTTGCCAGGTTTATCGGCGTTCTCAATACATTTAGCTATATGATCTCTCCTCGCTTCCTTCGTGGATTTATACATTTCTTTAATCGATTTTTTATATATTGTTTTAGCTGCACTATCATAATCCACTCTCCACTGTCTCTCAAGACTCTTACATCTGCTTTTCATAGCCCTTAGCAGCTCTGAAAACCAGGGGGCAGAAGGGGATTTCCTAAAGGATTTCATAATTTTTGCTGGAGCAGTGGATTCTACTGCAGTCGCAATCCAATTATGAAGGGACACGGAGTCTACATTAGGGTTCTTAGAAAGCACAGGTTGGCTAGCCAACAGCACCGGGCTTAAAAACTCAGCTGTCAGCCTTTTCCAGTTTCTTTTCAAGAAATATTGGGAGCTATCCTTTAGATAGGGTTTAGCCAAAGTGAAGGAGAAAGGCACTAGGCAGTGGTCAGACCACACCAGCTGGCATGTGGCTTTAATTTCCAGGGAAGGAATGTTGGAAAAAAACAAATCCAGAGTATGCCCTGCTTTGTGGGTTGGGTGTTTAACAAGTTGGGGTAAATTTGCTCCTTCAATAAAAGAGACTACCGGAATAGCTTGTGTGCAGGAGGGGTCATTACCGTGTAGATTAAAGTCCCCAAGTACTATATAAATGGAGAATAAAAGGGATTTCTGAGCGATATACTTGCCCAGTTCAAGGTGAATATTGGGCATGCAGTCAGGGGGTCTATAGATGAGCAAGCCTGCAAAGGAGGTCATAGGGTTGGTCTTAATTCAGAAATTAAGGCCCTCAATCACATCCTTATTCACCAATGCTGAGCAAGCTATCTCACAGACAGTGCAGTACAGGAACAAAATGATCATACAGCACTGCTAATAAGGAAAGAAATTGCTAGAGGCAGACCGGCAGGAGCACCTGACCCCAATGGTATTCCGCCAATGTTGTATAAATATGATCCGGAATTCTGGAGTAATGCATTAGTTCCAGTCTTCAGACATGTGCTGAGAACAACTATAATGCCAGAGTCATGGAGAGGCTCAACTATTATCCCAACTTACAAACAAGCCGAGAGGTCCGACCCAAACTACTACCGACTGATAGCCCTCATAGACACTGAGGTGAAATATTATACGGGGATCATTTTAAATGAACTGGCAAGTTGGGCTTCTGCGAATCATCTAATACCTCTAACGCAAACGGGGTTTGGTCAAAGGCAAGGCGCCACAACAAATACCATGGCCTTAACAATGCTAATGGATGCTGCGAAGCAGGGAAAATATCCCCTTTTCCTTTGCTTTATAGATTACACAGCCACCTTTAACCATGCAGATCGGAGTAAGCTCTGGCGAAAACTGGACGGTTGGGGAATACCAAATCCCCTTCTTAGATCAACTTAGGAACTTGCATACTGATACATGGATTATAATAAAGCTGGGTGCTGGGACGCACCTCTCAGAAAGAATCCCCACTACTACGGGTTTAAAAAAAGGCTGCGTCCTGGCCCCGTTGCTTTTGAGCCTAACGGGCGAATTGGACAGCTGTTCATCACATGCTCCGAAGTTGGGAAATAGAATACTGTCTAACCTGTTTCATGCTGACGACTTAGTCTTGATCAGCCGGACCCCGATTGACTTGCAACATCTTCTGGACGTCATCCAAAACTTTTCGCTACGGAATGGCCTAAATATAAATAATAAAAAAAAAAAAAATCACGACAGTAAACCACCATAACAAAAGGAATTTTAACTGGTTTCTGGACGGGACGTGCTTAAACCAAGTAACAAGCTACACTTATTTAGGCATTTTGCTGGATCAAAACAACTCCTGCAAGCCACAGATGGAATCTCTGTGAAGGAAGGGAGTTATGAATTATCTAGCAATACAGACCTTGAAGAAACTGCTACCGGACTTGACGCTAGAGCCTTTCTTAAAAGTTCTGTGAGTAAAATTGAAGCCAACAATAACATATGGGAGTGAATTATTGAAGGGTAAAGATGCAACAGTTCTAGATAAAACAATAGCAAACTCCTACCAAGCAATCTTCAAACACCATAAATATGTCTCTCTGACCCAAATAAGGTTGGTATTCGGCCTTCAAAATCAATCAATAGAAAGAACGGGGAGCTTATGTAAAATGTTGAGATTAGAGCAGCTGAGGAGGGGACCCTGCACAACCATGTCTGGGCTGATTTGTCCTGCTCTAGAAAATCACCAGCCAAGGAGTACCTTCAGGACTCCATCAAGTCTCTAGGCCTGACAGACCTCTGGAACACCTCAACGGCTCATTCAGTATTTAAAAAAATAGTCCCAAAGACAACACAATTACTATCAGCCATAGAGGACAAGAAAGCTCTGTCAAAACGAGCGCATGGCTGGGTTGTGCTTAACAATTACGATGTACTGAAACCCCAAACTTACTATAAAGCAGAAATCAAGATAGTGAAAAAGGAAAAATTCTTTAAAGTTCACTTGGGAGTTGGTTCGATCAACCCGTTCTTACCCCCTTGGGAAAGAAAAGGAGGCAATCAACGCTGCCGCCTGTGTGGCCCGTGGTACAGAGGATCTCATCCATATAATCTGTATCTGTGACGAACTAAAGGATATGAGGAGTTCTCTATTAAAACCTCTTTTTAACCAGCAAGGAGTCAGGTCATGCAGACAGGCAGTAATGCTGTGCTTTAATCCAACGTTACTGCAGTTAAACTGCTGTTTTATCAAATTTATTGATATTACAGCACAGAGACTGAAATACATTAAGACATTAACACCGGGTACCTAGGTGAGAAACAGAAGCCACATGTAAAACTAAGGCAGGAAAATGATGCATAAATGTGTTACCTGTATGGTGAATGACTATGTAAAATATTGGAAAACTACATGAAGATTAGCTTCACACCATTACTACTTATTCAACATACATTACTTGGCTATTTCACATAGGCACAGAGGAAAGTCAATACATCAATACGTCATTCAAAATGTCTACAGGATCGAAGAGTCAGTTACATGACTTTGACTTAAGTGTGTGCAATAATTCTAATCAAGGAATAGCAAAACCACATCTGACAGAGGTAGACATCACAGCTGGACACTGTATCCTGCTAGCGATGGGCAACAATGTGTGCAATGATAGTACAACTCTTAGGTGCAAAATTACAGCTTATACCAGTGGTCAAGGCACACAATTTGCCTAATTAAGTCCTAGATGTTGAAATAACAATGAAATATTTAAGACTGACACGAGCGCAAGGATGGCGGTTGCCTTACATAACGATAATGTCTCATGGATGCTCCTAATTAGGCCTGGGCAGTAAATTCCATTCTGCATGCGGAACATGCGGAATTTGCGGAATTTTGCGTTCCACGGAGAATGCAGATTTGGTAAAAATTCAACTAACCGCGGCTTAGTGGAATTGTTTTCCTGTTCGCGCTTTCAAAATGTGTGTTCGCAAGATATTTCTCCCA